>NC_134715.1:86485000-87085000 GCF_049634645.1 Pelodiscus sinensis | reverse complement strand
TTTTAAACCAAAATGTTATAAAACATCTAAAAATGCAAATTTATTTTGACAGTTAATTAGCTCTTCATTTCAATTAAGTGCACAGGGAGGCACATACTTCTGCATTCACAGATAAGTGTTATCATTTAGAAACCCATTTCTCAGCTTTACAAACAGAGTTACTAACAGCTCAAATATTCCATGCTTTGAACAAATTACATTCTTGAACAGCTTTGCAAATGGTGCATTAACATTTGCTTATGCTACCACACAGAAAAACCTCTTATTCTTTATTCCACGCTTTTACATTTGGGAATAAAAATCAGCAAATAATTAAAGACATCAAACCATTTAAAACTAAAATTAGAGATCTATAAACACACAAGTGAAGTTGGTTTTTACCCCATTTGTGACTATGAAGAAAATACCACAACATTCAAGAATTATTTGTACATTGCTTCTTGTTTTGAATGTCTATTAATGATCAGACTAGACATTTTTAGAAGCAGATTTTACTGACAAAAAGCAGCTCAGGCGCCAAGCTGTATTTTCAAACCCTGATTAACAAAATTATCTCGCCCACGAAAATTCTAATTTTAAGTACACAAAACTATTTTATAATGTATTTTATTTTATCTTTTTTCCCCTCAAACTTGCCTTTAAAATTAGTCCTCACAGAAATTCTCACACAGTAAATCATACAAAATAGGCTACATAAAATAAAACCTACTGACTTCTGGGTTTCACAATGTAATAACGGATTATACAGATATTACCAAATAACTAAAACTAAGGTGTTAGCTATACTTGGAAACTATTGCAGATTAATTTGAGCTATTTCACATTAAGTTGCCTTGTGTCCACAAAATTATTTTTTGATAAAATCATTTGGTGTTTTAGTAGGTTTTATAAAAGCCACTTGAAGTGAGTTTATAGAGATGTGGGATGAACTTACATGCAGCAAAGTAGGTGTAAATGCATCCCCATCTCAAAACAACTGATGTGCACTTGCCGTGTCTGTCACCTGGTAGCCCACATTGCTTTGCTTGCTACTTAGGATGACCAAAGCAGGATGACCATTCTGTTTACTTGCATGCCCTCTACTAAGCGTAACTGTTTACATGGTTAACAAATGAGCCTGGGCTAATCGGGTAACATGCAAGGTTACATGCAGCCCTTGCCCACTCCACCCATCTGACAGGGGAGAATATGAAATCTGGAATACTGCTTCCACCTGCCTGGATCGGGGTTTATGTGATGAGGTCTCTGAATCTGATTGAAGTAAGTTGTCATACTCACTGGAACCTGCCTGAGAAATTACTGAGGGCAGGTAAGCAGGTGAGGAGCAATCAGAGATTGTGGATGAGCGCCTGGAGGTGCGGTGTTGCTGAGATGTAGAGGCTATGTGCCTTGAATGGTAAGTGTGGGAGGACCACGGTTGATATCCATGCCATGTATCCCACGGGCTCCACTGAGGTAGGAGCTGATGTGGAGGAAACATCCATGGTTGGCTGGGCCAAATAGGATGTGGTTGAAGGGAGTGATTCCTGTATGAATTCCAGGAAGTTAGTGATAGAGAAGGAGAGGAATGGCGTGATGAGAGCCTGCTCCTATGCCCGCTACCATAATCAGATCTTGGAGATAGTGGTGTAGGCAAGTTGGGGCCACTCTGAAGTGTTAGCGTGCCCCTGCGCCATGGAGCATGGTGAGGCAGTTACTCCTCTTGATTCAGGCTGAGGAGATTTTTATAAGTGCCACGTTTTGTGCAGCGCTTTCTTGTGCTGCGGTGCCATAGAGCAGTCAAAATCACTCTGCCCAGTTAGATTGGGTGCAGAGGGAGAGTTCACCGGAGCTGATGGAGGAGGCATATGCAGCTTATCTGAAGCTGCTACCTCAATGGCACCAGTTGATGTGGCAGTCTTAATTTGTGCCTCAGCTCTCCTGACTGGCACTGACTTGCGTTTCTCCATGGTACCAGAGACTGGTGGCATCAGGGAATGAGAGGCTCTAGGCAGCTCGAACAGGGAGCGTGCCGGTGTTGAGAGCCTTTGTGGGGTGAGGAAGCTGCCCTACCCGAGAGCTTTTGCTGTGCTGGCATCTCATCTAGTTTGTTCCTTGGTAACTGAAGAGAGTTTTCCTAGAGAATAGTCTTGAGCCATGTTTCAGAGTCTTTTCTGGCCCTTGCCGTCATATTCAGGCAACAAGGGCACTTTTGCGCCACTTGAGACTCTGCCAGGTATTTGACACATGAGGCATAGCCCTCTGAGGTAGGCATTGAGTCTCTGCATGAATCACATTTTTTGAAGCCAGGAGAACCTGGCATTGTCGCAGAGACAAAAAGCTGCGCCACCACGGTGGGTGCCGGGTTTTTTCCCCCCCGGAAACAAAGTGAACATTGAAAAAGGTCAAACTAACTAAAACTATGAGGTATAAAGCTAAGACTAATGGAGGATTTCTGTTTTTCCTGTCAGGAGAGGACTGCATAAAAAAAGCCAACTGTATAAAAGGCAAACATCTTCCTATTGGTTCTCTCCCCAGTGGCTATAACCACCACACTGCCTGCAGTTATAGGCTGCCACACAGCTTTTTCTAAGCTAGCACATTTATTAAACTGAAAGCATTGCAGGAAAAACATTAAAAACAATGAAAACCTACACACATACTAAAAAGCTTTCCATGCATCATCTGTTTTGTGGCCTTCCTAAATCAAATTTTCCAATACTTCTGCAAGGATTTGGGGACCTTCTGGCACAGAAGGTTCTGTTTGCTGAATCAGAATCAGCTGAAACTCAGGCTACTTATTCAACAGTTTTTTCTTTTTCTGTTGCGCTCTGGAGAATCCAGTATGTACTATAATATATGAGAGAATCTCCAGGTGGTGGTACTTCTCTGAGGATGTTACAAACTGAGCCAATTTGCCTAATCACCAGACTGTTCTCTCCCTTAGAATTACATACAATCCCAACCCATAATGATACAGCAAGATCTTAATACAGTAACATCTCTCAAAAGGTATTACAGGAAATTGATTTGGCACAAGTGGAATTTGGGAGAGCATCCCTGATTTCCCTTCCTCCCCCCATTTAAGCTCTTGCATTGCAATTTAGGAGAAAGAGAACTGACTTCTAAAAGATGAAATACAGTAGGGTATAGGCAAAGAACACATAAGGGGTATGGAAGGACACAGGGAGGGATCCTAAATAACTGGTGGAGGGAGTCAAAAGTAGGATAAAAAAATGGAACAAGTTGGGGGATGGGGAGCCTGTTGTAAAACTAGGTAAATACATAGATGAGTTGATGTACCTTTCCTGGAAGGCCTCTGTGTGCCCCCAAGAGTACACAAACTTCTGATTGAGAACCACTGCTACAGAACTTGGGCTTCTTTGTAGACTTGTCCCAGGAAACCTTTGAAATGTTAATATTTAAATTGTACCTGCATTCTTCAAAAGATAAAAGCACCTAGGATTTCCTTAGCTATATACAGGCAGTCCCCGACTTACGCGGATCCGACTTATGTCGGATCCCCACTTACGAACGGGGCTTTTCTCGCCCCGGAGCTCACGGGCGGCGGGTCGCCACCCGTGTCCTCCGGGGCGAGAAAAGCTTCACCCGGTCTCCCTGGTCTGCTGGGGGGGTCCAGCAAAGCCGCTGGACCCCCCCCAGCAGACCAGGGGGACAGGAGCAAAGCCGCGGAGCACGCCCGCAGCGGGACAGCCGCATCTCCTAGGTCAGCAGACCAGGGAGACGGAGCAAAGCCGTGGAGGACTTGGGCGGTCCCGCCACCCCCGTCTCCCTGGTCTGCTGGGGGGGGGGGGTGCAGCTAGTGCCCCCCCCTCCTCCGCAGACCAGGCTTTTCTTGTCTACCCCAGTAGCGCGGCTCCTCGGCGCTCCGGACCAACCCGGCAGCACCCCAGCTGCTCTGCCCCAGGCATCCTGATTCAGCCGCTGCTGGTCAGTTTCAGCAGCGGCTGAATCAGGATGCCTGGGGCAGAGCAGCTGGGGTGCTGCTGGGTTGCTCCAGTAGCGCCGAGGAGCCGCGCTACTGGAGCAACCCAGCAGCACCCCAGCTGCTCTGTCCCAGGCGTCCCCAAGTCAGCCGCTGCTGAAACTGACCAGCGGCTGACTACAGGAAGCCCGAGGCAGAGTTGCTCTGCCCCAGGCTTCCTGGAATCAGCCGCTGATCAGTTTCAGCAGCAGCTGACTTGGGGACGCCTGGGTTTCTTAAGTTGAATCCGTATGTAAGTCAGAACTGGCATCCAGATTCAGCCACGGTTGAAACTGATCAGTTTCAGCAGCGGCTGACGCCAGTTCCAACTTACATACAGATTCAACTTAAGAACAAACCTACAGTCCCTATCTTGTACGTAACCCGGGGACTGCCTGTATTTACAATCTAAAATGAATGAAAATAATTATCACAGTTGAACCAAAAAAACCAGAACCTTCTCAACATCTATATCCTCTTTCAAATAGTCAGTGTTACCGCATTTAATAAATATACATAGAATCATAGAATCATGATTAGGACTGGAAGGGACCTCGAGAGGTCATCGAGTCCAGCCCCCCGCCCTCAAGGCAGGACCAAGCTCCGTCTACACCATCCCTGACAGATGTCTATCTAACCTGTTCTTAAATATCTCCAGAGAGGGAGATTCCACCACCTCCCTTGGCAATTTATTCCAATATTTGACCACCCTGACAGTTAGGAATTTTTTCCTAATGTCCAATCTAAACCTCCCTTGCTGCACTTTAAGCCCATTACTCCTTGTCCTGTCCTCAGAAACCAAGAGGAACTAATTTTCTCCTTCCTCCTTGTGACACCCTTTTAGATATTTGAAAACGCTATTATGTCCCCCCTTAATCTTCTTTTTTCCAAACTAAACAAGCCCAGTTCATGAAGCCTGGCTTCATAGGTCATGTTCTCTAAACCTTTAATAATTCTTGTCGCTCCTCTCTGTACCCTTTCCAATTTCTCCACATCTTTCTTGAAATGTGGTGCCCAGAACTGGACACAGTACTCCAGCTGAGGCCTAACTAGTGCAGAGTAGAGCGGCAGAATGACTTCACGAGTTTTGCTTACAACACACCTGTTGATACAACCTAGAATCATATTTGCTTTTTTTGCAACAGCATCACACTGTTGACTAATATTCAACTTGTGGTCCACTATGACCCCTAGATCCCTTTCCTTACAAGCAACAAACATCTTCTCACATAAGGAAACATAAAAGTGAAGCCCACTGGATCTTTCTTTCCTCCACCCACCCCCACATAAATAGGCTTCCTTGGTGGAAAAAGACAGAAACTGTTTCTGAAGTATTTTATGCATGGATTTTCTCTTTTCTTATAACCAACCAACCAAGATACTAATTCGTAAATTTGACTAGCTCAATGAAATTGTATTTTTTCTCATTAGCAATTTGTAGATCAAAAATTATTAAACAGTAACAAAATGTATTGCAGGAGACCAAATAAAGTAGATTAAAAAGTGCCCCTTAAATTAATTGATTCAGAGAATAATGAAGTTCGTCCTGAAAGCAGTAAATCTGCTTTCAAGTCACATGAGCCATCAGCATACATTAATATTTAAAATTTTCTTTTGGTCCTTAACCAGTTTATTTACTTCAGTCTGATCACTGACACAACATTAGGACTTGTTAGTTATTCATTTTTATTTCTCTTTCTATATCTGTTGCAATTACTTATAATATGTTACAAGTCAGTTCAGTTTATAACTAGCTCCTCAAGACACAATACTAGATTCAACTAAAAAAAGAAAATAATCATAAATTGACAATATAACCTAATGAAGTACACTCAGAAAAAATAAACATAGTTCTGTTTGATGTTATTTTGAGCGATTTATTCTGTTGGCATAATAAGATATTTAAAAGGAACTAAAATTGTGTAAAACGTTTCCCCCAGCATTTAAATTACATTCAAGGACCTCAACATGGTGTGCATCCAGACTTATTTGAATTATAGTGCATTAGTTTCCAAAACATGAAATCCAGATTACTGTCTACTTGTTCCAAATAGCAGTATCAGGTAACTAATATAAGTACATTATCTAAAGGTAAAAATGTATATTAAAAGAAGACTATTCATCTTTAATATACTACGGTGATGCTGAGTATCTATTACAATGAATAATCCACATAGCCACCTCTTGATCTGTCATATTATATATAAATAATGCAAGTAATACTAACTATTCAAAGTAATGAATAACATTTTCACCAAAGTTTTGTTTACATTTCAGAAGTTATTTGAGTTATATAAGGTTTAGCTCTTAACATAAAAATCTCTGAAGTAAGTTTTATCTGCATTCTCAGTGACCTGTATAACAGGCCCACCAAAAATGCAGGTAATCTGTCAGTCTTTGGGGGGGGGGGGGGGGGAGATCTTAATTTCTGCACAACACTTGCATCAATTAACTTACACTTTACTCGCTCACATTTATCTTTCATTTTAAAAGATTTTTGTATTTAATTTTAATGTAGCAGAAATCCTACCCTCATGATTCATTATGGATACTTTAAAAATACATAAAATATTGACACTGCCATACAAATTCAGATTAGAAGAAACAGATTTAATAAATAAATTGAGGCTCCATGGAACCTAACAGTCCAGGTTAGAGATGTTAAATATCGGTTAACTGAATAATCAATTTACCTCAAGAATTCTTATTGGTTACTCGACTATTCTGTAGTCCCTGGGTAGGACTGATAGACTGCACTCCATCCCCACGCCCGAAGAGCCTCTGCCACTCCACACTGCTGCCTCCATATCAGAGGCAGCAGCATCGGGGTGCCAGAAAGGAGCTGGTTCACAAGGGAAGCCAGTTTAACAACTAGCTCTCCTCACGGACTGGCTGCCTGTTTTTCTGAGCTCCTGGAACCGGTGAGAGCCGGAACTGAGCCTGGCTGACTGCCTGGCTGGCTCACTTTTAATACACTTTAAATGCAGAGCTGCAGCAGCGGTAGGTCCCAGACCCTGTGTCAAGCCAGGACTGAGCTGGGCTGCTAGCCAGCCTGCTAAAAATTTACTGGCGGGGGTGGGGAAGAGGAAATGCATGTAGTCTATAGCATCAACATAAGCTTTTGCTTATCGGTTAATCAACTATCCTATTGCATCCCTATCCAGGATGAAATTTTAATTGCAGCTGTATGAAACCTAAGAATATAAACACGTTCATGTTTGTCAGACCAAATGATCCATCTAGCTCAGTATAGTGTTTTCGAAGAACAGAGAGTGCCAAATACTTCAGAGGGAATGAGCAGGTCTTGTTCAAAGAATTTGTAAAGATAGGGGATTTACTGAGAACTACGAGTCACCTCCAACTCATTGCTTAGAATCATACTTGGGTGTACTATTTGGTTTAATAAAAAAAAGTCTGTTCAGTCAGTTGGACTAATGAACATTCATTATCATCTTGCTTCCTTACAAGCAACTCTTTTCACATTTTATTCTGATTATAAAAAAGAGATTTATCACAATCTTTTAATTTTCAATAGCTGATATGCCCAAATTGCAAAATACAAGGGCTATGGTACATTTTCAGCCTGATCCTGAAACTAGTATACATGCAGAAAACTAATGGAATTCAGCAGAAGAGGTTTTGTAGTACTGAGCCCATGAAGTTCAAAGATTTGACTTCATCTCACTGTTGTCAAGGCTTGCTCTATCTAGCACACATGGACTGTAACAAATAATTGGGGTCTGTCTGTCTCTCTCACTGTGAAGTGTGTGTTTGTGCAAAATAAAAATCTTATTCTGGAATTACCTACAGATAGAAAATTTTGCATAAACAATCCTGCCACTTAAATTAGCTGAACGCACTACTTTTTCACTGCAATATGGTGGGTGAACTGTTTAAATCGGTGTTTCTCAAAGTGGTTCGCAGACCCCACTCTGAAAAAGCTACCACCAGGCTACTTCGTTTACTTTACTTATCGGTTCCTTGTTACAAATCACAATATAATTCAAATTAGTTACAGAAAGAGTAATGAAAGCTTTACGAGTTTCTGAATCAAATTTACTATGTATGGTAATTATTCAATAAAATTAATAATGTTTGAAGTTGAAATCCTACAAATTTAAAACTGCTTTTATTTCCCTTTTGCAAGAACATTAATAAAAAATTCTATTACATATATTTAATTTCTTGAACTTCCCTATAAGTGTAATCTATGCAAAAATGAGTATATGAGAGAGAGACAGAGTGTGTGTGTGTGTGTGTGTGTGTGTGTGTGTGTGTGTGTGTGTGTGTGTGTGTGTGTATATAAACACACACACACACACACACACACACACACAAATTTACCTGGCGTTGCTTAGGTCCTTAACTTTTTCTTTTTGGAAGATTAAACGAAAAATGTACATGATTCGTTTACTCATTACTCTGGTGTGAGACTGGGAATATGGGTTTCAGTGTGCAGGCTCCCTTGCTCACCACAGTACCTTGGGGCCACATGAGAAGCACCTCTCCATGTCCACTGCAGCTCCAGCACGCACAGCTAGGAGAGGGGCTAGGGCAGCTCCAGGTTCATCTGCCCTCTGTAGTCCCCAGACAGAATGAAGAATGCAACAAACTGTTCACTTTCCTCTCACTCTCTGATGAAGGGCAACCGCCAGCAATATTCCCATATGAATCAGAAGGGTGGGGAGCTTCAGCCACCTTGCCCTACCTAAAGGTGCCCTACGCAGGTGCAAGGCCAGGAGCTGGTGCAGTCCCGGACCCGGGGGAGAGAGAGATAGAGAAAGCATGCATACCCTTACATGTGTGAAAGCTCCTCCAGCTACCTTTAAATTTATTTGCCAAACAAAAAGAAAAAAATAGAAATAGAAATATGATAGAAATGTAGCCGTGTTAGTCTGGGGTAGTTGAAGCAAAATGCAGGACAATGTAGCACTTTAAAGACTAACAAGATGGTTTATTAGATGATGAGCTTTCGTGGGCCAGACCCACTTCCTCAGATCAAATAGTGGAAGAAAGTAGTCACAACCATATATACCAAAGGATACAATTAAAAAAAATGAACAAATATGAAAAGGACAAATCACATTGCAGAACAGGAGGAGGATGCGGGGGAGGGGGGGGAGGAAGGAAGGTAAGTGTCTGTGAATTGATGATATTAGAGGTGGGGAGAGTGGGATGTTTGTGAGTTAATGGTATTAGAGGTGATAATTGGGGAAACTGTCTTGGTAATGGGTGAGATGTTCAAATGTTTGTTAAGTCCTTGTTGGCAAGTGTCGAATTTTAACATGAATGACAGGGCTATTAAATTCGACACTTGCCAACAAGGACTTAACAAACATTTGAACTATCTCACCCATTACCAAGACAGTTTCCCCAATTATCACCTCTAATACCATTAACTCACAAACATCCCACTCTCCCCACCTCTAATATCATCAATTCACAGACACTTACCTTCCTTCCTCCCCCCCTCCCCCGCATCCTCCTCCTGTTCTGCAATGTGATTTGTCCTTTTCATATTTGTTCATTTTTTTTAATTGTATCCTTTGGTATATATGGTTGTGACTACTTTCTTCCACTATTTGATCTGAGGAAGTGGGTCTGGCCCACGAAAGCTCATCATCTAATAAACCATCTTGTTAGTCTTTAAAGTGCTACATTGTCCTGCATTTTGCTTCAAATAGAAATATGTTAGTCTTAATTAAAAATGGGAAATTTTGGATAAAATAAAATTTAAAACATACTTAAGCTATTAGATTTTCTGAAAGAAGTCTGGAGATTGCCACTGATCTACTCTGGAGGCCCTCATTAGCCTCCCGTAGCAGAAAATGTCTTCACTGACGTCAGCCCCTGACAAGAGGGCAGAAAGCCCCGTTTGTGATGATTTCAAAGAACTTATACCAGACCAATGGTTCTCAACCTGCAGCTGGTGGAGTGCTTGTGGCCCAATCTGCAGAAAGCTGCAGCCCATGTAACATCCCCAGAGCCAGACTGGAAGCACTGGATACAGCCCACATAATACACTGTGGGTTGCATACGTGGCTCACAATGGTAAAGAGGTTGAGAGCCGCTCCAGACAGTAGAATTTTGATTATGTACCTATATTGTTTCTCAATCAAACATCACACACACACACACAAAAAGTTCTCATCAAAGTAAGCACCATTGGCAAGGTCACAGACAATAATATACCTTCCTTTGGGATATTTTTTGTGACTCAAAACATTTCATAATAAGTTACCATAGAGTAGAGAGAGTTACTCACCCTGTGCAGTAACGTCTGTTCTTCGAGATGTGTGTCCCTGTGGGTGCTCCACTCGAGGTGCTGGGTCCGTCCCGGCGCCGCAAAACGGAGAAACTTCCACAGCAGTAGCCCTGCCGGCCCGCGCATGCGCTCCTGTTGCCTCGCGCCGTTCACGCCGTTACAGCTGAGCGCGGGCCGGCTCGTCAGTTTCCTCCCAATTGGAAGCATCTGAAAGAGAGAAACAGAAGCTCCGAAGCAGGGAGGAGGGTGGGTCGTGGAGCACCCACAGGGACACACATCTCGAAGAACAGACGTTACTGCACAGGGTGAGTAACTCTCTCTTCTTCGTCGAGTAGTGTCCCCGAGGGTGCTCCACTCGAGGTGAGTACAGAGCAGTGGTCAAGCACTATCGGCGTGCTTCGGACTTATGATCTCTGTGCTGTGGCCAAGACTGCTTGCGCCACCGCTGAATCATTTCTCAATATTTTCGCAAGAGCATAATGCTTGACAAAGGTGAGCGAGGATGACCGGGTTGCTGCACGGCATATGTCCTGTAAGGGTACCCCTCTAAGGTACGCAGTAGATGCGGCCAAGCCTCTGGTGGAATGAGCGCGAGGTCGTCCTGGTAAGGATTTGTGTCGTAGGGCATAACAACGTGAGATACAGGAGGTGATCAAATTGGAAATACGTTGTGTGGAGAGCTGTTGACCCTTGGAGCGCTCCGCCGTAGCTATAAAAAGGTGCCGAGACTTTCTGAAGGCACGTGTTCTATGCAGGTAGAAGGCCAGTGCTCGTCTAACATCGAGGGTATGTAAACGTGAGTCTTCTGGCGAGGAATGAGGTTTCGGATAGAATGTTGGCAGAATTATGGGCTTGTTTACATAGAAGGGAGAATTTATCTTCGGAAGGAAGAGAGAATGAACGCGAAGCAGAACCCCTTGTTCAGAAAATAAAGTGTATGGTGGACCAGCTGAAAGGGCGGCCAACTCACTTACCCGCCGTGCTGACGTGATTGCCAGAAGGAATGATACTTTCATTGTTAGCAAGCGCAGGTTGCAAGTTGCTAATGGTTCAAAGGGGGGACGAGTTAGTGCGTCCAGTACCAAAGATAAGTCCCACGGCTCCGGAGGGATTGTGAAGGTCAGATATAGGTTATCAAGCCCCTTTAGGAACCTTTTAACTAACGGGTGAGCAAATAGCAAATGTCCGTCGATGTGCGGGCGGAAGGCCGAGATTGCTGCCAAGTGCACTTTCAACGAAGCATTTGCTAAGCCCTCCGTCTTCAGATGGAAGATGTAGTCCAAAGTATGCTGCACCGGTAAAGAAAGAGGGTCAAAGTCCCTTTCCAGACACCACGCTTGGAACCGGTGCCATTTGTAGGTGTAGGCCTTGCAAGTGCTATGGCATCTGCTATTCATAAGTACATGTTTCACTTCCTGAGAGCAAGTCATTTCCGGTGGCTGAAACCAGTTAGGAGCCATGCCGAAAGATGCATGCGATCGATGCTCGGATGCAGCATCGAACCGTGCCGTTGAGACAGTAAGTTGGGCATCAGTGGAAGTCGTTGTGGATGAGTGACCGACATTCTGGACAATTGTGTCAGCCAAGTCTGTTGAGGCCAATAGGGTGCTATGAAAATCACTGTTGCACCCTCCATCGCTATCTTCTCCAGTGCCCTCGGAATGAGAGGAAGAGGCAGAAACGCATAGAGAAGTTGGTGAGATCCCCAACTGAGCAGAAGAGCGTCCCCCAGGGAATTCTTGCCAGTACCCGCCTGTGAGCAGTAATGATGACACTTCTTGTTGTGACGAGTGGCAAAGAGGTCTATACTCGGGAACCCCCAGAGACGGAAGAGACCATGAGCCACCTCGTTGTGTAACTCCCACTCGTGCTGAGGAAGGAAGTTTCTGCTCAGGGCGTCGTCGATGATATTGTCTTTGCCTGGGAGGTACAATGCGGTAAGGATTATATTGTGGTGGATCGCCCAGTTCCACAGTCATATCACGTCCGCGCACAGGGATCGTGAACGGGCCCCACGTTGTCTGTTGATATAGTACACCGTGCATATATTGTCGGTGATGATGTGGACTGCACTACCTTGGATCCTCTGAAGGAAGTGCCTGCATGCATTGGATACAGCTCGGAGCTCGAGGAGATTTATGTGTAGAAGTGACTCCTGTGCCGACCAGAGTCCCTGAACTCGATGTTGTTGCAGATGTGCGCCCCAACTGATCAGAGAAGCATCCGTTGTGATCTGCACTGTGGGTCTTCGTGCGTGGAAAGGGACCCCTGATAACAAATTTTGCGGGTTGTCCCACCATATTAGTGAAGTCCTGACATGTCCGGGAATGGACATTGTCTTGCTCACAGCGTGTACCCCCGGTGTGTAGACTTTGAACAGCCAATGCTGGAGACTGCGTAGATGAAGTCTGGCATGCGCCACCACATATGTGGTGGCAGCCATATGTCCGAGCAGTTTCAGGTAAGTCAGTATGCTGGATCTGGGAGCAATTGAAACTGTACGTACCAAGTCCCGAATCATCTGGAATCTTGTTGCAGGCAAGTATACTCTTGCACTCAGTGCATCGAGTCTCGCGCCGATAAACTCCAAGTCCTGACGCGGTGCCAAGGACGATTTGCCGAAATTGATTATGAGGCCCAGAGCCTCAAATACGGCTGTGGTGGTGGTCACTGCCCACGTAGCCTCCTCGCGAGTTGGGGCCTTTAATAGGCAATCGTCGAGATACGGGAAAAATCACGATATTGAGGCATCAGAGGTAGGCAGCTACCACTGCCAGGGTTTTGGAAAACACCCGTGGTGCTGCTGACAGACCGAAAGGTAACACTCGGTAATGTTCCGCGCCCACTACGAAACGAAGGAATCGCCTGTGGGCCGAGTGAATGGCTATGTGGAAATAGGCGTCCTGTAAGTCGAGGGACGCAAACCAATCCCCTTTGTGGAGAGCCGGAATGACAGAAGCTAAAAAGTGACCATTTTGAATTTTTGTTTTCTCAGGTAGCGGTTGAGTCGACGCAGGTCCAGGATAGGCCTCCAACACCCTGACTTCTTCTGGGTGAGGAAGTACGTGGAATAGAAACCTCTCCCCCGAAATTGAATGGGTACCCTTTCCACGGCTCCTATAGTAAGTAGTCGGGACACCTCTTGCTGTAGAAGAGTCTCGCGAGAGGGGTCCCTGAAAAGGGACGGGGAGGGCAGGAAGTGGGGGGGAATGGAGTTGAAAGGGATGGCATATCCTGAAACAACTATGTCGTTGACCCATCGATCGGTGGAAATCAGAGACCAGCGATGTTGATAAGGCCTCAGCCGATGATGGAATAAGGCTACCTGATTGTGTGACGCTCCTGACAAAGGAGTTGCACGTAGTCCCTCGACCAACCCATCAAACTTGTTGCCGGCCCTGCTGCTGACCGGAAGTCTTGCCAGGTTGTTGTCTTCGCTCTTGCTGGCGTTGTCTTGGTCTCTGTTGTTCACATGGCTTGGGGCAGAATGTTGCGTAAGAGAAGGGTCTCTGTTTGTTGTAGGGCATATACCTCTTACGTTTATACGGAGGCGTATACATGCCAAGCGTTCTAAGAGTCGTACGGGAGTCCTTGCCCGAGTGGAACACCTGATCAGTGGACTGGGTGAAAAGAGACTGACGATCGAAAGGCAAGTCTTCCACTTTGCTTAATAACTCCCTTGGGGCAGCTGCTTGGTGCAGCCACGACCCGCGACGCATAACTACCGCAGTAGCCGTGGCTCTAGCTGCTGCATCAGCCATGTCTAGGGCGATCTGAAGCACTGTTCTGGCCGTTGTGTAGCCCTCTTGTATTACCGCCCTCAAGATCTGGCGTTTTGAGTCTGGTAGGTGCTCTAGAAGAGGGACTAATTTGGAGTAGTTATCGAAGTCATGATTGGCAAGAGGGGCCACGTAATTGCACATCCGGAGAACTGAAGTGGCAGAAGAATACACTTTTCTACCTAAAATGTCCAGGCGTTTAGCCTCTTTATCACTTGCGGTATTTTTATTTTGGGCCGTCTTTGATCTTTGCTGGGCGGCGCCCATAACAAGGGAATTGGGCTGGGGATGCGTAAACAAAAAGTCCATCCCTTTTTGATTTATAAAGTATTTCTTGTCCACCCTCTTGTTAGTCGGTAAAGAAGCGGCGGGGGTCTGCCATATATCATTTGCAATTTCCAGGATAGCCTCATCGAAGGGCAGAGCCAGTTTTGATTTTTGTGAGGACTGCAAGTTCTTCAGCAAGGGATGTTGCTTTTGCTGTACGTCCGTAATCTGGATATCCTGAGATTGTGCCACTCTGGCAAAGAGCTCCTGAAACTGTTTGTGATCTTCCGTTGGGGATAGTTCACCAGGAAAGACAGCATCATCCGGAGATGATTGGTTGGCCGGAGAGTCGGGGGTCTGTGGTTCCCTATTTGGAGTGTAGTTGTTTTCATACGCGTCCCGACTAGTAACTGGCATCGCACCCTCCACAGGCACTGATGGAATCGCCGGCGAAGGTGCGCGTGGTGGAGACGCTGGGCATGTGGTTTGCGGAGATCGTGATCGTGGATATCACGTGTTATGAGGACACCGGCGGTCATCATAATGACGGTCCCATCTCCGACTGCGAGTCGGGGATCATCTAGGAGTGTAGGCTCTAGACTCCTCGCATCGACGTGAATATCTCGAACGTCCCGAAGACCTCGGTGATATAGATCTGTCAGAAAAACGAGATGGTGAACGAGAATAATAGGAATAGCGTCGTTGATCGTGATAGCGATAGTGATGGTACGACGGTGATCGCTGCAGTGATCTAGGATATCGGTCTCTAGTGGAGACATAATGAGAGGCACGATGGTTTTCAGAGCAGATTGAAGCTGGTGACCAAGGTCCCGGAGAGAACCGTGCTCTTTCAGGCGTGAGTGAAGGGGTCCGCACGCGCCTTGACTTGAAGGGCACCTCATTCAGCACTGAACAATCTGCACGAGAGGACGGTGCCGTTTGAAGTGGTGTAGTCCCGGTCGCATGGCTGCCCTGGGGTTGAATCAGCGGTGCCGTGGGAGTTAACAGCTGTGCCGGTGCCGGAGGAGGCTGCGGTGCAGAGTGCTGTACGGTGCCGCTGGCCACCTGCAGTGCCTGAGTCGGCGCTGTTGCTTGCGGCACGGCAGGGAGCAAGGTCTCATCAGCTGGCACCGTGGGCATGGGTGCCGGTGAAATTGTCATTGACTGCGCATGCGCAGTATCAGCCAGTGCCGGGGCCGCCATTGCTGCTTGTGGCCCAACTGTTGGAGCCTTTGCCGGTGCCGAGTCTGCCCGTGGTCCCTTACAGGGAGCCCGCATCAGGTCTTTTGATCTGACCAAAGTCGGAGCTGAGGCACTGCAGCTCTTGCCCGGCTTCTCTGTCGGGTGCCTCCGCAAAGAGCCAGAGGTACCCGGTCTGGCCCGTACGTTCCTGGGCTGTGGCTCGGCATTGTGGAGGTCCTTCTCAGGTGGACAAGTGACAAGGGACAAGTGAACAAGGGACAAGTGAACTCCCGAGGTAGCGGGAGAAGACGTGGTCGCATCGGACTGGAGGGCTTTATTGAATAAAATCACCCTCAGCCTCATTTCCCTAACGCGCCGAGCGCGGGCTGTCAGTTTCATGCAGTGAGGGCACTTCTTAGGGATGTGCCTGTCCCCTAGGCATTTAACGCAGCGCAAATGCCCGTCTGAGTCTGGCATGGCCTCCTGGCACTGGGAACATTTCTTGAAACCAGGCATTTTGTCTTTTCTTTCCTTTTCTCTCTCTCTCTTTTTTTTTTTTTTTTTTTTTAAAGGCTACTACAAAAAGTAAACTAGGACGGAAACAAGGAACTTGAGACTAACTAACTAAGTAAAAACTACTACGAACTATTAACACTATCCTAACTATAAACTGCCAAGTGGCAAACAAATTTCTAAATGAAACTCCCTTCCCCCCCCCCCCTCAGGCCGGAGAGGGAGCATGTCCTAGGTTCGTCTGCGGCCGCGGACGGTTGAAGGAAACTGACGAGCTGGCCCGCGCTCAGCTGTAACGGCGCAAGGCAACAGGAGCGCATGTGCGGGCCGGCAGGGCTACTGCTGTGGAAGTTTCTCCGTTTTGCGGCACTGGGACGGACCCAGCACCTCAGGGACACTACTCAACGAAGAATTTTTATATACAACATATATAACGACGAAACTAAACCAAATGTTTTTGCATCTTCCATTCAAATAATGTAATGAACGTCTTTTTTTTTTTTAAAGTCATAGAGCCTATGTTATATATCAAAGAGACACTCCAGAGGCCCGAAATAAAGACTACAACTGTAGACTGCTAAACTGTATATAAATACACGAGAAGAAAATCACTCTTCATTCAATAAGATTAACTATTTATTTGGTTTTTTTGACAGGATGCCTCCTATTTTTATTTTTTCCCCCATAAGTCTTTCTAATCTTATCCTTAATTTCAAATTTAGAGAGCTGGAAGAGAAGATGTATGCTGACAGTTGTAATTACAGTAAACCATCTGCTTCAAAAGTGCTTTATAAATAGTACTGAATTGCAACAATGTTCTCAATCAACCCTCACCTTGTGAAAAAAAAACACAGATTTTTTTGCTGATATAGCAATGTTCCCTATGTGCAATCAGATCCATCAACATTGTACAGATTTTACACTTTTAATGGGAGCTGTAGCTACATTGGGAATGCTAGACCTACTGAAAGCAACAGGAAAGTTTCCCACTCATGTATTTAAAGATGAGAAATTGTAATTTAAACTATCTTATATTAATATTCATTACAAAAATTCAGATATATGTGATCTAAGAAAAACAAAGGCAATCTTTTCTCTTTCTGCTCAGATTCTGCTTAAACATATTTTGTAGTCAAATAAATCTCTCTCTATACAGGCAGTCCCCGGGTTACGTAAAAGATAGGGACTATAGGTTTGTTCTTAAGTTGAATTTGTATGTAAGTCGGAACTGGCTCCAGATTCAGCTGCTGCCACTGAAACTGACCAGGAGCTGACTACAGGAAGCTGGAGGCAGAGTTGCTCTGCCCCCAGCTTCCTGGAATCAGCCTGATCAGTTTCAACAGCTGCTGAATCTGGAGCCTGGGACAGAACAGCTGGGGCGCTGCACAGTAGGTTCCCACAGGACCAACCCGGCAGCACCCCAGCTGCTCTACCCGAGGCGTCCTGCTTGGGGGGGGGGCCCACTAGCTGCGCCCCCTCCCCCCCCCAGCAGACCAGGGAGACCCGAGCAAAGCCGCACATGCGGAGGGACCCCGCCGCCCGTGTGGCTTTGCTCCTGTCTCCCTGGTCTGCTGAGGGGGTCCAGTGGCTTTGCTGGACCACCTGCAGCCTTGGGAGAGAGTCAGGGCTGGCCCAATCTCGGGGACATGAGGGTGGCAGTGAGGGGAAGAGAGCCAGGGCAGCCACACCGCAGCCTGGCCCTCCCTGAAAGCCAGGGGGAGAGAGCCAGTGCTGCCTACCCCCAGAAAGGGGGCTTGGCAAGTAGCAAGCAGAGGACCAGCCCGCTAGTGTATTAATTATACTGAAAAACTAAATGTCAAATAAATAAACTATATTCAATCTGCCCATTTTACCTCTACCAGTATCATAATGTTCATAACCAAATCATAAATTTTATTATGACATTCTATTTTTAGCTTTTATATGTTTTTATATTGCAGTAGCACTTATAATATATTTATATGCTGTTCATACAGTCCAAGTCCTGAAAATGAACATCCTATAATATAATACATAAGAATTTACAATCTTCTGTTGCAAGTTTAATTTAAAATAAGTATTATCATTATAATTAATTGCAATAATTAAAAGATTATGATTTAACAATAATGAATCAATTTAGGAAGATCACTATATACCATTTTTCAAGGCCCTGAATTTTGTTTGAATATTGTGTGTTTTTGTTAAGTAGAATGTAACATAAGAATACCAGTGTTACCCTTTGTGTATAAATAAGTGGCAAAGAGGATATTAAGAATGTTTGCGTCTTTAAAATAAGTATATTCCATCTATAGTAAACAGCTAGACATTAATATTAATTGTTTTATTCTAATATATTTTAGAAAAATAACAGGGCAGCATGGAGAAAAACAAGGCACAATGCTAATGCATAAAATCACCAGAAATAAGAACACTTACAGTTTCTTCTACACTGCCTATTGGGGACACTGATCTGTGGTGCAGCTTCATTAGAAGATGGTCACTAGTTCTCCAGTTACATAGCAAACCTTTACATTAACAGTCAGTGAGGAAAAGAGAAATTACAGGAAAGGGAAGGAAGAAATGAGATGATGAAATATTAGGCTAAAACTAAGTAAATATGCTGGGAACAGAAAGTTTCTTAACATAAACCATTCTGAAAAGCTTCAGGGCAAAGGGAGCAAAGGGATCTTTCAAAATTGACAGAGCAAAGAATGAAAAACCCCAATGTGTTTCATTATGGCATGAAGCCAACAAAGCCTCCCTGATTACTATTTTTTAAAGTATAAGAGAAAGCACCAAGCACGTACTACTTTAGATAAAACTGTAACAAAAATTGTGCATGTACAATGTATATCTCCTCCTATACAAAAAGTTACAGAGGCTGACCTCTACTGGATAATTAAGTACAATGCTCAAAAGACTCTAGGCTAAAAACAAAAACAAAACAAAAAACACCAACCAAACAAAAAGCCACCAAAACCCCAGATCTTTGTGTCAGGAAACTTTCGTATTTTGAGATTGCATTTACAAAAGAATAAGATTTCATTTAGCACTCAAAGTAAGTAAATCATCTAAATGAAAATTTTCAAATCAAAACAGATAGGTGTTGCAATAATATACAATACAAACAGAAAATTTTAAATCAGGAAGCAACATATTATAGTTCAGTTATTTTCAATGTTTCTTCAGACCCCTAAAATGTACTACTTTGAAAAATCTTAGACATAGTTGAAAACCACTATTCAAGCTGATCAAAAACAAGGACTGAGTTCTATTTCTGATTGCCACAGGCCCTACGTAAACCTCTACAGGACAAACAATTTCTTTGTACCTCAGTTTTTTCCATCTGACAGATGATTATGAAAATATTTTTCAAATATGTTAAGATCTTCATGTGAAATGATAAAATATGAACATGAAAAGTATTAGCCTATGATATAGTGAAAAGAATGGATATGTATCTTACTGTAGCTGTAGTGCTTAGAGATGTGGTAGGTTGTCAACATGGATTCCACTAGAGATGCATGTGCCACACACAAAAAAAGTCAGATTATGCTAGCTGGCAGTGTCTGTTGGGGCCATATCTGTGTTTTAGATGGCCTTATGTTTCCTAACAGGAGCACTGAAAACAGAGTGGGTCCAACCAGTCAGTCAGATCCTTCACAAACACGGAATCCCAGTAGATTAGGACTAACAACAGGAAAGGTAGATGATGTATTTTTCCACATGAATTCCAAGAACCACCACACAGTTACTGAAAGGTAACTTCTTTCTTTCAGTAACTGTCCACATTGATTCTATATATTTCCTTCATCTAAATAGGAGACTGATACCTTCACCTATTTTCAGAATTAGAAAATACCTGTAATAAAAAAAAAAACAAAAAACCCTTTTACTTCCAATTCCTTTGGCAACACTTAAGTAGCCTTTCACGTCCAGGAATGAGTAAACTTCTGATTTCAGTAGGTTTTCTGGAGGGGGTTCCCGAATAGGAATGCACAGCAAGTTGTAAATAGTGATGGATTCATGTTACAGAGAAAAATCCCTTTGAACTATTTCCAGAATTCCTTTATTTGGGGTGATACTACTTCAGGTGTTGAAGGAGTGGCCAAGTGTTTTCCAAAATAGGCTGGATGCAAAGTTGGTGTGAAGCACTTAGACCTCAAGTTTTGATGTATGGTTCAAGGCAGAAGACAAAGATGATGTTTGGTTGTCCATCATGAGTTTAAATTCTTCCTCTGTTACTGTATGTCTACACATCAAAGTTATTTCATGATATCAGAGGTATCCCAAAATAACTACCCCACGTCTTCACAAGCCACCCAATTATTTCAAAACATTTTTTGAACTAATGGGCGCACTATTTCAGCATCCTGGTAACCCTCACTCCATGAAGATTAAGGGATGTCTCAAAATAGCACTTTATTTCAAAATTTGGTGCTGCATAGACAGCACCAAATTTTGAAATAGCTTATTTCGAGTTTTTCAAAATAGCCTATGCAATTTGCATAGCGCAAATTTCATAGAGCAAATTGCGTATCTTAATTCGAGTTTAGAGTGCAGTGTAGACATAGCTAAGGTGAGGTTGTAATTCTTGTGTTGGCATTGCTATGAGAAACACAAAGATGAGCACAAGTACTGTTATCTATAGTGTCTAAAACTGGAAACCAAGGTCTTTTTAGGTGCTGGTAGACTTTTAGGCATCTGTCTGGTCACATTTTCCCCCAGGGCTTCATCATTTCTCACATTAAAGGAATTATCGCCATCCAAAGGAAACACTTGTGTCCTAGTTTCTGATTGAAAATTAAATGATCTGAGGCAACTGCTGTCTCTAGGTTACAGCTGATGGTACTGCATGATATGAATCAGTGATGATGATGATTTCACACTATATTTGGCCACTAATAGACCTTCTGCTAACAGAACCCTGGTCAACATCTTTCAGAAGTTAGAGAGCACCTTAGTAACCAAAACCATTTTCTCTCAGACAGTACTGACACTTGATATTACAGACTGTTAGAGTTACTGAGGCTTAGTGATACAGAAATGCTCTAATGCCCAGATTATGCACCTTATCCCTTGTCGCATGCAGGGAACCTAGACTCTTTTTGCAGCCACCATCAGCAAACTGAATGAATGCAGAAGCATAGAAGAATGAAAATCCTTCATGAGTAGTTTGTCAGTTTCTTTTGACGTAGACTGATTAGTGGCAGGAGTAGGGAAGTTAAATTTAGATTAATTTGCAATTGAATAATCAATGAAATTTGCATCCACTGGACTGTTGCTACACTTCAAAGGTGAAAGCACTAAAGGGAACACCAGGACAGCAGGGAAATCAAGTAGTCCCCCTGTGGCCTGGTGCTCCCCGCGGCGTTTCAAAGCAGCAGCTCTGCATGGAGGCCAGGGTCAGCTAGAGACTTAAAGCTCCATGTGGTGCTGCCGCTTTGAAGCGCCCTCTCCTCTTGCACCCCGTTCCTGCAAGGGGGGGTGGAAGTGACTAGTCATTCACATCCCTACACATGTGTGGCACAAGCGGTCTTTGCACATTGTTAACAGCACTTCCAAAGAAGGGAGGGTCATACAGTTTGTAGAACAACACGAAGTATCCAATGGGGTGGGATATTTCTTCCACTGGAACAGAAGGCATTTGTAAAGTCTATGTTTTCCTGTCCTCAAGCTCATGGAACTTAAATCACATTCTACGATGGGGAAGATGAAGCAGCAATTCACACATTGTTGCCAAGACAATAGCATTGGAATGAGCCTTTAAGTTGTATAAATCTAACCTCTCTAATTTTTTATCCCTGAAACAGGTATTAGGACAGGATTGATGAAACTAAGGGTGTTAAAATGCGGTTAATTGACTAGTCGATGGAATTTCCTGTACAGTGTGCCTGCTTTGAAATGCACAAGAGTCCACCGTGGGGGCTCTTGTACATTTCAAAGCCATGGCACCTCGGATCAGCATCTGAAGATTAAGCAATAGGGAAAACATATGAGGGTTCTTCCATCAATTCTTCCCTCCTCAAGGGAGCCCAGCACAGCAGACGGTAGCAGGATCCTATGCAGCGGTTTCCTGATTGGAGGAGACTTCCTCCTAGAATGTGACCATGGTGGAGATCTACAGTCTCTTTAAGTACCCCAAAACCAATAATATCACAGAGGATATTGTGTAGTCTGAACAATGTATGGCAGGGGACACTATGCTGGAACTCCCCTTTAGGAAAACTAGAACTTGGCCTTTAGATTTCCCAGCTGTAGACTCCACATAGAGGTGCTTGATCTCAAAAGTGAAACAAGTTCATCCCTTTAAGAGTCTGAAGTGAAAGCAGCATTTCCCAGTGTGGATGTAGAAAAAAGTATAGGCATTTGGTAGGTGGCCTAGATATAGAAGACACATTGAGCTCCAAGTAAAGAGACGACTGAGGCGGCTGGAACCCATGTAAGTGACTGGTACCAGGATAATGGCTCAGAAAGACAACTCTGAGATAGAACTGACATCGCTGATGCCCCTGAGTGAATCAACAATTCCAAATGCATAGCTGGAGCAGAGAACACTAGGATTGGTTGAAGGGAAAGGGAAAGGAAAATCCTTTACTGACAAGAAGCCCTACAGGAGAGCACCCACCACAGAGATGCATAAAAATGTCAAGTGTCAAGGTAGACTGAATCAGCTGAATGAAGGAAGGAGGACAAGGCACAGGTGGAGACACCAGTCTCATCATCCCTCAACAAACCAGAGTTGATGGTGCTATTTCAAATGAGGTCAGTTATACTAGAGCACCTACCAGAAAGCTAACAGGGAGAAAGCCTATAACTTCCTGTCAACATATAATACCTATAGTGCATCAACAAAGCTGCCAGCGAAGAGTGATATATGTCACCAAACTAGTGCTTTGAATTAAAAGCAGTGAGTGGTGTTCTTCGTTATTTCTAAGTCCCCTGCCTCACAGTTGGGGCTTGGTTACAAGCAGGACATTTCACCTATTCCATAAGATGAACTTCAAGACAAAAATCCCTTTGTCTTTTAGTCAAGGTGGGGCAGAAGGTACAGGCATTTGTCCCTCACCACAGCAAATAAAGCACAGGTATATAAAATCATGAGTGGTGTGGAGAGGGTGAATAAAGAAAAGTTGTTTATTAGTTCCCATAATAGAAGAACTAGAGGACACCAAATGAAGTTAATGGGTAGCAGGTTTAAAACTAATAAAAGCAAGTTCTTCTTCACACAGCGTGTAAGAACTCCTTGCCAGAGGAGGCTGTGAAGGCTAGGACTATAACAGAGTTTAAAGAGAAGCTAGATAATTTCACGGTGGTTAGTTCCATCAAAGGCTATTAGCTAGGGAATAGAAATGGTGTCCCTGGCCTCTGTTTGTCAGAGGCTGGAGAAGGATGGCAGGAGACAAATCGCTTGATCATTGTGTTGGATCCACCCCCTCTGGGGCATCTGGTGCTGGCCACTGTCGGCAGACAGGATACTGGGCTAGACAGACCTTTGGTCTGACCCGGTAATGGCCATTCTTATGTAACTCTTGTTCCTATCTATGATGGCAAGAGTATCCCAGCATATGGCACACAGCTTAACACTTATGGAAAAATCCCTATTAAAAGCCTCCAAATAACTACTCAACTGTAACTAACTAAGCTAACTATTAACAGATGTAACTTTAGAAGTGAAAAGATGCTTGCTAACTAAAACAAATGATACAGAGAATTGGGAGTGAGAGGGTGGACAGACCTCCTTCATGCCACCACCTGAGAGCACAAGAAGAATAGGAGTACCTGCACTGCCTAGTGGTACTACTAGAAAAAGTGTCAAACCTGAGTGGACTGGGTGCTCATACACTGGCAGTCGAATATATATGTGCACAATCACCCAAAGGAGAACTAACCTAAATGTTTGCTATTGCCATTTTAAGTAATGATTTTTTTGAGAGAATGTGAGACTTACCAGTACTCTCCTCAAGAATACACAGATTTAGATAAATATATATGTGCAGTCTATGAAAAGAAAAATATCTAAGACCTATTTCTTATCTAAATATTTAAATACAACACCCAGGTTACTCTGTTTTTTATTAACATGTATATTTCTTTAATCAGTATGCCTCAAATATTTCTGTATACATATGAATTTAAAATGTATTTTAAAACATCTTAGGGCTCAAAACAGAAAATTTGATGCTAAACCAATTCACTGCCTACAGAATTTGCTTGTATTTTCAACATAACGTTGCAACACCGTTACATTATGGAAAATCTGATATTAATTGCAAACAAGTGCTTTGGTGGGGAACTACGTGATCCAATCCATTTTACTATTGGTTCCTATGTTTTCTTTCCTGAAGTTAGTAGCAAAACAAGTTGAAAATCTCAGATTTGGCAGTTTGTTAAAAACTAAGATTTAGCCACCAATGCAACATTCATCTTCTCTTTGTACAATAAACTTTGTGCATGTTTGGAGAAGGATTCTACCTAGCTAATTGATACACAGTCAGCCTGTGGAACTCTTGCCAGACAATGTTGTGAACACCAGCTCTTTAACAGGGTTCAAAAAAGAACTAGATCAATTCATGGAGATAGGTTCATCAATGGCTATTAGCCAGAATGAATAGGAAGGGTGTTCCAGCCTCTGTTTGTAAGAAGCTGGGAACAGGTAACAAGGGAAGGATCACTTGATGACTCTGGTCATCACTATTATCTTCATTCCCTCTGGAGCACCTGGCTTTGTCCACTGTCGGAAGATAAGATATTGGGCTTGATGGACCTTTGGTCTGACCCAGTATGGCTGTTCTTATCTTGAGATCTATGTGGCTTCAAAAGGAGTGGGAACTGAAACTTTCATTCCTAAACTACAAGGGCTAGAGGAGGAGCACAACCACAGAGGTACCCATTCTTCAGAGACTGTTTGGACACAATCTTGTTAAAAATGGGTTAGTCGGTCTATAGAAGATAAAACTGGAGGGGAAATGGTAACAGTCTACAAGTATGTAAAAAGTTATTTGAAAGACAGTGTGTTAAATTGTTCCCCTTATCCATTGAGAACAAGACAAGAAGGGATAGGCTTAAACTGCAGCAAGGGAAATTAAGGTTGGATATTAAGAGGGAAAAAAGAAAACACCTTCCAGACTGTAAGAATAGTTAATACTGGAATAAATTACCTATGAAGTCTCAGCCATTGGAGGTTTTAAGAACAGATAAACACCTGTCAGGGATGGTCTAAAATCTAGATTACAAATAGCTCTGTCTCAGTACACAGGATTGAACTAGAGAACCTATACAGATCCTTTCTGCTCCTGCATTTCTATGATTCTAAACAATAGGTAGCAAGTTCCAACCATCATTTTCCACATCTCTGAATTCACTACTTTGACAATGAGTCAATAATCCATCAGATAACAGATTTGAGAGGAAAGATACAAGGATTAAAACTTCATCAGCAGATCAGGAATGAAGACTAGTGTCCAAAAGCAAGTTTTGGGAATAAAGCACACTGGGGCATTAAATTTACCACCACAGATCAGAATCAATTCCATATGGTTGTATACTTCTCCTGTTTAAAAAAAACAGCACACTTTATTATCAGAGTAGGCAATGAGATCCAATTGTAAGCAAGATTTTCTGAAGATTGAAAATGTAGATTACTCACCTGTAACTGGAGGTTCCTTGAGGTGTATGGTTCCTATCTGTATTTCACATATAAGATATGTACGTGCAGCATGTATACAAGTCCATGATTTTATAGTAAGCCGTGTCCACTGGTCTCCTTACATGCCATGGCTAAAGTCATGCTCCAAACTGAGGTGATAAAGAACAGGATGAATCAACACCCTTACAGTTCCTACTCTTATGACAAATCCAACTGATACACAGCAGAGGAGATGGAAGGTGGGTAGCTAAATGGACCACTCATCTCAAAGACCCTCAGTGGCAAATAAGTACCCTCCATTTCTTCCTAGAGTGGTGGTTCCAATGTGTATTTGAAATATGGGAGATTATCAAGCAGTGGTCAAAACAGGAGGTGGGTGTGAGGACGCAGAAGTGATTGCTGTGGAGACAGCAGTATTACAATCAGCTATGTCTGCAGTACAAGACTGAACCAAGGAGTAATGACTTATGAAGGCGTGCATGAAGCTCCAAGTAGATGCCTACATATTTCTAGTAGAGGTACATGTTTCAGAGATGGAGAGGTGTTTGTGCTTGCTTGTGTGAAGGTGGCGGGGGGGGGGGGGGAGGGGAAGGGTGCAGAGATGTGAGCTAGTTGACAGCAAAGGATAACAAAACAGATATCCATTTTCAAAGTCTGCACCAGTATTGCTTGACCCCTTGATCTCGGTTATAGCGACACAGATGGAGGTGTCTTAAGAACATTTTTGTAAGCAAAAGGTCAGTTCACTTTAGACATCCAGAGAAGGAACTCACCTCGCTTCATCTGTGTCATGAGGATTAGGCAACAATAAGATCGCCAAGTGGATGACTGGATTCATAAAATGCCAACTACTTTTGGAATGATTCTTTGGTGGGCATGTAGCAAGATTTTCTCTTTATGGAAGATAGTATACGGAGGGTCAGTCATGAGTGTAGCAAGCTCAATACCTCTTCTAGCTGACTGCAATTAGAAAAACCACTTTCATTGACAGATGGGGCTATAAATCATGTGGTTAGAAGGTCAAAGGGAGGTCTGGTGAGAGACAAAAAGAACAAAACTGGGTTTCCACTGGGGCACAGTCTTTACCAATGGTGGTGGGAAGGATTAAGGCAGTTTTTTAAATGTTTATTTTTATTTTATTTTTTTTTTAAATAAGAGCAAGTATTCACTGGAGACTGAAAAGCATTGATGGCTACTAAATTAACCAGAACAGAGATAAACCCCAAGTCCTCAGGGTAAGCAGATATTTTCAGGACAGAGATCCCAGCAAATTCTGTAGATAAGTGGTGTTGCTGAGCTCAAGAGAAGAAATGCCTCCATCTTGCTGAATAGCATCTCCTAGGAGAGTGCCTATGGTAGATTGAACCAATTCTAGAACATGGACATTCTTAATCCAATGCCCATCCAAATATCATGTTTTCAGTTGCAGTAATTTCAGATTGGGATGCATTTAAAGGTCCAGAAATGGGGGAGGGGCAGGAAAGGAGAGTGAGTTTGTAAGTGGATGAGCCAAGAGCTTCAGTATATCTGTAAACCAGAACTGTCTCAGCCAGCTGGAAACAATAAGAATCAGTTGAGTCCAGACAGATTTTTCTTAAGACTTGTAATATTAATGGAATAGGAGGGAAAGCATACCTCACTCATAATATGAAGCGGTTCTGGAGAAGTATAGAGGAAAGGGTCCAGAAAAGGCATGTCCCCTGGTTTACACAGAGGTCTTCACCCAAATTGTGGATATCCCATTTTTAGTTTGCAAAATACATATCTGCAGAGATTAGAGAGCTGTGCATCCAGGTAAATATACTGCTGAAAGGATTATCTGATGACTTATGCACCATTCCCTCCCCTTCCTCCCCCCCCCAAAAAAAAATCAGATTCTGTAGACAGGGAGGGTTCTTGTTCCCCTCTACTTGTTAATACAGAAGCTAGCTGTCATCTTGTCAGATATTATTCAGACATACTGGGATCAGAGGAAGACACCACAGGCTCATGGATCAACCTCAGTTCTAGTAAACATATGAATTTGGGACTTCAAAGGGGCATCTGTAATGATGGTTGCAATGGGAGCTGGTGCAAGGAAAGGGATTCCCCAACCAAACTTCCCCTGTATTTGTCCACCAGACAAGATTGTGTCCAAAATCTTGGACTGAAAGGTCACTTTGTCATGGATTCTGAATCTCTCTGGTGAGGACACAGAACAGGCTAGCAATCAAAGGCTGAGCCTGGGAAATCATGTCATAGATGCATAAGACTATGTAGCCAAGAAGAGAAAACCAAGTTCTAAGTGAAGTCAGATGTCTGAGAATGACCTGGCTTATGAAAGTACTTGTGCCCTGTAACCTCAAAAGGTAAATAAGCTCTTGCTGTGAACAGAGTCCAGTGATGCCCCCATGAAAGCAGCCACCAAAGGTTTAAGCTAAAGAAGATAGAACTCTCTCACACACACATATACAGACAAGCAAGCACACACTCATTCACACCTATTCATTGCTTCCCTCAGGCAATCACACACTTACACAGACATATAAGTTGCAGAAGGACGCAAGGCATGTGGATCCTGGGGGTCTGTCTCCTCATCAGGGCTGGGGAAGCTGGTCAGGAGGAAAGACACTGGAGGGGAGCTTCTCAGGATCAGTGGAAGGAAAAAAAAAAAAAGAGAGAGAGAGAGAGAGAGAGAGAGAGAGAGAGAGAGAGAGAGTCTCACATGTGCTCCTTCTCTTTATATAGTGTCTGAATGGCTCCTGTGACTCATTCACCTTGTCATCAGGGAGCATGCCCAGACTTCCCTTTATCCAGCAGAAAGCATACCCAGACTGTGATGACTCCTTGCCATGAGGTCCATTGTTCCAAGCCTTCTTCAAACACACTCACACTCTCTCTCCATTCACTCAGGGGAGAATGCACCTTAGGGAAAGTTACAAGCAAGGTGGCTGCATGTTACAAAGATTACAAAGTTGCAGTTTACAGTAAGTTTGAGAGTTAAACAGATTGCAAAGACTGACAAGGATCACAATAAGTTGCAGTTTAAAACCTTAGACTTTACAGTTTGGTGTAGCTTTAGAAAATCTATGTATATAAATCTAGTGAGCTCAGGTGGAGGCTTTTTTATGCAACAGGTTATATGCAAATCTTTCATTGAATGGAGTTTAGCTATGAATAGTTGAGCTCTATCAAAAGACAGATCCTCCACTTTGGTTTTCAGTTCCCTGGGAACACCAGATGACTGCAGCCAGGAAGCATGGCTCATAACCATCACCATTGCCATTGACTAGGCCACCGTGTCTGCTACGCCCATCAACACTTGAAGTGCCAAGCAGGAAATGGATTGGCTCTTTCATAATGGACTGCACCTGTAGCCTTTTTTTTTTTTTTTGTTCTGAGAGGTCACTGAGCAACTCCTGAAGTTTGGTGTAATTGGAATAGTCATTCCAAGAGGCCTGTGCAGTTGGAAATTCCAAACTAGAGCATAGCTGAGGAAGACCTTCCTCCCGAAGATGTCTAGTCTTTTGTGCTCCTTGTCCTGGGGAGTTGATCTATACTGCGATTAGTGGGGAACAGAATCAACAACTAAAGAATTTGGCTGCAGATGCAAAAAAACCACACCACAACAGGAAATCCATGTCCTTCACAGGGACAAAACATTTTCTGTCAGGTCTGAAGTTGGGGGGTGGAATAGAGGCCAGCATTTTCTATATAGCCTCTGGGAGCTCCATGATGGACTCATTTGTCATATGAAAGCCATTTGTTTGTAATGCCATGTTGGAAGACATGGAAAGCTATAGACTCCTTATTAGTTTGTACTGGTTTTCCTGACTCTCTTGTAAGGGTATGTCTTGTGACTGCGCTACCCTTTTGAATAACTCCTGAAATTGTTTCAGGTCATCAGCTGATGGAGAAGAAGAGGATGGCAACACCACTTCACCTGGGGAGGACCAAGATTGCTCAAGAGGGCACTGGTTGTCTGAGTCCAACTGAGGTATGTAATCATCCTCTTCTACTAGAATGTTTTGAATGGTGGCTGACAGCGGAGGAAGCGGGGGAAAAGGAGGAGAGAGAGCTAGAGTGGACTGAATCATTTGTGGAGGAGATTTAGCTGGGGGTGAGCATCGGGGTGTGCATCAGGATAGGCACAGTTGAGTGGCAAGATCACTGCCAATTACATGGTCACGAGCGATATTAGCCCCATGGTTCCCAGAGTGGCCACTGGGGTTGATACTGCTGGGGCAGATATGGCCATGGATGACTTAGCCAAGAAAATTGGAAAGAGTAGTATGAAGGTCTGTGACTGCTTGAGTGCCACAAGCTCACTGAAGCTCCTGGTGAGGAATGCAGTGAGCAAAATGGACTGTCCTGTCCCATGCCAGGTCTGGTACCTGAAGATGATGTCATGGGAGGGAACAAGATGTTTTCGGAGGGCTACATTCCACAATCCTAGGGAAATGGGGAGGCGTCTTATTAGTCAGCACTGGTGAGAGGAAGGCACCGATGATGGTGGTGTCCGATGCTGAGGCTGAGGTTCATTCCATTTATACTTTGGCGCCTGCAGTTGAAGGTGCCTGCTTAGGTGCCGTTCTGTGCCAAGAGGCCAGTAGTTGTGCTGCTGTGGTATCTTTCAGCACCAGAAGAGGTGGTATAGTCATGGGTGCCAGTGTTAAGTGCCAGCCTGGTGCCCTTTCTTTTGGGTTTTGGCTCAGCGTCTTTGGTCGGTGCCATCTTTTGTCTATGTGCTGTGCTGGATATGGACAGCACCAGTAAGCACCCGGCTCATGAAGAGGACAGCATGGCAGACAGGGAACACACTGGAGAGGCCCAGGACTTATGTGAATACCTTATGGGCATCTTTTTCTCGGTATTACACATTTCGAGGGGGCCGCTGTTTTGGCTTCTGGCAGTTGAAGAGATTTCTGCCAGAGAAAATTTTTGAGCTTTATTTCACATCCTTACTGGCCCTGGCAGTCATACTTTGGAAAAATGGGCACTGCTGTGCCACATGGCCTTCACCTAGGCACTTTACACATAAGGCATGTGCATCTGAGATGGATATCGAGTATCTGCAGGAATCATTTTTTAAAGCCAGGGAGCCTGGCATAATGCTGACTGGGGCTAAGAACTTGGAGCAAGAACCAAACGAAGAGAGACAATGGATTTCAGGAAGACGGATTTTGGTAAGCTCAGAGAGCTGACAGGTAAGGTCCCATGAGAATCGAGACTGAGGGGGAAAAATAACTGAGGAGAGTTGGTAGTCTGTCAAAGGGACATTGTAAAGGGCCCAAAAGCAAGATATGTCAGAAAGATAGAAAATATGGCAAAAAGACCACATGGGCTTAACCACGAGATCTTGCATGATCTAAAAATAAAAAAGGAGTCATATAAAAAATGGAAAGTAGGACAAATTACAAAGGATGAATATAGGCAAACAGCACAGGAATGCATGGGGCAAGATTAGAAAGGCAAAGGCACAAAATGAGCTCAAACTAGCTATGGGAATAAAGGGAAACAAGACGACTTATAAATACATTAGAAGATTTATAAATACATTAAAAAAAGATTTATAAATACATTAGAAGCAAGAGGAAAACCAAGGAGAGGGTAGGCCCACTGGTCAGTGAGGACTGAGAAACAGTAACAGGAAACTTGGAAATGGCAGAGATGCTCAATGACTTCTTTGTTTCGGTCTTCACTGAGAAGTCTGAAGGAATGCCTAACATAGGGAATGATAGTGGGAAAGGGGTAGATTTAGAAGATAAAAATAAAAAAAGAACAAGTTAAAAATCACCTAGAAAGTTAGATGCCTGCAAGTCACCAGGTCCTGATGAAATGCATCCTAGAATACTCAAGGAGCTGATAGAGGAGGTATCTGAGCCTCTAGCTATCATCTTTGGAAAATCATGGGAGACAGGAGAGATTCCAGAGGACTGGAAAAGGGCAAATATAGTGCCCATCTATAAAAGGAAAATAAGAACAACCCAGGAAACTACAGACCAGTTAGTTTAACTTCTGTGCCAGGGAAGATAATGGAGCAATTAATTAAGGAAATCATCTGTAAACACTTGGAAAGTGGCAAGATGACATGGAACAGCAAGCATAGATCTGTAAAGAACAAATCATGTCAAGCCAATCTGATAGCTTTCTTTAACAGGATAACGAGTTTTGTGGATAAGGGAGAAGCAGTGGATGTGGTATACTTAGACTTTAGTAAGGCATTTGATACAGTCTCACATGATATTCTTATAAATTAACTAGGGAAATACAACTTAGATGGGGCTACTATAAGGTGGGTGCATAACTGGCTGGATAACTGTACTCAGAGAGTAGTTATTAATGGTTCATAATCCTGCTGGAAAGGCATAACAAGTGGGGTTCCACAGGGGTCTGTTTTGGGACCGGCTCTGTTCAATATCTTCATCAACAATTTAGATATTGGTATAGAAAGTACGCTTATTAAGTTTGCAGATGATACCAAGCTGGGAGGGGTTGCGACTAATCTGGAGGATAGGGTCATAATTCAAGATGACCTGGACAAATTGGAGAAATGGTCTGAGCTAAATAGGATGAAGTTTAATAAAGACAAATACAAAGAGCTCCACTTAGGAAAGAACAATCAGTTTCATACATACAGAATGGGAAGCGACTGTCTGGGAAGGAGTACGACAGAAAGGAGTCTGGGGGTTATAGTGGACCACAAGCTGAATTTGAGTCAGCAGTGTGGTGCTGTTGCAAAGAAAGCAAACATGATTCTGGGATGCATTAATAGGTGTGTTGTGAGCAAGACACAAGAAGTCATTCTTCCGCTCTACTCTGCGCTGGTTAGGCCTCAGTTGGAGTATTGTGTCCAGTTCTGGGCACCACATTTCAAGAAAGATGTGGAGAAGCTGGAGAGGATCCAGAGAAGAGCAACAAGAATGATTAAAGGTCTAGAGAACATGACCTATGAGGAACGCTGAGAGAATTGGGTTTGTTTAGTTTAGAAAAGAGAAGATTGAGGGGGGATGTGATAGCAGTTTTCAGATATCTAAAAGGGTGTCATAAGGAGGAGGGAGAAAACTTGTTCATCTTGGCCTCTGGGGATAGAACAAGAAGCAATGGGCTTAAACTGCAGCAAGGGAGGTTTAGGTTGGACATTAGGAAAAAGTTCTTAACTGTCAGGGTGGTCAAACTCTGGAATAAATTGCCCAGGGAGGTTGGGGAAACTCCATCTTTGGAGCTATTTAAGAGTAGGTTAGATAAATGTCTATCAGGGATGGTCTAGACAGTATTTGGTCCTGCCATGAAGGCAGGAGTCTGGACTCAATGACCTTTCGAGGTCCCTTCCAGTCCTAGTATTCTATTATTCTATGAATGAAGGAAACCCATGGAATAAGAGATTTTTTTTTCCAAACTACAGGTTGAACCTCCAAAATCTGAGACTCTCTGGTCTATAAACATTCGTGGTCCAGCAGAACCACAGATATTGCTAGATCAGAGAGCCCAGTGCCCACGAGTGCAAACCAGCTGGGAGCCCCATCCCCAGAGAGCCCTAGCTGGGAAGGGCAGAAGAGGGACCAGCAAGTCCCATCCTTGGGGAGTCATGGCTGAGCAAGGCAGCAGCAGGGCACCCAGCAGCTAAAGGGGACAGCCATCAAGCCCCATCCCTGGGGATCTCTGGCAGAGTGTGCTAGAAGCAAAGCAGCCAGAACCCAAGTCCAAGCCCTGGAGGCTGGAGTCCAGTGGCAGTGGAACAAAGCCAGCTGCAGGGAGGGAGTGTGTCCTGGAAGGCCAGTGGCAGTGACCTCTCCTGATGCAGCAAATTCCCTCATTCAGGACAGGTCAGGTCCCAAGGGTGCCGGACAAGGAAGGTCCAACCTATATAACTAACATACATTAGTAATTCTAAAACTGACTAAACTACAACTAACTATATATTTCTATCTTTTTCTCAGCTGAAGAAAGCACTGCTAGAAACTTCATCTTCTGCCAAGGACGGTACATAAAAGAGCATAAGAATGGCCATACTGGGTCAGACCTAAGGTCCATATAGCCCAGTATCCTGTCTGCCAACAGTGGCCAATGCCAGATGCCCCAGAGGGAGTGAACAGAACAGAGAATCTTCAAGCAATCCTTCTCTTGTCATGCATTCCCAACTTCTGACAGAGGCTAAGGACACCACGGATGGACAGAACCTCCATGAATTTATCTTGTTCTTTCTTGAACCCTGTTAAAGTACTGGTCTTCACAACCTCCTCTGGCAAGAAGTTCCACAGGCCGACTGTGCATTGTGCGAAGAAAAACTTCCTTTTGTTTGTTTTAAACCTGCTACCTATTAATTTCATTTGGTGACCCCTAGTTCTTACATTATGGGAACAAGTAAATAACTTTTCCTTATTCACTTTCTCCATATCAATCATGATTTTATATATCTCGATCATATCTCCCCCTTAGCCTTCTCTTTTCTAAGCTGAAAAGAACTGAGGGACACTAATGCTATGCGTGCAGCTAATGCATGAAAACAGCATGAGATGGTTGCTGTGCATGCACGGTGTGTGAAGGCACTGCTAGGCTAAAAATCTCCAGTCAACGGCATGAGGACGCACCGACACCTGAATGGAGCACCCATAGGAACACTACTCAAAAGGAGAGCCAAAGTTTACAATATGTTTACTGAAGTGACACAAGAGGAGCCAAGGACTTCAAAGTTTCAGACTCAGCTCATGAAGCAATAAGGAGAAACTAGGAAGGCATCAGTCTGCACCATCCGTTATAACTTTACTACAGAGCTCAAAGAGACGTACAGTACATGCAAACCCAACAGAGACTAACTGCAAAGAAAAGATGAGGTTATTCACCTTCCTGTAACTGACGTTCTTCAAGATGAGTATCCCAAGGGGTGCTCCACAGTGGGCGTAGGTGCATCCCAGCAGGTCAAAGCAAATTTTTGATAGCAGTGCACTGGGGCCACGCATGCACGGCGCGTGCAGGCCCTCCCGGTGCCATTGATCAGGGACATCTCTTGAAGAAGAATTCCAGACTAATGAGCATAACACACATAAGGACCAGCACTATGTTTCTCTGCATAAACAGGATAGCAGAGGGAACAGCACTGCAAGATTCTCCTGTTGTGGTCCATCAACATGACTCCAGTAAAAAGAGCAAAGCCTATCAGTAGTAAGAGTCATTATATGTTAACGAATTACAACATCTAAGAATGTAAGAACAGCTAAAACCAAAGACATAGCTATCTCAGTAGCTTGTCTTCCCACAGAAGCCAGGTGCCCAGAGGGACCTAACAGAACAGGTAATCATCAAGCGATACAAACCCAGTTGCCCATTCTCAGATTAATATACAAACATCCATTCTGTGTCAGACCAAAGGTCCATCTAGCCCAGTATCCAGTCTGCCGACAGTGGCTAACACCAGATACTCCAGAAACAATTAACAGAACCAGGTAATCATCAAGTGATCCCTCTGCAGTCATCCATTTTCAGCCCAACAGCCACTAGGGACACCATTCCTACCCATTCTGGCCAATAAGTATTGGTGAACTTAATTTATGTAGCCCCTTTTTTAACCTTATTATAGTCTTTGACTTCACAACATCACTGGCAAGGAGGTCCACGGGATGACTCTGCACTACATGAAGAAAAACTTCCCTTTGTTTGTTTTAAACCTGCTACCTATTAATTTCATTTGGTGACCGACCCTTAGTTCTTATATTATGGGAACAAGTAAATAACTTTTCCTTATTTACTTTCTCCATACCTGTCATGCTTTTATAGACCTCTATCATACACCCCCTTAGTCTCCTTTTTTTTTTTTTTTTTTAAAAAAGCTGAAAAGTCCCAGTCATTTGGCTGGGAAGTCTTCAGCTTTTGGCAAGAAGAGGCCAGGAAGATCATTGCTGCCCATGCTGGCTAACAGCCATTGATGAACATATCCAGGTGTTTTGTTTTGTTTTTTAACCCTGTTAAAGTCTTGGCCTTCACAATATCATCTGGAAAGGCTGACTGTGCATTGTTTTAAAAGGGATGGTTTAGAACTTGTTTAAATATATGGATTTAGTTATGTTAATGCCACCTCCTTCTGTGGACAACTATTTCAGTTTAAAAGTGCCTTGTGAATACTAATAAGGATGCCTCGTGTTGCATCAGTAGCTGTAAGGAATCATGTTGAGCTACAAGTTTTATAAGGCCCTACCCTTATAAGATACCCTTTATGTACATGAGAAAAGTAATAAGATATGGGATATTCCTTAATTTCTTAATGTGAAGTAAGCAGCAGCTGATATCCGAAATATTAGTGGAAACTCTTATATAAAGTTACACATACAATAATATAGGTAGCAGGGACAGGAGTAGGGAAAAGTATTCAGATGATTTATCTAAAAAGTATCATTTTTTCTATCGTATTATAATATCTAAATATGGTCTTACCACTTGGAAGCCATTGCTGATCAACAATGTAAACTGTTAGTGCACCACACTTAAAACGGATCCATCATGACGTTCTTTCCATGAGTCCAATTTGTACTTTCATGTCCTCAAAGCACAACGATGCGTATAGATAAAGATGAGTCACCTGGTATGTAGCTGAACAAGGGTAAAGGTCTCCAGATACAGTACAAAGAAATGAAGTGTAAATAGCTGAAAGAAAAGAGGGGTAAAGGGGAAAATAACTCAGTCATTTCTCATAGTAGGTTGCAATTAAGAGAGAGTTAATCACAATAGCCATAATTTTTCATGGGGAACCTTAAAACATAACTTTTTAAAAATGAAAAGCCACAATAAAAGATAAATCTTAGATTTCAGAATTAGAAATCTTTCTTCAGAAATTAGATATTAAGTTTTTTCCTAGAACAGAAAATTAGACACTGATCTTTTCAGATCCCAACTGTTTAAAAGGATCAGATCTCTCAGATTCAGTTTCATATTTTATGGAAATGTGTAAATACATGAGAAAGACAGTATACCTATTAAGTTTTACATATATTTGAAACAGAAAAACATCAACATTTACAAGTGTATATGAACTCCCATTATTGAGAGAAATTCTATTCAGGAATATGTATACTGTATCTGTGGAATTAATCGCTTTACAAGAATGACAAACACACAATGTTAACTGCAGCTGTGTCTACTTAGTGAGGCTTCACAAAATTTGTGAGCTTAAGAGGTTCCCCTACGGTGGAAATGTGCTTACAAGTTATACGCATGTTGCAACTTGCCTGCTCTACAGGGTTTGGGTTTTTTTGTTCTCCTTCTATACTACCAAACTACAGCACACACTGTTTTACTGAATATTAAGGATAATAATTAATTTTACCCTGGAGGCAGATCAAGAAAATTAACTTTCATCAATTCAGGTCTTAACATGCAACCGCAGTCTGTATCTCCTGTTCATTTAGTTCTCATAAGCAGAATTTTTTTGCTCATTGTATGAAAGATTACAGGAATATAAACAGAACTGTATTCAAAGAACCATTTTATCAGAGTTCAGAGGCAACACGCATTTACTGGTTTCCTCTTAGCGGTAAACAATGGGAAACCAGTTTTCCAGGGGAAACACACCCCCTATGAAACATGATCCACTTAAAACACACACACACACACACACACACACACACACACACACACCCACCCACCCACCCACCCACACCCACACACACAGAGTTCTACTTCCTAATCAAGAGTTTTCCCTGGGCACAAGATAAAAAAAAATCTAGTTAATATGTACAGAATTAAAAAAAAAATTAAAACGTACATTACATCCAGAAGACTGAGATTTCCAAAAAATTGGGGGGGCTGTCTGCTCAGAGGAAACCTAAGGTTTTGTAACATTAGAAGCAAGTTATATAAACTAAGATACAATGTACTGCTTTAACAAAACAAGCCAAGTTGTTAGTATGACAGATTTCTTTACAAAAAGTTGTAAACATCCTTATAAAATTTGAAGGGACACTATTATTAATTTTACTTCTCTCCAATTTTTGCCTATTGGAGAGGTTACTGTAACTGCTCTTTCAAATAAAACATAGAGGCATCCCCATTTTTTCCAGTTTGTTTACTTTGTACGTTTAACAGCACTTAATGCAGAATTAGCTTCATTGCTCTCCTTACAGTCAGAACCAGATCCCAAACCCATTGAAACAAACTGAAAATTTTAACTCCAATGGCAGCAGAAAACATCCTCACATCTTGTCTTCATAGCAAAATTGCACAGATTTCACTTTAAATTGTTGTTTTAAAATTAAACTGGTGCAAAGCTTAGAGTGGACCCTTATCTCACTGTGGGAGTGGACTTTTTTCGGTTTTGCTTACATAGATATGGAACAGATTTAGGCCAACCCCTCCAACCTCTACACACTTAAAAGGGTCCACAAAAGGGTTTGCAATAGTTTAGGTTCACAGATTAGGTGATATTAAGATGACCAGATAGCAAGTGAGAATAATGTGGATGGGAGGGAAGGGGAGATAGGCACCTACATAAGACAAAGCCCCAAATATCAAAACTGTCCCTATAAAAAGGGGCCATCTGGTCACCTCCGGTTTTTGTTTGTTTGTTTTTTTAAGCTCTCACTATTCATGAGTTTCTTCCGTACAGAACAAAGATACATCTGTCTTGATTCTTTAATGTATTCCCCCCTTGACTATACCCAGAACAAAATTAGCAAGAGTCAAAGAGGAGGCACTCTTCCTTTGGAACCCCAAATGTTGAACAATCAAGTGGAAGAAATAAGATTAAATCTAATACTGATTTTTTCCAAGCATTTTAGGTGACTTGTCCTATTGTGAAAGCCTTCCTACAATAGCAGCAAAACAAAGACATGACCTTGGGAGGTGGAGTGGGGAAGAATATCAAACACAGCCCTAACTCTAAAATCTCAGACAAAAATTACATTACCATATTAATTCAAAGGCCCCCGATTCCTAAATAACTTTAAGAAAGTAAGTTTAGCAATTGTGCAATTAGATATCTAAAATGTGAAAATTCCGAATAGCAAGCCCTGAATTAAAGTAGGGAGGTTGAGGGTTTACATTATCTCTTACTCAGCTAGCACTACACCCAGCACATACTACAGTACTTGGTAATAAGCATATGACTCCAGCAAGCAATTTCATGAGACTCAAGCAGATCTCAGACACCAAGAACATGCTCGCTAATAGCAGCAAATATTCCCTTTGCTGCTGTAGATTATCTTAAACTACAAAAAGGGTCACTCACTTTTCTTAATACTGAATTGAAATAGAGGTAACTATTCACTATACGAATTATAGGTATGGCCTCTACCTTAATTTCTGTTATTCAGTCTGTGAGCATTATGTAGTCTTCAGTTATGTGATCACATATGCATATTCTCCTTCGGGTATTCTCTATACGCATTATACCTCCAAAAAGGCATCAGCCTCATTGGGTATATAGAATGGATGGCAAATGAGACATGATTGTGTAATCAATTACATGGGTGCTACAGACAACAACTGATAGGCTACAGAAATTAGAAGAACTGTAATGAAAGAGGTAGGGGCCTGCTGAAGGAAAGTATGATGCTGTGATTAACATGAGTTTCAGAAGTGGCTAAATATTATGTGCTCCTCATTTTAGATGCTTAGGATCTCATCTTCAGACAAGCTGATCACTGCACTCCGGATGAACTCAGCTGACTCTGAAGAGGAGTGGCCCCTCTGAAAGTAGTCAGGTCCCCAAAATTCAGTAAACATTTCTGCAAACTTTGGCCTTAATCTCTTAATATGTTCCCCATGGTATAACAATACCACTACCACACTTCAGAGAGGTTGTGTATATTAGTTAATTATGAACATCACAAAAAATCCCAAGAGGAAATTATATTCTGCATTATTTGGGATGGTCCAGAGTAAATGAGGCATGGGTCTACCCACGTTATTTGATGACAGAGTCAATTGCAGGGATTCCCAACCTTTTTCTTCTGGTTTGGAATCCCTGCAACATCCCCCTCCCCAAACAAATACAACATGCTATAAAAAAAAAACTACACAGCCTGCCTGCACTACAACTTTTTCTGCATCTCCAATAAATTAAAGGCCAGGACAGTGTAAGGGGGTAGCAAGCAGTACACCAGGCTGGGGCTCTATGGGACAGTGGACCTCACAAAGCTAAACTGCTTCAGCCATGAGCCCCAGAGAGTCTAATACTAGTACTACTTTCTGGTTTATTTTGCCAGTTCCCCTGAAATCTGCTCATGGCCATCCCATGGGACCCTGGTTAAGAACCATTGGTCCACTGAATAGTTAGTTGCCTTATTCAGGAAACAGTGGCTCGTTCAGTGTGGACTGACATATGGAGAGGAGGGGGAAGAGTGACCCATGTCCTAATGCACATATACCATGACAGATGACTAATGTTTAACAAGTTTTTGTTTATACAGAATATGCACTTCACATAGAATATCAGACATTTTATATAAAGACTACAAAATGTGTGAATTTAATGGTTGAAGGGTTAGTATTTTATAGCACCCATGGTTGGGCTAACACTGGCAAAACTGAAGCCCACAATACATGAACTACTGGCATCAAGGTCAGAGTCTTTGTGCAGGAAGTTTGATTGTTGGGCCATGAAGACCTGCATGGCTCAAGAAGTATTACACCTGCATCAACACTAAAATCATGAGTCACACAATGGATGTTGCTGGACCAGAGCGTGCTAGACTAGAGTAGAATGTAAAATCCCATTTTAAATGGTAACTGGTAAAACTGTGTGTTTAATTGGTTAATCGTTCTGCTGCTTCAAGAATGCTGCTCTCAAAGGTTGATGTCTGGTTTAATAATTGCGAAAATGTTTTGTCCAGTGGTCAAGGATTTCAAGACTATCTTTAATCACCAGAGTGTACTGGTATAGAACCAGCAATGCAAAGGCCATAGACTGCCTTCAGTCCATCACCGAATGCTTTAAAATCATGTCTATTGGCCACATCTTGAAGTTTGACTACTTTACATTTCTACTGGTCCTCATTTGCCATAATTTGACACGTGTCTTCTGCTTAACTCAAATGTATGCTGATTTCCTAGAGGCAGTCTCTTTGTCGATCCAGGACAGGTATGTCACGTGCATCTTATCAAGAAGTGCTTGGGCATCTTAGTACTTGTCATCAAGTCAGTTCTTGTGTTTGCATTTTTTGGAAACATAGTATTTTGACAGCAGTTTTGTAGGTTGTTTGCTTGGTGTTAAACCAGTCCTCCTCAATACTGGATGGACCTTCATTGCTGATGACTAAGGTAGCATCAAAACTAAATTGAAGCAATGCTTGTGTCTCAGGCATTTCAAGTTTATCTACATGCAACTTTTTCCAGCATACAACAGAATGTTTTGGCGGACAAAGGCTCAAGACAACAACACTGTGTACCATGCAAAAGCGGCGAGGAGTCCTGTGGCACCTTATAGACTAACTGAAGTATTGGAGCATAAGCTTTCATGGGCAAAGACCCACTTCATCAGATGTGGGTCTTTGCCCATGAAAGCTTATTCTCCAATACTTCAGTTAGTCTATAAGGTGCCACAGGACTCCTCGCCGCTTTTGCAGATTCAGACTAACACGGCTACCCCTCTGATACTGTGTACCATGTAATGGTCAGACCAAGAGCTAGTGCAATGCACTGCATGAATCAGATTATCAGAAAGATCTTTGTTTAGTAATTAAATAGTCAGTCATATGCCAGCGCTCAGACTGAGCATGCATCCAAGTTGCTTTGTATTTATTTGCCTGTTTGAAGAATATACTCCCCATAGCAAGCTCATGCTGCACACAAGTTTGAAGAAGGAGGGTGCCATTTGGATTCTCGCTTCCAATACTATGATGTCCAAGCACCTTAGCCTGAATTCAGTGATCTCTTCGGTATCTTTTAAATACAAGCTATACACACACACACACACACACACACACACACACACACACACACAACCATTTTAATGCTACAGTTAGTCAGGACTTCACCACACAGGCAATCACAGAAAGCCTCCTTTCATCATCTGTAGCAGGTAAAATGGATGTAAATAAACTAACAAATAAATACATGGCACTGTCCCTGCCTCAGTCTAAGCTTTGCAGTCACGAAGCAAGGACTGATGGCATGTAGCTGGGATTCAAGCTGGGGAACTAGTGACATCTTGATGTTGAAGCCAACTTCCACTTGTCTTGGATGCCCATCCGGATAGCCCATAAAATAATACTAATAGCCTGTTCCAGATTCCATGAACTGGCCAGTACCAGAGATGCACATTTCACTTAAGGCTGCAACACTGATGTCATAATGTGCAAGTTCTCAACCAATTATTGCTGTCCTGCATTCATGGCCATCATCGCTGTCAAGAAGTCAGCAAACATTCTAGGATGCAAAGAGTTTAGTTTGTTTAGTCATTGATTTTCTCTTGTGATGGAAAAATTGGATATCCAGTTGGTCACAGTTAACGAACAGGAATCAAGTGGAACAAACTGTGTTTAGGGAGTGTTGTGTCTTCCACTCTTCTTTAGAAGAAAGCAGCACTGTCCTTAAATAGGGATGCTCTTTCATCCAGGCAGGATACAGGAGCTGCTGTCATTCCACTTCAGCAGACAAAGGATATCTATATGCAAGATTGTGGCTAGAAGCTTCCAGTGGTATCTTTCATTTGTATCTGAAATCACTTGCTCATCACCATATGACTTTTTCATTAACAAGAGGTAAAATCTTTAACATCAAGAGCTATACCTTCACTTCAAGATTTAAGTGAGGCTGACTTGTGAGTTCCAAACCCACTCTCTTTTCTCATACCAGCCATCATACACAGGTACAGGAACTGTGACATGCACTGGAGGGAGAGTGCAGGTTTTAGATTCAAGTTGCCTTCCCCTAGACCAAAGCTAGGCAAAATATGGCCCAGGGCCAGGTCCAGCCTGCCAAGCTACTGGATCTGGCCTTTGGACCACCCTGCCAGGACCTTCAGGCATACAGCTGCTGCAGGTTTAAAAATCAATCTGTACATCTCTCTGCTCTGCAGGGAGGGGAAAAATGCATGCAATCTCTCTGCCCTCCCCCCCCCCCCCCCCCGCCCAATCCTCAGCTCCTCTTGGCCAGAAACAACTGGCCAAAAGGAACTGACCCCAGCCAATCTCTCAACTCCAATTGGCTGGAAACAACCAACCAATAGGAGCTGACAGACTGGCCTGGGGGATAGGGGCAGCAGAAAGCCTCTTCCCTCTCTGGGAGCTGAGAGCCACATGGAGGGAGCAGCTTGCAGTTTTAAGTGATCTGGGGCTGCTGCAGGCTTAGGTAAGTGCCTCCTAGCCAGAGCTTGCCTCTGGCACCCCAGGCCCTCTTGCACCCCAACTTCCTCCCCCAGGCCACCATATAATCCCTCTATCCCCTCCTCCCAGGTCACAGATCCATTCCACACTTTACACCCCCTCCTAGTGCCCCTCTCCCAGGCCAGAATCCTCTCCTGCAACTCTGCCCCCTCCCTGACCCTATACCCCTACCCCTGACCCAGGTCATAACCCCCTCCTTTGCCCAAACTTCCTCTCAGACCTCACACCATCTCCTGCACTCCAGTCCCTTACCCCATGCACCCTTCTGTGTCCAACCGCCATCCTAGACCCTGCACCCCTCTCCACTGAAAAGTGCAGTCCTTGACCACTTTCCAAAATCTTGGAGTGGCCTCCCACCAAAAATGATTGCCCACCCCATCCTAGACTGCTGTGCCTGAAGACTTAGCAGGGTCTGTGTACCATAGTTTGAAATCAGAGTTTCCCTTCTCTTAGGTACTGTTGGTCCACAGCGCCTTATTCCATATTATTCAGAGCAACCCCTCAAGGTCTCTCCACAGAGGGATTCCCCAATCCACCAGCTTGAGGACCAGAGTGGATAAAAATGGATTTAAAAAAACCAATTTTTTTAATTTAATGCAGATTTTTTTGATTAAATGCTTTTTGAGGAAAAACCTATCTAAAGATACAGTGTAGCTCAAAGGCCTCTCATCATGGAATAGGGATAATAAATTCTAATTCTATAGTATGAGACAATATATTCATGTAATGTTTAAGAAAAAAGTTTTGTAAAGGAGTTCCAATAGTTCATGGATGAGGGACCCAATGTTATCAGGTTCCAGAGGCTTCTGTATAAATTATTTAGGTTAATCTTTCTATCTACTAGGAATGTTAAAATACATTTATGTAAACGTGTAACCACTGAAATTTTCAGGAATTACACATTTACATGAATGGAGAGGGCCAGGCGGAGGCCAGTGCTCACTGGGAGCCAGCTTAAAAGACAGCTTCCCACAAGCACCATCTCCTGCCTGCCTTCCCCATGCTGCTGTCTCTGTATCAAGGAGTTCACAGAGCAGGGTGGGGGCCTGCATGTAATCATGCTTGTTAACTGATGAGCTTGGGCTCATCAGTTAACTGCATGCAAGAGTAAATATTCATATTTCTACTATCTACCCAATAGGACTCAGCACGCAGTCTAGAAGATACCATCATAGATGCTTAGTTTGTAGTTCTCAAACTGCAGATTTATGTCTCCAGAGAAAATATGCTTGTTAATAGCAAAAAAGTGTTTTAAATAAACAAATACAGTAATAGAGAAAAAACAACAGACCTCAACCCTACTTTCTCTCTGCAAATGTGTGTACAAACAGTTAATCCCTTACCTCTCTATAAAAGTGCACAGTTTCAGAAAGTTCAATGAATAGAAGATTGCTGGTGGCAGAATAGATTTCAACAAGGAGAAGAAGTCTGGAGATAAACGTTAGAAAGGAGGGACAGGCAGTAGAAACAAAAAGCAAACGGTTTGAGCAGCATCTTTCAGAAGTTTTAAGGTCTTTCTGCACATAGCTTTCATTGATTTGAAATCTATCATACCATTCTCTCATTAGAAGGGAAAACCTATTAATGGAGGAAGGCCAGAAGAGATACCCAAATTGGGAATATTTTAATGACGTCCCTCCACCTGCGGGTAAGACAGGCACGTGTGCAAAATGCAAACAGTGCAACAAAGAAATGCAAGGCCTGGTTGCCCAAATGAAACAACATCATCAAAAGTGGCTCTCAGGAGGAAGCTGAGTTGAAGACAATGAAAGGAACGTTTCTGAATATGCAGTATCTTCAGGTTGGTAAACTTTTTTATTACATATTTCTTTAAGGATTGCCTGTCTTCCTTCTGGACTATTCTTTAAAAATAATATAGTTGTAATTCTATGGTACTATCATTTTTGATGCAGTTGTGATCAAAGAAACAGCTGAAGTAGGAAGATCTTTCTTCACAATTTCACCTTTAAAGTAGTACTGAGTGTCAGTGAATGCAGGGAGTAATACTAAATAAGCAATATGGTAATAATTATTAAATAACTGCATTGACTTATTTTGTTTAGTAGAATCCATCCGCAACATATAGGATTCTGAAGACTATCCATCTTCAAGATCACCATCATAGTCTATAGTTCCAGAGTTATCTGCCAATGATAGGATTTCAGTCATCATGTCACGTCACATAGCCACAGTAATCATCTGTAGCAAAAAGGGGGGAAAGAGGTCTCCATCATCCAGAAATAACCATAGAAAAAGTTTGTGATAAAAAACCTCTTTTGGTAATCTGTTGCTAATAGATGAAAAAATTGCCCAGTTTGTTTATGCAACAAACTCTCTCCATATGACAGAGTCCACACTTCATTAACATGGTTCAGTCACTAAGACCAGGATACAGTTTACCCAACAGAGCAGATCTCTCAGACAAATTGATGAATAAAGAATATGAAAGAGAAATTGAGCAGTGTGCAAAAAGTCTAGAGGGAAAACTTGTTAACCCAAGTTTTGACGATGTAACAATGTTCCTGTTGTATGTCCTTGTCTGACAACAGAAGGGAATGTCTTCCTTACAGACCCAACTGATACATAATGAAATGCACACACAGCAAAATACTTACAAGTAGCAGTAGTAAAAGCTATAACAAACTGTGAAAAAAATTCAAATGTCTAGTACGCATACAGTGCTGCCAATGTATCAAAGATGAGAAGAAATTCAGAAGAGCGAAGGAAATCCCAAGTTAACAACACGCATTTGCAGTGCTCATTTGATGGACCTCCTAGCGAAAGACTTCAGTGTTGCAGAAATAAAGGCTAATGTTGGTGAAATTGCAAAACACTTTTGTAACAACCATTTTGCATCAGCTGCCCTGAAAAATGCAGGCCTACACTACTCATGCCACCACAACCTACACTATTTTTAGCATGCTAGCTCAATCACAGCTAAGTCTTTCTGTGGACTAACTCAGGGCATTATTGCTTCAGTCTTCAACTGCCACTGTACAATTAAAATTCTCTTCTGTTGGGAAGAATGATTGTAGGTAAATCACAGACTGCTAAAAATGACTCAATACTCCCACCTCTGCAACCAAAAGAATGGTGATGCAAGGTCAGAATTAAGACTGTTCAGGTCATTCTTTTTCCCCCAAAATGTGAGAGTTGGTTTGGTTTGGTTTTTAAATTTAAGGCACAAATAGGACTCAAGGAGAAAATTAAAAAAACATTAGTCCAGCTTAAAATTTGTCACCTGGAAATTATGATTTTATTTCTATTTCCTGTTCAATAAAAAGTGTTACTAAACATTAGGGAGACCAAAATAGAGCATCACTGCTCCTGTCTCCCTATTGCCTACTATTCCTGGGGGGGAATTATATCCCCAAAAAATTAAATTCTGCACGCTATTTTTTAATTCTGCAAAACTCTAGATTTTTTGGAAAAACATTACAATATAGTCATTGCAGTTTCAATTATCTTGGTAATTAATTTCAAAATGCTTGTCAACAAGGTCTGTAACAATATAGACAATGCTTACTTGGGATTTAGCCAACAGCCTCAGTCATGCAAAAGTCTGAAATCTGTCATTTCCAAAAGGAAGCATTTTGATGGGGGGAGGGCAGAAAGGGGGACAAAATTCTGCAGGGTGCATTAATTCTTCACAAATTTTGCTTAGTGCAGTGGCATAGAATTCCCTCAGGAATAATTTACATGGTAAACTAAATGCACTACATCTAAGCTTTAGGCAGCACAAACTCTTCTAGGATGTGTCTAGACTGGCAAGTTTTTCCACAAAATCAGATGATTTTGCGGAAAAACTTGCTAGCTGTCTACACTGGCAGTTTATTTCCGCAAGAACACTGACGATCTTACATGAGATCGTCAGAGTTCTTGCGGAAATTCACTGTGCTGCTCCCATTCGGGCAAAAGCCCTCTTGCACAAATCATTTGCACAAGAGGGCCAGTGTAAACAGCACAGTACTGTTTTCCGCAAAAAAGCCCCGATCGCAAAAATGGCAATTGAGACTTTTTTGCGGAAAACCGCGTCTAGATTGGCCACGGACGCTTTTCCGCAAAAAGTGCTTTTGCGGAAAAGCATCCTGCCAATCTAGACGTGCTTTTCCAAAAATGCTTTTAACGGAAAACTTTTCCGTTAAAAGCATTTTCGGAAAATCATGCCAGTGTAGACGTAGCCCTAGTATTCTAAGCACCACATCAATGTCTAAACATACAGAAGTTATGCATAATCTAGTGAACAAAACACCACCAGGTCTATACAACAGCATTGCTACTATTGGCGCTCTGCTGCTAAGAATTTTAAAAGAGTAAATAAAATGTCTAGTTTAGATAAGGCCTATTATCACCACTAAATAAAACACAATTAAATTAAGTAAACCTATAATGCACGGGGGGAGGGAGAGGTCATCTTTTAAGACAGCTCCCTGTGAGCACTAGCTTCTGCATCAGAGGCAGAAACGCAGGGGATGGGGGAGGGTGGCAGGCAGGAGCCAGTGCACACAGGGAGCTTGCTTTTAAACCATCCCCCCCATGCATACTAGGAGCCTGCCTGTAATCATTAAGGCTAGCCAATGAGCTCATAATGAACGTTTAACTGTGTACAGTTACATTTTCACATCCCTAACAACCACTGCTGCTAGAACACGAGGCTGCACCGTCAGAGCAATTGTGAAAAAACTTCCAAAAATTCCAGGTATAGACGCAGTTCTAGAGTTCAAACTCAATTTCTGGGGTCCTTAAGAAATAGAGAGGTGCGTACAGAAAATTAAAAAAGTGAATCAGTGTGCAAGCTGTGTATTAAAAACAAGCTGTAAAATAACTTATGGGGACTGAAAAAAAAAATAAAATAAAATTCAGGATTTTAAACCAACACTGCATCCTCCAGGAACTTGTTAAGTAGAAAAATTATTTTTAAAATGTTGCATTTGACAACTGACTTAAGTACACAATGTTTGCATTAAATATATATTATGTCCTGGCAATGCAGATTTCAATTTTCAATCATCACAATCCTGAAGTTACTCAAAGTATTCTCATTTAGGTTAATAGAATCAGACATCAATAATTTTCTGAATATGAATGTCAGCATCCAAAACAACGTTACTGGTTAAAACAAAAACAAAAAAAGAGACGTTATACTCATCCTCCTTTAGAAGATTGTGCGACTGATAAGTGAAAAGAAAACAAAATACATTTCCATTTAATGTCCAAACTTATCTAAATCATCTCTCATTGAGAATCTTAGCTCTGAATAAAAATGAAAATATATTTACGTAAAATCTTGAGTATAATGCGCATCTACCTTTTAAACATCAGAATTCTGGAATAAACTGAGCTCTTATCTATAATGCGCACCCCCATTATACTCGCGTTTTTACGGTCCCACTCCCACCTGCAGGCTCGCCCGGGAAAAGCGCCCGCAGCACAGGGGAGCCGGCAGCAGAGTTTGAAACCTACTCCTTGCCCAGATGCTTGTGCACCAGGCTGAGCTCATGCCTACTGCAGGGTCCCCCACCCAGCTGCCCTGCCCGCCGGCTCCTCACATTTTCCGGGAGCCTGGCTGACCTTGCGCCCGCCACATGGGGCCCCCTGCTCACCTGCTGGCGCGCCGCGCTGAGCTCGGGCCTGCCACAGCGGCCCCCTGCCCAGCTGACCTCGCGCCTGCTGTGGGGGCCCTCTGCTCAGCTGCCGGCACGCCGTGCTGACCTCGCACCTGCCGCGGGGGCCTCCTGCCCAGCACGGAGCACCGGCAGCTGAGCAGGGGGCCCCTGCAGCAGGCGCGAGCTCAGCTGGGCAGGGGGCCCCCGCTGCAGGCGCGAGCTCAGTGCGGCACGCCAGCAGCTGAGCAGGAGGCCCCCTGAAGCAGGCGCGATGTCAGCCAGGCTCACAGACAAGGTGAGAAGCCAGCGGGTGAGGCAGCTCCCTTGTCCAGGAGCCTGGCGGGGATGGTTAGGTAAAAACTTTACAAATTACCTCCTATGTCTAATGCGCACCCCGGTTTTAATCCTTAAAAACCTGGGAAAAAAAGTGCGCATTATTCTCGAGATTTTACGGTAAATGGAAAGGTTACCAATTCCACCTCCACCCCAACTAGTAACACCACAAGTAGAAACCCAAAGAAATCTATGCATATTCATTTCCCTAGATGTGAAATGTATTAATGTAATATCAAAGCACTATGAGATGCAACCAAAACGAAAAGCTTAGTCCTGCTCCCACTGGAGTCAACTGGAATAGTTTGTTTTTAAAAATCCAGCTATAAGTCCTATACAGAAAGTCACAATAATTGTTTTTGACAAGATAGATTTTGCCAATCTACTACCAAATACATCAATAGACCAACTTCATCCTTACCCAGTAGTTTCAGAGAGCAGATACAACAATTAAGGTACTTTGAGCACTTTGTATATGAGATGCTATGGAGAGGCAAAATATAGTTTCCAGTGATTAAAAAATGAACATAATGAACACCACACACACACACACACACACACACACACACACACACACAGACAAAACACACAAATATTAGAAATGGACTGGAAAATACCAACCTACAGTGCAGTGGAACCTGAAGGCCTCAGTCATAATCACGACCACACTGTGTTAGATGCAGTACAAATAAGTAGGCCCTCCTTAAAATGAAGGGTTTTTGTAATCTGCTGTGCCATTTTCTACCTGGAGTCCACATTCACAATTTTGGGCCAAGTTGTAATATGCTAACTTACTGGTTTATTTTAACAGAATTCCAGAAAATAAGTTATTTTACATTCTAAAAACAGAAAGTAGTAGGCTCCTTAGGAAGTGTTTGAAATTCTCAGAATTTGTATGCATCACTGTTGAGGGCAAAGAAAGAAGTCCTATTCTGAATCATTCGGTCCCCACCCTTGACACAGCCAATACCTCTCACCACAAAACCACACGGCCTTTACTATATTCCTATAAAGGTTCTACCAAAATTATAAACATGTTTCAGAGTGTTCAGCCAGAACAGAACAATATGTCAGTAAAGACTCTCAGAAATGTGAAGATCTATGTAACAAATCTCAAATGACAAACACTTTGGTAGGATTTTACGATGAAAATATAACAAAACAGCAAGTCTACAGAACTAACAACCACAAAAATCACTAAAAGATTACTACAACAATAATTTAATTATGACTGAGAGGCATATGCTAAGGGAAGAAAATGCAAAGCACAGAACAGCACAAAAGTTAATCAGCCTGCAACATACAATACCTAGTGATGTAAAGTCTCCTTTGAAGGAAGAATGAAGAGTGGAGGATTCTGCCTAAAGTGATTCAATGCACTTTTGGGTACAATAATTTACACTTCTCAACTGATATTAATACAACTGATGTCAGTTTAGAGATCTGAAAAAAAATTAGCTGTTTACTGAAGCTACAGAAGTGAAGTAAACTGCAGTTTGCTTGGTTACAATACTGAACTGGTGGAAGGAAAGAGGGACACTATTGTGGCTTAACACCCAAGATAGAAATCTGATTATACTTTTTAAAAAAAACAATTTTTAGTAAAATCAATCAGCATCAGGGACAAGATAGATCACAGTTCTAATCTTAGTTATACTGAAAGTGAAAACTGTAGTAAATCCTATATTTAATAGTAACAGAGGTCAGGTTTGTGGAAATACTAAGCACCAATACATTTAGCAAAATCCCAAAGTATTCAACTACAATCAATAGTTTTTCCTGAATGTTAGGACAGTACATGTAATTTTGTTTTCCTTTTCCAATTCACATGTAAAATTATTTGTCCTACTTAATTATTCACTGTTAGTTTAATTGAGCATGTGAAAGTGTAACCATATACGAACAGTTAACTGATGAGCCAGGGTTCATTGGTTAACGTTCAGTTACACGCAGGCTCCCGGTAACTGCAGAAAATTTTCTGCAGTTACACAAATCTCCAGCTGATCCTGGGGTTCTGGAGTCCACAGCTGATCCTGGGCTCCATGCAATGCTGCCACTTTTAAGTACCCCCCACCCCCGCTGTTTTTCCCCCTCTTGCTGCCTCTATCTGTTTTGGTTCCAGCCTGCCTCCTTCCCCCTCACCGCACTGCTGCCTCTCTCTCAGAGGCAGCAGCGTGGGGGTGGGAAGGGGCAGGCAGATCTGGTGCTCATGAGAAACCCTGCTTAAAGCCACATGGGCATCAGCCCCCGCTCCTCACCCCCCCCTTTCTGCCTCTGATACAGAGGCGGGGAGGGTGGGAGAATGCGTGTAGTCTACGAATAACTGATAAATTTAGGCTTATTGGTTAATCTTTTTTAGTTGACTCTACATTGACATCCCTACTAGATAAAACATGATATAGAGTTGTCAAGTTATGCTGTAAACCTGTAGGTATCCAAATCAAGGGAATGTCATTTTTTACTGTTTCAGAAACAATGCAACATGGCTAGGACTATAGTTTAACCAATAAACACCAAAACAAGATGTTGCAATTAACTTAAAAAAAATTGCCCATGCTTTGTTTGTTGCTTTTGTTTTCCTTCAGAAATAATCAGCTTAGCATGCAGCGAAAATCAACGTTTTACAAAATATTAATATGAAAACTTTTCATACTGCATATTCTTAATTGCCAGACTCTCACAATTTAATATAATAGTTTTGTATATGTTCAACTTAAATTTTCTGGCTAGATCAATCTACCCTTGAAGGCCGTGCACCAGTAATGTTACATTGCATACTCACGGTTTGTATTACATAACTTATATCTACCCAAACACAAAAAGGTACAGGAAATCCTTACGTAATGCTTCTCCATTTGTAAAACCCTTTACGTATGATTTTATGAAAAATGGTGATGACAGTAATGGTAATTAGGGATGTTAAACAGCGGTTAGTAAGCTAATCGGGTAGTCGATGGAATTTCTATCAACTACTCGATAAGGGGTTTCCCTGCAGCTCTGCTTTTTAAAATGTTGTAAGAGCCGCAAGGAAGAGCCTGGCTGCTTCCAACTCCATGTTGGGGCTGGAAGAGGCAGCGGGGGTAGAGGAGAGGGATAGCAACTTCCATTTCCCAGCCTGTGAAGGAGCTAGCAGCCCCCACCCCCAGGCCTCTTCTGCTTCTTGTCTTCCCCCCCAACCCCTGTGAGGCTGTTGACTCCCAGCCCACATGGGCTGGGAGCTAACAGTCCCACAGAAATGGAGCAGCATTCTGCCCATGGCCCACTTGCTCCTGGTAATGATTAGCCATTATCTGGTAAGCACTACCTGTTAAGAGTGATGCCTACTGGGTAACCCATTCCCCTTCCACATCCCTAATAAAGATATGGGAGAATATTATTCCCTTCAAGTTTATATTAACAAGACTCTTCAAACTTTTGACAACATTCCCCCCTGCTTGGACAACAACAAAAACTGCATGCAAAAAAACCTGTAAAAAGCCACCAATGCTGGACAGAATTCTGATGCTGCTAACCTGGAAACATTTGTCACTAGTTGATGAAATCTAAAATTACTGAACATACCTCCAGTCTGTGGTTTTCCTTCCCTGTTTCCTTACAGTCCTGAGGAAGACACTCACAAACCAGAGCCAGTCCAGACAGCATGACAATAACCGAGGAAAGAAAAATGGACTCAATGTAATCAGAGAGCATTATTTTCATCTGCTTCTATATCCACCAGAACAACCATGTCTTCCAGCAACTGGTCTCATTTAGGGATGTTAACGTTCCATTAATCAGCTAACGTTTCATTAATCAGCTAATCAAGTAGTTGATGGAATTTTATTGACTAACTGAGTAGTCGATAAGGGTGGTGCTCGCTATCCCACTGCGTCTCTCCCTTTGAAGCGTACAAAAGCCAACCACAGCTCCTATACATTTCAAAGGGAGAGAGGCAGCGGGGACCCACGCCACTAGGAACTGAAGCAGTCCCCACTAGCATGGGTTCCCCTCTTTACTGCTTCCTTTGAAATGTACAATAAGGATGTTAAGGACTAGTCGACTATCCTATAAGCAAATGCTTATCAGATAGTCAACTACTTGATTCCTCCCACTTCGTTGTCTCTATCAGATAGAGGCAACAAAGAGGGGTGGAACAGGTACACCAAAGCGGCAGCACTGTATAGAGCCCAGGCTCAGCTGGGGACTCCATGTGGCATTTCCACGGAACCGGAGATCAGCTTAGGAGTTGCCAGCTGACCCAAGTTCTGGGAAAATGTCACGCAGAACCCAGGGTCAGCTAGGGAGTACCCAGTTAATCCCAGATTCCGTGGAAATGCCGCTAGGAGCCCAAGGTCAGCTGGGAAATCCCCATCTGATCCCGGGCTCCGCGTGACATTTCTAAGTGGCAGCACAGCATGGAGCCCGGGGTCAGCGGGGGATTCAGAGTCCCCACCGGGGGCTCTTGTGCATTTCAAAGATGGCACACCCACATGCAGCCAAGAGTCATGAATGCAGCAGGCGTAGTTCTAGATTCCTCCTTTGAAATGTACAAGAGACCCATTGGGTCTCTTGTACATTTCAAAGGAGGAATGCAGAAGTGCCTATCAGCTAGTTGAATAGTTGATGGAAATTCTATCAACTACTTGACTAGTAAATTAATCGTTAATTAACATCCCAAATGTATAGGAGCTGCAGATGGCTCTTATACATTTCAAAGGGAGAGGAGCAGCAGTCAGGACTAGCGGATGTGGGACGGTATCAATCCTACTCACGCTGTTTCCCACCTGCCCTCTGCCTACCCTTCCCCCCCATGAAGACGGAGCTGGGGGGAACCAGCTTTTAAGTCAGCTCACACTCCCCCCCGCCTTATGCTTCTCTCTGATAGAGGCAGCAAGTAGGGGAAGCAACTACTCGAGTTCCTACCCAATGAGCATTTGCTTATCAGGTCATCAGCTAGTTGCTTACATCCCTGGTCCCATTGCACTAATTGCTTACTGGGTAACAGTTAAACAGTATCCAGGAGCTAGGGATGTCAACCAAGTAGCCATTAACCATTTAAACAACCCCCATACCTGTAAAGGTAAGTAAACTGCTATCAGGCTCTCTCCACAGGAACTGCGGTGGAGAATGCTTTAGCAGGGACCTCTCAGGGAAGAAATCAGAAGGGAACAACATCTACCAGAAGACATGGGCTGCGTAGTCCTAGGGATGGAGGTTCTATGCCCACCACCCCCAAAAGAAGACGACGGATGGTGGTGGTCAGGGACTCTCTCCCAAGAGGGACTGAGTCATTCATCCGCCGTCTAGACCTGCAATCTCGAGAAGTGTGCTGCTTACCAGAGCCAGTCCAGAGTTCGCATTCAGGATGTGACCAAGAATCTTCCAAAAGTGATTAAATGTTCGGATTGCTACCCTTCCTGCTTCTCCATGTATGAGAATGGCTAACGATATGGCCAAGAATGACCTTGAGCGGGTCACAGCAGATTATGTAGCGCTGGGAAGAAGGATCAAGGAATTTGAAGAACAAGTGGTGTTCTTGTTCATCCTTCCAGTGGAAGGAAAAGGTCTGGGTAGGTATCGTTGAATTGAGGAAGTAAATGCATGGTTACGCAGGTGGTGTCAGAGAGAGGGCTTTGGTTTCTTCAACCATGGGACTCTGTTCTGGGCACAAGAATTGTTATGAAGAGATGGGATCCACCTAACCAAGAGAGGAAAGAGCATCTTTGCAGGCAGGCTTGTAAACCTAGCGAGGAGAGCGTTAAACTAGGTTCACTGGGGGACGGTGACCAAAGCCCTGAGGTAAGTGAGGAAGTCAGACACCGGGAAGAATCACAAGGAGGACCGAGCAACAAAGGAGGACCCCTGATTTGGATGGAGAAGGTAGGGCGATCAACTCTTTATCTAAGGTGTTTGTACACAAATGCGAGAAGCCTGAGAAACAAACAGGAAGAATCAGAAGCCCTGGCCCAGTCAAAAAACTATGATTTAACGGAGATTTGGTGGGATGACTCGCATGACTGGCACACTGTCATGGAAGGGTATAAACTGTTCAGGAAGAAAAGGAGGTGGAGTTGCATTGTGTGATTGCTCGGAGCTCCAGTATTTAGAGGGAGAAAAGACAGTTGACAGTCTATGGGTTAAGTTTAGAGGTGAAAGCAACAGGGGTGATGTTGTGGTTGGAATATGCTATAGACCACCAGATCAGGTGGATGAGGTAGACGAGGCTTTCTTGGACTACTAAGAGAAGCTTCCAGATCACAGGCCCTGGTTCTCGTGGGTGATTTTAATCACCCTGACATCTGTTGGGAGACCAGTACAGCAGTACACAGACAATCCAGGACATTTTGGGGAGAATGTTGGGGATAACTTCTTGGTACAAATGCTGAAGGAACAGACCAGGGGCCATTGGCAGCTTGACCTGCTGCTCACAAACAGGGAGGAACTAGTAGGGGAAGTAGAGGTGGGTGACAACCTGGGAAGCAGTGATCATGAGATGGTAGATTTCAGGACCCTGACCCAAGGAAGAAAGGAGAGTAGTAAAATACATACTGCGGGCTTCAGAAGAGCAGACTTTTACTCCCTCAGAGAACTGATGGGCAGGATTCCCTGGGATGCTTACATGAAGGGGAAAGGAGTCCAGGAGAGCTGGCAGTATTTTAAAGAAGACTTATTGAAGGCACAGGAAGAAACCATCCCCATGCATAGCAGGAAAAGCAAATATGGTAGATGACCAGATTGGCCTACCAGAGACATCCTTGGTGAGCTTAAACACAAAAAGGAAGCTTACAAGAAGTGGAAAATTGGACGGATGACTAGGGAGGAGTATAAATATATTGCTTGAGAATGCAGGGGAGTTAGCAGGAAGGCCAAGGCACAATTGGAATTGCAGCTAGCAAGAGATGTGAAGGATAACAAGAAAGGTTTCTTCAGACATGTTAGCAATAAGAGGGTGATCAGAGAGGGTGTAGGGCCCTTATTGGATGAGGGAGGCGACCTAGTGACAGACGATGTGGGAAAAGCTGAAGTACTCAATGCTTTCTTTGCTTCTGTCTTCATGGACAAGGTCAGCTCCCAGACAAATGCACTAGGTAACGCAGTCGGGGAAGGAAGCCCTTGGTGGGGAAAAAGAACAAGTTAGGAACTATTTAGAAAAGCTAAATCTACACACATCCATGGGCCCAGATTTAATGCATCCGAGGGTACTGAGGGAGTTGGCAAGTGTCACTGCAGAGTCTTTGAAAACTCGTGGAGATCAGGAGAGATCCAAGATGACTGGAAAAAGGCAAATGTGATGCCCATCTTTAAAAAGGAGAAAAAGGGCAATCCAGGGAACTACAGACCAGTCGGCCTTACCTCAGTCCCTGGAAAAAATCATGGAGGGGATCCTCAAGGAATACATTTTGAGACACTTGGAAGAGGGGAAAGTGATCAGGAATAATCTGCATGGATTCACGAAGGGCATGTTGTGCCTGACCAATCTGATTAGCTTCTATGATGGCTCTGTTGATATGGCAAAGTCAGTGGATGTGATATACCTTGACTTTAGCAAAGCTTTTGATACGGTCTCCCACAATATTCTTGCCAGCAAATTAAGGGAATATGGATTGGATTAATGGACTGTAAGATGGATGAAACCTGGCTAGACTGTTGGGCCCAATGGGCAGTGATCAACCTCTGACAAACCCATCTGACTTAGGCACACAACCAGATAGCATCTACTGGACAGCTTGCAGCATCAGATGTACATGAGTTTCCACTGAAAATAGATGCTGGTGAAGAAGAGATTTGTAAGAGTTTAACTTGATTGTGATGGGGCCTCTAGTTTCTTCTGCTCAATCAAGGAATCTAGCATCAAAACATTTGCTGCCATAGCCAAGATGTCTAAATTTGTATCTGACAAGGGATGGACAGATCACAATAGCTATCACTGCAGAGATAGTTTTCCACAAAAGCCTGTCCTGAGCAAGATGCATTGATAATGTTTCAATGGCAACTGCTGTTATTCACCCAATAGGTCCTCTGCTTATGTCCCTCTTTAAGGCTGGTGTAACAATGTGTAAAATGGACAAAGATAAATTAGGCATTAGCTGGAAGTCCACGCTGAAAGAATCCAGGAGCATACAACTACAGTGTACAGGAGATACAATGCAAATGATGGCTGGAAACAAATTCCATGCATCTAAAGTTGACTGCAGAATACTTGAGGGACATCCTAAAGGATAAAGCTAACTCTGTAGTCCAAGTTTTTAACATATGACAATAGTACCTGAAAACTCTGGAAAGCTCTGCCAGACAAGATTTAATGTTGGATGCAAGAAATTCCAGGTGACTAGAAGATGTCCTGTTACTCTATGGGGAAAAGATTTCTAAACATTGCATCCAACAAGCACTTACTACTAAAATTACTATGTGAATGTACATACGGTTCAAAATGTAATGTAGGAGCACAACAAACACACACAAACACACTTTCTTTCTAGAGGCCTTTTCAATAGTGAAGTAGCAAAGTCCATCATCAGTAGACTTGCCCTGAACTCAGAGGAAGCAGACACAGGGATGCTTGTGCATGTTGTGTGTCCCAATATGACTTTGGGGTATCTTGGTGTCAAATGAACCATAGTAGTTAAATCACCTAACACAGATGTTTTGAAACTTGCTATTCCTTCCTTTCCAAAAATGGGGCACACTGAAAACATGCACATTGAAATAGGCAGTTACCAGCACAACTGACATATCACTCCATATTTGCGCATGCAAACTGTGATTTACTCATTCCTGCAAAATACTTGCTGCCATATACACATTAACAAGATGTGACTCTATATCATCTCTATTTGATACTGGGGAGGGGAACAGGAGAGTGATTTTTGTTTAATGTCATCAAGGCAAAGGGAGCCATGACTTGAATCTCTTTTCAAATTGGAAGAGAATGACGACAGACCACAACTTCTGCAGCAAGGAAGTTGACAGCACTGCAGTATGACCAGACCAAGAAAGAAAAGGAGGCCCACAAAGATCTGAATTGCATGCACCATCATCTAATCATCAAACAGGACAATTGACTGCCAAACACCCACCATATGGGGACACTTTTAAAGCATCTTGTCATGAAAATATTTAAAAGTTTTTACATATTGGTTAATACCAGATATTGGATCAACATTACAACATGGATGGAAAAGGGAAGATGATGAACTACTTCCTGTATACTTTAAAAATCCAGTGGCATCTGAGTTTTTATAAGACCTCATTTGTTCATATACTAGTAGAATTACTGCACTGTGTCTGTACACAGAACAATCTTCCCTGCACAGAACTATGTACATGTCAAGACAATGAAGACTGTGATAACCCATGCACTCAAATCATAATGCAAAACAAGATGATCACTGTGTGGACTAGAAAGGTCACCATAACATTAAATTTGTAGAGGTATCCTTGAAATGTACCTATAGATTTTTGGTTTTACCCTTTAGACTGTTGTGAAACTCTTAAGATCAAGGAAATTCAGCTGTATGTTTTGAAATACAAAGATTCATAATGCAAATATTTCAAAGTGATAGTTTTAACAAGTTGATAAGTATCATTGTTTATCCCTATGTTAATGGCACCACCTTACAGCTCTACATCTTAAAGTAGACATAAACCTTCTCATTTATATATGGTGTGTATATAGCAAGAGGTTGCATGAAGGTGACCAATTTGGTTATATCTGTTGCTTGCATATAAAGAAATGCCCCTGAAGAACTTAAACAAAAAATTTACTTCATCGACTTCAAAACATGAAATCTGATTGCTAGAAAATAGTGCACTAAATCACTGTCCTGCTATCTAGTCTTCTACAGCTCCTCTCCCATCTCGACACTTTTTAGTCTACAAACACCTCAGAAGTAATTTAGGCCAGCCCCTTATGCTGTGGAAGGGTCGGGTCAAGTCACAAGTATCCCAGTCAGGTGTTTGTCCAACCTGTTTTTAAGATCTAGTCCACAACCTCCCTTGGAAGTCTATCCCAGAAACTACACTACTCTTACAACATTAGAACGTTTTTCCTAACAGCTAACAAATTTCCCTTGCTCCAGGATAAGTAATCATTATCTTAATTACTAATTAGATGTGCCTTCCATAGCTACAATCCTGCATGTGGGCAGCATAGCAGAAGAAAGGGGAGAGCTACAGACTGGACCTCTGGGATTTCTAGAGGAGCAGGGACACTGACCCTATCCTTGCATTCTCCAGTGCTAAGCACAACCCAGCATTTCCTTTCCAATGTGCAGCCTCCTGGCAGGGGGCAACCTGGAGAGCACAGGGAGAGGTACTACACAGCTCCAGCATCCAGGCTACCGCCTCCCCTCCCAGACCTCTGATGCAGTCCCTGCAGGCAAGCAGATTTGCAGGACTGTAGTCAGAGAATGCATATAGAATCATAAAATACTAGGACTGGAAGGGACATCGAGAAGTCATCAAGTCCAGTCCCTTGCCCTCATGGCAGGACCAAATACTGTCTAGACCATCCCTGATAGACATTTATCTAACCTACTCTTAAATATCTCCAGAGATGGGGATTCCACAACCTCCCTGGGCAATTTATTCCAGTGTTTGACTACCCTGACAGTTAGAAACTTTTTCCTAATGTCCAACCTAAACCTTCCTTGCTGCAGTTTAAGCCCATTGCTTCTTGTTCTATCCTCAGAGGCCAAGATGAACAAGTTTTTTCACTCCTCCTTATGACACCCTTTTAGATCCCTGAAAACTGCTATCATGTCCCCCCTTAATCTTCTCTTTTATAAACTAAACAAACCCAATTCTCTCAGCCTTCCTTCATAGGTCATGTTCTCTACACCTTTAATCATTCTTGTTGCTCTTCTCTGGACCCTCTCCAATTATTCCACATCTTTCTTGAAATGCAGTGCCCAGAATTGGACACAATATTCCAACTGAGGCCTAACCAGTGCAGAGTGCAGCAGAAGAATGACTTCTCATGTCTTGCTCACAACACACCTATTAATGCATCCCAGAATCATGTTTGCTTTCTTTGCAACTGCATCACACTGCTGACTCATATTCAACTTGTGGTCCACTATAACCCCTAGATCCCTTTCTGTCGTACTTCTCCCTAGACAGTCGCTTCCCATTCTGTATGTGTAAACTGATTGTTCCTTCCTAAGTGGAGCATTTTGCATTTGTCTTTATTAAACTTCATCCTGTTTACCTCAGACCATTTCTCCAATTTGTCCAGATTATTTTGAATTATGACCCTATCCTCCAGAGCAGTCGCAACCCCTCTCAGCTTGCTATCATCTGCAAACCTAATAAGCGTACTTTTTATGCCAATATCTAAAACGTTGATGAAGATATTGAACAGAGCTGGTCCCAAAACAAACCCCTGCGGAACTCCACTTGTTATACCTTTCTAGCCGGATGGTGAACCATTAATAACTACTCTCTGAGTACGGTTATCCAGCCAGTTATGCACCCACCTTGTAGTAGCCCCATCTAAGTTGTATTTGCCTAGTTCATTGATAAGAATATCATGTGAGACTGTATCAAACGCCTTACTAAAGTCTAGGTATACCACGTCCACCACTTCTCCCTTATCCACAAGGCTCGTTATCCTATTAAAGAAAGCTATCAGATTGGTTTGACATGATTTGTTCTTTACAAATCCATGCTGGCTGTTCCCCATCATCTTGCCACCTTCCAAGTGTTTACAGATGATTTCCTTACTTACTTGCTCCATTATCTTCCCTGGCACAGAAGCTAAACTAATTGGTCTGTAGTTTCCTGGGTTGTTCTTATTTTCCTTTTTATAGATGGGCACTATATTTGCCCTTTTCCAATCTTTTGGAATCTCTCCTGTCCATGATTTTCCAAAGATGATAGAGGAGGTATCTGAGCCTCTAGCTATCAGCTCCTTGAGTATTCTAGGATGCATTTCATCAGGCCTTGGTGACTTGCAGACATCTAACTTTTCTAGGTGATTTTTAACTTGTTCTTTTTTTATTTTATCTTCTAAACCTACCCCCTTCCCACTAGCATTCCCTATGTTAGGCATTCCTTCAGACTTCTCAGTGAAGACCAAAACAAAGAAGTCATTGAGCATCTCTGTCATTTCCAAGTTTCCTGTTACTGTTTCTCATTCCTCACTGACCAGTGGGTCTACCCTCTCATTGGTCTTCCTCTTGCTTCTAATGTATTTATAAAAAGTCTTCTTGTTTCCCTTTATTCTCGTAGCTAGTTTGAGTTCATTTTGTGCCTTTGCCTTCCTAATCTTGCCCTTGCATTCCTGTGTTGTTTACCTTTATTCATCCTTTGTAATTTGTCCTACTTTCCATTTTTTATAGGACTCCTTTTTTATTTTTAGATCATGCAAGATCTTGTGGTTAAGCCAAGGTGGTCTTTTGCCATATTTTTTAATCTTTCCGATGCAGCGGAATAGCTTGCTTTTGGGCCCTTAAAAATGTCCCTTTGACAAACTGCCAACTCTCCTCAGTTGTTTTTCCCCCTCAGTCTTGATTCCCATAGGACCTTACCTATCAGCTCTCTGTGCTTACCAAAATCCGCATTCCTGATATCCACTGTCTCTATTTTGCTGTTCTCCCTTCTACCTTTCCTTAGAATTGTGAATTCTAGGATTTCATGATCACTTTCACCCAAGCTTCCTTCCACTTTCAAATATCTTAAGACTGCCTGCCCTGGCTGCAGCCCAACAAACCTGCTTCCAACAGGGTCTTTCTTCCAAAAGGAACACTTTCAATAAGTGGCATGCTATTGCCAATTTCCAAATTCCATTAATATTAAAGTCAATGGGATGGATTGGTCCTGGAAAAGCATTGCTATTAATCAAAAGTCGTTAATATACAGGTTGGTATTACAGTAGAGTCTGTGTAATTGGAAGAATTGTAATCCCAATCAAAAAAACGAACAGAGAAAGAATAACCACCAACGAAGGTCAAAACAGACTAGTTGATTTTCAAGTTCAAGCCAAGCACATAAGCTCACTCACTATATTGTTTCAGTATTGCTGAAAATTAATGGAGAAGCAGCATTATTTTCCAAGAAATATTCATCCATTGGGAGTTCTATCTCCATTCCCCAAATGTTTGCCAATATCTACTAGAGTTTTATATGATTAACATACACTTTTTTTGACTGAAGCAGACTGGTGTAAAATACTATCAAAATATGCAATGTGGAGAGACCTAAGAAAAGTATTCCATTACATCTTGGAACTCGTTAAATGCTACTTTTCTCAGGCCATTCATATTATCTAGACAGCAGAATGGGGGGAGGGGGAGCGGGAGAAGAGTACTACTAGGTTACTTTTAGAAACCAGAGAGATACAGGATGGCCTTTCCTTTTTAAAAAGTCATGTCAGGTCTGTGTTCACAGGATACATGCACATACAAAGACTAGCCGGTCATGTAAAAAATGACTAACAAGATTTATTGTATCAAGACTTTTATATATAAAAGTCAAGAAAGAAAGAGAGGCAGTTTCTATGACTGTGTATAACAACTTAAACCAGTTACATTCAGTCGCATGGGACAGCTTGCAATTTGGTTAGTGTTCTTCCCATCTAATTAATAGATTATGAATTTCAGAATTCAGCTCCTATCATGATTTGGGAGTGGTTGATTAGTCTATTTTAAAAAGAGAAAAAAGTTCATGCGCAGATTTGGTTTGCTGTCATTCTTACGAAAAGCATGTCTTCCTCTGTTTTATTTTTGCTGTAACAATGTTGTAAATATGTTTTATAAAGCACTGTGCTTTCTTATACATCACTGCTAAGATTTTCACAAACTTGCTCATAGCTTTTGAAAAGCAATTTTAAGAGCAACTAACAGCTCCCACTGAAGTCAATATGTTACTGGACATTTTACACTTTTAAAGTCAGGCCCTTATTTAAGCACCAAAGTAGGGACATAGAAAGCCAACTGTTAGTCATGCAGTTTTAAAAGATTAAATCTTTAGACATTTAATCTTTGATTTTAAAAAAACAAGTTTGTCACAAAAAAATACTGACATACATATGAAAGGGTTTTTTAAAGTTATTGTAGGTATGACTACAGACCACAGTGGAGTGGACACAATGGCGTTAATGGATATTTTTAAGGTATTCCAGTGAGAAATATTCAGCTTCCATTGGTTCTTTTATACAAGGCTCTGCTGGTTTCTATTCGGTCACTCTTCCTGTTGAATGTGATTTTAAATCATGAGGGGAATTACAGATTGTAGTATAGGAAAGATACCCATATATGTTTCCATGTATTTCAATCCAGATGATGGGAGCAAGGGGAAGACCCAAGTGCTAGCTGTCTCAGACTCAACACAGATTTGGCTATGATACTACTTATAAAAAAAAGGGGGGGTGGGAATCCAAGCAAGAGCACCCCAGGAAAGATTCTGACTATCATGTATTTCTTCACCATACAATGTTAGAAACTGAGTGGGGCAGGGAGCATCATGTTCAACATCAGCTGCCTCTGAACACTCAGCAATGCTCTGTGCACTCCATGCAACTATATTATTGTGCTGCTTCGAAAGATTATGATCTTCTGAATACAGGCCTCAGTATTAATATCCATGCTTCTGTCACCTGAATACTGGTTTACTGCAATGTGCTTTAAATGCAGCTACTCCTTAAAAATAATATTAGATGCTAATTAGGGATGTAAGTGACTAGTCGAATACACCCAAGGCTTATTGGGTAATCAAGTCACTACTCGACTAGTCACTCCCCCGCACTTCCTGCCTCTGTATCACACTGTAACCCCATGGAGCTCTTACTACCTTTAAAAGGCAGAGGCACAGCACTCAAGACCCTGTGTGAGTGGGGATTGCTTCAGTCCCCTCTTGCCCTGCATTCCCCACTGCACCTCTTACTACATTTAAAAGGCAGAAGTACAGCGGGGATAGCAAGCTATCCCACATGGTAGCAACTACTCAATGGAAATTCCATCGACTACTCAATTAGCTAATTAATCGAAATTTAACATCTCTAATACTAATACCTCTGCCAAGTTCCTCCCCTTCAGAGAACCCAGGAGTAGGGCCCTACCAAATTCACAGTAATGAAAAACATGTCGCAAACCATGAAATCTGGTTTTCTGTGTGCTTTACCTTCTACTATAATGATTTTATGGGGGACACCAGTGTTTCTCAAAGTGGGGATCCTGATCAAAAAGAGATATGCAGGGAGGCCACAAGGTTATTTTGGGGTGGCAGCGTGCAGTATTGCACTGCCTTCAGTGCTGGATGACTGGAGAGCTGTGGCCATTGGCCCAACTGAAGGAAGCACGCTCCCAGCAGCAACATAAAAGTACTGAACCATGACACACTTGCTTCTGCATTGCTTCTGGCAGGGGCTCTGCCTTTAGAAGGGGGTTCTTGGCCAGTTGCTGCCTCTCTCCAGCTCTCAAGTCAACTTCAAATACTAGCAGTAGCACAGAAAGGTGGCAGTACCACTACACCCACTCAGGGGCGGATGAGAGTGCCGCAGGGTCCCGGGCAGCGAAATTTCATGGGGCCTCCCCTTTGACACAGCGCATGCGCGGGGCCTCAGGAAGTGCGGGGCCCGGGGCAGCCGCCCCGCTCGCCCTGCCCTAAATCCGCCGCTGCACCCACCCATCTCCTTTTTTAATCAAGATCTGTAACACCATGAAATTTCAGATTTAATAGCTGAAGTCATTAAATATATTATTTTTTAAATCCTATAACCATTACATTGACAAAAAATTATTGCAAATTTGGTAGGGCCCTACCTAGGAGCCTTGATCTGTACTGTCTACCAACTGACTAATGAATGACAGTTAAAGGTGCTGGTTTTTATCTATAAGTGGTTTAATAGCTAGTGGGGAGACTATTCTGTCTCCTCATATACTACAGGAACTTGTCAGTTAATGTTCAAGTTAATAACTCCCTGTGTTAGATAAAGTGATTGTATTCTTTACCATTTAAGGTGAAGGATACACTACTTTATTATGAACTTTTCCTGAAGATCTGCCAAAGCAAAGATCTAAAAAATAAAATGACTATATCTACACAGAACACTTTATCTAGTTATTATGAAAGTGTAAATATTAATAGTGATGACCTATGTGAAATTGCCTTGAGCACACACAGAAAAAGTAAGTTTAATACAGCACACATAACTGTACCTACATGAAGGTTCACACTGAATTGTAGTTTTCAGAGATGTGATTAAGTTGCTCAGACCAAACACGGGGGAATTGCAATAAACGTTTTAATTGAGGTGTAACAAGAGCTTTGAGGTTTGGGTGAAGACAATTTTAAAATCACCCTGCACTATTAGAAACCACCACATACCTATATGTTTTGCTACTTCAGAGAGACTCACACTAGTCTAATTTAGCTAAACTGAAACACAGAAAGTTAAGCCACAAAACTAGTTTCTTAGAATTATTTCAATTTTAACCTGAGTCTCTAGGCAAGAATTGGAAGGTCAGGAAGGTGAGAGAATGACTCTCAGAAGTCTTTAAAAAAAGCCAAAATACAACAGACTAGCAACAATGAAGACAACAGTACTAGCAACGATAGTGGTTTGTGTGATGAGCACACCCATCCACTGGTAAGCTGATTACTTATGATACTTGTGGTTTAATTAAACTCAAACTTTGTCAGGGAGGAGATATTTGTTTCTGTCCTAAAATACTTGATTACTAACCTGCCATGTAAGTGCTCTCAAAATATTTTGTTTCCTTCCGGTAACAGCATGACAAGATAAGAATCACTGTGTGGTTTTCCAACACCTGCATTGTAGTCTTCCAGAGATTGTAAAGTATTAAAGTTACAATTTACACTAGTAGTGAGAGTGCAACACTGTAACAAAGTATAGAAACAAGAGTATATTGGGGAAATAGTTCTTAAAATGAACTTCAACACAATACCATTGCATTAATCAATTTACAATAACTGCTAGTTTATTGCTGAGTCCAGTACTCTAAGGATGTTAAAGCAGTTAAGCAGTAAACAATACCACTTAACAGGTTAACCATTTTAACCTAGGTCCTGCCACCCAGCCCAACCAATCACAGCTGTGGGGTCCCACTTCTGGCCCTACTGACACCATGGGGTCCTGTAGCCCAGCCCACTAGCCCCACCATTCCTGGGGCTGATGAGGCTAACTGCTGCCAGAGTTAACTGGCAAAGGCCAGTTAACCAGTAAACAGACTGGTAAGTCTCATATTTACTGGGATAATTACCAGTTAGCATCCCTCTTTATTACCCTGTTCCCCTCTCTCTCTCCCAAAACTAAGTGGCTCTTCATTCTGGCACCTAAAGAGCAGAGTATAAAAGTGGTTCCCAACTTTTTTGATACCAGGGACTGACAAACCCATTCACAAACTTTCGGCAGACTGGTAACATTTTATTTGCATATTCAATGCATATCCAGTGCCTGCCCTGCCCCCCTCACCTAGCCATGCTCTGCCTCCCAGTTGCCAGCATTGCGCCTGCTCTAAGGCTGACATGCCAGGCTCCCCTCAGCCCTCCCGCCATTCAGCAAAAAGCTCTTCTATGTCCGGGAACAGACTGCGCCCTGGACCTGCTGGGCCTGGCGACAGCCCAGCCATGACACATGCAGAGGATCTACAGTGTCTGTGGCACAAGCCACAAGGGCAGGCACACATTTCTGGTGGCTTGAGAGTTCCTCCCCAGACCGTTAACAGTCAGGACCTAGAGGAGCAGGGTCACTCAGCCCACATGCGTCACAGGCTCATGGCACCCACCCAACAGCCGGTGGTACTAGCCCCCCTGACACCCACTGGCTTGAGTAAGGGAGCCCTGGCTCCCCCCACACAACTCAAACCAGTGCTGCTGGCTGCAGTGTCCCGGAACACTGGGAAAGCAGCCAGACATGTGGTGCAGGCTGGAGCCGGCAGGGAAGACCCTGTAGGGCAGGGGTTCTCAAACTTTGTGATACCGTGATCCCCCTCTAAGTTGCTCACAACCCTGTTTGAGAAACGCGGCTGTAGGGGAAGCTGCGCTCTCCTAGAGGTGTGGAAGTTGCAGTCATCCAGCGCAGCTCCCCGGGGCCTCTAACCTGATTCTCCTTGGTATCTTTAAAGGCATGGCTGCAAAAGCTCTGCTCCCTGGTCCTAAACATGCCACACTCAATGAAAAGAACTCGGGGCAGCCGCCCGCCATGCAGCCCGCTGGCTAGGCCATATGGCTGCTACCAGAGCTGAAATCAAGGCCATGATGAGGCTGCCCCAGTAGGGGCAACCTCACCACAGCCCAGCTCCAGACACAGCACATGGGGCAGCCCACAGTGCCACTCACAATGGGAGGAGAATTTTCAGTGTGTGCACAGGTGCACACCTCATAGAAAATGGAGCTCTGCAGTGGGTGGGGAGCTGGGGAAGTGGCCAGTCAGAGCACTGTGGCCCAGCAGGCAAGGGTTCATGACTTGCCACTGGTCCGTGGACCGGTGGTTGAAAACTGCTGATGTACAGGACACCTAAAGTAAATATTTGTATCAACTGACTACTTTTTTACTATTTAGATATCTAAATCCATGAAAATGTTATGAAAAAATTTATAAAACAACAGTAGAGTTTTGGAGAAGCATGGTACATGCAAGATGATTGTGTCTTTTTTAAGTTACCACAGATTAGACTCACGGTACAAAATGATAATTTGCTATGGTGTACATCTTTTCTAGTTGTCTGATCCTAAATAGGCTCAGACTCAAGAGTGATTTCTTTTTCAGTCTCTACAACTGAAATCTATGTATAGCTGTTGCGTCTGCAACCTGTTATTCTCAACAATCTACCAAAATCCAGTTTGATGATCTATTGTCAAAGGCTTACTTCATTTCTTTTGTTAGGTCTCCACAATGGTGCCCTGCTCTCAAATGAGTCTGAGGGCATTTTATCTGAAGAGACATTGCTGGCTCTGGCAGTATCATTTTTTAATAATTAAGAGAAGGAAATGTGCATTTTCTGGGTGACTGATTATGATTTATTTTGTCTAAATTCTGTACTTTTAAGAATTTGTTACATTTGCCTAAAATAGCACTATAACAGATCAAACTCCAAAATAAATAGATGTCTCACAGGTGCAGCTTAGGAATGTTAAATATCAGTTAACTCAATAGTCGAGTAACCTCATGAATTCTTATCAGTTAGTCAACTATTCTATAATCCCCAGAGGCAGGGCCGGCAGCCAGTACACTCTGGCTCCACTACCAAGGAGCCCCCTTCCACTCTGCACAACTGCCTCTGTATCAGAGGCAGCAGCGTGGTGTGCCAGGCGAGAGCTGGGCCGCAAGGAGGGCCAGTTTAAAAACCAGCTCCCATTGCAGACTTGCCACCTGTCACCCTGTACTACTGCCTCTAATAAAGAGGCAGCAGAGTGGGGTGGCAGCAGACTGGGCTGAGCTGTTCAACCCAGCAGGAGCCAGAACTAAGCTGGGCTGCCTACCCGCCTGGCTCCTAATACACTTTAAATGCAGAGCCACAGTGCTGGTAGGTCCCCAACCCATCACAAGCCAGAACTGAGCTGTTGGCCAGCCTGCTAAAAAAAAATTACTGACAAGGGGGAAAGGAGGGAGTCGTGTGTAATCTATAACATTAACTGAAAAGCTTTTGCTTATCGGTTAATCAACTACACTATTACATCCCTAATGCAGCTGTACCCATGCAATTTAGATAGTATCTGCTACTCTTTCAGATAGGTTAATTTTAAAAAAAAATCATGCATAGTAATAAAGCTTAGAATTTTGTCTATACAATTGAATAGCTTTTATTAAATGGGACCTGCTACTATAGTTAAGTTTGCTGAAAAGGTGCTGGATTGTTTTTGGTTCTGTTTTGTTTTTAAATCCAGATGCCTCTGCTAGTTTTATCAGAAATTGTAATGTATATTTATTGCCATGCTAAGATCTAGGTATCACCATTAAGCCACCACAACTACTACAAATAAACTGCAGTTGTAAAAGCCGCAAACTGTGTTTGGATATAAATACCTTACAATCAAAATAAAGTGTAAGAAGTGGGGAAGGGGTGGGAGATGAAACATGTGGCCACATGTTTCCTTAGCTTAGGACCTACTTGATGCCAGAGTTTGAACTGGGCTTTGAAAGTGTCTTTCTTCTCCACCTCCTTCCCCCACCAGGAAGCCTGTCAAAACAAGCCATTTCTCTCAGTCCCCGTTTCAGTGTCCATTGAAAGCAGTCCCAGGCTAGATTCAGCAGCCTCTCACACAGCACCTAACAGAGATTATTTACTTTGTTACCAAACCCTAGAGAGCGCCCAGGAAACAATGTTTCACCCTCAGTGCACAGGCTTTCTCCTGATGTCCCTGAGGTGCAGGCACCGGCCGAGAGGGAGCCAGTCTGGTGTAGGAATTGGGGCGGGTTGGTCCCAACAGCTATTTCGCTCCGCTTTGCCCCACCACTACTGGAAACAGGCCCTCCAGTGTGAAAAGCCCGCAAGGCGCCAAGCAGGCGACAGCTCCCCTTGGAGAAGGCCAGAAGCCCCTCGGGATGCGGGGACCTTGTTATGCCAGCGACACCAGCCAGGGAGGTCCCACGCCGCCGCCCGAGGCCACAGTCGCCTTCAGTTGTGCGCAGACCCTGCCGGTGCGCCAGGCAACGATGCCCTGGGGAGCGCCCTGCTTGGAGAGAGTGGGCGGGGAAGACGGGCAACCGAAGGCAGCCGCTCCTCGAAAACTACGATCACGGCTGTGCTGTGACTGTTAAGAGGCCGGGAAGCGCACCCTCCCGCACCAGAGAGTAGCATCGGGCAAAAGGAAAGTGTCAGTCCCGAGGGGCGCCCTCTTACTCCCCCGTAGCCCAGCCGCCAAGCGGCGCTCGCCTATTAAAGACACAGGTGAACTCAGAGGGCGCAAGGGGGGGAGGGTGTTCAAACTGCCCTGCTCGGGGAGCGGGAACTGGCGCTGCGCGCAGCCCGGTGGCACTGCAGGGGAACTCTCCCAACAGCCACCCCGAGCTGTAAACAAAGCAGCCCAAGCCAGGGCCCGCTCCATAGACACGGCGCTCGCGCTGCCTTGTTTACAGCGGGTCGCGCGGCGGCGGTTCCCCCTAACGTTCTATTTCCGTTGGAAGCAGACGGGCTGCCCAGCCCATTCGTGAATGAGTCCCCCCCACACACCCCCGCGCCAAGTTACCTACCCCACCGATTAAAGCGTTTCTCGCTCCACTACTCCACCACCGCTGAGAACTCCCGCACTCCACAGCACCCCGGGCACTACGGCCCCTTTAAGGACTAGTCCGATAGGAACAGATTGGTAAATTAAATCTCCAGCGGCGTCTCCCCCGGCTTTATCCTGATTGCTCCTTCCCTCTCTCGATAACTCGACGGTCCGGCTCCGTCCTCCCGCCTCCTCTCCCTCCCCATTGGCAAACAGCTCTCAAACAGGAACAAACACTAATTGGTGAAAGTGGGTAACATTCCTCCCCTCTTACTCATCCTGATTGGTTCCTAGGGTCAATCCCTCCCTGAGGCGGCCAATCGTCTCAACCAATCACTCCGCCATGTGGCGGCTATGCTCTTCCTATTCGTTACGTAGACTAGCTTCCTGTGACACTGATTGGCCAAGACGAAAGTCGGTCGACTACGGGAAGCGCTCAGACAGTTCAGAGTCCGCCCATGTCTTTGTGCACTGAAGGAGGCTGGGAAATGAGCTTCTAACGAAAAATGAGTGCCTAGCCCTTTAAATTTCTTCTGAAGTGCTAGGGACTGTATAACAAGTCTTATGCTCCAAGCACAGCCCCGGCCAACCTACTAGACTAGTGGCCACCAACCAGTAGATAAGGATCTACCCATAGATCTTCGAGCTTCTCACAAGTGATCCTGACTGGTTTGGACAGGAAGCTATTAAGTGCTGGCACTTCGTTTGCCCTTCCACCCACTGTCACTGCTCCTGCTCTCTGCCTTACAGCTGCCCCCCTGGGAGCCTCCTTCTTGTTCTGTAAGGTGTGGGATGGAGAAGAGGCAGCGCTGATGTCAGGGTGTCCCTCCTGTCCCCACTCCTGTACCCCACTCATTCTCACAAACACACACCGTCCTTCACTCTCATCTCCTGATCCAAAATGTACATGGGGGTTATTACTTCTTTTACTGCTTGCAAAGTGGGTTAGTTTTGATATTTGACTGGTTTGTGAATTTCATAATGCTCATTTCTCTCTTACACTTAAATGTAATTCTTTGAGTAGTGAATTCTAAAATGCCTAACCTGTCGGGCTGGAGTAATTATCCCTGTGGTAATTGCTGCTCCTGGAAGTAGCTGGCATGTCTCTGCCGCCCCTGAGAAAGGCAGAGCAGGAAGTTTCCATATGCTGTCCTTGCATACAGACACCACTCCTCCAGCTACCATTGGAAACTGGAAACCAGGGCCAGTAGAAGCTGTGGGCTCAGTGTTTGTAGATGAGGGGCAGCACATGGTGCCATGGAGCCATTGCTGTACATGCCAGCTGCTTTCAGGAGTGGTGCAGGGCCAGGGCAGGAGTAAGCCTGCCTTAACCCCACTGCTCCACTACCCAGAAGCTGTCTCAGTTAAACAGTGCCCAGCCCGTACCTGCTTCCTGAACTCCTCTCTCAGCCCCAAACCTTCTCCTGCCCCCAACCTCCTTCCCAGAGCTTGCACCCCATGACACCTCCTGGACCCCAATCCGCCACCCTGGGCTAAGCCCAGAGCCCCTCCCATACTCCAAACTCCTTGGCCGAAGACCAGCGCCTGCACCCTAACCCCCTACCCCAGCCTGGTGAAAGTGAGTGAGGATGGAGGAGGAAGGGGGATGGAATGAGTAGGGTGAGGCCTCGGAGAAGAGGTGGAGCAGGGGCAGGGCCTCAAAGAAGGGGCTGGAAGGAAATGGTGCAATGGTATTTGGATTTGAGATAGATCTTACATTGCACTTACATTGAAAAAGCGATCTTGTGGTTAAAAAGGTTGAAGACCACTGCCCTAGACCAAAAGTTCCAAAAACTGCTTTGCCAGCTGGGACTAGTTGAAATTGGATTTATAGGTGGCCCCCAACTTGCGACGTGATCGGTTCCTGGGGAAGCATAGCAAGTCGGGGACGTCGTAACTCGAACCTTCATTTAAGATCGGTGTTGTGCGCTGTCATAAATGTGGGATGAGGACTTAAGTCGGGGGGGTTCGGCACCTTCCACACTTACAAAAATGATTGTAAGTGCGGGCAAAGGGGGGAAGCATCACAACTCGGGCAGTCGCATCTCAGGGGTTTCCTGTACAGCGGGGCTTCAGACCTGTTAGTCACCAAGCATACTCTGGGAACCATATATGGTAACAAGAGCAATAACTAATAATTAAAATGTCTGAGATTCAAACTGAAACACTGCATTGAAGGTCATGTAGAGTTTTGAGGGATGTCAGATTTAGAAAATACCAAGATCATTTGTAAGTTTCAGTTCAACTGAAGAGTAATGTATGGAGTCAAATATGTAATTTTACTTTTCATGAAAAGACTTGTTCCATAATTAGTTTTTCTTTCCCGCTTCATCAATTTGAATTAAAAAACAAGTTGGGATGAACCCAACCCTCTGCTCTGAACCCCTTCTCACCATCTCTCCAACCCTTACTCCTGCAACCCATACCTACCACAACCTGCTGTCCTGAACAACCCTACACACAAAGCATAACCTTATGTCCTGAGCCCACCACACTCCACCCCACAGTTACAGGTACTGTCATATTGCAACCCCCACACAACCCTCTGTCCTAAAGACCCACCAAGGGGTGCTATACCACAATACCTGTAAGAAATTTATGTTGCTAATCAAAGATAAAAGTAGAACCACTGGTTAAAATCTCAATTTCATCCATAAAAAAAGAACATATGTAAAATGAGAAAATATTTGTCTCTTTGCCAGTTTCAAATGCGCAGATACTGACTTTTTGCCAGAAATTTTTCACATTTTTTCACTGAAGCAAACTAATGAACTTCCCCGATGTAACTACTGAAGCTCAGAACTTTGGACGACATCATCATAAGGGACACAAGGCCAGTTTTAAACTGTTTATCTTTACTTTTTTCCATTAAGGCCTTCAAAACACAGGGAAAGGGGAAAAGTTTTGTCGTTACTCCGTCAAAACACAGGGAAAAGTTTTGTTGTTACTGCTGGCTTTTGCTACAGCTTAGCCAATTCTGGAGCTGCACACTGGGGCGCACCCACTTACTTTCACCTCTGGTCAGGATTCTAGAAATTTAATACCTCTATTTCATTAATATATCGATACAGAATAACAGGCATTTGGGAAGCTGACAATGGTAAAACCCAGAACAACCCAGAACAACATTTAATAATATAAATCTTAAGTAGCAGGGAAATGTACAGCCAAAACAATAAAAATATTCTCACAGTGTGAAAGTGCAGTAATTTCATTGGGAATGTTAGGCCCTAGAGATAAAAAGAGCTGAAAGGAAGGACTGTATGGTAAATAAAAAGAATCAAGAAGAACAGTTCCAGATGCATGGAATTTCTCACTGTCATTACATTGTATAGCTCCTGATTGTGCAGGTGTTTTGCCACAGTGAGCAATGCCATTGGAATCAATACATTGTAGAGGTACCATCCTTATTGTAGATAGTAATTGTTCAACCGTAACAAGATGATGATAGAAAGCCCCCATTACATTAGATTTACACTTTAATACAGGGTTTACTACATCATTTGGTCAGTGAGTGTTCTAAAACCCACACACTCTTTAGATAAAAAAAATTACACAGTTTTCCAGATGTTGGTAAGAAGAAGAAAAACAGGATGGGATAAATATCTGATATGCCAGTCAGAGGCTGGAAGCATTCAAGTAAACTATCTTCAGTAAAATGTTTGGACTTTTTAAAGTAGAAGAAAATATATTAATCTGTTGTATTACTCTTTCTATTTTGAAATGTCGTATTGGACACTATAAAGTGTTTTGGTAGCAGGACACCTAACAAATATCTATTATTATGAAGAAACATAATATACTTAATTAAACATTGGACTGGTCTGGAAGTTAGAAAACTAGGGTTCGCTGCCAAGGAGATGTTCTTGAGAAAGTTGCTTAGGGTACTTTTTTCAAAAGTGATTTCTGATTTTGAGAGCCCAATCTGAGACATCTTAAATTTAATTTCCACAGCCGTGAATGAGTCAAAACAAAATAAACAAAAACACTACCACCAACAACAAAAAACCCTGCTGGCAATCATCACCAATGAAAATCAGGCCCTAGCTATTTCAAGGTGAATATTCACACTCTTTAACTACATTGCAATCAGAAAGCCTTCCAAATCAGTGCCCCCTCCCTCACATAATTGAAGACCTAAGGCACACTCAAGAAAGAAAAGACCATTGCAGAAAAGCAAAATTAATTCTTTGCATCAGTCTTCACCCCAGAGGATGTAAGGGAGATTCCCACAATTGAGCCATTCTCTTTAAGTGATAAATCTGAGTAACTATCACAGACTGAGGAGACAACAGGGAATATTTTCATGCAAATCAATAAATTAAACAGTAGCAAGTCACAATGACTTGATGCTATTCACCCAAGAGTACTGAAGGAACACAAATACTGCAAAACTATTAACTTAGTATGTAATATATCACTTAAATCGCCCCCTCTGACAAATGACTGGCAGATAAGTAACAGAATCATCAGTTTGGAAGGGACCTAAAGAGATAATTTAGTCTAGTCCCCTGCACTCATGGGAGGACTATTTTTCGTAATGTCATGCCAATTTTTAAAAAGGCTCTAGAGGCGATCCTGGGCAAATACAGGACAGTAAGCCTAATTTCAATACCAGGAAAACTGACGCTAACTATAGTAAAAAAATTATCAGACACATGGATTAACATGATTTGTTGGGAAGAGTCAATATGGCTTTTTAAAAGGAAATCAAACTTCACCAATCTACCAAATTTCAGCAGATCAACAAACATAAAGACAAAGGTGATCCAATGGATGTAGTATATTTGGACTTTCAGAAAGCCTTTGACAAGATCCTTCAACAAAGGGTCCTACCCCAATTAAACAGTATGAGATAAGATGAGGCTCTCTCATTGATCAAAACTGGTTAAAATAGGAAACAGAGAGTAAATAAACTGTCAGTTTTCATAGAGGAAAAAGAAAGAGTGGGGTCCTCCACAAATCAGTACTGGGAGCTATGCTGTCCATTATATTAATAAAAGACCTAGATAAGAGGGTAAACAGTGTGGTGGCAAAGTTTGCAGAGAATACTACATTATTCAAGATAATTAGGGTCCAACAAAGACTGCAGAAAGTTACAAATGGATATTGGAAAATTGGGTGACTTGACAGCAAAATGGCAGATGAAATTCAGTGTTGATAAATGCAATGCAAAGCAATGTACCTTAGAAAATATAATCCCAACTATATATACCAGCTAAATTAAACTAAACTAGCTCTAGCTGTTACCACTCAAGAAAGAGATCCTGGAGTCATCATAGTTCTCTGAAAATATCTGCTTAACGTGCAGTGGCAATCAGAAAAGCTAACAGGATGTTAAGACCCATTACAAAAGGAATAGATCAGCATTTCTCAAACTATGGGCCGTAGCCCGATACTGGGCTGCAGGAAAAAAATACCGGGCCTCAGTGTGGCTGCCGGAAGGGGAGCGGGGCGGGGCAGGCTGGGAGGAAGTGTGTGTGTGGGGGGGGGGGGGGGGGGAACCGGCCTCCAGGAAGCAGGGTTGGGGGCAGCGGGCTGTCCGGCGGAGACTGGGGTGGGTGGGCGGCGGAAGCAGGGCTGGCCAGGGGCGGGGGGGCTGGCTGGGGGAGATCGGGAGGAGAAGGACTAGAGAACCAGCCTCCGGAAGCAGAGCTGGATGGGGGCAGCGGGCTGGCCAGAGGATGGGGCGGAGGGGGCTAAAGTAAAAAGTTTGGGAAACCCTGGTCTAGCCAGCTTTCTATCCATCTTACAGTCCATTTATCCAATCCATATTCCCTTAACTTGCTGGCAAGAATATTGTGGGTGACCGTATCAAAAGCTTTGCTAAAGCTGGCACTGAGGTCTTTGGGAGGACCAGAAACAACTTATTTGAATATTCATCATTTGCTTAATGAATATGCAAATTAATGTTACCAGTCCTCCAAAAGCTCATGAATGGATTTACTGGTCCCCGTGTCAAAAAGTTTGGGAACCCCTGGAATAGATAATAAGACTGAAAATATCATAACACCACTATATAAAGCCATTATACGCTCTCACCTTTAGCAATTGAGCAGTTCTAGTTACCCCATTTAAAAAACAAGATATACTAGAATTAAAAAGGTACAGAGAAGGGCAACATATATGATTAGCAGGGCTCGCCAAGCTGCAGCAAGCCCCGCTCGCCAGCTGCATGGTTCAGCACGCTGCGCATGCACAGACCATGCTGCGGTGCTGTGCCGGGCTATAATCTACTCACTTGTGGTGAGTAGATTACCTAAATTGTCGAGCCCTGATGATTAGGCATATGGAACAGCTTCCACAAAGACTGGGACTGTTCAGGTTGGAAAGGAGATGATTGAGGAGTGTTAAAATAAAGATATATAAAATCATGAAGGGTGTGGAGAAAGTGAGTAAGGAAGTGTTATTTATCCCTTCACATAACACAATAATCAAGGATCACACAACTAAACAAATAGGCAGGTCCAAATAACATCACAAGGAGGTACTTTTTTCATACAATGCACTGTCAACCCATGAAATTTGTTGCTAGGGGATGTTGTGAACTCCAAGGCTATGTCTATACTAGCAGCTTCTTGCGCAGGAATTGTTTTGCGGAAGAGTTCTTGCGCAAAAAGTCTTCCACAAGAGCGCATCTACACTAGCGTGTGCTTTTGCACAAGAGTGTCTATGGCAGTGTGGACGCTCTCTTGCACAAGAAAGTTCTGATGGCCATTTTAACCATAGGAGCTTCTTGCGCAAGAAATTCATGTTGCCTGTCTTGCGCTCTCTTGCCCTCTTGCAAGAGTTGTTGCACAAGAGGGCTTATTCCTCATGGGGAGAGGAATAACTCTTCCAGAAGAAGCCCTGGTTTCCGACAGTAAATTTACTTGCGCAAGAACACACGTGCAGTGTAGATCCCAGCAAGTTTTTGCACAAGAACAGCTGTTCTTGCGCAAGAAGCTGCCAGTGTAGACGTAGCCCAAAAGTATAACCGAGTTCACAAAGAACTAAAATTAGTTCATGGAGGTTAGGTCCACCAATGGCTATTAGCCACAATGGTGAGGAATGTAAACCAAGCTTTAAGTTACCCTAAACCTCTGATTGCTAGAAAGCTGAGATTGGATAACTTGAAACAGTTCCCAGTACTGTGCAGCCATGGCGTTTCCCGGCGTTTCCCGGCCGCGGCCCTTTAAATCGGCAGGGCGGGGCACCGGCTGTTTACCTGAAATGCCGCCCCTGGCAAAGTGCTGCCCAAAGCACCTGCCTGATTTGCTAGTGCCTAGAGCCGGCTCTGGCTGGGAGACTCCTGAATAAGGGTAAAAATATTTACCAGGACTCTCAAATAGATTGAGAATGTGTGAATTTGAGTAAATAAAGAAGTTAATTAAACTCTGTAGAAAAGCACTGTGAACTATGTGTTCTGAACTAATCTGATCCAGGTAACTGCCCAGAAGAGTCTAAGTAGGTTTGGAGAACAGCACATTTGATGGGCTATGAGCAATCAGGAGCAATGTGTGTGGGCACATGCCCCCAAAATGCCATGGACAGGATGGTCAAGGGGCCAACCAGCAGCTAATGGGGCCAGAGCCTCTGGGCAACCTGAGGATTATCAGGGGGGAGGGCCTGGCATCAGCAGGTTTCTCTCTCTTCCCCACCTATTAGCAGCAGCAAGGGAAGCAAAGAAATGTGGCCCCAGTTCACTCTGCTGTCCTGGCACATTTCTCTGGAGAAGGGCGGGGCCATCCCCGCATGCACCCCATGGAAGCAGAGTAATACAGCCAGGGGAATGGAGTGAGCTGGGCCACATTGCGCCACTCTGCTCCAGCCAGTGAATGAGGGGAGGATGAATTCCCGCTGCCAGCACCGGAACAGATGGCCCTGCCAGGCCACATTGATTGGGGGAAGAGAATGGGAAGGAGTGGAGCAAGGTGCGTGGGGGGGGGGGGTCACATGATGACCCCTTACCAGTTGCCTCTGGCTATGAGGGGATTCTCTGAAAACAGTCACCTCATGACATTGCCCTGAAAAGCTCAGAATCTAAGTAAGATGAGAAACAACTAGGCAACGTCTAGACTGGCATGATTTTCCGCAAATGCTTTTAATGGAAAAGTTTTCCATTAAAAACATTTTCGGAAAAGAGCCTCTAGATTGGCACAGATGCTTTTCCGCAAAAGCACTTTTTGCGGAAAAGCGTCCGTGCCAATCGAGACGCGCTTTTCTGCAAAAAATCCCCTGATCGCCATTTTCACGATCAGGGCTTTTTTGCGGAAAACAAATCTGAGCTGTCTACACTGGCCCTTTTGCACAAAAGTTTTGCGCAAAAGGACTTTTGCCCGAACAGGAGCAGCATAGTATTTCCGCAAGAACACTGACAATCTTACATGAGATCGTCAGTGCTTTTACGGAAATTCAAGCGGCCAGTGTAGACAGCTGGCAAGTTTTTCCGGAAAAGTGGCTGATTTTCCAGAAAAACTGGCCAGGCTAGACACAGCGCTACAGGATAAAGACAGGGGGAAGAGGAAAGCATAAGGAAACAATGCAATGAGATGATATTAGGCAGCACAGCAGGCAGCTGTCTCAGCATGCCAGGGGCCTAACTGTTAAGGTTTTTTGTAGACATCATGGCAAAGGAGGGTTTTGAAGGTAAAGCGTGAGATACTTCTTTAGATATTTATATGGAGCTCCCTCAAATGAGAGGGCCAGCATAGAGAGAGCACAAAAGTACTTGTTGCAAAATATAACAAGTGGGTGATGGAGAATAGCATCATGGACTGATGAGAGCTGAGAGTCAATTTCTCAATTGTGAATGAAAGATGACAGAGTAAGATCGATACTGAGGAATTTTGAAAATACAAGCAGCTTATACTAATGTAAAGGCTGGAGGGCTGACACAGCAGTAGGAGAGAAGGGCAAGAATCAAAGGTGCTGGAGAGTGAAGCATAGAGAGAATCAACAACCATATTAGGAAAAAAACAACTGTTGGCAGCAACAGAACAAACAGAAGCAGGTGATCACACACTCAGATGCTACATTTTATGATGTTCCTTGCTGATGTTCTAAAAGCATTTTTTTAAAACCACACAAATGTACTAGATCACATGAGCTTCCATCCCCACTTGACCCACTGAGAAAGTACATCCTCCCACTCTATCCACTTATTTGCTTCACCTGGCTGTTCGGCCCCACCATTGTCTTACATTAAGATTTTAAACTCTATTGTGTAGGCAGTGTCTTTTGCTATAAACCTCTAATCTGGCACTTAGAGTCCCCAACCTGTCTGGAATCTCTAGGTGCTAATGTAACACAAGTAAATACTAATACACAACAGGACACAGGAGAAGGAAATAAGACTTGTTGGCCCTATTTTTATTCTATGAAACTTGCAAGGTAGCTTCAAATCTGTTACTTCGTCTATCAGTGCCTCAGTTTGTACATCTATAATATTGTAATTCTTGCAAGGTGCTGTAAAGCTAAACTCTGTCTTTGTCTGAGCTTATTAGACAGTGCTGTGTAAGTGTAACATATTTGGTTAAGAACCTATGTGCTGCCAGACAAGAATAAACCTATCCATCTTCCATGATATAATCTGTTTGATGGTAGTCTATACCAAATGATATAGGGAAAAGTGAAAGCCCCTCCCATTTCTTAGGTATCAAGAAAAGTGTACAATAGCGAGGTTTCTTCTTGATCATGGCTGGTTATCAGAGTGTTTAAACCCTGTGGTCTTGACAGTCTAATCAGTTCTCATTTATATTCTATCATCATCATCAGCTCTGAAGATCCACTTTGTTTTACAAGGACTAGAATTACCATTCACTGACTAATTTTCACTCAATACCTTGTTATAAAAAAAAATAGGCTACTTAAAAGAGATGCATCTCTCTTTTGAGCTTAGCTTCTTAAATATTTGTCTTTTCCCCATGTCTAAGAGTCTATTTTAAAAGATTTTTTTTCTAAATCTTGGAGAATTAAAGATGACTTTCAAATAGTATAGTATTTCCAACTTTGAATAAAATGAAATCTGACTCTTTGGATGATGTGAGTTTAGAATCACAGATAAATTAGTAGATATTCACAATGAAATAATTTGGGATGCTAAAGATAAAAATATTAAACTGTGCTGATTGCTTACTTCTTAAATACCTTGTAACTATATGCCATTCACATTGGAAATGACTCATTAAAACATTGTAGATAAGTACTTCTGCAGATGCTGTAACAACCAGACAGCTCAAAAAAATGTCAGCCAAATTTTTAAAATTTGGGGATTAAAATACTGTAAAAATTCTTCATCTCACATGGCCATATTATTACAAATACAAAGAATTTTCAACCCACTTAAATTAATAAATGTTAAATTGACTTCTCATCTATGAAGAATTATTCCATTGCATCATTTTTTAACAAAGAACACCATATTAGAAAGATGAGTCTGAATGCCTTTGATGCATCTTACGGAATTTTCACATTTTCCTGTCTGTTTGTCAGTACTAAACTAGCCAATCTTGCTACAGTTTTTATTAATAGTTTAGTGATAGAAATGTAGCCGTGTTAGTCTGGTGTAGCTGAAACAAAATACAGGACTATGTAGCACTTTAAAGACTAACAAGAAGTGGGTCTGGCCCACGAAAGCTCATCACCTAATAAACCATCTTGCTAGTCTTTAAAGTGCTACATAGTCCTGTATTTTATTAATAGTTTACAAATTCTTACATAAACTATTTCAGCACAGAGTCGAGTTAGGTATTTATAAAATTGTCTGATAAAGAATGCTTCAAATGATGATGACTGCAAAGATGAAAGGATAATAAGTGCACCCAGAAGTTAAGGCTAGGTAGCCAGCACATATCCTAGTGGACAGGATGGTAGGAGAGACTAGAGAAAGAAGGACTATATAGTAGAAGTAAACTGGGTGCCTTTGTGGTCACTACAGGACATTAAAAAACTTGGATTTTAAGGGCAGAATTCAGGTAAAGAAGGTGTAATAATTTGGTGATTAGGTGGATTCCAATTAAATATTTCAATTGTTAATCATGTTTTTCACTTTATTAAATTTATAGGCTTTTTAAATGAGTACCCAAGGTTCAAATGGGGTTGGTATATAAGGTCCACAAGAGAGGAGCTCTGTTCCAAAAGATCTTATGAGGCATAGAGTATTTTTCCTCTTGCAGAGTTCAGGAACTCTAGGAGGCTGGGATAAGGGAAACATCTTAGTGAGATATTATGGTAGTCAACAGCAGAAGGGAATTGTAATTATTTACAGTTTTATGTGTAGTAAATATTAAATGGTTAAAACAGGACATGGACAATAGATTGAATTTTATAAATGGAGACCACTTATACAGCAAGCAATCTGACCACTGCTAAATGGGTTATTGGGTAAGTACAGTACATTCTTTTTCTTAAAGTATTTTACAGGGACCCGATTGTGCCAGATGCCGAATATAATAAAAGAACAATTTTTGCCCCCCCCCCAAAGAACTCATAACTTACTTTTGAACCAGAAAAAATAGGGGGTTGAACAAGCAGTAGGAAGGAGCAAAAGATGTAAGATGAAGAAAACAGCAATAAACGCATGTTATAGCAAAGACAGCAATGTGAATAGCTATATTTTCTTAATCATAAAATATTCATACCCTTTTCCTGGACTGTGAGAAGATGGGGAGGATAAGAAGCACCTGCAATTTCTACTCATCTTGTGCTTTGGGAGAGAAAAAAACTTCCACAGGAGCAGAGGTGTAGAGGGGCATAAGACATGAGGGAATATAAAAGTAATTGGTTTGGGACTAGGAAGTGAAGAATTAATATGTGATAGTGGATGCAGGACTGAAAGAGCCAGGATCAATTGATGTGGCCTGGGAGGCAGGAAACTGATGTTAAAATACAGTAAGTCCCTGGGTTACATCAATCCGATGCAAGTCGGACCCCTAGTTACGAACGGGGGGGGGGGGCGCAGCTAGTGTGGGGTGCCTCCCCCACTGTCGCCACCTCTGGCGGCGCGGGGGGGCGCTTCCCCCTAGCAGACCAGGGAGACGCGGAGCTAGCGCCCCCCCCAGCAGACCAGGGAGACACGGAGCGGCTTTTCTCGCCGCGGAGGACGCGGGTGGCGGGACCGCCGAGACGTGCCATGGTCCGCCGCCCGCGTCCTCCGCGGCAAGAAAAGCCACTCCGCGTCTCCCTGGTCTGCTGGGGGGGAGGCGCAGCTAGTGCGCCCCTGTGACGGCACGTTGGGGTCACTCGCCTCCTGCACCCCCGTAATGGCACAAACAGACTCCACCAGCTGGTAGAATAGAGGTGGTTTATTGCTTCTTCAGGATACAGCACAGCACAGATGTCATCAGGTTACAGGGTAGGCCTAGGATGCCTCAGCCCCCCCCTTGATATGGGAGGGGGTCTTGGCTTCTAAACCCCCCAGCCTGTGACTGAGGCTGTTTCCTCCATGCTCCCATACAGAAACTAACTCACTCTCCTCCAGCCCTGCCCCCCAGCCCGGGCAGCATTCACCTTCCTTTATTCCTCTCCATGGGGGTTAACTGGTCGGAGTGGTTGAGAGATCCCTTTGCATAATGACCCATCCCTGTCCTTCTGGGCTGTGATACCGGTGGCAGCCAGTGGGGTTACCACAGACCCATAGAAACCAGCAAGTTCCCCCCACTACGTCACGGCCTCCCCTCCCCCAGCAGACCAGGCTTTTCTCACCGACGCCTGGGGTAGAGCAGCTGGGGTGCTGCCGGGTTGGTCCCACCGCGCCAAGAGTCGGCGCTACCAGACCAACCCAGCAGCACTCCAGCTGCTCTGCCCCAGGCGTGTCCGATTCAGCCGCTGCTGGTCAGTTTCAACAGCGGCTGAATCTGGACGCCTGGGACAGAGCAGCTGGGGCACTGCTGGGTTGGTCCCAACAGCGCCGCAACTCGGCGCTGCGGGGACCAACCTGGCAGCACCCCAGCTGCTCTACCCCAGGTGTCCCTAAGTCAGCTACTGCTGAAACTGATCAGTGGCTGATTCCAGGAAGCCCGGGGCAAAGCAGCTCTGCCTCGGGCTTCCTGTAGTCAGCCGCTGGTCAGTTTCAGCAGCGGCTGAATCGGGGACACCTGGGGTACAATATGTACCAATTCCGACTTACGTACAAATTCAACTTAAGAACAAACCTACAGTCCCTATCTTGTACGTAACCCAGGGTCTGCCTGTATCACAAAATGCAAAATTAATTGATCTGAGGCTAGAAAGGTACAGAATTATTAATTGTAGGTTTGGAAGAAACTGGAGCCTTTTGCATCATCAGGTAGTACTCTATATTCAAATTTGTATAACTCTATGTAAATTAACAAGCTGTTTCTTTGTCTTATGGTATTGACATTTATGAATTCTTATCCCTAGATACTCCTTTCCCTATTCTATCCTCTGTGCTCATTTTAGAAGTCCACAGTACCCCAACATCGCTCTTCTGTTGTTTTCTAGGGATCTAAGCAACTAGTCAACTACCTGATAATGAGTACCCAAATGCTTATCGGGTAGTTGAGTAGGAACTTGACTAGTCTATCAGAGAGAGGCAGCAAAGGGAGAGAGCAGGAGCTGATACGGCGGTGCACAGGCTTAAAAGCTGGTTCCCGCTAGCACCTTCTCTGCAGGGAGACAGACGGCAGTGAGGAAATGGTGCGAGTGGGAAATGAAACAGACGGAAATGTACAGGAATCGCCTGTAGGAACAAGGCAGGGAAATGGGAAAATGTATAAGGGAAATATACACGGCAGCGGGAACCCGCTGGGTCTTCCCTTTGAAATGTACAGAAGCGGTGGGTGGGTCTTGTACATTTCATAGGGAGAGGTGCAGCAGGATAGCAAGGCCCCCCCCTCCTCATTGACTAATTGACTAGTCGATGGAAATTCCATTTACTACTTGTTTAGCTGATTAATTGAAATTTCAGAGGGGTAGCTGAGTTAATCTGTAACATGAAAAACTTAAAAAAATCCAAATAGTCTGGTAGCACTTGAAAGACTAACAAAACATGTAGATGGTATTATGAGCTTTCCTAGAGATTTTCTCTGTTTTTTTTTATTTGTTTTCCTTAGTTGCTCTGTAACATCTAGCAACCAAGTATGCTTTATCAAGTTTATCTTTTGTTTTGTAATAAAAATCACGTTTTTTAAGGTGATGATTTGATTCTTGTGTCCTAGGAGGACTGTCTGTATGTATCTGCATGCCTTTAACTGAGGGGTCAGCTACCAGAGACAGCAGCTTGCTTTTCTCTTTTCTTTTTTCAAGCTCTTTTGCGACAAAGGAGCTTGGAATACCCCTGGGGGTGACTTCATGTGTTCACCCTTGGTTTTTAGGGCTCAAAAAGCACTTGATGGTGGCAGCAGTTCCCCAAAATCTGTGTATTATAATTCTGAGGGGAAGTTTTTTGTGACCAGTGCTTGTACAGGGAAGGTTTTGAACTTTCTTACAGGCCCTCACCTTCTGCACTCAGAGTGAGGAAACAGCCCTGACAGCAGTGCAAGAAGAAGATGCAGGGTATAACAGCAAGAATGAAACATCATAAGGAAAACTGCTTATTGGGAGAAATGATGTGGATATGTCTAAAAAACAATGTGAATTGACTTTGCAATCTGTCATTCTTCTAGACTCTCTCAATGCCTTTTAGTATAAGGATGATTTAACAAGTAAATTCCCTAGCTGTTTACTGTTGGATGTTGCTAGGAAAAAAAATTAGCTTATCTAATCCTTCTGGCTTGTTTAATTAGTTAATTAGGTTTAGAATCTATCACCAAGTATACAATACAGAAAACTGCAGTACGAGAAATCTAGTTTCCAGTTGCCATTGAGTGTCATTTACTTATTTTATATTATATAATAAATGCCTCTTATTTAGGAACATCATAGTCACAGACCATAATGGTGATGTCATAAATCTATTCCCTATTTTACCTCAGAATAACTCAGCTTTCCCAAAATAGAACCCAATCCTATACTTGTTTTCAATGGGGTTTACTCCAAAGTTAAGTGCACTCTAAGCACAGTCAATCCAATGACACTGCAAGAGAGGAAGATGAGAGCTAGTTGTGTGGGTTGGACCTCCCTGGTCCAGCACCCTCAGGACCTGACCAGTCCCGAATGAGGGATTTGCTAGTCCAGGGGAGGTCATATACGGCTCCCCTAGCCCTGGACCGGTCACCATTCTCCTGGCTGCCAATGCAAGCTCTGTTGCCCTGCCAGCCCCCCAGCCCGCTAAGCCAGGCAGCCCAGATCCAGCCCTGTTCACTGTGTGCCAGGCTCTTGGCTGTGTGCGAAGCAGCCCATCTGCAGTGTGCTGGGTTCCTGGCCATGCTGGGCAGCCCTTCTGTGGCACACTAGGCTCCTGGCCCACTGGGCAGCCCCACTGTGGTGCATCAGGCTTCTGGCCTTCCCAGGCAGCCCAGCAGTGATGTGCCCAGGCTCCTGGCTCCGCCAGGCATCCCTGCTGGGTTGTACCTAGAAGTCTAGCTGCAGGGAGCTGGGGAGCCCAGCCACCAGCCTTCCACTGGGACTCTGGTCCTGAAACATCTGTGGTCCTGCCAGACCACTGATGTTGCTGAATCAGGGAGTCCTGGTTAATAGAAGTTCAACCTGTAGAACTTTTAAGGATACATTTAGTGTTCTGAGGACTTGCCCCTCCCTTTGCGTGTTCTGGGGAAAAGTCATTTTCTCCAGGGGGTTCTGATTGTCCTGGCACAACCAAAACCTGATCTTGTTCTAAGTTAGCAGAAGAGGAAGCTGCACGCCAAATTTGGTGGCCCTAGCTCTTACCATTTAGGAGGAGTTCTTGAACAAATGGACTCTCTAAAATATGTAGATTTAAGGTTTAGTTTAATAAAATATAAATGCTATTGTGTTTATGTGTGTGATTTTAGGCCCATATGCAGGCATTTCTGTGGGGGATGCTTTTTTGTAAATGTGGACTGCAAGGGTGTAAATATACACCCACAGTCCCCCAAATAAGTGAAGAAATCAGCCCCAGCCTTTCCCTGGATGGCCAGAGCATGGGGGAAGGAAGCTCAGGCAGCACACCTCTCCTACCTTCCCCTTCCTACTGGCTGAAGCATGCTTACGTAGGGAACCATTAGGGGTGATTTCACACCCTTTGCATGCTCCCCCCTGCATATAGGTCTGGATGTAGTTTTAACCTTTCCTAAAGTACTGCTGCTGCAGCTTGACTCGGAACATGAATAATATGTACTATTTCCTAAATTAATAAAATTCAAGTTATCAAAAAATTACACAAAGTATATCCTCTTAGATTTTGTAAAATACTGTACTGAGCTGTAAATTAACTGGTTTTAGTGATCAGATTTGCACCAGAAGAAATATGTGAAGAAGTATCAGTGGGAAACTTGATTTAAATCAGTGATTTTTGGTGATTTAAATCCATAAACCCAGATTAAATGGCATTCACTTTTTTTAGCCAGCCTTTGCAAACAATCTTCTTTTATGTAATAGATGTTTATTGGTAACCTGCCTCACGCCTGAAGTTTGGAGTCTAATACAGTACACAGAGCATGTTACTGCGTATTGCAAATGTTTATCATGTGGCCTATACAGTGACATCCGACAGCGAGTCAGTTACAATACCAAAAATATATTACCATTTTTAAATAAATGGTAAGAATAACCTCTTGAGAATTCATCATTTCTTTAGCTATGAATATCCCTGAATTTATCACAGAATGCAATTTTCCTGTAAGCCAGCAGGCAGACAAAGTAAAGGAAGGAAATACATTGTGCGGTGAAATGACTGGGACCTTGAATTTCAATTTTCGTAATTCCCTTAGTTAACACACCATTACAGAAAGGAATAATTCCCACTTACGGGGGCTGTCATCTCTAGTTGTATGCCGACAACGACCCATTTACGTTTGGAAGTTTTTTTTCTGTGCAGCCAGAATAACAGACTCTTTTTTGGGAGGTGAGAAGCAAAACAGTTACTCTAGCAACAGGCAAGGCCCTAGGAAAAGCACTGCTACAATGCACAAGCTCGCGCTCGACGTGTAAGACGTTGCACAGCACACCTGGCGAAAAGGTAGGCACAACCTGTTAAGCGACCGTACGTCACATGCGCCTGCGTCGTTTGTGTTTCCTGAGTGATCTGAATCCTGCTTAAGCAGAAACTTGGATAATGGGGCCCCTGGGGATGGGGAAACCAGCTCAGCCTTTCCTTAGAGAGAGAAGAACCGGAGCCCTGTGTCGTCACGAGGGGGCTGGGCTGCCATTCCCGCCCGTGGCTCTCTGGGGCACAAAGAGGGACACGCACCTGCCCGGGGGGAGGGGGAGGTGCAGAACCCAGCCTTCAGCCACTCGGTGAGACTGGCGCCTGGGCGGGGCCTTTGCACCTCACAACCCCGTAGTCAGGGCAAAAGGGGCGGGGCGAAGAAAGGCGAGCATGCGCTCCAGGTAGGAACGTGCGTTCCTGCCCAGTCCATGTGTGTATCCGGGTCATTACAGTGAAATCGCTCTTCCTGCCGCTGCGACCTTCTGGCGCGGGGGACTTCCGGCCCCCTCCCCCGCCCTGGAGTTTTGTGGGTCGGAGCGGTTGGCCCCAGCGTAGAGCCGTTTTGCCTCCCTCCTAGTCCCCTCCCCGTGTTTGTCCTCATGGATCCTCCCGGGCAGGTAGGGCGGGGCCTCCCAGGAGGCGAGCGTGGCGGCCTGAGCCAGGTGCGGAGCCCCTTGTCTCGGGGCTGAACAGCTGCGGCAGCCCGTTGCCCAGGCGCTCCCTGAGGTGCCGGGCAGACGCGAGGGGAGCGGTTGTGATGCCCGAGAGGTTGCAGTGAGCGCTGCGCTGTTATGGAGCTCCCCTCCCCCACCGTGCCAGCCGCAGTTCGGGGTGACGGGGTTTGCTGCAGCAAACGATCTCTGCCGCGTTTGCTGGGCTGGCGTCTCAAGCCGGGATCGTTTAAATAAGGAAGATTTAATAAAATATCTGAAGGTGTCATCTGAGTGTGCCAGTGAGGTGTCATTGAAACTCCGAGCAAACCCCCTCTTTGTTCACTGAAGCTGGGTGCACTAAACACATCCTTAGAATTAGTTGCAAGGGAAATTTGCTACCTGTATAGTCTCCCTACCCTTTCCCCCCTGCTTTTGATACTCAGACTTCTTTTTTGGAAGCATAAATAATAAACTAGCCTAGCCTAAAATACAAACTGATGTTGAATAAATAGAATATACTATGGGCTAACTCTTTATGTAGCGTTTCCCTATATTATGGATAAGGCTATGATTGTCACAGAGGTCACAGAATTTGTGGATTTCTTTGACCTGTGTGACATTTTCTGCCAGAGCCCAGCCCTCACCGTGGTGGAGGAGATCTTACAACTTCCCAGAAGTGTCTGACAGACACCTGACCCTGCAGCAGCTCAGTTGCAACCAGCTGTGGCTGGAGCATTCTGCAGCTCTCAGCCACGGGGTGGGGGGAGAGAAGGACATGGGGACCCCCTAGTATCCCAGCATCTGGGCCGGGGGTGGGGGACCCTGAAACTCTCATTCCCCACAGTACATAGGAGGACCTGGGAGGCCTGGAAAGAGTGGATGCTGAACCTGCATCCCCATTTTGTCAGGGATATTTTTAGTGAAACCCAGGGACAGGTCACAGGCTTCTGTGGTTTTTTGGTTTTGCTCATGACCTGTCTCTGGCTTTTATTAAAAACATCCATGACAAAAACTGAGCATTAATTATGTCGCTTTGTAATTTGAAGTTTTGCTGTACCACTGCTGTGAGGTTCAGTTGACGAGAGAAATATATCTTGAATTAGTAATATAGGATACAATTTTTTGAGAATAAGGTATCTTTTATTCATAGTATTAGGTGTTCACCACAGCCATACATCACTTAGCATTATTGTGAAAAGAGAGCTGATAGGCATTCCAAGTTTTTTGGGGGCGTGAAAGAGGAGTGGGCCAGCCTTTATACAGATAACTCTAATGTTTTATGTAGCTAAGATTTTTCCACAATGATCCTGTACTATGAACAGTTAGAATCGGTTGAGCTTAAGGCAAGCAGCAAGATCTTTGTACCCAGGCTTTTGTGGCAGGAAGAATACAATAAGGCTATGTCTACACTGGCAGCTTTTTGCGCAAGAACTCTTTTGTGGAAGAGTTCTTGTGCAAAAACTCTTCCACAAGAGAGCGTCTACACTGCCATGTGCTTTTGTGCAAGAGATGTGCTTTTGCGCAAGAGCATCCATGGCAGTGTAGATGCTCTTTTGCACAAGAAAGCTCTGATGGCCATTTTAACCATAGGGGCTTCTTGCGCAAGTAATTCATGTTGCCTGTCTACACTGCCTTCTTGTGCAAGAGCTCTTGCACAAGAGGGCTTATTCCTCACAGGGAGATGAATAACTTCCAGAAGAAGCCCTGTTTTCTGACACTAGACTGTAAATTTACTTCTGGAAGAACGCTCGTGCAGTGTAGACAGCTGGCAAATTTTTGCGGAAGAACGGCTGTTCTTGCGCAAGAAGCTGCCAGTGAAGACGTAGCCTAAAGGATGGTATTTAAGGGTGTGACAGGGTTTCTGATTATTTTCTAATGTCTGAATAAGGTTCTGTGTGATTGTTTTTCAGTGTTATTGCATCTTTAAATTTATGCCTCAGGCAGCAAGAGACCTGGATAGATATAACTCTAACTAAGTTAGCTAGTTAATAGTGCTAGCCCAATGAGGCATTCACAGATGAATAAAGATCGCAATTTATTAAATTGCAGCTATTTTCTAAAAGTATGGAGATTAAGAAAATCATTTTTAAAAGCTTCATTCTGTTAATATTTTCATATACAAATATATTTAATGTTCAACTTTCCTAATGAAAGAATCCTGTAGCTTACGTACCAACAGAGGATGAAAGAAGAATTTTCAGGGAATGCAACGAAGAGAGCTTCTGGTATAGATGTGAGTCAAGTTTGCTGATAAATCATGTTTGTCTCCATTTTAATCCCTTCTTTCTTCCTCCTTTGTAATGTTGTTTTTGTCATTATCACTTCTGTTTAAGAGCTAGAGCCAAAACCTGCAAATCTTTGCTCAAGATGAGTAAAGACTATTTGTATGAGCAACTTCACTCAAATCAAATTCTGCACTAAAAAAAGTAATATCATGGAATGAAAATGCATGTCACATCATCTTTCTGAATGTTTGATCCACTAGCATTTACAATTAAGATCCATTTGTGGGCCTATTTTGCTTCCTATTGTTACCCAGGCTTGTAAAGCTCTTTGCACATCAGAGGTCAGCTTCCTGACTTCACCACCACTGGGCAACACATGAAGTCCCTCCTCAGCTTACACCAGGGATGGGCAATAATTTTTGAAGGAGCTCCACTTCACACATTTTAGAAGTGGTTGCGGGCTGCCCTGGAAGGGTCGGGACCTCAGACCGTACAGGGCTGTTCTCTTTAGGTGCAGCCCACCCCTGGCAGAGGGAGATCATGTGCTCCCCCATCTGCAGATCCTGATTGGCCGGGGCTAGAGGGAGTGCATTTGCCTGGAAGTCTTTGCCTGCTCCTGGGTCCTTCTCCTCCCTCCTCCCTATGTATGGGGCTTCCACTCCAGGCCCTCTGCGCACAGGATGGCCAGCTAACAGCCCCTGCAGGGCTGGAGCAGTCCTTTGCCTTTGGTGGGCCACGCGCAGGGTTTGCTCCCAGGTACTGGGTAAGTAGTTATGTCTACACATCAACTTCCAGGCTGGCCCATGAGAGCCAACTCTAGTTCATGGAGCTGTTGCATTGCAGTGTAGACTTCTGAGCTTGGGCTGGAGCCCATGCTTTGGGATCCTCCCATCCTGTAGTTTCCTAGAGCCCAGGATTCTCCCACCTGCCTGAGTTAGCTGGCATCAGTGCTTTTTTTGTGACGGTACTGCCCATCTAAATGTAGCATTTTCTTATTCACCTCCGGTCAGAGCTTACCTGGAAAGAATGGAGTGTACCAGCATCTATGTATGCAAATGTCCGACAGTCAGCTGGGCCTTAAAGGGGCCATGTCCCTTAAAAGGTCAGCGCTCAACAACTTTTCCCCTGGAGTACCGGCACCTTTTTAACAAAAAGAACACTGGCTGGTATGCACCAGTTGTGGATATCTAGTTGCTATGTAGACATACCATCAAAAAAAATCTCTGCACCATGAGCACTAGACATATTTTGTTCAATGAAGGCTGAGATTTGGAAAGGTGACTCTGTAGCAAACTTAATTCTGCATAGAATCATAGAAAAGTTGTGATCATGCATTCTTTTAACAGAATGTTGCTCGTCCAAATATACAATGTGATTTGTTTCAATTATTAAAACAATGTTTTTCACAAAATGCTGAAGAATTCATGTCAAAAATTGCATTACTACTTTACATTTTTCCACTCATCCAAAAGACCATTTTCACTTCTTTATTTACAGACAGCCTGGAGATTATGAAATGACATTTTTGGATATGAGCTTTGTGTCTGTCACTTGTACCTTTGTTATCTTGAGAGTAGATTGCTGCACTATAGTTTTTATGAGGCTGCATCTTAATTCTGTGAAAAACGAACCTGATGTAGAATTTAGCAGCCTCTGAACAGTATATTTTTATGTGAACATAATGCATTGGGACCCTGTGATTTGAACTAGCTAGCTGTCTGTCCCTTTTGGAGTAGATTTCTAAATAGGTAGATCCTATTTGTCTGAAAAAGCACCTTTTTCCCCTTATTTTTGGGACTCGCTCCCAGCATGGGTTTGAAATAATTGGAATATTGAATTTCCAGTTGTGCAGCAAGTACCATTCGTGAACCTTAGCTTTCAGAAAGGGGAAGTAATGATGAGGGTTGTAAATGATGGACAATGGTCATCTGACTTTTTTTAAAAAAAATAAGACATTGCCTCTGATGTAGGTGATGATGGGAATTTTAAAACATGCTGTAGAGTCATTACTATTTTATTTTTATATTTGCATTGAAAGAAGAGAAATTGTTGAAACTCTAAATTAGTTTCTACTAAACTTCCATGCAGTTATTCAATTTTAGGAGAATACCTTCTACCAGATTTTTCAACTCTAAATGTAGTGTTTTCTTATTCATAGAATTTAAAGCAAGAAGAGACCATTAGATCATGTAGTCTGACAGCCTTTTTATCACAGGCCATTAAGCTTCAGCCAGTACTTCTGTATTGAGCCTATAACTTATGATTGTTTGGCTAACACGTCACCAGAAAGGGACCTGTCTTGATTTGAAGACATAAGGAGAGAGAACATCTACCATTTTCAAAAGACTGCAAATTATAATTCTTTTTTTCCCCGACTATGTTGATAAGCTACCTTTTCTCCCCCACAGCTCTGCCAATTTCTGCAGTAAGCATGATTGTCACTCAGGGATTAATTCATAAAGGTAAACTTTAAATCATATTTTAGTTCAACTTCATGTTTCTCAGATAAGTTTTACTTATACTCTCAACAAGATTGCCATGCATGAGTTTGATTTGAAATCACAATATGTAAATAGATTAGAAATATGTGTAGAAAATATTGCAAAAATGTGAAGAGTAGAGAAATGCAAGACTTTATATGTATGAGGAAGAAAAAATATTCAGAAAAAATATATAGTGATGGCAGGAATCTACAAAGCAGTAATTCTGAAAGAAATCTAGGGATGACAGTAGATTTTTGGAAATGGAAAATACCTTAATATTAAAATATCATTATATAAATCAGTGGTTTCCCCTCATATAGACTATTGTATTTATTTGTGGCCATGCCATATAAAAATATTCTGTAACTAAAATAGATAAAGATATGGACTATTAAAATGCAAAAATACATTAAAAAAAACCCACCTTGCTTTTGGTGGCTGAAAAGGTTGGGATTGTTTATCTCAGAAGAAACAAATAAGAGGGGACATAAGTCTATAGAATTATTGTTATAAATGAGGTAGGATTGTAATGTTTTTTTCAGGAAACTTTCTGGTTTGTGTTATAAGTCAGAAATGTTGGGATTTTTCTCCATGAAAAGTTAAAACATCTCGTGTATTACAGAAGATTATCTATTATCGTATGGCCACATGAAAAACTAAATGTTAATGCAGTGTTTAAATTCACCATTGTGATTTTACTAAAATAATTACTTTTCTTTTAGTAAGTAATCACTTTGCTTATTTTCAGGAATTCTCACCACTCATTCAAGGTTTGGCTCTCTTCCCAAAGTTGCATGTAAGTATGATCACATATTAGTTCACCTTACTAGAATCTAGTTAATGAAACTCATCAATTATTCTATCATAAATCCAAACAACTCCACTGAAGCCAGCTGAGGCCATGTCAATACTTACGTGCTGGAGATCTATATTCTGTTGTTTGATTTAGCGGGTCTAGTTAAGACCTGCTAAATCAAATGATGAGTGCACCTCAGGTCAGCGCCAAGGGAAGCCGATGGGAGTATTTGCTCCCATTGACCTTCCCCTGTGAAGACAATGTGAGGTATGCCGACTTCAGCTATGTTATTGGAATGGAGTGCTCTTGCGCCCTTAATAATGTCCCTTTGGAAAACTACCAGCTATGTTCAATTGTTTTTCTCTTACTTTTGCTTCTCATGGAACCTTACCTACCAGCTTCCTAAGTTTACTAAAGTCTGCCTTCTTGAAATCCATTGACTTTATATTGCTGTTCTCCCTTCCACCATTCCTTAAAATCATGAACGCTATCATTTCATGATCATTTGCATCCAAGTTGCCTTCCACTTTTAAATTTTCAACCAGTTCCTCCCTATTTATTAAAACCAAATTTAGAAGAGCCTCCTCCCTAGTAGCTTCTTTCACCTTCTGAAATAAAAAATTATCTCCAATATATTCCAATCATTTGCTGGATCTGTGCCCTACTGTGGTGTTTTCCCTATAGATGTCTGGATAGTTAAAAGTCCCCCATCCCCATCAACCTTGAGCTTTGGATGATTTTCTTAAAAAAAAAAAAAAAAAAAGCCTCATCCATCTCTTTTTCCTGGTTGGGTGTTCTGTAATAGACCCCCTACTATGAAATCACCCTTGTTTTTTAACCCTTTTATCTTTACCCAGAGATTATCAACAGGTCTGTATCCTATGTCCATCTCATCTATTGTGTGGTACTAAATTCAATGCAAGTATATTGTGTTTAAGCATTTATTTTTATCAATCAAACTTGTAATCTCATAAAAAAGAAAGCAGATTTTTTTATAAGATCAGTTGTCCACAAAACGTTGTTGATTAGCATTAATAATATTTCTACCCTTTAAGTACATATTGAATGAATCCCATATCACTTTTTCCATTATTTTGCCTGCAATGGAAATCAGTCTTACCGACCTGTTGTTTCTCGGCCACCCTGCTTGATTACTTTGTTAATGTTGTGCCAATGTTGTGCTCTTCCAGTCTTATGAAATTTTCCAAGTATTCCAAAATGCATTAAAATAGGCCTCTTTGGTTCAAGGTACCTGGGCTTGCTGATTTAAAAAATGTTTAATCCTTAGCAGATTATTTTTAACATCCTTCATAGTTGCTAATGGACTGGAAAGTAGTTCATTGTCATGTGAGATTAGTATGTCATTCTACTATTTACAGATATAGAACAGGAAAACAGGAATATGTATTGAACACTTTTGCATTTTCTGCATCATTATTAACAATTATATTGTCTCTTTTAATGAACCTATGTCATTGTTAGAATTTTTGTTCTGACAAACTTATATTCAGTCTAGTTGTCCTTAGCATTTCCAGCGTTGAATTTATCCCTCTAGTGGTTAGCTTTCCATATAAATATACTACACATTGTTACTTACAATTTATATCAATTCCTATTCACTTCCTCTGTTTCTGTTAGTTTATTGGGGGGAGGGGTGAATTATTATTATTTCTACTTGATGTTTTCTGGTCCTTTTTTAACCAGGATGGGCTTTTAACCAAAAATTTTATTTTTTTTTGTAATTGCGAAACTGGTTTTTTGGAAAAATTCAACAGCTGGAGAATCTTCTTCTCCTTTTGACACTATCATGACTGTGGCCATTAGGTGATGTTGCAACGTAAATACAGTCAGTTTAGGAACTGTGATTTGGATGACTTGAGTTGTCAAAGCAAGAGACAACCACGGTCCAAGTTAAAACTGCCATTAATTCTCCTGAAGTTCAAGGTGATCTTCTTCATCCAGGAAGACTTGCTGATTTTGGAATGTATTGTGAAGAGGACAATTCCTTGTTCAAGGTCCCACAGTACAGATGTTTCTTGCATCTGACTTCTGGTTTTCTAGTGGTTTCTGTGGATGGGATAGTGTCTAAAGGCGCTATGAACCCCAGAAGTATCTGGAAGTACAGGCAGTCCCCGGGTTACGTACAAGATAGGGACTGTAGGTTTGTTCTTAAGTTGAATCTGTATGTAAGTCGGAACTGGCGTCCAGATTCAGCCGCTGCTGAAACTGATCAGTTTCAACAGTGGTTGAATCTGGACGCCAGTTCTGACTTACATACAGATTCAACTTAAGAACCCCAGGCATCCCCAAGTCAGCTGCTGCTGAAACTGATCAGCGGCTGATTCCAGGAAGCCCGGGGCAGGGGCTTCCTGTAGTCAGCCACTGGTCATTTTCAGCAGCTGCTGACTAGGGGACACCTGGGGCAGAGCAGCTGGGGTGCTGCTGGGTTGGTCCAGTGGCATCCAGAGCGGCGCTACGGGACCAACCGGCAGCGCCCTAGCTGCTGTACCACAGGCGTCCGGAGCAAAGCCGCGGAGCACGGGGGCAGCGGGACAGCCCAGACGTGCCGTGGCTATCCTGCTGCCCTCGGGCTCCGTGGCTTTGCTCTGCTTTGCTCCCCGTCCCCCTGGTCTGCAGACCAGGGGGACGGGGAGCAAAGCGGCGGAACACACGGGCAGCGGGACAGCCCAGACGCGCCGTGGCTATCCTGCTGCCCTCGGGCTCCGCGGCTTTGCTCTGCTCTGCTCCCCGTCCCCCAGGTCTGCAGACCAGGGGGAGGGGGAGCAGAGTAGAGCAGAGCGGCGGAACGCGCGGCCAGCTGACAGCCCAGACGCTTCTGGGCTGTCAGCTGGCCGCGTGCTCCGCTCTGCTTCCCCCCCCCCATGGTTTGCAGACCAGGGGGAGGGGGAGCAGAGCGGAGCAGAGCAGAGCGGCAGAACGCGCGGCCAGCTGACAGCCCAGACGCATCTGGGCTGTCAGCTGGCCGCGTGCTCCGCTCTGCTCCCCCCCCCCTGCAGATCAGGGGGAGGGGGAGCAGAGCGGAGCACAGCAGAGCGGCGGAACGCGCGGCCAGCTGACAGCCCAGACGCTTCTGGGCTGTCAGCTGGCCGCGTGCTCCGCTCTGCTCCCCCTCCCCCTGGTCTGCAGACCAGGGGGAGGGGGAGCAGAGCAGAGCAGAGCGGAGCAGAGCAGAGCAGAGCGGCAGAACGCGCGGCCAGCTGACAGCCCAGACGCATCTGGGCTGTCAGCTGGCCGCGTGCTCCGCTCTGCTTCCCCCCCCCCATGGTTTGCAGACCAGGGGGAGGGGGAGCAGAGCGGAGCAGAGCAGAGCGGCAGAACGCGCGGCCAGCTGACAGCCCAGACGCATCTGGGCTGTCAGCTGGCCGCGTGCTCCGCTCTGCTCCCCCCCCCCTGCAGATCAGGGGGAGGGGGAGCAGAGCGGAGCACAGCAGAGCGGCGGAACGCGCGGCCAGCTGACAGCCCAGACGCTTCTGGGCTGTCAGCTGGCCGCGTGCTCCGCTCTGCTCCCCCTCCCCCTGGTCTGCAGACCAGGGGGAGGGGGAGCAGAGCAGAGCAGAGCGGAGCAGAGCAGAGCAGAGCGGCAGAACGCGCGGCCAGCTGACAGCCCAGACGCATCTGGGCTGTCAGCTGGCCGCGTGCTCCGCTCTGCTTCCCCCCCCCCCCCCCTGCAGAGCAGAGCACAGCAGAGCGGCGGAATGCGCGGCCAGCTGACAGCCCAGACGCGTCTGGGCTGTCAGCTGGCCGCGTGCTCCGCTCTGCTCCCCCTCCCCCTGGTCTGCAGACCAGGGGGAGGGGGAGCAGAGCAGAGCGGAGCAGAGCAGAGCAGAGCGGCAGAACGCGCGGCCAGCTGACAGCCCAGACGCATCTGGGCTGTCAGCTGGCCGCGTGCTCCGCTCTGCTTCCCCCCCCCCCCCCTGCAGAGCAGAGCACAGCAGAGCGGCGGAATGCGCGGCCAGCTGACAGCCCAGACGCGTCTGGGCTGTCAGCTGGCCGCGTGCTCCGCTCTGCTCCCCCTCCCCCTGGTCTGCAGACCAGGGGGAGGGGGAGCAGAGCAGAGCGGAGCAGAGCAGAGCAGAGCGGCAGAACGCGCGGCCAGCTGACAGCCCAGACGCGTCTGGGCTGTCAGCTGGCTGCGCGTTCCGCCGCTCTGCTCTGCTCCGCTCTGCTCCCCCTCCCCCTGGTCTGCAGGGGGGGGGGAGCAGAGCGGAGCGCGCGGCCAGCTGACAGCCCAGACCAGACGCGTCTGGGCTGTCAGCTGGCCGCGCGTTCCGCCGCCGCTTTGCTTCCTCTCCCTGATGTGCTCGAGACCAGGGAGAGGAAGTGCCCCGTTCTTAACTGCGGATCCGACGTAAGTCGGATCCGCGTAACTCGGGGACTGCCTGTAATTGAAGACTATACAGTATGGTTCCAGTGGGCACCATTTTTCTATCATATTTCCAAAATTCAGTGATACATCCAACAAATATGAACGTTCTCAAAGAAATGCTAACAGAAATTAAGCTTTCTTTGCCTTAAAAGCAACTAAGAGTCTTCCGCAGATGAATATATGGAAAATTATGTATATTTCCTTTATCGCAAAGTATGGACACAGACCTGCTCTGCTTAAAATCAATAGCAAAACTTCCATTGATTTCAGTGAAAGCAAGATTGAGCCATATAATAGCAGACTGAACTTATTGCTATGACATAGTAGAACACACAATATTAATTAATAGCTAAAATAGTTTATAACAATGAAGATATTAAATGGACAGAATAAACATTAATGGATTTTAAGGCCAAAAAGGACCATTGTGATCATCTGCTATGACATCCTGGATGACACAGACCAAAGAACCTTACTTAATAGTGTTGTCTTCACTAGCGCATATAACTGTTCTAGTATGCTGCCCTGGTGGAGATCAAGTGGACACTGTTCTCAATGCTTCAAAGAGGGTGTTAGTAGCAGCAGCAAAGCTGTAACTGAGAAGGGAGCAGGAAAGAATTAGGAGAAAAAAGAGGAAACGAGGGATATGCTGAGCATGTTTGATAGTTGTCTTAGGCATTCCAAAAAAGCCTTCTGAACATCAACAGAAGAGTGGGGAAAAACATAATTATTTGCAAATAAATGTTAATAAATACAATGCATATTATTTAAAAAATGCTCTGTGGAAAAATGTTTTTTTTAAAGTTCATGTAAAAGTAATATATATTGTGCCCCTTTAGTTTATTGAGATCTGTTTTGGAGGTTTACTTGAAATGTATATTGAAATAAAAAAATTTGTATTATTTTATCATTCTTAAAACTCAAGTCAGATAATTTAAAACAAAGTCTCTGATGTGAACCAACTCATTTATGTTCCACATAGATTATATTTTATTGTATATGCTTAAAATTGATATGCAACACATTTAAAAGTTGGAAGGAATAAAAAGAACAATAGGTTTTTATTTGTAGATTTTGAGTGTTCAGTGTTAACTGTCAATAGTAGAATGATTTACTTTGTAGTTAATTTTTAAACAATTCTACTTTTTTGTGACGTATATTGATGTTATGGTACAGAGTATATCAGAGTTTCTGTTTTCTTTACATATAAGTTGCTGGTATATGTGGATATATTGCTGGAAAGATTTCTTATCTGTCGATCTGCCAGGAGAAATTTAAGAAACTGGAGAATTCTCCAATAGGAGAAAGTATACGACAAAGGCACAGATCTCTTCCACATGAGTAAGATATCTGTTCTTTCACTTTATTTCTTTAAGTTATTAATTTTTTTCCTTGGGAAAAATTAAGTTGTAAGAAGTTTCTAGAAAGATCTGAATTACATTTGCAACTTAGTTATCTTGAGAGCTGCATTTTTCCTTCCTTTCTAGCAACTTGTTATCTCCAGGAAACTTATTCTTTATGAATTCACAAAGTAGTGGCATCAGATGAAAATGTCCCTGTATTGAATTATTTACTCAGCTGCCTATCTTTTACTTTTTTGGGGAGGGAAAATACTATTGTATGAGAATGTTGTGGCTCTGTCTGAGACACAGTAATTAGCAGTAATTTGTGCAAACTATAATATTTTCTTCTTACACTGTATTACTTTGAAGCCAGGGATATCAATCATTTCATTTTCAAGTTAACTAAATTCATGCTAAACAAATGGCATATACATTTTAAGCATATACATTTTGGTTTGCAATTAGCAAGACCTAGGCAAATAAAGGAGTTTTATTCTTTTAAAATTGTATTTTATATGGCACTGTAAACGCATACATGAGGCAAGACAGGTACAACCATATCTGGGTGTAGAATGCATTGTAAAGGAAAAAACAAGATAATTCAAGATGTTGCCAATGTGGAACTGAACATGATACAATTGATGAGAAATTATGTCAAGTAAAAATTACATAAAGACCCACAAACACCCAGTGAGAACAAATACACAGCATTCGTTAATCTGATTAGGAGATGAACAAAACAAGAAGATACAGTTGATTATTAAAAATCAGTTTTTGAGAAGACAAGAACAAAGATATTTGTATTTGAGTAATTTTTTCTAAGGCTTGAAGTTTCAGCAGTCAAGAGTCTATAGAATTTATAATCTCATGACTGTTTTTAAAGGATAAACAACATAAAGCTGTTAACTGCAGACTATAAATATGAAATAACAGCACAAGAAATAGATGATGTGTATATATATATATATAGATAGATAGATATAGATAGATATCATCTAATTCTTGTGCTGTTATTTCATATGTAACTGTTGGCCCTAATATTACAAGTTGAACTGGCACACTCTGGACCAGCAGCATCCATGGTCCAGCATGATTTTAGTTAGCTGAATGTCTACTTATCATGTGTAAGGCCAAGTTTCCCATGGTCCCATTAATATTGTTTACAGCACTAGTCCTGGCTGTCAGTGTTCTCTGCTGATGTTTAGCTCTAATTTACCCCTAAATGTCTTCTAAGAGCCCAGTTAGCAGTGGAGGGTTGATAATACTGCTAGATAATATTAACCTACCATGGTTCAGCAAATTCTCTGGTTCAGTGCTGGTCAGGTCCTGAGGGTGCTGGACTAGAGCAGTTCGACCTATAACAAAATAGTGAAAGTTCAGTATTAGTTTTCAGAATGTATATTTCTCCATGTCTTTATAATAAAATACATAATATTTCTTATATTGCTGGAGAGGTATAACAAGTGGGGTTCCGCAGAGGTCAGTTTTGGGATCGGCTCTCTTCAATATCTTCATCAACGATTTACATCTTGGCATAGAAAGTACGCTTATTAAGTTTGCAGATGATACGAAGCTGGGAGAGGTTGCAACCAATCTGGAGGATAGGGTCATAATTCAAAATGATCTGGACAAATTGGAGAAATGGTCTGAGGTAAACAGGATGAACTTTAATAAAGGCAAATGCAAAGTGCTCCACTTAGGAAAGAATAATCAGTTTCTCACACACAGAATGGGAAGCGACTGTCTAGTAAGGAGTACGGCAGAAAGGGATCTAGGGGTTATAGTGGACCACAAGCTGAATGAATCAGCAGTGTGATGCTGTTGCAAAAAAAGGAAACATGATTCTGGGATGCATTAATAGGTGTGTTGTGAGCAAGACACGAGAAGTCATTCTTCCGTTCTACTCTGCGCTAGTTAGGCCTCAGTTGGAGTACTGTGTCCAGTTCTGGGCACCGCATTTCAAGAAAGATATGGAGAAACTGCAGAAGGTCCAGAGAAGAGCAACTAGAATAATTAAAGGTCTAGAAAACATGACCTATGAAGGAAGGCTGAAAGAATTGGGTTTGTTTAGTTTAGAAATGAGAAGACTGAGGGGGGACACGATAGCAGTTTTCAGGTATCTAAAAGGGTGTCATAAGGAGGAGGGAGAAAACTTGTTCATCTTGGCCTCTGAGGATAGAACAAGAAGCAATGGGCTTAAACTGCAGCAAGGGAGGTTTAGATTGGACATAAGTTCCTAACTGTTAGGGTAGTCAAACACTAGAATAAATTGCCTAGGGCGGTTGTGGAATCTCCATCTCTGAAATATTTAGGAGTAGGTTAGATAAATGTCTATCAAGGATAGTCTAGACAGTATTTGGTCCTGCCATGGGGGTAGGGGACTGGACTTGATGACCTCTTGAGGTCCCTTCCAGTCCTAGTATTCTATGATTCTTTAGATAGCTGTATGAAATGCAGACAGACAGGCCTGCTTTCATACACCTAAAATGTAATTGCTGGATGGTTAAAAAAGAATTGTAAAACCATCCTAAAGAAAATAAGTAATTAAAACTAGAGTGAGAACTTTAACAGGACTTAACTTTGGAAGTTGGCTGTTTGAAAAGATTCAAATTGGAAGTAATGAAGTTACTCCTATTCTTGCTGTTTAGAGTATAAAAAGCAATCTTAAATTTGTTTCAGGCAAGAATTCCTATTATAGGTTAATTTTTTTTACAGAATATCTTATAATGGAAGTCTTAATTTGTGAGACATTGCCAGCCAAATTCACAAAAATGGATTAAAATAATAATATACCTTGCACAGGAAAACAATACTCTAGAAACACTGACCCTATTGAGTATCAGAGGGGTAGCCGTGTTAGTCTGGATCTGCAAAAGTGACAAGGAGTCCACACTGCCATGCGCGTCCACAGTGCCATGTGCTTTTGCGCAAGAGATGTGCTTTTGCGCAAGATTGTCCATGGCATTGTGGACACTCTCTTGCGCAAGAAAACCCTGATGGCCATTTTAGCCATAGGGTTTTCTTGTGCAAGAAACCCCTATTGCCCGTCCATACTGCCTTCTTGCACAGGAGGGCTTATTCCTCGTGGGGAGAGGAATAACTCTTGCGCAAGAAGCCCTCTTTTCCGCTGCTTTACTGTAAATTTACTTGCACAAGAATACGTGTGTTGTGTAGACGCTCTGCAAGTTTTTGCACAAGAACAGCCATTCTTATGCAAAAAGCCTGCCGTGTAGATGTAGCCTAGGTATGTTGCCTAAAATTGAGGGCTGCTTTGAGCCTCTCAGGCAAACAAATCTGCCTGAAAGAGCAGGACCCACTATGTTTAAATAGGAGCTTTGTCACAGTACCTATGTGTGTAAAGACAGTGTAACTGTAACATCTTATTTTAAATGACTCAACATACACATAAATAAAATCTTTCCTTCCCAAAAACGTCAGAGATGGGCAGCTGAGTAAATAATTCAATAGAGGGCCATTAAAAGTATGAGCTTAAATACATCACTGTTTAGTGAAGCACATAAGCATATGCAGAAAATTAAATGATGTGTTTAATTGCTTTGCTGAAACAGGCCTAAATTATTATAGTACACACATTGTTTTGCTTGTAAACAATTGATATCTTATTTAAAGAAGTGTTTCTAATTATCATTCTCCCTGTTCATTTTGTGTCAGAAAACTAAATCAGCAACTCCATATTGGGGAGAGCAATGTCAGACTTCAAGATAATTCTTTGTCTCCCGGATAGCTTCTAAAACATTTTTTGGTATTGATCAATCATAGCAGCTTCTAATGAAGGGTTTGAGTTGCATCTTGGCTTCTTAAACCACATTTCTTTCCTAAAAACTTTCAAAAATAGTAGCTACGGCTGTATTTTTGTGCCCCTACTATCTCATACAGGCACACCCTGTTCTATTTGTGTCTGATGTGTTTTGTCTGTGTCTGAACTGTCTTTGGGGGGCAGGGATTGTTTTATTTATATTGTAAACTTCCAAGCTCGTGGTTGGAAGTTAGTTTATGTTCTGTATTTTTTTTTTTAGTTAAAACTAAAGTTTCTCATGTATGTTCTTTTTTTTTTGAAGCGTGTATGTGTTGTGGAAGGGTCATATGGATCTTTTGGGACAATTACCTTTTTCTGTAAAAATCTGTTAATATTTAAATGTTTTACTATAAACTAGTTTTAAAACATTAATCAAGGAGTTTTTATTCTTCAATCCATCATGTGCTTAAATTAAATATTTCCAATCTTAATATCCCTTTGTCTTATTTTTCCAGATATGCTGATAAAAAATCAGAGTTTGCAAATTTGCCGCCTCAGTCATCTTTTGGATCTCAAACACCTGCAGCCCCACTTTCTTCCAGCTATTCACATGAATATAGTTCAACAAATCAGTCCCTCTCTAACTATGAACCAATTCCATTCAGTTCTTCTTTGAATGAATCTTCTCCTACTGGAATTACTGAACATAATGCTGCAGGTATGGCTTATCTTAATTTATAGTTTCATAGTACATTAATTCTGGTTTGTGTCCTGGAGACATTTTGTCTTCATAAGTGAGAGAAATGTGATAGTAAAGCCTCTTCTGTCATGATGATAAATACAATATATTCCCTTAGTTTGCTTGGATGTATACATTCTGTATGTTCAGATTTGTTTTATTTTAGCACATTTACAAATCTACGCATGTACATGGTTAGCTGATGAGCCTGGGCTCATTGGTTAACTCTCATGGTTACACGCACCCCCTTATACTCTCCCATTGACTGTGTATCGTGGGTGGGAGTAGGGGGGAAGGCGGCTTTCAAATCAGCTCCCCTTGCATACCTGCTTCTGCCAAGCCTACTGATCGCTGCATACTGCTGCCGTCTCTGTATGATGAGGAGGTAGCCGGGGGACAGTATGTGTAGGAAGCTGGCTCTCTGCATGTGCCAACTCCTGCGGAGCCGCTGCCTCCTTTTCTCCTCTCCTCCCCCTTCCCCCCCACCTGTGCTGATACCTTACATAGAGGCAGTGGGGCAGGTGGGATCCAGGTTCATGGGGAGCTGGCTTAAAAACCATTGCCTACAAGCACTGGCTCCTGCCTTGCACCCATGTGTAAACATGTTGCCACTAACAACTTCAGCAGTTACACATTTACAAAAATAAACTTACTTTAACATCTCTAGTCTGTATATTCAAGAACTCTTCCTAAATGTGGAGCTAGGACCACCACATTTGGTATGTAGCTTCCTCTTATCATAACTTAAAGCAAGGTGAGGGTTTGGTTTTTCATGGAAGATGATTGTTTATCATAAAACAGAAAGAGAGGGGGATTTGCTAACTGGGACAGTTCTACTATAGAATGACCACAAGACAGTTGGCTAGAGGCGGTGCTCTGGATGTTTCTAGCCACCAGACCCCCCAGTCGCCCAAGCAGTGTGGCGTTGGCAGCCCTGGTCAGCCTGGGGAGCTGCCAGGCAGCATGGCTCCTGCCACCCTATCCCTGCCTTGGGTCTCCCGCACACCCAACCTCTTGTCCTGGCCCCTACAGAACCCCATTTCTGCGCTGAGCCCCTCACCCTCTGCTCTAACTCCTCCACCCCCTGCCCTGAGTCCCCCCCACACACACCACCCAACCCCCCGCCCTGACTCATGCAACTCCCACCTGCTGTCCTGAGCCCCCACACAACTCCTAACCCTCTGCCCTGATTTCTTCACCTCCTAATCCCTGCCCAGAGCCCTTCCTCACCCTCAGCCCTGTCCCTTGCACTCCCTGCCATAAGCCCCCCATATCCTCAAGCCCCTGTCCTGGCTACTGCATTCCAGATCTGTGCCCTGAACCCATCTTCTTAAAGACCCAAGCAATGCCGGGTCAGTATGCTAGTATACAATGAATACAGTGGTTTTCATGGACGAATATTTTGCAGTTCCACAAAGAAAAATATATTGATACAAAGTACATCTTCTACAGGATGTTTCTTTTTTTTAACATTTGTCTCTTTAAAACTTAACTACTAGTTTTTTTCTGAATTTTTTGAAGGGATTATAAATTGTAAGATTATAAATTATAAAGTCAGGTCTGTTTTTTGAAAATTAAATACACATGTATATATGTCTCCCTCATGAAGTTCGCCCCCCATACGTTTACTTTTAACCTGTGCGACTAAACAAAATGGCCAGGGGCAACAAGAACTAGGTGGTAAAGTTTTCCCTTTTTATATAGCAAAATTTGTATTTGTATTAGGGATGCAAAAGGTTAACTGGTTCCAGTTAACTGGTAGGGGCTATAGTACCGTATATTCCGGCGTACAAGACGACCTCTGATGTTAAAAAACATCCCCCCAAAATCGGGGGTCGTCTTGTACGCCGGATGCCCCGCCGCCGGAGCCCCTCCGCGGCTTTGAAAGCCTCGGGGGAAGCCGGCGGGGGGGCATCCCAGGCGCGCATGGGCTGCCCCCCCGCCGGAGCCCCTCCGCGGCTTTGAAAGCCTCGGGGGAAGCCGGCGGGGGGGCATCCCAGGCGCGCATGGGCTGCCCCCCCGCCGGAGCCCCTCCGCGGCTTTGAAAGCCTCGGGGGAAGCCGGCGGGGGGGCATCCCAGGCGCGCATGGGCTGCCCCCCCGCCGGAGCCCCTCCGCGGCTTTGAAAGCCTCGGGGGAAGCCGGCGGCGGGGCATCCCAGGCGCGCATGGGCTGCCCCCCCGCCGGAGCCCCTCCGCGGCTTTGAAAGCCTCGGGGGAAGCCGGCGGCGGGGCATCCCAGGCGCGCATGGGCTGCCCCCCCCGCCGGAGCCCCTCCGCGGCTTTGAAAGCCTCGGGGGAAGCCGGCGGGGGGGCATCCCAGGCGCGCATGGGCTGCCCCCCCGCCGGAGCCCCTCCGCGGCTTTGAAAGCCTCGGGGGAAGCCGGCGGCGGGGCATCCCAGGCGCGCATGGGCTGCCCCCCCGCCGGCTTCCCCCGAGGCTTTCAAAGCCGCGGAGGGGCTCCGGCGGGGGGGGGGGCAGCCCAGGCGCTCCTGGCGGCTTTGCTCCCGGTGCCTCTGGTCTGCTGGGGACCATCTCCAGCAGACCAGGGACACCGGGAGCAAAGGAGGCGGAGGGGCGCTGGGGTATAAGATGAAACCCTATCTTTTAATTAAAAAGATAGGGGGTCGTCTTATACACCCAGTCGCCCTATACGCCGGAAAATACGGTAGCTCCCCATCCACCTTGAGCATGAGGCTGCTCCAGCCCCATGGGGCCCATCAGAGCAGCGCCTGTTCTTTGTGGGCGAAACCAGTTTACCCCTTCCAGTACTCATGTGTGCTTTGAAACTCATGTATAAATAAAAATTCAATGAAGTAAGCTCAAAAATCAATTTTAATTTAAAATACACCCTTCTTGCTTATGTCCATTTTTATTTGTGGTTTGATTTATAAATTGAGCTACTTTCTTGGGATCATGTGTCATCCAAAATTAATAATAGTTTAGCCAAACCTATTATTTTTTTCTATCCAATAGAAGAAATCTCGTACATTTTAACATTATTGATGGTGCATCCAAGATGAAGATTTTGTCACTTTTTCTAGACATCTTCCTCTGAGGTCATCAGTTGAAATACTGATCCTGTTGAAGTCAATGGGAGTTTTGCCATTGAAGTCAATCGAGTTAGAATTTGACCCAAGCAATAAATGAGCCCAGTCATTTGCATTAACTCATATTTAATTGGAGTTTTATTTTCCAGAGTTCAACCTATTGATTGATTAATTTGTTTGATAATCTCCATAATAATTAAACTGAGGTACATCACTAGCCAACTGAGACTAATAGTTGTAGAACAACTTAAGGTGTGAATCAAATTTTTGATTCTTCAAACAAACAACAAAAATACAGTGATGCATCTGATTTTCTGTTTACCAAAGGTTTCCTTTATTAATCACCACTATATATTATTTGAAATGCTCTGTCATTAACAGTATCACCAAATCATAGTGCTTAACTAGATTACTATGTTCTTATTTCCTAAAGTTACTGGAGAAGACATTCTTTCCTTTACTTAGGATCCCTCAAAGATATGACATTTTTAATATTATTGGAGGGGGGTGTTGGTTAGGCTTTTTCTTGGATAAAATAAGAAAAAGAACATCTCTCTCCATCCTAAGATCGATAAAATGTGGACGTGGGGATTAAATGAAAGCAAACCAACAACCCTAATAGTGCTTAAATGCCACAGCATTTAGGCACTTCATAAATACATAACATGGCTACCCCTCTGATAATAAATACAAAAGTGGCTGATCCATGGTATCCTCTTCTCTTCAAACTATTTTGGTTTCTTTTTCCTCAAAGTCTTCAAGCATTGCCAGTTTTTTAAAAAATGGAGTGAATAGAATTGTCTTCTCTATTCTGTAGTTTTAAAATATGGAAAAGTCCTGCTTTGTGTTGCACTAGCTTCTCAGACTAGACTTCTGTATCATATTTATGTACTTCCACAAGAGCAAAGCATGTCTCTGCTGTCAGTCATGATCTAGGTGAATTGCTATTGGCTTGAAAAAGCTGTTGCGTGTGGCAGTACTGTGTATAGAAATTCTTCTTATTTGTGTCACTCCTTGGTTTTTCTAGCACACATAGCTTTGGTGGCATCTGAGAGCAAAGCATAAAACAAAAGGTTTGAGGAGGGACCCTTCTGGATATATTGAGTGCTTTTAAAAACTTAAAAAAACTGAATTGTTATTTTGGATTGTGGCTGTAATATGTTCCATTTCAGTCTAAATTGAGCTATAATTGGTCAACATACTAAAAAAAGGTTGGTTAATTGCAATTGTAATCAAGTGTAGTTAGGTGTTGCTAATTCTCACTGTGCTTTTTGTTATTTAAGAACCAGTTCCACTACTAGAGGAAAGTCCTAAAAGAAAAAGTGTCTCATATGAGGAGTTAAGAAATAGAAACAGAGAGACATATGAAGTAGCATTAACACAAAAGGGAGAGACTCCAGCGAAGTCTTCACAGGAGAGACCATTTAAAAAAGAAGGTAATTTGATGCTAAATTGCTGAAGTATATAGTGAACATAGATACTAAAGTAGTGTTGAAAAGGGTTAGTCTTATGCTTGACTTCATATTTCTGACTTAGCTTATGTTAGAACTGATTTCCTTTCTGTGTATGGTTTATGTACAGCATATTATATAGTTTCAAATTACTTCCCTGTATTGGAAAAAAACAAGTGAAGTCTTGGTAGCTGATTATGATGAATATACTAGAACTTGTTACCTATTTAGAGACACATTGTGAATAGCTTGATTAGTGAATAACTGCCTAGGCCTTTAGCAAAGAAAAACCTGCAGCTGGCCCATACCAACTAAATTGGGATCACAGAACTTGACCTGTGGGACTGTTTCATTGCTTTTTTGACTTGGGCTTTAGGATCCTGCAAAATGAGAGGGTCCCTCATAGGAATGTGGTGGGGAGGGGGAGAGAGCAGGAGCTGGTGCTGGGTATTCTCTCAAGGCAGAGCACATATCTGCTTTTTAAAAACACTGTGTGAATTGTTTCATGTAGAATGTTGGGGTTTCTGTAGTGTAGAATTTTGAAGGATGTGTCATTGTTTTAAGATGTTTATTGTTCTGCATTAGAATGTAAAGGAAGGAAATAGTACTTGGCACCAATCTTGTGATGACCTCCAGAATGAAATGCCATTCAGTCAGTATAAAGTTATCCTTGGGAACCACACTTCTTATGTTGAATAAAAATATTTTGCTCTTTAATGCACTTTATATTTAGGCTTTTATATACTCTGCATCACAATAGGACCAAATTCGGTAGTAGCTATTGTGAGTCAGGCTAGAAGACTAGATTAGAATGGGGAGAGGCAGCTCTAAAAAGCAGAAAACCCTCTCCTAATAAATTGGAACTTTGTCAGGGCACCCAGGAACAGCTCACTCGGAGTTACCAGGGGCAGAATGAGACTGGCCCAGGCAGTTCTGCTATAAATCAATTAAGGGCCAGCTAACTTAACTTAACTTAAGGTGCCTCCAGGCCTTGTTTTTAAAAGCTTTCCCTGCTGAGGAAGAGGGAGAGAGTGGAAGTGGAGTTTGGAGGAGGCGGAGGGGAGTGAGATCTGTTAAGGAAAGAGACAGAGAAGCTGATAAACAGAACAGAATAGATGGGGAAGGTAAGAAGCTCTGAGAGGAGTGTTTGGGCTTCCTTCCCTAAGCAGCCTGAGAGCCCAGCTGGTGACGGAGGAGAACTGGTTACTCAGCCCAGCCTGACAGCTAAGGGACAGATTCCCAAAATGCTGGCAAGGGCAAGCGAGGCTTGCGGGGTTGTGCACAAGGCAAGGGTCTGGGACCCAGGAATGGGTCTCACATTGCCACATAATCCTTTAATTTTCTGGCAATGTTACTTTATTCTATCACTCTGAAATAGTCCACACCCCCATACTGTCCACCCCCAAATGCAGTTTTAGCCAATAGTCAAAAATATCAACTGACACACAATTCTTGGATGAACATTTGAAACAATGGTTATTTTCAAAGATAGGTTTTTTCCACTATATTTTCCTTGGCGCCTGTAATATAATGAATTTCCTCTTGTGAGAAAAGCTGTAGAGCAAATGTAGCTGCAGGCTGGTCCTAGCAGGGCAAGGAGATAAAAATTGAGCATCTAGATGGATTAACATGATGAATTTTGTGGCAGAGGTACTGAATTTACGAAGATTCTTGGGAAAAATGCCAGCTCCCATGGCTGTGGAAATTATGATCCCACCACTAAGATGCATGAGGCATTTCACACTTCTTAGTTATTGATTCATGCTGTCTGTAGATTCAGACAGATGACATTTCTTCTGTTTGCTTACAATTTCTTTGAGATTTTCTCCACAGTCATAGAGACTAGAACAGTGGTCTCCAGCCTTTTTAACCACAATATCACTTTTTCAATTAAATGCAATGTAAGCTCTACCTCAACCCCAAATATCTTTGCCCCACTTTCTTCCCACCCCTTCTTTGAGGCTTCGCCCCTGCTCCACCCCTTCTGAGGCCTCATCCTGCTCACTCCATCCCTCTTCCTCCCACATCCTCACTTACTTTCACCAGGCTGGGGTATGAGGCCAAGGGTTCAGTGTGTGTGAGGGGCTTCGGGCTTAGCCCAGGGTGGGGAATTGGGGTCTAGGAGAGTTTCAGGGTGCAAGTTCTGAGAAGGAGTTTGGCTATAGGAAGTGGTTCAGGGCTGGGATATGGTTTCAGGAATTAGGCTCTGGCTGGACACTGTTTAACTGAGGCAGCTTCCAGGTGGTGGAGCAGTAGAGTTAACGCAAGCTTACTTCTGTCCTGGTCTTGCACCACTCCTGAAAACAGCTGGTATGTAAAGCAATGGCTCCATGGCACCATGTGCTGTCCCTCATCTGTAGGTATTGAGCCCGCAACTTCTACTGGTCACGGTTCCCCATTACTGATCAATTGGAACTGCAGTCGGATTGTCTTCTGAGGGCAAGGACAGTATGTGGAGACCCCCTGCTTTGCCTTTCTCAGGGGCTGCCGGGGCATGCCAGCCACTTCCAGGAGCTGCAGTTACCATAGGGATAATTAGTCTAGCCACGACAGGTTAGGCATTTTAGAACTCACTACACAAAGAATTAAATTTAAGTATGAGAGAGAAATTAAAATTATGAAATGCACAACCAGTCAAAAACCAAAAATAACACACTTTGCAAGGAGTAAAAGTAAAAACAACCCACGTATATGTTGGGTCAAGAGATGAGTGAAGGACAGTTTGTGCTTGTGAGTGACAGCGAGACACGGGGGCTGTGTCTAGACTGGCAAGTTTTTCCGCAAAAGCAGGTGCTTTTGTGGAAAAACTTGCCAGCTGTCTATACTGGCCGCTTGAATTTCCACAAGAACACTGACGATCTCATGTAAGAAATCAGTGCTTCTTGCGGAAATACTATGCTGCTCCCGTTCGGGCAAAAGTCTTTGCGCAAAAGGGCCAGTGTAGACAGCTCAGATTTGCTTTGCACAAAAAAGCCCCGATCGCGAAAATGGTGATGGGGACTTTTTTGCACAAAAGCACGTCTAGATTGGCACGGACGCTTTTCCGCAAAAAGTGCTTTTGCGGAAAAGCGTCCGTGCCAATCTAGATGCTCTTTTCCGCAAATGCTCTTAATGGAAAACTTTTCCGTTAAAAGCATTTGCGGAAAATCATGCCAGTCTAGACGCAGCCACAGTGTAAAAGTGACAGATTTGCATTGCCAAGCTCCCTCTATCCCCTTCTATGTGTGTGGAGATGGGGTACAGGAGTAGGGGTGTGGGGGCACCCTGACATCAGTGCCCTCTCTCTTTCCTTCTCCCTCCCACATCCTGCACTGCAAGCAGGAGGCTCCCTGGGGGGCAACTCCAAGACAGAGGCCAGGAGCAGCATGATAGTGGGTGGAGGGGCAACTGAAGTGCAAGCTTCCCGACCAAACCAATCAGGATCACCTGTCAGAGGCTCCAAGATCTATCAGTAGAGCCCGATATATCAGCTGGTGACCACCAGACTACAAGCATATTATTTTTAAATGAAAGCTCAAGTTGTGGAGCAACATTTTGTGTCAAGGAGTAAACTCGACAGCAAAAGTCAATGGCTACGGTTGAGTATAAAGGTTCGCAATTATATTGGGAATTTTTAATCTAGGATTTTTTTCAAAACCAAACAACATTTAGACCTATCATAGGCTCACAGTAGATATAATGTTAAATTACATTTGTATTAAGGATGTAAAATTCCGTTTAAAAAGCTCAGAGGTTAAACAGTATATTTAACAGATAACAGGGATCCTGTGGTGGGGGGCCACTGCATGGCGTAGCAGGCCCAGGCCTCCTGGGCTTCTCTGGTCAGACAGGGCCTGCCACACCTCACTACAGGCGGAGGCTGCTCTGGCCAGGCTGAGCCGCCGGTTAATTAGTTACCCTGGTAAGCATGCCAATAAGGTGAATGCTTACTGGGTCACCAGTTAACCCTTTACATCCCTAATTAGTATTTATCATTAGCTTTTGAAAATGGAACATGAGTAATTCACTGAAATGTTTACAAGTAACCTATAAATGTGGCTGCTTGCACTGTTTAGGAAAGTGGAGTAAAGACAAAACTGTAATGCAAATATTTGCTAGATAATAAATGACAGAAGTGGATGAAAGTCTGAAATTAACTCTGGGGAACTTACTGATGTCACTAACAGATGATTCAATAGTAGAACTCAATGATTTTTCAGCCTTCTATTTACTCTTCTTTTGAAATGTTAGGTAGCTTTATAATAATGAGTAAGAACAGAAACTAAAGCTTAGGGTTTGCCTGCTTTAGGTATAACCTCTATGCTCCTTTTGTGCCTGTATAATTTCTGCTAAACTGTTAGGGAGTAGGTGCTCTTCTGTGGCAATCAAATAAGGACAGGCATTAGGGATCCCTGGTAGCAGTTTTGTGGGAATGAGAGCAGAAATCAGCACAAATCTTCAAAACTGAACTATATTGTAAGAGGAGGATGGATATGTACAACTCTTTTCTTCTTTCCATGCCACCTTCAGACGATCCCAGTAGAGTTCTGTTTTACTCAGTGCACCCACAGATAACCTTGAGGCAAGCCCTAGTACCCATAAGAGACACTTTCTGTGGAGATGCATCTTCTTTTTTCTGGCCTTTACATAGGACAGCTACACTGGTTGAACTAAAAGTGCAATTTTAAACTGGGTTAAACCAGTGCAAGAGCTCTGTGGACACTCTTCCTTTGGTTTTTATGCCATGCATATTTCAATGTAGCTTGTCAGTTAGAAATCAAATGATGCTGAACTGAAATAAACCTGGTTTAAACTGAAATAAGAGTCTATACAACCTAATGCATGTTAGTCTATACAAACTACCATCCTGTTAGTCTTTAAAGTGCGGCATAGTCCTGTCTTTTGTTTCAGCAAGACCAGACTAACATCTCTATTACCATTCTCACGGTCACTCAAGACCATTACTTGGGTATCATTCTTTTTTTAATCCACCCTCTCTCAAACCCCAAACATCAAGGTTGAAGCCAAAGCTTGCTGCTTCCTTCTTCATAATATTTCCAAGACCCAGTTTTCTGTGTGTACCACAAAATCTCATCCTGCCTTGTTTTCTCTGACCTTCATTCCCTGGCTTCATTCACCTCTTCCTCTTTGGATCCATTTAGAACCCTTGGCTGGTCTGACTAGATTATACTCTTTTAAACACTGGTAAGATCCTCCTCTCACTTTTCTGTTGTATGAAATTCAAGCGTCCCTTCCTCTTAAGGGCCAGCACAACTCAGCATCTACTGACTGTCTTAGATACTTGTATACAGCAATAATGGGGGCCAAACAATCATGATGGTACTTATTCTCTCAGCCCCCTTGTGAGATAGAAAAGTAAGGCTATCATTTATTTACAGAGGAGGAACTGAGACGGACACCAAAAAACATCTGTGGCACAGCAGGGAATCCAACTCTCCGCAGTCATATAACCACTGGTCCATCCTTCCCTTTCTGTTTATTCTTGTATTTTATTGTGAACTAACATTAACCCCTTAGTAGCCAGTCTTTTGTCTCTTGTTTGTCCAGGCCTCTTTCATACAAGCATCTTTTCATTTTCTTCCACACTGCCTTCACTGGACTAATTCCTAAGCCCCAATACCCTTCCCTCCTTCAAGTCTGTCTCCAAGACTCACTTCTGTTTTGTAGACAGTTGCCAGTTGTTAATGGCTAGGCAGTTGGTCAGTAAGGATTACAAATGTCATCTTTTTGTTTAAAAACAAATGTAAATTAAATATAACAAGTAGTTCAGTGGCACCTTAGAGACTAACAAAATTATATAGTATCATGAGCTTTCGTGGGCAAAACCCACTTCTTCTGATGAGCTTGAGAAGTGGGTTTTGCCCACAAAAGTTCACGATACTATATTTATTTTTGTTAGTCTCTAAGGTGCCACAGGATTACTTGTTTTTCAAGTTACAGACTAACACAGCTACCCCACTGAAAATTAAATATATAACTCATTATCTTTTAACCTCCTACCTGTGCATATAAGACGACTATACAACCACATATTATCTGTTATTCTTTCTCTGTTTTTTTCTAATTGGTATATACACTTTTTGCATTTTGTTTTAAATTCATTATAAATTTATATATTTAAACTATTTAGTGATGTGGTATTCTTTGTTTTATTTCCTAGTTAAAGTAAACAAGTATGGAGATACTTGGGAAGAATGAGAACTGAATCTTGCATGTACGGAAGGAAGTTGTTATCTTCAATCAGTTAACTTCAGCTCCATCTGTGTTGGTTATGAATATCTGCACAGTTTGGTGTATTCTGCCAAATTGAAATATGTTACAATAAAGGAGACTAGATTTTATTTTTGACTTTCCAGAAGAGTTAAAAAATTACGGATTGTAGGCTTAATATTATGTAGATTTGCACCGTTGGAAAACCAGACTATTGAGGAGTACAGTGATTTTAACCAGTTTGGTATTCTTTAGAAATAATGAATACGGGGTAGCTAGCACTAACTTTATAAATCTGTAGTAAGCGATAAGGCATGGACATATCTGAACAGACTAATTCAGATGTATTGATATTGTGAAGAAAAAAAATCTTTTCAGATTATTCAAGACTCCCATTAAAAGTCACTCAATAAAACATATTCTCTCACTTTTTGGTATTTACTCCCAACTAATTAGTAATTTATTAAAATCAATGTTAATTTCTTCCATATCTTTTGGGACTTCAAAATTAGATCTTGTTATCCTGCAATAAATTTTTAGGATTAAACATTAAAAACAGTGAAGAGGAACTAGTCAGGTGCCAGAGTAAATGTATGCCTTTCATGCTCTTAAACATTAAAACATATGCACATTTTTAGTGAATTATTCTGACTTCTCTACTGCTCAGTGCAAGACCCAAATAACCAGAAGCACAGAAAATGATTAAATAAAAGAAAATGGATACATTAAAAAGTATGTGAGTTTAAGCATGGTGGGCTAAGTGCATTAATCACTTTAATTTTGGTGACCTCAGTTCAAATGCTGGCCTGGGTTGAAAAATAATTTTGTGCTCTGAATCTTATTCCCATTTATACACACACCTCACAAAACCACCAGAATTTGTCACTACTTTGCGTCTCTCAAGAAGAGAATATAGCATATTTCTGTTCAGGACTGATACACATTGTGTGCCAGAGCTGTGCTGACACATTTTCCAAGTATCTGCTTTACCTCCTACGTATTGGGATTGGAACATTGCCACCAGTCTTTCTTCCATGAGCACTAGAGTTTCATCTTCAAAGCTGTGACCTTCAGCTGCCTTACATATATTTTTAGCATGTCAGTACTGTGCCTTTCTTGTTTTGAGTTTTTGGTTAAAGGTGTGCTGAAACCTTAACTTCATTAGAGAGGAAAAGGAATTATATTACCAGCCAAGAAAAATGCTCTCAAGGACATCATTTATTCAGTGGACCAACTATAGAGCAACACGGACAGAATGATTCAAAAGCATGGTACAGAATAAGCTGAAATGAGGATTAAAAAATGAATATAAAGATGAGTTCTTAAAAAATATGTTCAAGAACAGGTCTATCTGCAGAGAAAAGAAACACCAAACTGCTTCTGAACTGTAAGTGGATGACTGGTATCAAGTTATTTTGAAGTGAACTGTTTTAAAAAAAAATTACCCTGAGAGAAGGCTTTCAGGTATGCAGTGAGAGGTCCATGAAAGTACTAGAAGTCAGCAAGATTTGTACTGTTGTTGAAAGATGGGGTCAGTGCAGAATACTGAAAGTGGTCAGATTTATCATGGGAGAAATACATTTTATTTCTCCTTATTACACCCACCATGCAAGAAAAGAAGTAAATAATTCACTAAGCTGCAAAATAGTAGAAGGAAGTTGTAACACTTATCTTTGCATATCTGATCTTTAAAGAAAGAAGGTACATTTTTTCTGGCACTATGTTGAAGCAGACAGTCTCTAAGTGAGGAAGGACCAGGGAGCAGGTTTCAGATAGTAAGGAAGAGGGAAAATACTGATACTTTTCACTCCTTTACAATTCCCAAAGAAAGTAGAATTTTGGACAGTTATCTTGCCAATAAAAATATCTTATTTTTCTGGAATTTGGACAACATTGGGCTTTTTTGGCACAAGTTTATAAATGTTTGGTAACTTTTTCTCTTTCCCTCAAAAATCTAAATTAATAATTGCTTCTATTAATGGTTCTTAAAATTACTTTCTTGTGTATCTATGATTACACTTAGGGTTTATCTACATAGGGAAATTTGCTGGTATAATTATACCAGTGTAACTAACTCCCCATGGGGACACTCAGATTCCAAAATGAATATGATTTTTACCAGTTTAGCTGTCACTTAGAAAACTGTATAAGTTAAACCTGAAGGTAGGATCTGTTATCCAAAAGATTAGTTTTTTTACATAGATATAATAGCTATACCATTACATTTCCTTTTCTAGATAAGCCCTTCATAATGTGTTAACTGCAGTCTAATCCTCCTCTTTTAGGTCCATTCTCTCCAGAAATCAGTCTTTTTTCTCTCTAAATATTGAAAAAGGAAAAGTCATCTACTCCATTAATATTATACCTTAATCTTGCATACTTGAGTGCTTTCTGAATACTGGAAGCATTTTGTAAACTGATCTGAAGCCAAAGGTTTTGAAAATGAGGTTGATATCTCACCACCAAATAATTATTTTATGGATACAAACATTTTTATGTAATACTGTTAAAAGTGTTTTCATTTTCTGTAGTTATGAAAATAAAGGACATATCTCAGGTGTGGGAAACACTATTTTAAACACTGTTCTTGTTAATAAGAAATCTATATTAATATATGGCATACAAATATCAGAATTCAAAATTAAGTATAGTACTTGGTGTTTCTCAGTATCACCTTTTTATCTAGAGTTATGGTGGTAAGTAAGGTATGGAAATACTATTCTCACTACTTCACAACATGGTGGGCGGAGGTGTTTTTTGGTCTCTATCATATCCTTTATGTAAATACAGTGATTTATTTGTATGGTCATAACTTTTAATCTCAATGGTGGTTTGAAAAACAAAGCCCTAATAGTGTATCAAAACGGGGATTTTACCTTTTAGGCAGGGTATGATTTTGCATAGTGAGTGTGAGAGTGGCTTGTAGTCAACTAGAAGGATATTGTCACTGGCATTACAGAAGATGTGAACTGGGCTATATTTTAAAATGGCCACAACTATGTATTGAAGCTCAGCATACCTTCATTTCTTTTAATTAAGAAGAGAAAGATCTGCATTTCAGGTTTGAGCCCTAGGTTGATAAGAACTTTTCACATTCTTCAAATATTTTGTCAGGATCCCCCAGAAAAGATGGGTAGATAATGGCTTGTTTTTTCTCCTGTGAAAAAGGTATAATGAAGAAACAGTAGGGATGAAAGAATGCCAAAACAATCATGAGTTTTATATTTAGGTATGCTTCTAACTGATCTACCAGTCAAATTTGCCAATTGATTAAGCAAGCTAAATGTTTTATTTTGGAAGATGACGCATACTTGCTCCTCTTTTAAGATTAATATTAGAATTTTGCTTAGATTAACGTTCACAGGCAGCCACTATCACTTTCAGTTAGACAATTGTAATGTGTTACTTACCCTCCTCATGAATGACAGACAGTTGTTTAAAACAAAAAACAAAGCAGCCTTTGCTTGGATGATTTCTCTAATCCTGCACTTCAGTAAACGAAAGATATGTTTTAAATATATTGCCTGCATTGTATGGTATACATATTCTTCTCACTCATGATTTTTTTAAGTACATTAGGATACTTTCAGTGCATTTGAGGAGAAGAAAACACCTGTATACTGTAGCTAAAAAATCAACTCTGCAAAAATATAATGTAATAATGACCCAAACCTGAATAACCTAGTGCATTGTACTGTTCAGTTATTTTCTGCATTTGAAATAGAATGCACACACTAAATGTCACTGAATTACAGATCTTTTTGTAAAATAAAAATGTAATTCACACTGGCACACAAGGGGTAAACTGGGTGCCCTTACTGTTGATATTAGATTGACATCAGTGCACTCCAGTTTTGCTTTCTGTATAAGTATTCATGAGCCATCTTTATTTTCTAGCTAGGCTACAAGTACAAGACCATCCTTTTGGTACAATTGATACTTTGCATCCGTTTATATAGCAGTGGAACTGCTGTTGTGTACTATAGAGGGTATTTAGGGCTTGTTTTATGGAGCCTTCCTTGGGTTCATTCCTCTTCATAGGTCCTCTGGATCCCTGCATACGAGACATCCACTGATTGCCAACTGAGGTTGGAGACTGCTGTTGCATAAACAAGCCATTGCTCTGCCAGGAGTGCAGCAAGTGAAGCAGACAGTTCCTCAAAGAATGCTTTAGGCAGCAATCATGCTATGCAAGCCCAGGCTACAAATAGGGAAGGAATGGATGCCAGGTAAGGAAAAATAGACTGCTGAGAAAGCAAGCTGTCAATTGAGAGGTCTTTCTAGAGCTGGCCACTGTTTAGCATGGGTTGTGTGAAACCTCTTGTTAGACTCGGTTCTGGAGTTTTGTGCATAGTTTATATATAAGGCAGTTACAGAAAATAATTGATTTGATTTTTAGAGTTAATAAATGACATGGAAGTGGTTAAACCAGAAACGTTTGCCTCAGGATAAGATTTATGATGCACATGCATGAATGATAATCCAGTATTTAACATTAGACAAGTTAGGGCATGTAGGTTTTAGCATAGTCATAGCAGACTATGCTAAAACCTAACATCCAGCTGTAGTAAATGAAGTATATTACTGAACTGTGCATATAGAAAAAAGTATATAAACCATTTTACTTCTCTGAAATACCTGAAGTTGCCCATGTGCTAACCTGCATAACTTCCTATTGAAATGTATAGTGATGTCACATTCTGAACAAGAATAAAGTTAATGGCGGGGCTGGAGGAAAGACAAACATTTCCAGCGGCGGTCTGAGATTGTGAAATGAATTTCAACAAGAACTAAGGACTATCACGAACCTCACCACTTCCTGCTTCAAGTGCAAAGCATATTTCTCTGACTATGCTTTCTCTAACATAACATGTTGGTTGCTATGTGCTTCATTTAAAAAAAACCCGAAAACCATCCTACAAGAACAAGACCCTCGATTGTACACGCTTGCTGTGTAGAAATTGAGAGAACAAACATGACATGTTAATCCCGTCAGTGCACTATGGGAAGGTGCTCAAATACTACAGTAATGAGAACAGTACAAGAATGTGTATAGAATAATAATCTGCTTTCTTTAACTAGAAAACAATTAGAGGTTCCCATATCTTATCTGGAAATACACTGATCTTTCAGAAAAGCTTTCAGATGTTGAAGACAACTGAAAACATTTCCCTGTTCCCCTTTGGGTTTTTTTTCTTTCACATTTAATGGCTATTGTAATAGTGATACTGTATTTTAGTCTGCAAAAGATAATGGAATATCTGTTTACTGAGTAATTCTGAATCATCTGCAGTTTGCATAAGAGAATTTTCACTACTTCCTCACAGTTGATCAATTAATCTTGTTATATTTCATTTTGCATGACATTTAACCTTATATTTTCCAAGCTGTAGCATAACATCTGACTATTTTAGTGGGAGTTGACCAAGCAAAACTCAAAAAAGGAAATATTTTAGATGGTAAGAGCTCAAATTAAAGTTCATAACAACAGCTTGTGGTGATTTAAGGAATCTGTGTACAACTGATGAATTCTGGTTAATTTTATGAAATTGTTGCATCGCTCAATCATCAATATGCATGCATCAGCAATGAGGTGACAACATCCCTGACAGATATCCCTTCATGTGAGGAAGAATCTAACAAGAACAACAACAAAAAGATGTTAACTTTAAGGGCTGGGCTCTGGCTGAACAGTACAGCTCCCAAGGAGAGTGCTGGAGCTAGGAGAATAGGTCTAGCCAGAAGGGAAGAGAGAATGGAAAATCCCCAGACTGCAGCTTCTCAAACCTGGGTCTGAAGACAGTGGTGAGGCGTGGCTGAATTGCTGGGGTTGTGGGGATTTTGTGGACTGAACTGGTTGGGGCAGAGGATGGCCAAAGTCACTTTACCCAATACATTTATGAGTAACTTACTCTTCCCCACACAACCGTCAAAAAATCAAACCAAAAATGTATAATACAGTCTTTTAAAAAAGGCAGTATTTTGGGGATCTAACTCATGATTTTTGATCTTTTGAGGCTGGTGATACTGGGGACTCAGGCACAAAGGAAGTTTGGGCAAGAAAGAGTAACGGGCCTGTTTTGAAACAACAGGGCAATTTTTAACTGTGTGGCCAACCAAGGGAAAAAAAAGTGGGCTGCAGAAGAGCAAGCCACCATGATTTGGAGGAGAAATCTGCATGTAGGGATGCAAGACTCCTTTGAGGCTCTGACCTACACCTGGAGAACATTCAAGTGTGAAGAGGAAACTGAAGCAGGGAACTGTGTACAGATTTATTGTATTGTTTAGATCTGTATAGTACTTGTGTTAAAGAGGATTGGTTTTGGAATCTTCTGCAGAGCCTGTGTATCTGCTTACTTTCACTACTGCATGTCTCAGAAGAGATGAAGCCAGAGTACCCACATTGTGTAATTCTGGGAGAAGGTGTGTATATGCAACTGTGGTATCTATGTGGGATCAGCTCTAGTTTGGGAAGTGTAAGGCAGCTGGGGGGTCTCATTTCTGTGAAAAGGTAACTAAGAGCTGATGACTGAAGCTTTATAGAGAGATTTCTTAAAGAAACTAAAACCTGACTTTCCTTTGTTCCTGATTAAAGTTTGGATTGTACTGTGGGTATCTGTACATGGAGAGGGTCTTCTGAGAGAGAATGCTCACGGCTAAGGATATTATATAAAAGGACATACTGAAACTTGAATATTCTAAAATGTTTAGTGAGAATGAAGTATTATTAAACCATTTTTAATAATAGGCAATCAAGCATTGACTTGGCTTTTTCTGTCATTTTAAAAATCTTTTCTAATGTCAGGGTCAGATTAAAGCAAACCTAAATAACATAGGTTTCTGAGCTCTCAATTCTTTCCCCATTGTTTGTTTTGAGAAAAATAAAACTTTTTTATTAAGTTGGCTATTTAGAAATAACTTCTTCCAAAGGAGTCTGAATAGACAGGCATAAATAAAATGTCCTGCTTATCTCTTAAAGCCACTGACATCTATGTGATTCTTTCTAACAATGTCCACAGGATAACTACAGGTTGTACCATGGATGTTCCTGGACCACAGAGCCCAGGACTAGGGAGGTCTGGCAGCAGGGCAGGAATATGGTAGAGGGGGACTAGTGACTCAGCCAAGAGTCCAGTGTGGGGGAGGAGCAATGAGGGGGGTGATAGGGCAGGGAGTTCTGGCCCCAGTGGCCAGGGAGCTCCAGCCTGGCAGTGGCTTTGGAGCACCAGCACCCAGGGAGCTCCAGCCCCACCCCATTCCGGCTCCAGCAGCCGGGAAGTTCCAGCCCCTGCGGCTCCATCCCCAAACACGGAGCCAAGCAGCTGCAGAACTTCAGGCCTGGCTATGGAGCCAAGTGGCTGTGCAGCTTTGGCCCCAACTGCGGAGCTCCGGCCCTGGTTACAGAGCCAAGCAACTGCAGACCTCTGGTCATGCCACTCCGGTGCCAGCAGAAGTGGGGCCAGAGGCAGCTAGAGAGCCCGGGGGAGCTGGGGCAGCAGCAGGGCCAGGATGGTGCTCTAGCACAGTGCCAGCAGTGCCATGAGGAGAGGGACCTCCCTTGGTCCAGCAAATCTCATTGGGGACCAGTCAGGTCCTGAGAGTGTAGGACAAAAGAAGTCCAATCTGTGTTGTCAAAAACGGTGATCCATGGAGTCCTTGTGCAGTACAAAGAGTTATGAAAAACTGATCATGCTATCGGGGCTTGGTGGATTGCATAACAGTGCAATGTCATTTAAACCCTCTTTCATTCTTTTTCTTTTGTGTAGGAGATAAGTGCTTCCAATTATGGACTTTTGCAGATTTCACTGAGATTCAGGTCATTGCCACTTGCAGGAATCGCAATATTTAAGTTTTCAGTGCCTAGAGCTAAGGAAAAAAGAAACGTATTGAGGTGTGATCTCAAATGAAAAAAGTAGAAATGGCATTACTAGAAATTAGCATTTATTATGTAACTCAACTTTTTAAAAAAATCATCCCAATCTTCACAATGTACTTGTTTACACCTCGTTAGGCTTAATTTCTTCTGTCCAGAGTAAACCACTGAAGGAGAAGACATTTTCTGCAGGATTTTTCATCTTTGTCAATTCTACAATAGAGATACCAGGATGAAGTAAATTCTTAAAAAGAAGAGACAGGGTCTGAAAACAAACAAACACACACACAGCCCTCGCCCCCCCCCCCCCATATTTTATATAATATACAGAGCTGGGAGCCAAGTTCTCCCCAGGCATATATGTACATCTACTTCTGACTTCAGGAGTTCTGAACAAGTCTCGGAGGTAAGAATTTGACACTGAATTTGTGTATAGGACAATAATTTTAATTAGATGTAACCTGAGAGGAAAGTTTGAGCATGATGCACACTTTTGGCATGAGAAGTGATGGAAAAGCAATATCTACCATCTAGAATACTTTTAGCTCACTGTACTTATTTGTAAAGGAAAGAAGTGATCAAACAACATAATACTTTGTGTGTTCCAATTACAATGTGTGGTCAACCTCTAATTTCAGTGTTTTACGTTTAATTGTATAAAAACCCACCATTATTCCTAAATTTCAAAATTCTTCCCTCAAAACTGGCTCTGGGTACATGTAAAACATAGTTTTCAAAGCTAACCAGTACTTGTAAATTTAAATACCACAGCTCACAATAATCCTTTTGTCAAAAGGTTGAAAAACAAAATGGCCTTTCTGTTTGGATCTGGGGATCAACAAACTCAGTCTTTGCCAAACCAGCAGAAGAAACAAACTCTGAAATATGCACCAACTCCTGCTCTCAACTTGACTAAAACAACTTGTCAGTGAACAAATGGGGATCTTTAATTAGACGTACAGTATTGGCATCATTATTCTCAGTCAATGGAAATAATCATATGTGAATGAGACAAGCAAGATATGGGGCAAAATTCTTACAAAAACGTAATGACTTGGGCACTTAAGTCCCATTTGTCTTCAAATCTGTTTGGTGCTTTTGAGAATCTTACCGTAGATCTACATTACGGCAGATTTGGAGCAATAATCATGGAGGCTAGAGTTAAGTGGGGCCTCACTATTTACTTATTCCACCATTGGCTAACTCCTATAGTCCATAAAAATAAAATAAGGCCACAGGTGTAATAAAATTCCTCCAGACTATTAAAGATCAAATGGGATACTCTAATCTAATGTTGCCACATTTCACCCTAATGGCTTCTTTGATTATGATAAGTTATATCAGTATGTTTCATTGTGAATACCATGCACTGTTCAAATCCATCAAAACTGAATACTTCTGGGTCAATGAAAAGGATCTGCTAAAATATCCCTCTCAATGTAATTTACAGAGATTTTAAAGCCAGAGAGAACCATTTGTGATCATCTGTATAACACCTGTGAAAGAGCCTTACCCAATTATTGATTCACCAACCCCACACTTTCTGTTTGACCCAGAGCATAGTATTCCATGAAAATAGCAAGGACATTATTTTACTGATCATGTTCTTAAAACATCAATATTTCAGCTGCATTTTTGACATACCAAAAATAATTAGTCCATAAATGTTCAAGTTAAGAAAGAAATTAGAAACAGTAATATAGCATTCAAAATAGAAGAGAAGTATATTTTGTTTTCTTCTAACTTACAACTACCCAGAGAATCCCACTGAATTCTAACTGGACAAAAAAAAGCTCTGTTTGCATGAAAATTTTGGAACTAAATTAGGAGTTACTCAGAAGTAAAATTAATGTTAAATGGTTATAAAGCGAAAATTTAGAATAAAATTTAACTTTAGAACCATAAATAGAATTCCTAATTCTCAGACTTTCATCTCATAAAGCTTGTTTATATTGCACGGTCGCAAATGTTTTAAACTAGAATACTGTTCAAATTAAAGTATAAAATCAAAAGCTTCCTTAAGATTCAAATTGTGTACCTGAGATTATGAAGCTGAGGACTTTACATTTTCCTTTCCATTAGATCCCAATTTTGCTTCGCATTCCTTGCAGATATGATGGCAATGCCTAAAATCAGGAGGAGAATAGAGCATTCAAGATTTTTGCTCAGATTTCTCTAACACAATTGTCATTTTTTTGGTTACATATTAGTAAGGAATTTGAATGACAGGGTTTATAGAAGGAATCTCTTGTTGTTTTTCATTCACCCACTTTACATTCTTCAGTCCTTCCAGCTATTTTATGGCATACAGGATGACATCTGAATGCCTCAGCAAAAGAACTTCATTATTCTTATGTATTGCTTATTTTCAGTAGTGCCCAAAATATAGTAGGGTTTTTCAAGCAGGAAAAGGAAACATGGTTTCTGACAAAAGGAACTCTGGTGCCAACTCTGTCCTCACAACTATACAAGCAACATCATCACAGGACCTAACCACATAAGCCACCATGTCAGACACTCATATAACTGCACAGCCACCAATGTGATCTATGCCATCAAGCGCCAGCAATGCCCTTCTGCCATGTCAATTGGGTATACTGGAAAGTCTCAACAACAAAGAATTAATTAACACAAATCAGATATTCAAAATGGTAACACACAGAAACCTGTTGGGGAACATTTTAACTTGCCCGGAAACTCACTAATGGATCTAAAAATGACTATATTATTACAAAGCAATTTAAAAAAAATCAACTTGAGAGAGAAGTTGCAGAACTTAGTTTCATTTACAAGTTTGACACCTGGAATTGAGGTCTGAACCATGTGGGCGGCTACATTCCACACCCTAATGACATAAAAAGCCAAGCACTAGGAACTTAGAGCCCACTATATGAACCTCATTTAGCATGAACACTCTAATTGACAATATTTCTTCCCCATTTTGTTCCTTCTCTTTCCCTACCCATTCTCTCCTTTTCTGCTATTTATTTGTACCCAGGACCCCCTGAGCTCCATTCATCTGAAGAAGTGGGTTGTGCCCACAAAAGCTCATGATACCATTTACATTTTTTGTTAGCCTCTAAGGTGCTGCAGGACTATAAGGGCATGTGTACACAGCAGGGCTAAAACTGAAATAAGCTATGCAACCTGAGCTGCATCAATGGCATATCTTAAATCAAAATAGCTTATTTCAGCTTTTGGCGCTGTCTACACAGCAGGAAGTCAGAGATAGCACTCTTCCTCCAGCTTCCCTTATTCCTTGTAAACTGAGGATTACAGGAGCCGGAGTAAGAAGTCCTCCAGCTCGACAACATTTTGACAGTGTCAAAATAACTGCTTGTGGTGTAGTTGCAGACTAATAACACTGCTGTGTAGACATACCCTGAGAGGGGATTACGTGAACTGAATCATAAGGTAAGGAAAATGATTTTAGTAGCTGTATTTTGTATGGACTTGAGAAAGGACTGGATTTAAGAAGCCAGAGAAGAGGAGGTTGCATTAATTACAGCAGAGAACAATGAACTATAGGGATAAAGAAGATGTGGTGGAGAAACAACTTGCAGGACATACTGAGAAAAGGCAGAATCAAAAGTGAACCTAAAGTTATAGCCCAAACTGATGGAATGGATAGTGTGATATTTAATAGAAATTTATCTTCGGCCTGGTACCAACTGTTGATCTTTTATAATTAAATTAGTATATGCAGAGGCTAGGGATTTAGTCTTTTAATTTACAGGATTATTTATGTCGTTCAAACAATGCAGATTATATTGAATATATACCTTTAGGTATGACATTCAAGAGTTTCCTATGAGCTGAAGCAAAAGGTTTAAAAGTATGCTGTAGTTGCCTCTTTTTATTTTCAGTACCTATGTTTCTGCACCAAACCCCATACTTTCTGTTTGAGCTAGAGTATAAGATTGAGTGATCTATATTCAAGACAAACCTTTCAGATTCTGGACGAAGTGGCTGAACTCCTACACGTTGGAACTTTTTCTGGCATATTCGTATATATGACATCGTCCCAATCGCAAAACCAAAGGCACCAGCAACTGTACAAACCAATCACAAAATATTTTTTGTTCAAGATACTAACTCAAGATACTATCATTTGTCCTTTTGTAGTGAATTGCTCTTATGTAGGACTTTTCATCCCAAAGTACTTTATAAACATATACCACTATTACTGTATAATATTTGTAAGTTCTCTTATCACTGAAATTCAACCATCTATAGAGTAAAACAGTGCAGCTGGTTAACAATACACAGCAACGCTGCATAACAATTCAGATGTGAAAAAGAATACTATATACCCATGGTGTCCAGCCAGTTCTGAAGCAATAGCCACTACAGTGGCTTCTGATATAGCGAACTAGCCATACTCAATCAGCCAAATGGCCACATGTGACTAGTGTGTTGCACACCACAGCTATATACACTTGTTATTGCAGGGTGAATTTAGATGAGTGTAAACATGGTGAAATTTGACAAAGACTTACATCTTTGCAAAATGCTCCGTGGTAGTTCTGATGATTACAAATAACTAGGACTTCAGTTTAAGTCTTGATTTCATTAATACCACTGAGCTTGGGTTCAATAAAGAAAAACTACTTCTGGCAATACACTGAATTTTCTGTGGAGGTCTTACATCCAAATACGCACCAAATGAAACCCTTTTGCAAGCAGACTAGATCACATCATTTAAATGGTGTCATTAGATTATGTACATGCATTACAAAACAATTCCTATGAAAATATTTTTTTAACAAAATGTTCCAAAGTTAGACAACAGGATAAATTGAATTTGTATTATTATTTCTTTATTTGAGGAGTTACATGGCTATAATAATTAGAGAACTTAACCATGCTGGGAACCTGTTATGGTAGTGCTAGGGCTTTACTGCTTTATTTTATGTAATAATCAACAATATCTGCCCTACTATTTCGAGCTACGGGTGCAGCGTAGATGCACCCTAAAAGAACAGAAATAATAGGTATATAAAATAAGGTTGTGAGAATAGGGAGAGAACATAGTAATAAAACTGTAGGATATTGTAGCATAAACTAGTTAAGTGCACAATCAGCAGCTCAAAACTCATGATTGGTGTAGCTGTGAGCAGATGGCAGAATTTCATGTGTATTATGGCAAGGTGAGTTTTAATGAAGCTAAGGTAGAGAGAGACAGATTTTCATTGGGAATTTTTCCAAGAAGGAGGGGGCATGGGAAAAAACAGACCATTAAGGATAGTTTTATGGACAGAACCTTGGTGCGGGCTGACCTCCAAATAAAAAAATAGTACATGTAGAGCAATTACAAATTGAACATATAATCTTACTGAAAAATTCTTCATTAAGCAATCTTTACTTAATAATTAGCTTGTAAACTTAGTATATCCCATATAAATAGAATTACCTAAACAGCTATAGTGACACCCTATATGTTCAGATACACAAAAGTTTGGATAACTGAGATTCACTAGAACAGGGGGAGACAGCACATGAAGGAAGTCTGGATTCTGAAGAGTTCAGATTCTACTGTTAATGAAGATCCCCCAACCTTGTCTTTCTTTTTAAAATAAAACTACTGACTTACCTGCAATTTTAGGTAATGATCCAAATCTTGGGCTTGATGAGAGAAAGCCTAAAATAAAACATAACAATTAAGAATGCCTATCCTCTTGAGAAACTCCTCATCTATCAACAAAAGTGATATTTTTCTAATAAGACTCTCATTTGTTAGAGCTTTTATTTAGGAAAATATACCATTTCCAAAACCCTCTGGTAATTCCCAATACAGTTATTTGCATGATGGCATGCTAGTAGTGTCAGGGAAAAATACTTTGTACTGACAGGTGGAGAATTGGAATCCAGCTCTCTCATTCAATTTCTTGCTCTCTAGGCAAGCACAAGCTGAGAGCTAGCTTGTAGGGCCTTTTTGGTCAATTATCAATCTAGTATTAACTGTCATCAGATAGATGTTTATCCTCTTTAATAGGCAGGGAGGAGTCAATTTGACATTTGGGCTTTTGAGGAAAGAAGGTGTGGTTCCATGAACAGAGGAGAAAATGGAAAGTTTCTCACCTTTCCCCACCAAAATCCCCCCTTCTCTCAGATTGACTGTGACAATGGAGACTTGTTTCTGATCTCAATTTGGTAGCAGCCTGTACTCATGTACTGTTATCTGTGCATGCTCAGCTAACACCATTAGACAGTAAATAAAAATACATCAGAAGGATTTTTCCACATAATCCTCCACATGTTTGTGGAGCCTTCCAATTTTACTGTTTTACTGTTGCAGCCACCATTCTGGATATTATCTAGAACCTGTTAAAAATATCCAGGCAGAATGAATGAATATAACCATGTGATGTTACTGCCAAATCTCAGCCAATGAAAGCAGCAAGGATCAGAATGAGTCAGTCTGTTGTATTTTGTACCGGCATTTGTTTGGTGACCCATCCATTTCTGCAGAATTTAAAAATTTAAATTCCATTTAAAAATATTATATTTGAAAGGGCTGAGTCTGTAGATGGAGAGACACAGTAGCTCTGAAGGCTACAGAATGACTCCTTCAATGAAATGAAAGACCCTAAAACACAATGGAAGCACTGCTTTCTGGTAGGATGTCGGGGGAGGCAGGGTATGGGAAAGAAGTAAGGATGACAGTGCCAGGTTATGTAGGTTAATTCCACACAGAAGAATTTGGTGGTAGAGGGAGTATAAAGTGGTGGCCAGTTGACCCACCAACGTAGATTCACATATAGTAGGGGATGCAAGTTTCTTCTAAAGCCAATGATCTGTAGTACACGGAATCCCTGCTATAAGTCGCTCTGGTATACATCCATTCTGCACTAAAGTCATTGATGCTTGTAGGAACTGATGCATTATAAGTCCTCCCATTCCTTGCTCTTAAGTCGCACAATACCGCCCCACACACTACCACCCCCAATTTGAACAAATAGAAGTCAGCTGTAGGACAAAATTTCCCTCTTTAAGTTGTTTCACTGTAAGTCCAAGTTTTTTTAAACATATCTTGTACTTACAGAGAGGACGGCCTGTATACACAGCAAAGTGCCATGTAACCAGTCTATGCCAAGTGTTAGACTGTGGGGAGGAGAATTTATTTTTCCCTAGCCTCTATTAGGTAGAGCCCATTTATTTTCACTTTGGCCAGGTGTTCAGCAGTTGTTTCTAAAAGAAATACAAGCTGCCCCGTTCGTGTCAAATTAGTCAAGGGACAATAATAATAATTTACAATTGGCATTCTTAATTGCTTTACTGTTGATAATTGTAAAATAAATATCCAGCTAGAGTGGTTATGTGGAGTGTTATCTGTCAATGAATGAGAAACACAGAAAGTAGTCTGCAACTCCTTCATGGGCAGACAGAATGCAACTAGACTGATTCACCATAGAAATAACACGATAATCGTCTGTGCAGATTACACGGCCGCTCTATAAGATCACCTGCCCTCCCACCTTTGCATTGACCGAGCATGTTTCTGTTTATATACTTACATTATAAAAACACGGCCAATGCTTTCTAGAAGCCATAATTGAGAGCTACAATGTCAGATTCCGATACCCTTATGTGGATTAGTACCCTATTCTACAAGTAGCCCGATGAAGTCAGTGATACTTCTTGATTATAGAATATAAGTGTGACCGATTTAGGCCCCTAGTATTTGGAAGGGTATGAGTTCAAAAGGAAATATTCAGAATGAGTTGTGTTAATGCATAGTTGTTAGATCATTGTAGTAATGTTGGCACTGAATGGGAAGAACATTCAAATATGAAAAGCAGCAAGCTCCAGGGAAATTCTGATCAAGTACTGACTTCAGATAAGCATGACTTGGGTTCATTTCTAATATCTCCCATTTACCATTGTAGATTAGTCCTTGAGTGATGAGCATGCTTCCTAAAGACAAGGGAAGACCTGGAAAAAACAAGAAACAAAATAAAATCCAGCACTGTAATCACTACTGCTGATGGGCTGACAGGCCTGGCCAAAGGGTTTGCAGGGCCCAAGGCAGGATACTGGGAGCAGAGTCCCAGGCCCGGCCAGTGGATGGTGAACATTCAGCATTGTGGGGCCCTGAAAGCGCGGGGCCCAAAGCATTTGCCTTGCTCACTTTGTCCTAGGTCTGGGCCTGCTGGCTGAGAATTATGTATCTCTTTTTTGTATTTATTATTCTTGTCTTCCCCATCCCAGATTGCTTGTCTCATTCACCTTTAATGTCTAATCTTAGCGTATGTCTAGACTACATGCCTCTGTCGCCAGAGGCATGTAGATTAGGCTACCAGGCATAGGAAAATGAAGCGGCGATTTAAATAATCGCCGCTTCATTTAAATTTACATGGCTGCCGCGCTCAGCCGACAAACAGCTGATCAGCTGTTTGTCGGCTCAGCGCGGTAGTATGGACGCGCGGGTGTCGACATCAAAGGCATTTGTTGACCACCCAGGTATACCTCATCCCAGGAGGCATACCTGGGTGGTCGACAAATGCCTTTGATGTCGACACCCGCATGTCCAGACTACCACGCTGAGCCGACAAACAGCTGATCAGCTGTTTGTCGGCTGAGCGCGGCAGCCATGTAAATTTAAATGAAGCGGCGATTATTTAAATCGCCGCTTCATTTTCCTATGCCTGGTAGCCTAATCTACATGCCTCTGACGACAGAGGCATGTAGTCTAGACGTACCCTTAGAAGGTAAGCTGTTTGGGTTCAATGACAGCCATTGATTATATTTGTACAGCACCTAGCACAATGGAGCCTAACGTGGTTGTGGCCTTTTGGTGCTAAATGCAGAATAAATAACAACTTGCACAACCATAGTAATATATCCCCCAAGAAAGCAAAACTAAAATATGTCTGGCCCTGATAGCAATCTGATTAAAAGACGAAATTCTTATAGTTTTTCAATTTTTTTTCTTTCAGAATAACCATATTTAGAGTTGTCAGCTGGCCAGCTTTACACTCACTCTGCAATCACTTTTGTTGTTGAAATTATACAGAAACCTTGTTATTTCTTGAAAAAAAATTAAAATTAAGATTATGTATGAGAGAGAAAATGGAAAGTGTCCTTTGGGTGAGAGTAAAAATAGGTTTAAAAATAGCGACATCAGTTAATAATAGTTAATTATTAACAATGAATGGAACAATTCTGCCTCTTTTACTTAAAGTGTACTTTATTGTGTAATTAGTCCCACAGATTTCATAGTAAGTACTACTCAACATAAGTAAGGATGACAGAATTAGACCCTAATAATCTTCTGTCAAATAAATATAAGTGTTAAAGTAATTCACAAGTCATGCGGCAGAATTTAAAGCAGTCATTCAGCTAAAAATACATCAAGTGCTGATTCTCACTGGGATAAGAATTAATTTGAGCTACCTACCTCTGTACCAGAAACTTTCATTTCTACATTCTTGACGGATCCTTTCTACTTCTTTGCTATTGATGTGAGCATCTGAGATGGGACAGTGGAGCAAAGACTGAAATGATCAATGTTTTTGTTAGCTTACTGATTTTTATCTTACAAGACCATTTTAAGCCAATTTAACATAAATTAAAATAGTTACCAATATATGGAAAGTAAAAAAGAAAGGTATTTTTCTTTCATAAGTTATGCGACCACTCTCTAATGTCCCAAAACAAACAAACAAACAACCCTCCCATCTTTAGTTAATCAAACAATCAAATGTTTGATAGTTCCAGAGCAGAAATGTGAAGTACTTTTCAGGCTTTACACTAAAAAGACTTCATCCCACTTGAAACATCTTGTCTACAATCAATCAGAGCTGTCCCTACGGGGTATGGCACATTGGGGTGCTGCCCTAGTGGCTGGAACAGCCACCAGCAGCTCCCCTCCCAGGATCCCTACTGCCCACCCATGGACCTTGCAAATCAGTGCCTCCTCCTCATTCCCAGCACCTATCACCTGCAGCAGATTAGCTCTTTGTGTTGTCAGGAGGCAGTGGGGGAAAGGGAGAAGAGGAAGAGTAGAGAGGGCACAGCATGATCAAGAGAAAGGACAGAAATGGGTGGAAAGAGGTGGGATAGGGTGGGAACAGGCAGGGTGGAGTGCAGGATGAGGGTGGGACCTAGGCAGAGTAAGGGGGAGCACCTGCCAGAAGAAACTTAGTGTCTACGTCCCAGACTCTGCATCACCCTTGGGACAATCCTGCTTGCAACAGTTTAATAAGTTATTAATTTTAGATAGGCGGTACATTGTTTAATTTCTCTTAATTCTTTTATTCTGATCAGTCACATTTTTTCAGTTAATATTCTAGGGTTGAACTGGGAGGAAAAAAGGCATTATTACTCTGAGCACACTCGCAAAATGAACTCCGCCCATTGAGATGCCAAAATGAGAAACTGCTCTTGGTAGATCGTGCAGGTATTCAAATTTTGATAATGTATGCCCTCAGGTGCCGCAGTCTTAACTCCCCCTCCATGCAATTCAGATATTCACATGGGTTCTGTTGGGCTTCTCCGGCTGGGCTTCTCAATAGCACTCAGTTGTCCTACTGGATTCTGCAGGCATGGCTCTCTGATGGTAAAAGAAAAACTGGTGGTATTTTCCTACAACTATCCAGTAATGGCAGCAAAAGGTGTGTCCTTCTCCTTTCTTTGTTGAGCAGTGAAATAGGAAGAGGGGGTAGCTAGTCCGTTCTCCTTGTCCAGTCAGGTAAGGAGCTGCAGTGTAGGGCAGGCTATGGTGCTGCTGCTGAGGCAGGAGTGGTGCTGCAGGCTGTGATGGAACTCACTATCAGGGATCAAAGGAAGGGAGAAAGGCTGGATATTGGGTAGAGAGAGAGGCAAACAGCTGGATGTGGAGCACAGAGGGGAAGACCCTAAAATTCCTTTTCCCAAGGAAGCCTTGAGCCAGCAAGGAGAGGTAATGAGCAGGGTGGGGGACAGGCAGGGACCATAGGAGGTTTCATTTGAGGACTGAGGCTTTTAGCAGAGAGTGGGTATAGGTCCAATGGAGGGGGAGGGAAGACATGAGCTCCTGCTTTTCTAGGTTTCTAATTGCTGTAATACCGTAAAATCTTGAGTATAATGCGCAACTATGTATAGTGCACACACTTAGTTTAGACTCTTAAAATCATGAAAAACCCGAACTCCTATGTATAATGCGCACCCGTTATACAGGAGAACAGGAAGGAAACCTGCCCCCCTCCCAGCTGCCCACGTGCCGAGCTCGCGCCTGCCGGGAGAGCCTCCCCCGCCTAGCTACTGGCGCGCCGAGCTCGCACCTGCTGGGGAAGCCTCCCCCGCCCAAATGCCCATGCACCGAGCTCGCACCTGCTGGGGGGGGGCCCTTCCCGCCCAGGTCCTTGCCTGTCCCCGCCCCCCAGCTCGTGCCTGTTGAGGGTGAGTTTAAAACTTTTTTAAAAAACCTCCTATAGATAATGCGCACCCCGTCTTTGATGCTAAAAAAATGGGGAAAAAGTGTGCATTATACTCGAGATTTTATGGTAATCATCATGAAGTTTTCTTAAACTAAACTAACTCTCTGCTATGGTGCTACAACTGTAGATCGATACTGTGCAAGTGTTTGGCATAATCAGTCTCTTGTACAGTAGCCACACAGCCTTTCTGTGGAAGGCAACAATTATACATTTTTGTTATTTTGTTATATTTCTATCTGGCTACACTGTAAAGGTTTCTTAGCTGCTTTAAGTGCCCTGTAACTAATGTGAAATAATTACTTGGTGGAAATAATCTGGGGGTATCCCCATTTTAGCCTCTTCTGACCCCTCGCTTTTTATTCCTCATTACAAAAACAAATCTACATTACAATATATAGATCTCATTATAATAATGTGATATGTAAAAAGTTACTGGAGTTACATTAAAGAGATATATGTTAAGTAACAGGAGATGGAAAAACTCCTTCATCAGAAAAACAAATTCTCTTAATTACTAAATAAAATGGACACATATACTGGAGAGGGTATGTTGGCTTCATTTATGCTGGATTAACAGTCATCAGGTAAGAGCTTTCATACCTAGACTTCAAAGGAACAGAATATAAGTGATAGATCCTAAGGGGAGGGGACTGAAATAGAATCTCACTGACAGTTATTACCTCAGGCTCTGGGATGGTGAGATAAAGTCAGGAGTCCAAGATAGCTGGAGGGACAGACACACAGAATGCTGGTGGTAGTAGTCTCCAGTTATCCTACAGAAATGAGCTATGGCCTATCCCGTAATCTAGATACGATTTTATTACATTATCTTTGTTTTAATTTGATTTACCAATAAACTCCAAAATTTCCAAACCTGAGTGGTGCTGTGACTCCACATGCCAGGTAGCACCACATGGAGCCAGAGAGCCAGCACTGGCCCTAACCGAACTCCAGCTACAAGAAAGGAACTGCCACTGTGGAATGAGTCCAAGGTGGACTCTGTCTCCAGCCCAATCCTTCTTCCCCCAAGGCCTTCCCTCCACACCTGGCTGGGATTAAGATTATGGTGCTGGGGAGGAGGGTACTGCTGTGGGTTGTTGATGCCCCCTCAGTGGGGTGAGGAAGAGGTTGAGTGCATCTGCTGAATTAGGAGGCTACTTCTACCACTCCATCTCCTTGAGATGAATGGGGCAGTTTACACTTTATAGCTATTGTAGAAAGCTCTGCACAGAATCAGGCATATGTTATTGTTTCAGTTACACACTGTTCAAATTTTCAAGGCTTTACTTACTTTCACAAAAGCTAAAAACTTACCCTTTAAAAGAATAAAAGCTCAAATTTTGTAGCATAAGGGCCACTTTGGCAGAGGTGTCAGCATACCTAAGGGTATGCACTTGGAGATGGGGATGTGATTCCTATGTTAAGGACACATAACTGCGCTAGCTCTGATTGAGCTATTGAATGAAAAATAAGAGTATAACCATGGCAGCAGAAGTGGTGGGTGGGCGAACTTCCCTATGTGTCTATAATCTTGGGTGAGTACATAATTGGAGTGGCTAATCAATCCTGTAAGCCCTGCTGCCATAGCAATGCTCTATTTTTAACATGTCAACTCAATCACAGCTGACACAGCTATGTTTCCTCAGGGTACATCTAGACTACATTCTTCTTTCGAAAGGAGATATGCAAATGTTGTGCTAATTTGCATATCTTCTTCTGATTGCTTTTTCAAATGTGGTTTTTTTCTAAAGTGAAAGCAGTTTAGATGGGGGGTTTCGAAAAGAACCCTCCTTTTTTGGAAGAACCCTTCTTCCTTAAAAAATTTGGTGTACAGGGTTCTTTTGATAAAAAACCATCTAAACTTTTCACTTTCAAAAAAAATGTTTCCGAAAAAGCGATCAGAAGATTATATGCAAATTAGCACTGAATTTGCATATATCCTTTTGAAAGAAGAACATAGTCTAGATGTACCCTTAGTGGGAAATTGCACCTTTAGCTCTAACTATAGATAGAACCAGGCTGTCATGTACCAGCTCTGTGTAGGTCCGCTTAGTTTTGTAATCATGGTGATGAAATAGGTTATTGGCTGCAGTCATAATTAAATTTTAAGGTAGTGGATGCCCCAGACATTCAAGCACAACTCCTACTTAAGTTAGTGAGAGTACTGTATGAGTAAGGCCTTCAAAACTGATTGTAGAGTTTCATAGCAAGGTGTGATGGGATGTGCTCCCCACGCTGGCCCTACAATCAGCTAATTAGGCTGAAAATGGGAGAGCTTCATGCAGCTGATTAGAGACAAGCTCACATCTGAAGGGCAGGTGGGACTACTAGAAAAAAAGTAAATTGGAAGCAAAAGGGGCTGCAGGAAGTAGTCTACATAGTCACTCCTTGGGAAAAGGAAGATGTATTCTGGGGCTGTAGAGGGAAGTAGCCCATGGTTGCAAATCCCCAGAAATGCCAGCAGGCAGTGCCATTCGCAGTGACTAGAGCAAACCTGTCACACAAGATTGTAGTATAGTATCTGAAACATGAACTGCTCATAAACTACATCAAATATAATAAAATACCTACAATAGTACAAATAACAGATGAGGAAGTAAATGATTATGAACAGGGTTATTTCATATCAAAATTACTCTTAATTAAATGTTCCACTATGGCACAAAGTAGTAGAATTTGTCCCTAAGAGTCCTGTTGAGAGTTCTTCAGCATAGGCGTGCTCAAAGTAGGAATAAGATATCCTCCGGAAAAGGGCTTTTTTCCGGAGGATCGGGCCGGATCGGGGCCAGTGTAGACGCTCTTTTCCGGCTTTTCTAAAAGCCGGAAAAAAGCGGCAGACATTTTTATTTAAATGCCGCAGGGGATATTTAAGTCCCCCGCGGATTTCCCTATTACGATCTGAAAAATTAGCATGCCCCTTCCGGAAAAGGGGCCAATGTAGACGTAGCCCTGCTGTAAAGCAGTTTTACCTAATCTTATGCCAATTCACACTCAATTCCTTCCCAGGTTTGAAGTTGGATGTTGAGGATGAGCCAGAGAGCACCTGTGTTCTACTGGTTCTTAGCAGAGATATGCTCCTTTGGGAACCACAGCTAGCTGGCTTAAACTAAAGCAGATTCACTGGGGTTGAGACTGGCACTGGGACCAAAGTAGTTCAACTATAATTGGCAGACCATTGAAAATGGCATTCTGACTACTCTCTGCCTTCTATCTTCTCTACACCGAGCAGAACTTGACACAGAGTGTGGGCCATAATACATACAAGGCTGGATTATGCAGAAATTGTGAATGAAAACATATTGGAGCCTTGTATAGAGCTCAGAGAAGCATAATACAGATAGAAAATTGTTCAAGAATTCTTGATTCTAAAATAAATGTGCTCTGTTTTTAATATTGCATGGGATACTATAAACTAAATTGCTTACAGTTAAATAGCATCATTTTATTATATGCCTAGTTTAAAAAAATTTAACAGGAGTAAAAATTTACTTTGGATTGAAATATGAGAAGCAAAATCGTATCACAGTGGAAAAGGTATAAGACTTTAAACACACTTAATGACAAGAACTAGAATGACCATGACATTTAATAATTTCTAGAGGGATAAGGGATCTTTCGGAAAAGGCTTTATTTTTCAAAAGATCAGCGTCTAGACTGGCGCTTTTCTCCGACAAAGCTCCGTGCCGAAAAAAAGCGGCAGCCATTTTTATGCTAATGAAGTGCGGGAGATTTAAATCCCCGCTTCATTAGCAATTGCGATACGTCTAATTTACATCCTTTTTCCGAAAAAGGGAAGTAGTCTAGACATAGCCCAGGGGAATACTAGCAAACATTGCCTCCTACTCATTTATATGTATAAGTCCATCCATCCAAACAGCTGTTCCCCCAGATTTCATTTGATAGTAAGAATACAAAAAATGACTAAAGATAGCATTCAGCTGAAAGGGGAAGTGACCCCAATTTACCTGTTGGTTTTGTTGCTGTGAAGGTGCCTGAACATTACTTTGTGCTGTTTCTGAAGACATGTCTGTTTGTCCTTCTCCTTTCCTCCTAATAATCTTGGTCAGCAGCAAAGACAGCAATCTGTCTTTCACAGCTGGCTCCTCCTCCTCTCACTGTTTGGTACAAAGGTAAAAAAGTAAAACATTACACTGTTGGAGCCAACTGTTTACCTAGAGAAAACACCCATTTTTAAAGAAGCATTATTTTTATCACAGATACTATTTGAATAACCTGCTATTAAGTATAAATAAAAAAAAATCACAATGGCTGAACTCAAAGGGTGTGTCTAGACTACAGGGTTTTTTTGAAAAAAGTAGCCTTTTTTCTAAACAACTTCACCTGCATCTAGACTGCAGCCATGTTCTTTCGAAAGTAAATCGAAAGAATACGGCAGTTTTTTTTATCATGGTAAACCTCATTTTGCAAGGAATAATGCCTTTTTTCAAAAGTACTCTTTCAAAAAAAGGTGCTATTACATGAAAACTGTGCTTTTTCGAAAGAAAGCGTCTAGACTATCTTCCAAAAAAGCTGCTCGCTTTTTTGAAAAATCTGCTTGTGGTCTAGATGCTCTCTTTTGAAAGAGGCTTATAGTTTAGATGTAGCCTAAGTAAATTATATTAGGCCACACAATGCATTGTCCCCTTTCAATTAACAGAAATACTGGGTTTGTACCGAGTCTGAATTAAACAGGAAAGTGTACAAGGAAGCATTATGTGCTGGGGATTGCAGAGTACAGCACACACACACACAAAAAAAAAACGTCAGGAAAGGGCAACAAAAATGATTAGGGGTTTGGAACGGGTCCCATATAAAGAGAGATTAAAAAAACTTGGACTTTTCAGCTTAGAAAAGAGACTAAGGGGAAATATGATAGAAGTCTATAAAATCATGACTGGTATGGAAAAAGTGAATAAGGAAAAGTTATTTAATTAGTCCCACAATAAAAGAACTAGGGATCACCAAATGAAATTAATAGGCAGCAAGTTTAAAACAAACAAAAGGAAGTTTTTCTTCACTTGGCACACGGTCAACCTGTGGAACTCCTTGCCAGAGGATGCAGTGAAGGCTAGAACTTTAACAGGGTTCAAAAAAGAGCTAGATAGATTCATGGAGGTTAGGTCCATCAATGGCTATTAGCCAGGATAGGTAGAAATTCTATCCCGAGCCTCTGTTTCTCTGGAGTTGAATGACAGGGGAGGGATCACGTGAGGATTACCTGTTGTGATCCCTCTCTCTGGGGCATCTGGTATAGGCCACTGTCAGCAGACTGAGCTAGATGGACCTTTGGTCTGACCCAGTATGGCTGTTCTTATGACTGAGGACAAGTGTGGCTTCAAGCCTCCTTCCACCTTCCTGATTCTTGACTGCACTGGAGGTCTAAATGGCCCCAATATGAATGAGGTGGCTCAGAGAGTTGGTCTAATTTACAGCAGCCTGTCCAAAGTGGTGTCCAGAATTCCCATAGTACAATGACCTCTGTGCCTGTGCCTTTCTGACCATGCCCTGCCTTTAGCCTCTGACACACATATTTTGTTTTTCCACTATGGGACCTACACATCAGGTCTAACATGAACTAAGGCCTAGTCTACATTAGGAGTTTAGATCAAACTAGCCGCATTAGGTCAAATTTCTAAACAGTGAGTCCCCACCACCAAGCTCATTCTGTTGACTTAAAGAGCCATTAAAGTCGATTTTAGTACTTCTGCTTTTCACGAGAAATACACTAAATTCGACCTTGCATGGTCAACTTTATGGTAGCGCAGTCGCAGCACTGTGAAAGTTGAAGTTCTTGGTCTCTGGGAGATGCCCCGCAGTGACTGCTCTGGCCAGGACATTCAACTCTACTGCTCTTGAGGTGAACAGAAAAAGCCCCAGGGAAGTTTGAATTTCATTTTCTGTGTGGCAAGCATGGCACTCAGACCTCAGAGCAGGCAGCACACCTGACCATGAGTTCCCAGGGTTGCAGATGAGCACTAGAATGGAGAGTGCAGGAGCTACTAGACCTCATTGCTGGATGGGAAGAGGAATCTGTTCAGACAGAACTATGAACCAGCAAAAGGTATGCAGGTATTTATGGAAAGAATGCAAAGGGCATGGAGGAGAAAGGATACATCAGGGATGTCACATAAAAATAAAGGAGCTGAGGCAAACAGATGGTCTGGATCAACGCTGCAAAAATGCTGCTTGTGTGAACAGGAGGGACCTGACCTGCTCATTGTTTAATGTGCACGGTTACATGCAGCTTCTCCCTGTGCTGCTGCCTCTGTAACCGAGGCATCAGCATGGGGGGGAGCAGGTGGAGCCAGTATATGTGGGAAGCTGGCTTTTAAGCTGTCTCCCTGTGTGTACCAGCTCCTGCAGAGCCGCCTGCCCCATGTGTAACTGCTGAAATTTTCAGGAGTTACACAATTACATAATTAAATGCATTTTAACATCCCCTCTACTGGGGATGCAGTACTTCGAACTGTGTCAAACTTTTGCACACACTGAGGACACGTACCTTCAACTTTACAAAATTGGGTGCTGAAAAGTTTATCATAATACATTTGACCTTATCTCATAGTGTAGATCTGGCTTCAGTGTTGCAATGCATAAGTTCCTTTGTGGGTCCAGACCATAACAGTTTTCAGAAATTAAACCTTTCAGGCTTGTCATTTTATTCATCTTTCTTATGCAATATAAACACCTCAAATGTGAATTCTGCACCATCTTTTATCATGTAGCCTGGGAGACCATTTATCACCATGCACAGCAGTGTTGCTTTGGGAAGAAGTTTTTTTTCAGAATGGTGGCACTGAAGAAAGCAGAAGTGGCTTCATGGACACAGGCAGAATATGAAACATACTTGAAAATCTGTTCTCCTCAGGGCTTGCTGGTACTCAAACTGTAAACTGTTCCAAATCTTCTCTGTGTAGCACTTTAGTTCAGGAACAGTTACAAAGCTGTAACACTCAGGAGAAGCACTATATTTTTATTTAACACTGGGAATTCAAGTTTTGGGTTTTTTTGGGGGGGGAGTGGCAGGGTTGAAGAATTGACCTCTTTGTCCTTGCTAAAAAGACTCAGTTAAAGCACTGTGTTGATACAAATCTGTAGTAATGGTAACTTTTTCCATACACAATTTCACCACATTCTACACTATTTTCAAAGCACTATATGTTGATGCTATTTCTCTGAAAAATATAATTTTGAAGCTCTCCGGAAAAAGGTGAAAATTGCCAACTCTTCACTCTTTCTAACTTTATAATAATTTTTCTGTCAGCCTCTTGTCACTTAGGATCATTCTACATAGCATCGTTATTTCAGAATAACAAAGTGCACATCTCCACACAAGCAATTATTTTGAAATAATGTTGAAATACTGGCAAGCTGGAGGACTTCTTGCTCCAACTCCTGTAACCCTCATTGTACAAGGAGTAAGGGAAGTCGAAGGAAGAGTGCTCTATTTCAAAATAAGTGCTGTGTAGACGCTCCCAATTTCAAAATAAGCTACACAATGGATGTAGCTCAATTTGTGTAGCTTATTTTGAGTTAAGACCTGCTGAGTAGACACACCCTTAAAAAAGATCAAGGGAAAGGGGAGGGAACAAAGTTTATCAATCACAGTCACTATCCTGGCATTCATATTCTGATCAATAAACCTAGCTGTGTAGGAAGTTGTATTTAAAAGAGATCATAGGAGATTGAAATAGAATTTGACCTGGCTCCTTTACTACTGCCACAGAATGTAAGCTCTGCGTCTTGTTTTCATCATTGCTTTTCAGATTCAGTAAACAGGAAAAGAAACAGACTTTTTTAGGATTGTATAATGTGTTATAGTAATTTGTATCTTGTCATTAATCTCTCCTTACACCCATAAAATCTTGGAAATATTTCCTGTTACTAAGCTACACTTCAGTTTCAACATAATGAAAAATCCCAGAGATGGACAAACTGAAGAACCTTCCAGGTTCTAAGGATGTTAGATAGTGTGAAATTGAACAGTCATGTAACTACAAGACATCTTAGCAGTTACATGACTACGAGATAGTGCCCGGAGGCCGGGCTGATAGCCAGTACGCTCCTGGCCCCACTCTTAGGGAGCCCCTGCTATCCCGTGCTGCTGCCTCTCTATCAGAGGCAGCAGGGCGAGGTGACAAGTGAGAGCTGGTTCACAAGGGGAACCAGTTTAAAAACCAGCTCCCTGTACAGACTGGCTGCCTGCTGCCCCATGCTGCTGCCTCTGATGCAGAGGCAGCAGTGCAGGGTGGCTGCAGCCCCTGTCTGCGGGGGATCCGAGCTCCCCACGGACAGAGGCTGCTCCGCGGCAGCAGACCCTCTCCATCGGGGGTTTTAATGAAAGAAATTTAATCTTTTTGTAAGCATTTGTTTTTCTGTATTATGGAGGACTTGATTCTGTTGGGGGTAGTGACCACACCACTCTGAGATTACTAGAGAAAATTCATGGAGGAAAAACTTTCCACTCTTTCAAAGATCTGTTTTAATTGCCAGAGACTTTGTCTTACTGTGTGGGTGAATCTGGAATAAAGTACTAATTAATCACTGTGACATTTAGCCCAGCACTTACAGTAGCAGTTCAGCTACTTGGCATCTACTGGGGTGGGAGAGAAAATACTTGTGAAGAGATATTGTAAGAGCCCAAATTGAAGTGTTTATTTTAATAATGGGTTGTTATTTTGGTACAGGGTACATAGTTTAGTTTCAGGCTATGTCACTAGAAGCTCAATGGGAAAAACAGGATTAAAATTCAAGTGACCGGACATTACTGTTAAAGGTGTGTGCTCAGATGTTTGACATTAGCTTACAGTGGAACAATCTGTGAAGGACTGCCACTTTATTTTCTTGATTGTCTTTGAAGAGATTGAGTATATTTTGGAAAAAAAATAGATCAATTTTCTTTTTAGGATGGCATTGGGTTTAGGCACAGGCAATCTGAATTCTGTTCCTGGCCTTTCAGCAAGCTTCATATGTGATATTGGGACAGTTATTCAATCCTGTTAAATCTCAATTTCCTCCTAAGTAAAATACCCTCCCTGCATCCGAGTTGTGATGCTTAATGCATGAAAGGGCAGTCAAATACTTTGAGATTAGTAGGTAGATGACTTTACATAGAGCAAGACCTAAACATTGTATTACTTATTGCTATTTATCATTATTTGCACTACACACTAGCATGACTGAAAGCAAAATTTGGCTCATTAAGGACAAATACGTTTATTACGATTTTCCCAATGTGTCAGATTTTGCCCTCCATCAGGAATAGCCCTAGATTGGGACAGGGAGCCTACCATCATAAACAAATTTGGCCTACAGCTTGCCTTGATCTGGCCTGAGAGGCTTGGGACTCCACTCCTCTGCCCTGGCAGCAATACAAACAGCCGCTGTGGCTGGGGTGCCAGTGCCAGCTTGTCTGTGGTGGGGAAGGCCTGAGATTTGTGGGATGGATCAAGGCAAGCTGCAGGCTGATCTGCCTGGCAAGGGGAGTAAGCAGCTTTGCCTGCTGCAGGGAAGCATGCTCTGCAGGCACCATCCCGGCCCCCCATGGTTATCATTGGCCAGGAATCACAGCCAATGGGAATGTCAGGGGGTGGTGCCAGCAGGAAGCGCTTCCCTGCAGCATGAGATTTGTGTGAAGACACCTGTACCCCGCTGAAAGCAGTACCCCCATCCTTTGCTCCCTCCCTCATGTTACACCGCATCCCCACTTCTGCATCCCCGCCTGCCGAAACCTCTCATCCCAATCCTGCACCTCCCTCCCAGACCTCACAGCCTTACCCCCAGCCTGCTTCACATACATTTGATCCCCTAATATTTGATCCCATTCCAGAGCCTGGTGGAGCCTCACAAAATCCACTACCCCTGGGCTTCCAAAAAGTTAACCCAGCCCTGAAAGCCTTAGAGCCTCAATGCCTCTTAACCCCTCCTTCTCCTGTGGGACTAGAGTTTGAGGAGAGTGTCCTTTTTTTCTCTGATTCTCAGTTGGAGGCCACATCTGTGAGGATTTTTTCTTCTTCTTTTCATTTGGGGTCCAAGTCAGTGAGGGCTGAGTTTTTTGCTTCTCACGTGTGTGACCCCCAACTGATTTTTCTGTAGGTCAGTGATCCAGAAAAGGTTCTCCACCCCTGCTCTAGATCTTTTGCTGGCAGTGACGGAAGATTTTTAGCACTCTCCAGGAACAGTGAAGGGGGAGGGAGAACAGCATGCCAGCCTTCCAGCAGAGCAAAAAACAAAACAAAACAAAAACAACAAAGACCATGAGCAATGCACTGTCCTCTACAAGCTGGCATCATAGGTGACTGCCTTAATTGTCTACCCCTGGAACTGACCCTACCCTCAGTTATACTACTGTAGCCCATATTTCTGAATGCAGAACTTGGCCCAGTGTCTTGTTACTTTCTGGGCCCCACACTACAAAAAGGATATGGACGCATTGGAGAGGGTTCAGCGGAGGCAACCAAAATGATTAGGGGGCTGGAGCATATGACCTATGAGGAGAGGCTGAGGGAGTTGGGTCTGTTTAGTCTGCAGAAGTGAAGAGTGAGGGGGGATTTGATAGCAGCCTTCAGCTTCCTGAAGGGAGGTTCCAAAGAGGATGGAGAAAGGTTGTTCTCAGTAGTGACAGATGACAGAACAAGGAGCAATGGTCTCAAGCTGTGGTGGGAGAGGTCCAGGTTGGATATTAGGAAAAACTATTTCACTAGGAGGGTAGTGAAGCACTGGAATGGGTTACCTAGGGAAGTAGTGGAGTCTCCATCCCTAGAGGTGTTTAAGTCTCTGCTCGACAAAGCCCTGGCAGGATTGATTTAGTTGGGATTGGTCCTGCCTAAAGCAGGGGGCTGGACTTGATGACCTTCTGAGGTTGCTTCCAGCTCTATGGTTCTATGATTCTATCCCTCTATATTTAGTCCTATTTATTTTACGGGTATAGTATTTTTCTCAATATAAAACCTAGTAAGGTTTTAAAAACACGTTTTCCACAAAGAATATACAATTTCTCATGAAAGCCAGTTGGTATAAAATCTGTCATTTGATACTAACGTAGTCACCAGCAAACAGGTCTAGGGAAAAATGCTCTCAAAACTGGGCCTTACATAGGGTACTGGAACGAAAAATGCCTTTGTGTAGATGCTGCGTTTCCTTAGCGTGTGTTCACCACTCTCTCGTGCCCAAACCCACATCAGTACATAGACCGACTAGAGCATTTCTCATGCGGATTTTGCGGATTTTCTTTAGTATGATTTCAAAGGAAAGAGCAACTTCGCAGAGACCAAGAGGGGGGAAAAACTTACGATCTGTCCAGATTCTAATTGGGAAGCGGCGGATTTTGCAGTAGATCTAATACTGGGCCCAGTTCATAGTTCTTACCGTGCAAACCCCTGGCGGCAGGACAGTGCGATCCTCGGGAGCAGAACCTCAGCGACGCAGCGCGTCACCAATCCCCGTTTCGGTGAGGGGCTCTGACCAGGAAGAGGCAGGGTTAGATCTGCTGCATGCAGCACGCAGTCTCGATCCCGGAAGCTGCTAGTATCCATGAAACCCTTAGCGAGCTCTAGGCTGCCCGTCCTTTTCCCCGCCACCCCCAGTGTCATGTAACTCCCTGGACAGGGCAAAGGGCTGTGTACTACTGCTGCCCGTTTCTGGTCTGAAAGCTCTGAGATCACATATCACATACCAGAATTTAGTTTTTGTCCACCTGCGGATCGTGGCCGTTCTCTCTGTGACAGTTTACCCAGCTGTTTGGGTGAGTAACTCGCACCAAGGCAGCTACTACAGTACATAACATATCCCTCCCTCCCCCGTGCGTAGGAATGTGATTTTGGGGCGTGTTATGTACCCAAAATGAAGTTTATGCTTTGTATTTGGTTTGGAATAAGCTTCACCTGATTTGAAGTTGTTTCCATAATATAAGGGGATTACAGTTTGGTTCAGTAACTCAGCACCCCCACTACACAAATTATTCCAACACCCCTTGCCTCTCTTCTTTTAGAGTTGTTTGCTACAGGCTGCCAAAATTCACCTCTTTGCAATGCAACCTCCCGAAAGGGTATAATGGGAGAGGCTTGAGGAGTATTTTGATTTTTATGTACACTAAAGATCTCCACTCAAAGCACCAGGAAACTCTGCAATCATTTTCTAATAATATATAGACAGTTTTTAAAACACACTACCTTCACAAAACTACCTACAAACAAAAAGCAGACTGGAGGAGGATTCTGCATAGGAAAAAGGAAGAGAGGGTTCTAAATGTGTTATACTAAACATATTTATGTCACTGAAGAAGATTTTAGCTGCTTAAAAGTGGTACTACAGAGATGGGTATCAAGGCTGAAAGGGAGAAAGTGGGGTGAGCATCCCCTCCAACTTTCATAAAATAAATATAAATGAACTTAGTTAAAACATTGCACCATAGCAAGGGCCTGATCCTGTGTCCACTGAAATCAATGCTAAAGCTCCCACTGACGTCATTGGTGTAGGTCGGATAAGGCCCTTGCTATCTTGCCATAATGCAAATGACAACTATTTCACTTAGTATCTACCTTGAAGAGAAGCTAAATTGAGTGTCATAATAGTTCTTGCAATGTGTTTAATGATAGCTCTGGGGCAATTAAGCTGAACATACTTCTGTCAATATTGGGATGTAAATCACACCTGTAACCTATACTAAAATATACTTTACGGCTGTGTCTAGACTGGCCAGTTTTTCCGGAAAATCAGCCACTTTTCTGGAAAAACTTGCCAGCTGTCTACACTGGCTGCTTGAATTTCCGCAAAAGCACTGACGATCTCATGTAAGATTGTCAGTGTTCTTGCGGAAATACTATGCTTCTCCCGTTCGGGCAAAAGTTCTTTTGCGCAAAATTTTTGCGCAAAAGGGCCAGTGTAGACAGCTCAGATTTGTTTACTGCAAAAAAGCCCTGATCACGAAAATGGAGATCGGGGCTTTTTTGCGGAAAAGCACTTCTGGATTGGCCACAGACGCTTTTCCTCAAAAAGTGCTTTTGCAGAAAAGCGTCCTGCCAATCTAGACGCGCTTTTCCGAAAATTCTTTTTACAGAAAACTTTTCCGTTAAAAGCATTTCTGGAAAATCATGCCAGTCTAGACGTAGCCTACAAGTATAAGTTTGAGGACAGTATTGCAACTTTGGACACAATTAATTGAGATTATTCTAGGACAAGATGCATGTCTGTTTTTTCAGAAAAACAGGTAGAGGAGTGGGCAGGCAAAGTTGTCAGCATAAAAAACCTGGCATGTGATTATTCTATCTTGCACATTTGGGTCTAGGGCAAAAAGTGGAAGGCATAATGGAGCATATAGAGCTATGAAAGGGTGGGAACAAAGGGCAAGGCATGCAACTGCCTCACTTGGCCTATAGCGAATGACACCTCTGACAACATATGAGCAGTCTATCAAGGGCCTATACATTTTTGCACCTTAATGGCAACACTGTGCAGGCTAGGGTTTCAAAGTAGTCAGAGCCATACTGAAGAACAGGTACAGGGGTTGAAGCCAGCCATACAGTTGGAACCGGGTTGAAGGCCACGCTGAAACCAAGGTAGGGGAGCAGCCATAGATCAGAACCAAGGTCTGAGTCCTTACAGAAGTCAAATCAGGATTGTAGTTGGGAGCCCAGATGCAGGCTAAAGGACAAAGTCAGGTGGGAGTCAGTCCAAGGGTCTGGGGGCAGGTGCAAGGCTGGAGTATGTTCAGAGCAGGCTACTGGCAAAACTGAAGTTCACTGCAACAAGGTTGTGGGAGTACCAGGAACTGGATTCACGGCAAGCTGGAAACCTAGGGAGTCTGTACCATGGAAAATAGTGCCTAGGGTGAATTTGCTTTTTGGTGTCCATGATCTTTGTAGTTGTGTGCCCTCATTGTCCCTGGTCCCTCATGAGCTCCCCGGTATTCCCATGCTCTCCTCCCCCCAACCTCTGCACTTCCTTCCTGTACCAATAACCCCTGCACTGTGCCCCCTTCACTTCTACTTCCTATACCTCTCTTCTGTGCCCTGACTCTGCATCTCCCTTCTGCACCCACTTGGTGAAACTGACCCACTTAGATGCACAAAGAAGCTGACATTGCAGCTTGCTCCCCCACTGAACTGCTGCTCCTTCTTCCTAAGCAACCGTGGGGATGCATAAAGAAATGGAGGAGAGCACAGCTGCTGATGCCTCAGGACAGACAGCCCTTGCATAGTGCTTTGTGGGGAAAGCATGCATGCTTGAGAATATGAACACTGTCTTTTTAAAGAGAGCACTCAGGCATAGGTGCTGGAACTAGGAGTGTGGTGGTGGTACCACAGTACCTGCTGGCTTGAAGTGGTTCCTAGTCTATACAGGGTTTCCAGTTTGGTTCAACAGCTCTCAGCACCCCCACAATAAAAATTGTCCCTGCAGTCAGGCTCAGGAGCTTCCACATTTGTTTTCCCACACAAGTAACCAAAGAGCAGCTTCCCCCCTTCCAGTCTCCCCAGCTCAGAGGGGTTAGAGAAGGAGGTCACCCAACATCATCCCCCTCACATCCTGCAGCAGCAGACAGAATGTTCCCACTCCAGGGTGATTGGAATGGGTCTGGGAAGAAAAGGGGAGGGGACAGGAACAGCAACCACTGCACATGTAAAGAAGGAGAAGAGGGGCATCCCAGATCCAGAGGAGTTGGCTGGTCATCCAGCTACCCCCTGCAGCTCTGGTCTCCCCACCCCTAGTGCTGTTGCTCACTTGCCTTTCTGCCATCTCAGCCATCCCAGCTGCTCTTGGAAGGTCAGGTGGGAATTCAAATCCTACTCACAGCACCCCATTTTAATGGGGGCCCTCAGTGCCCACCTCAAAGGCTTGCCCTGTCTGTCACATTGTGAAAGAGGAGGAGGGTTCCTGGCCAAGTTGTGCTGTTGTGCAGAGTAAGGACTTGCCTTCACTTAAATGCTGCAGTGGCAGCACTGGAAGAAAGATACTACCTACACTGACAAGAAGGGGTACTCCACCTCCCTGCCAGGTGGTAGAGAATTCTCCTATCAACCTACTGCTGTTTAAATGGGTCAGTTTTAACTGCATCACTCAGGGTGGGGACTTTTTACACTCCTCAGCAACACAGAAATAACAACCCAATTTCCTAGCATAGACCAGGCCTAATTTACACGTTTGTCAGGCTCAGTAAAAACCTGTGCCTAGGGGTCATTTGACCTTCACATAGGCTGCAACAGCATAGTGCTGAGTCATTGCAGGCTCTGGTTATGGGATGACTCAGTGCTGCTGAATTGGTGCAGCATGCATTAGTGATTAGTAAGGTGCATTTGCCATGGAAAAATGTTAATTTGTGTAAAGGTTTTTGGTTTGTTTGTTTGTTTATTTTTAATAAAAAATGTGGCAGGACATGGGTTCTGGGCTGTCAGTCTCCAGTGATGGGGCTCCAAGCTGTCAGGTTTCATTTTAATGATAGAAAAAACGTGGATTTTTGTTTTTATTGGAGAATTTTTGTGTGGCGTTTACCATGGAAAATTAGGATCCCTGGTGATAAGTCACTGCAGGTACCGCTGAAGTAGTAAGCCATGGCAGCTGAGTGAGCAGCCCTCATCTGGCTATATAGGTTTACCTCCCACACTGTGAACCTTCAAGTTGAAAAAGCAAGGAAATATGTACCCCAACCCTCCACTCTTTATTAAAAGGACAGACTCATTTACACTATATGAATGACTCTGAACCTACACTGTCCTCTCTGTTTTCTGGAGCATATACTAATGTCTGATGCTAAACTGCACCTTGAAGTGCATTAAGGCAGCTAGGAGAACAGCAAATAGCCAGCTTGCTAATAAGACTCCTCCTTATGAGTTTCACTTTCTAAATAAAATCCAAAATATTTCTTTTAATAATTACATTTTCCAGCAGGAAGTTGGCAGTATCTTAGGGGAGTAATGTACAATATGTTGATTCTGGTATAGGGATTTAACGGTGTTTGCTTTTAAAAAACAAAGCAAACAAGCTCATGTCTTAGAGTGCAACTACACTGTACCCTAAACTCAAAATAAGATACGAAATTTGCATAGTGCAAATTGCATATCTTACGTCGATTTTATTTTGAAATAGGCTATTTCAAAATTTGGTGCATCTTTCAAAATAAAGCGCTATTTTGAGCCATCCCTTAACCCTTGTGCAACGAGGTTTACAGGGATGGCAAAATAGCACATCCATTATTTCAAAAACTATTTCAAAATAATGGGCGTATTCACTGGATGCGGGGTAGCTATTTCAGGATATCTCTGGTATCCTGAAATAGCTGCACAGTATACATGTACCCATAGCTACGTCTACATTGGCAAGATTTTGCGCAAATACTTTTAACGCAAGAGTTTTTGCATTAAAGTATTTGCGCAAGAGAGCGTCTACACTGGCATGTGCTTTTGCGCAAGAGATGTCAAAAAAGCCATTTTAGCCATCGGGCTTTCTTGCACAAGAAATTCATGTTGCCTGTCTAGACTGGCCTCTTGTGCAAGAACACTTGCGCAGGAGGGCTTATTCCTGAGCGGGAGCGTCATAGTTCTTGCGCAAGAAGCACTGATTTCTTACATTAGAACGTCAGTGTTCTTGCGCAAGAACTCATGACCAGTGTAGACAGGCGGCAAGTTTTTGCGCAAAAGCAGCTGCTTTTGTGCAAAATCTTGCCAATGTAGACACAGCTATAGAGTTTAAGGCCAGACGGGAGCACCAGATCATTTAAGCCAGTGCTCTTCAAACTGTGGGGTCTGACCTCCTCAGCGGGACCAACAGTCTTGCTGGGCTTTTGAGCAAGGTGGAAGGGGGCTGGCTCTGTGCTCCTGGAAGGGGCAGGGCTTCAGGCAAAAGGGGTGGGGCTGGAAGCAGCCAGCCCTAATTGTTGCCTGAGGTGTGCTGTGCTGTGTCCCCTTCCCCCAGTCAGCCTTTAGCACTGCCTGAAGCACCCTGCACATCACTCCAGCAGCGATTTAAAGGGTCCAGGACTCTACCTCTTTTGCTCTTCCCCACCCCATCGCATCAGCATACCTGGGCCCCCTAAGAGGCATGGAGGAACATTCAGGGGTGCATACGGTAGTGGGTTGAGAAGGGAGCCCCATGCTTCTAGCCAAGCTCCACCCCCAGCCTCACTCCTCCCCACCTTGTTCAGCACCTAGTTCTGCTCTAACTCTAGGCTGAGGCCAGCCTCCAGTGGAGGTGGGAAGGGAGCATCATGCCCCCATTCTCAGCTCTGTCTTCTACCTAAGCTCCATTATTGAGGAAGCCTTGGCTGTGCAGCAATGGAGGAGACACATGGACAGATTCTTTTCATGGTGAAGAGGAACATGACTGAAAAAGTTTGCACTCTGCTGATCTGCTGCATACCCAGCAGCTGCACCCAAACCAAACTCAATAGCCAAAATTAGATCAGAGTATTACAGCCCATAAAAGACTCAACTGTTATGTGTGTTGGGCAGAAAATAGGGGGGACCAAGGCACCCAGAACCTGAGGGGCCTATAAAGGCAGGGTAGTAAGTGAGATAGATCCTGATGATCCATACAAATGACCCTCACCCACATGCTGCAGAAGAAGGCAACAACCCCCTCAATATCACTGCCAAATGTCTCTGCCAATCTGACCTGGAGGAAATTCCTTGCCACTCTGACATTTGATGAAAAGTTAGACCCCAGAGATGTAAGCAAAAATCCAGCCAGCTCAGCATTGTTGAAGAGAAAGTTGGGTGCTGTTGCAGAGCACAGACCCATCCTGTCAATGCCCATATTCGGCTGTGGTCATTTCTGATGCTTCAGAGAAAGGAGCAAAAAAGAAACCCATTGTGACACTGGCAGACACATCGCCAGCTGATGCCAAAATTCCAGTCCTCATTGAACAATGACAGATGCATAACTAGAAACCTATCTGGCTTACAGGTGTGTTAATATCTATTATACAGTACTAGAGTTATAAAAATGTCTTTAGGCTTTATGGAATCTTTGCAGGATGGTGCATGCATTAATCCTACTTAAAATGTGTGTATCCCATGTTATACGGTAGTGTTTGCTCTGTAACTATAAAAATGTATTCTCAGGCCTTGTCTATGCAACACAGTTTTGTCAACAAAACAGTGGACGTGTACACACAACAATGCTCCTCCAAATGATTCAACTCTCCAGCTCTGTCTACATAATAAAACCATCTTGATGAGCAGCACAGAGCTCTTTGCAAAAAAGTTTGAGTGACAGTGGCAATGTAGACAGTGTGCTCACTTATGTCACCTTAAGCGCTTAAAGTTAAAGCATACTTTGTTTCTACTGAACAGGGTTGTACATTGGGTTAAATTGTAAAGCAAACATAACTTGGTTAGCACCAGCTGGAGCTGGATTTGGTAGCTTATGCACTTTCAACAGATTGGTATGTGAAGGGCCACTGTGGGCTTGTCTACACTGACACTTTACTGCACAATCACTTTCTTGCTCAGGGGTGTGAAAAAACACTCTCCCTACTGAGCACAGCAAGCTACATTGCTGTAAAGCACCAGTGTACACAGACATCCAGTGCTGGTGGTTTTCCAGCATAGAGATAGTTTACCTAGAGTGCTGGAAGAGCTCTCTCTCAGGACTGGTGCCGCGACGCAGCGCTTTAAACTTGGCAGTGTAGACAAAGTCTTTGTTCTTGGGGTGGGGCGAGGGGACAAAATCCCACGAGGACAACAACATGAACATCTAAATCTGGCTAACTATTGTTACTCCTTTAGAATTTATCTGAAGACAAATATCAATGGAACTAAAAATTAATGAGGAAGTAATGCAAGCTAGAGTGGACTTTGACTTCATCAACTGAAATGAACAAGGTATCTTACTGTTCTGTTTTCTCTCTTTCCTCACCCCCTTTGTGTTAACATCATATAGGACATGCAATGTATATGAAAACTTGACTCTTCTTTTAACTAGTTCAGGTAAAATAATTATTTATAAAATAAACCATCACAAGCTTGAATCAGCAAGCTTCCAGTAGAGGTAGTATTAGTGTTGGAGTGGTTGTTGTTTGAATTCTTAACAAGTAAGAATTTGGGAAGGCCTATTGAAAATTAACTTGGATTTGTTTTTTCTTTGAAGTTCTTTGGGAAAGTAGGTTAGTACACCTGATTTGATAAATTCTTCAAAGACTCTATTCTCAGTATTTACCTGAAAGTACTTCGGAGCCATGAAAGTGGACATTTGCAATGCACACAAGCAAGAGATAGTGATTCAAAATAATAAATTAAAGCCAGAATACAACCCGCCTCCTAAGAAAAGGGAAAAAAATCCAACTCTTTCCCTCACACCACACCAAAGAACAGGGTAGATTACTGAAAAGAAACAAACCCAAAGAAAGAATTAAATATTGCCAGTGGAGGGAAAGGAAGGATCAGTTTGCTGGTTCTTTGTAAAGTAGGGACTGTTGCAGAGGATCTGTTAGAGAGTGTTTTGGGAGTCTTATTAAAAATACTTCTGTGTTACATATGTCCAAAGTCACATCAATCTAAATGACAGCAGAATTCCTTTCCTTTACAAGGTGTGCAAAAAGCTGACACACTTAACATTTATGGAACTGAAATAAAAATAAATAAATGGAACAAAAGTGATATAAACTGAATTGATTCACTCATGAAAAGAATATAAAAAAACAATAACTACAATCAAAATTCCACAGAAACTGAAAACAGAAGTAGTAAAACAGACACAGCATGGTACAAATAAGTGATCGATACAGAAGCAATTCAAGTATCAAAAGAATGCAATAAAACAGTGTATGCTAACAGTATGCAATTCAGTGATAATAAGATTGCAGTGATAATGCTTGTTGTAGCATGTTATATGACCATTTATTCCGTAATTCTCTGAACAAAATACTAAGCACTAAAGGCAGCTTTTTAGAGAAACCAGAAAGCAGCCATTATCTACATATGGGATTGTTCTCTGATTCCTGGGTATGTTTATTTCTTTTTTGTTTCCACTCTATCCTTCATCAGACATTATATCAGAACTCCTCGTGAAATGAGGAGTAATGGTAGTTCGGACTAGGAAGCCTAGTCCGAACTACCTAGTCCGTGCTGCGTGTAGCCGCGCGGCACGGAGTCCGCACTAGCGGACATTTAAAAATGGCGGCGCCCGGCTTTATGTAAATGAAGCCCGGGAAATTCAAATCCCGGGCTTCATTTGCAACTCCGGTTGCCAACATTACCACCCTAGTTTGAACTAGGGTGGTAGTGTAAACATACCCTTATTTACCAAGCATGGTCTCAACACAGTCCTTGAATTATATCAGTAAAGTCCTTTTGTTTAAACCATCAGTTTTCAAACTTCATTGCACCATAACCCCATCTGACAACAAAAATTACTACAGAACCTCAGAAGGGGGGGACCGAAAACAAAGCCTGCTTGAGCCCTGCTGCTCTGGACTGGGTGGCCAAAATTGAAGACCAAGGGCTTCTGCCCTGGATGGTGGAGAAGTCAAGTAGCCTTAGCCTAGGGTGGTGGAATTGGGATTGGGCATCAGACTTGCTGGTGCCCATGGCTAACACCAGTCTTGGTGACTCGAGAGTGTTAGATATTGGGTAATAGAATAGTCGAGTAACTGTATCAATTCTTATTGGTTACTCGACTATTATATAATCTCTGGGGACGGGGCCAGCAGCCAGTGCAATCTAGTCCCACTCCCAGGGAGCCACTCCATGCTGCTATGCGTGGGCTGCCAGGTGAGAGCCAGTCAGCAAGGGGAGCCAGTTTAAAAAACAGCCTCTGATACATAGACAGCAGCGTGGAGTGGCAGGGAGCTCCCCTGGATGGCAACAGCCCCTGTTCATGGGGGTCTGAGCTCCCTGTGGACAGAGGCTGCTGTGGGGGTGGGGGCGGAGGCTGCCATGAAGTCACCCCTGTCTGTGGTGGGCCTGGGCTGCCATGGACAGAGGCTGGTTCCTGGCAGCAGCCTCTGTTCGTGGGGAGCTCAGATCCACCACAGACTGGGGCTACTGTCATGAAGCAGCCTCTGCACGCAGTGAACCTTGGCCTTCTGCAGGCAGAGCCTCCTGTGCCTTTCCCCTCTCCCCCTGCATTGCTATCTCTGCAGGCTAGTGCTGGGGGGAAACCAGCTTTCAAGACGGCTCCCCCCCCCTTGATGCCTCTGATACTGAGGCAGCAAGGAGGGGAGAAATGCAAGTAGTCTACTAGATTAACCAATAAGCCTAGGCTTATCAATTAATTGTCTAGTCAACTACTCACTGGCATCCCTATTGGTGACCCCATGAAAATGTGGTCGCAACTCACTTTGGAGTTCTGAACCACAGTTTGAGAACTCCTGATTTAAATTAACAGTCTTTGTCCCCTTTCTGTACATTTTCCTATCAATATATATTATTAAAGGTTATTGTGACATTTTGTGAACTTTCAGTCATTCTTCACAGATGAAGTAGCAATTAGAGTAAATTTAGAGGTCCAATTATTGCAACAGATTCACCAGAAGATTCACAGTGTTCCCTCTCTCTATCCGTCATGCATATTCACTATGTACCTAGAACCTGTTAATGTCTTCTAGAACACAGTAGATGCTTAATAACTTTTCACTAACATTTATCAATCAATTTTGCAGAGGGTTTTTTTCTTCTGAGATATTGTGCCCATGCGTAGGGTAGAAAACAGTTGTGGTATCTGAAATACTAATGGTAACAGTCTGTACATTTCAAACAATGATCACTTTTGGTTTTTATACACCCAGATGTTTTATTTATAAGAATAAAAATGCCCATTTTAAAATGTTAGCAATTTAAACTCTGTGGTCATCCCCCCCAGAGTTAGCAAAACACTGCTTTAGATAATTTGTTTTCAGTGGGGCTGACAGACAGGGGCGGATATAGGGCAGGGCGAACGGGGCGGCCGCCCCGGGCCCCGCGCTTCAGAAAACCCCGCGCATGCGCCGTGGCAAAGGGGGGCCCCCGCGGAATTACGCTGCCCGGGGCCTCGCAAAACTGTCATCTGCCCCTGCTGACAGACTCACTGGGTCACTGGGCAAAGCAGAGTTGGGCCAGCTGTGCATCCCCTGGAAGGAATGGGGTGTTGGTTGCAAGCGGCAATGTTGATGCTAGTTTCCCCCAGGCAGCCATCAGTGCTGCTTGGAGTACACTGCATGGGGTTCTGGTGCCAATTTAAAGGGCCCACGACTCCAGCCACTGCTGTAGTAGTGATGGCCGCCAGGAGTCCCAGGCCTTTAAAATCACTGTGTCCTGGGGCAGTTGCCCCTTTTGCTTTTTCCCATTGGTGGACCTGTTGGTTCTTTCCTTTTAGCAATTCTTCTATATATTTCTATAATACCATGGTCCAAATGATGTTGTATACAGATTGATTATAAAATCATAGAACCATAAGGTGAGACGGGAACACAAGAGTCCTCTAGTCTAACCCCCTGCCCAGATGTATGGTTTAGAGACACAACAAATCCTGCAAGACAGATGGCTGTCCAGACGCTTTTTGAAAAAGTCTAGTAAAGGAGATTACATTACTTCCTGAATTTCTAGCCAATTTTATTCCATTACTCTACTGTTCTTACAGTTAGGAAGTTTTTCCTGAGATTTAATCTAAATCTAGCATGCTGTTGTTTGAATCCATTGCCTCTTGTCTTGCCCTCTGTGTCAAGAGAACAATTTTTCTTCTTTTTTCCTATGGCAGGCTTTCCAATATTTGAAGACTGCTGTTGTGTTCCCCCATTAATCTCCTTTTCCAAACTAAACATACCCAGTTCCTTCCAGCTTTGCCTCGATGGGTTGTATTCCATTCCTTTTATCATCACTGTTGTTCACCTCTGAATCATTTCCAGTTTCTCTACATCCTTTCTGTACAGTGGTGACCAAAACTGGACACGGTACTTCAGCTGAGGCTGAGTAGAGTGATACTATCACCTTCCATAACTTGTGCTACGCCTCTGTTAATGCAACCCAAAAGTTTGTTGTTGGTTTTTTTTGCAAACACTGTTGACTCGTGTTAAGATTGTGATCCACCACAGCCCCCAGATTCTTCTAAGCCACGACCAAGCCAGTTATTCCCTATTTTGTATTTGTGCATTTTGTTTTTCCCTCAAGCATAGTGCCTTTTATTTGCTCTTGATAAACTTCATTGTTTTCTAACCCAATTTTCCTGTTTTTCAAGATCCCTCTGAACTTTAGTTTTATCCTTCAAAGTGTGTGCAAACTCTCATCCCCTCCCTCCAACAGCTTTAGGATATCTGCAGATTTAATCAGTATGTTTTCTATTCCTATATCCAAGCCATTAATAAAGACATTAAATACCACTGACCCCAGAACAGATCTTCATCATGGAGCACTCAATTGTGACACTAGTATTTACCCATATGGAACAAATTTGTCCATTGTATTGTGGCCACATAACTGATTTAATGTGCACTTATTGTTGATGATCTCATTTTGAAGAAGTTTCAGGTGTTTTTAATCTACTTCTCTACGTATGAAATTTTTTACTTGTTTTAGAAATGTATATTATAAAGGCAGTTAGAATATTTAATCACCCCCAAGAAGAGGTTAAAACTGTTAGATTATATGGGGTATTATATAAAGATAAATACTATTTAAGTAAACTATATATTTCAGTATTAGACAAATTTTGGGGACACATAGTTGCAATGTTTTTCCCCTGTGCCAAACTGTAATGAAAAATGTATGGGTTTTTCTTCTGTCACCTAGTCTTTTCCATTACAGCATAACTCAAAATTGGCTGAACCAGTGTGGGTTTTATTTTTGGCGTTCCAAAATGCAAATTTGGAATAAATGGAAATATGAGAAATTTCATCCCACAAAGGATTATTTTGTGGAAATCAGAAGAGGATGCGTATAGGAGCCAAGTAAAATTGCTCTCACACTCGAACTATAGTGCCATTACTGCATCTCTATAATAGCAAAATTAATAGAAAAGGTATTAATAATAAGACTGCCAGAAGATACCAACCATACTTGTGAGAATCATATGGTATGGAGGATAATGAAAATAAATAATATATTAGGGCCTTGATTTTTAGAAGTGTGGAACACTCACAACTCCTGTTGAAGTTAATTGCAGCTGGGGGGGGGAGCCTTACTTCCTCTGAAAACCGATAAAGCATCTTTATTGATTCCTCAGTCTTAAACCACAGTGTTAAAATAATCTTCACTCTGAATGTTAACTAATGTAAAAGATAAAAACAATTAAGAAAGAGGGTAGAGGAAAATAGTGATATTTGATTTATTCCATGTAATAATATAATTAAATATATTTGAGTTGAAGATATAGTCACAAAACCCTTATCAAGATGAGATATCAGTTTTTCAAAATTATGAATCACCACAAAATAATAATAGTTTTACAACCAAGTGTTAAGCATATCTCACTTCCTCCTCTGGGAAAGTGACCTTGTTGTTATAATGAAACCTTTCATTTTGTGATTAATTAGTGCCAGTTACATCTGGTAATCTAGTTAAAGTAACTCCCTAGATCAAAATTCTGAGTCTGAATCTAAGATAGTAGTCTCCAATCTTTTTATACTCAATATCACTTTTTTGAATTTAAGGCTAAGCCAGGATCTACCCCACACATTCCATGAGGCCCCAGCCTTTCTCTGAAGTCCTGCCCACTCCATCCCCCCTTGTATCTCGTGCTCGTCCCCACTTTCCCACACTTTCCACACACCTACACTGCACCGTAGGTCGAAATAAGATACACAATTTGAGCTATGCAAATTATGTATCGTATTTCAATGTTATTTCAAAATAGCTTATTTCAAAATTTGGCTCTGTCTACACAGCGCTTATTTTGAAATAAATTGCTATTCTGAAACATCCCTTACTCCTCGTGGAATGAGATTTACAGGGACATTGGAATAGTGAGCCCAATATATTTTGAAATAACGGGCCACTCAAAAGACATAGAATAGCTATTTTGTGATACCTCCACTAGTGCTGCAGTATAGACATAGCCCCCCAGGACTGAAGCAGGGGGTTGGAGTTTGGGAATGGGTACAGGCTCTGGGATGGGGCCAAGAAGTTTGCAGTGTTAGAGAGGGCTCTGGGCTGAGCCTGGGGCAGGGAGTTGGAGTGGATGAGAGGTTGTCGGATGTTGGCTTTGAGAGGAAATTTGAATGAAGGAAGGGGCTCTGAGCTGGGGCAGAGTGTTCCTTTAATGGCTCTCTTCTTCCATCACAGCCCATTCAAAGGGTACGTCTAGACTACATGCCTCTGTCGCCAGAGGCATGTAGATTAGGCTACCCGACAGAGTAAAATGAAGCGGCGATTTAAATAATCGCCGCTTCATTTAAATTTACATGGCTGCCGCGTTGAGCCGACAAACAGCTGATCAGCTTTTTGTCGGCTCAGCGCGATAGTCTGGACGCTCCCCTGCCGACATCAAAGGGAGTTGTCGACAACCCAGGTATGCCTCCTGGGATGAGGCATACCTGGGTTGTCGACAACTCCCTTTGATGTCGGCAGGGGAGCGTCCAGACTATCGCGCTGAGCCGACAAACAGCTGATCAGCTGTTTGTCGGCTCAACGCGGCAGCCATGTAAATTTAAATGAAGCGGCGATTATTTAAATCGCCGCTTCATTTTACTCTGTCGGGTAGCCTAATCTACATGCCTCTGTCGCCAGAGGCATGTAGTCTAGAAGTACCCAAAGTGCTTGTCCTTAGTAAGTGAAGCCCCAGAGTTCAGAGTTACATCTATGTGAGTTCACCTCCCACCTGAGAGGGGAAGAGATGGTACCTCGAACGTTCCACCATTTGATTGCTTGTCTGGTGTTGCCACCCTATTGGCTGCTCACTATTCTGCTCCATTGGCTACCCTGCTAGCCATCACCAATGTACACCATCATCTTCCATGACACCTGCTTCTCTACTGGTACTTTTGAGATTCCATGCAGCTCTATTTTCAGTTCTTAGCACATGGTGGGCAAAATATGGCCTGGGGGCCGGATTTGACCCACCAAACATGTCCCTCTGGACTGCTATGACCCTCCGGGCTGCTAAAAGTCTTGTGGTGCAGCAGAAATTTCAGGGAGGCTACCTGCTTGCTGCAGCCCTGGCCACGCCACTGCTGAAACTGGCCAACTGCCACTAGCAAGCCTGTCTCTTAATGCCCCGTAGGGGGAGGAGGGAAGCACATCTCCACACACTGCCTTTGCCCTCAGCACCATACTCACAGCTCCCATTGGCTGGAAACCATTCACCCTGCTTTGCTCGGGGGAGGCGAGTGACGTACAGGTGGGGCAGAGCAGGCTACTAGGTTGCTCCACTTCCTGCGGCTTCCATCATCATAGTGAGTGCAGGGGAGAGGACGATTCTTGCTGCTGCCCCATGCCAGGCCCCCACCCAGTAATCCCCTAGGTTGTGTCTCTTGGGGAAGGGAGTTTCAGAAAAGGAGTACAATGGGGGCAAAAAGACATGGGGCAGGATGGAGTAGGGGTGTGGCAAAGACAGAGCGGGGGGGGGGGAAGAGGCAAAGTAGGCCCTGTGCCTGGGGCAGAGGGGATTGCCCTGCACTCTCCTAGCAACAGGCCCTCCAGCAGAGTCTCCTGTCCCCACCCTCCTTTTTTGTTCACAGAAATTTGGCATCTGAGCCCCTTGCGTAATGAGTTCAGTTCATCTGAGGATGACCCCCCTTAATCAGGGCAGACTAAGCACAGTTCTGCTGCCCTTCACTCATACAGTAAGGATAACAACATTTCTTTACCCCTGCAGTCAAATTTATTTTGCATTAAAACTAATGTGAAAGTAATCTAATACCCAGGTTAACAAGGAAAGAATGTTTATGCATCTGGATATTATGCTTAAATTATCCAAAAGTACAAAGCTTGGATTGAAAAGTCATAAAATATGTATAGTCCATTGTAACGTAGTGGAGGTGCTGTCTACTTTGTACCTTGTGTTTCTGCCTGTCTGTAGTGTATTGTGTGTGATTCCCAATGACTCAGTCCAAGGCTACGTCTACACTGGCCCCTCTTCCGGAAGGGGCATGTAAATTTCAGCAGTCGTCGTAGGGAAATCCGCGGGGGATTTAAATATCCCCCGCGGCATTTAAATAAAAATGTCCGCCGCTTTTTTCCGGCTTTTAAAAAAAGCCGGAAAAGAGCGTCTAGACTGGCCCCGATCCTCCGGAAAAAGTGCCCTTTTCCGGAGGCTCTTATTCTTACTTCAAAGTAAGAATAAGAGCCTCCGGAAAAGGGCACTTTTTCCGGAGGATCGGGGCCAGTCTAGACGCTCTTTTCCGGCTTTTTTTAAAAGCCGGAAAAAAGCGGCGGACATTTTTATTTAAATGCCGCGGGGGATATTTAAATCCCCCGCGGATTTCCCTACGACGACTGCTGAAATTTACATGCCCCTTCCGGAAAAGGGGCCAGTGTAGACGTAGCCCAAGTGTATTGACCTAAGGGCCAGCCTGAGAAGATAACAACTTAGTGTGAAGGGCACCTGCCCTGCACTGGCCCTTTAAGGCCAAGACTCTGGCCCTGAGCCAGGGCTGAGCCAAGAGAGGTCAGCTGAGGCCATTAGGGCGAGTGAGGGCCCAGCCGGCAGCTATATAGAGAAGCACAGTTTGCTTAGAGAGGGAGGCCAGTGAAGAGTTGACTACAGAGGAAGCTAGAGCTCCCAGGAGGGAGAATAGCTGGGGATAGCCTGCTAGGGCTGGGAGAGGGCCAGCCAAGACTCTCCCTGGCTAGGGGCCGGAGGCAAGGCCCAGCGTTTGGAGGCAGATCACAATGCAGCCTAGGTAAGTGGGGCAGTAGAGATAACCCCAATGCCAATGATGAGCAACCCGTACAGACTGTAATTTGCCCTGAGAGGGGCTAGATGAGGACAGTCAGGGGGCACTGAGGCACAGTGGGGGGTGTGTGCACCCTGACACTTCTTTCCCAGAGAAAGAGACAAAGGGATATAGGCGGGGCTGTCTGGGGGCTGAGGGACCAGTTGCAGGGAGGGTGAGTTAGTCTCAGCTGGGTAGGATAAGGCGGGGAGACTAAGAGCAGGAAAGGGGGGGTTCAGGGCCCCCGAGCCCTTCCCCTAGAGAGGAATAAGTCTGTCTGCGCTAACATCGCTCCTATGCTACGTTGTGTCCCCGAGAACCAATAAAACCTTCTATTCTACTGGCTGGATGAGAGTCACATCTGGCTGCAGATGGGGGTGCTGAGTCGGGGGCTCCCTAACATGCCATCACATACATACTCTGCAATATCCCAAATTAAGGTTGCTAAATTCAATTATACCTATACAGTTTAAATTTAGCAACCAAATATTCAGGTACAACACTCCAAACATTGTACTAAAAATAACTTTATGAAAAATATAGTAATGAGTGTAGATTGTCTCTCAGAAATTGAGAATTTAGGATAGGTTGTTCCTCAGTAAATACAAGTGACTTGTAACCCAAAACCAGCCAGAGTGGATCTCTTTGGCAACATAGCCTTCTCTGCTGGATACCTAGGCAGAGTGAGTGTGTTCATGTAAACTATTGTCTGGGTCTGGAAACCTTTCCCCCTCCCTAGTTAACTGTCAGGTGAGAGATCATTCAGGCCTGGCTTATACATTAACTTTATTGCCTTGTGCTTAGATAAGGTACCGAGGGTGTGTGCTTTCTGTTTTACTTAACCACCCAAAGGAATAGTGACAGGAATGGAAAAACTCCACAACCCACAGAACCAGGTGGAGAAAAAACATGTGCAACAACTTGAAGATGGACAGTGTTGCCTGATTAAATTGTGTACAATTATATAGATTATTTATGACTTTCCAGCCACCACCAGATAGGTCCTTGTTCCAAGATTAGGTCCAGTATTTAAATTATTCTGCGGTTGGGAACCATGATGTGTACAGTTGCAACATTCACAGTATAGGAACTCTTGTATATTTACAAATACAGTTTATTAATACATTTAGCAGTCACAAATGCCCAAATTCCACAAGATAGGAAATGTAACTATATTTTCATATACGCATGCCATTCCTCCTAGAGCAGCCTGAAATAATGTTATTCATCATCTTCCTTATCACCATTACCTTCCCCTTCATTACCAGTGGCCATCATTTTGTCACCTTCCAAGGACTACATCTCCTTCTCATATCAAAGGCAGCAGGAAGCATTGAATGATTTCTGCAGAGTTCCAGGCTCCTACCTGTGGTCAGTGTGACAGCTTCTTGGCTTCTGAGATGCTGTCACCCAAAGAGCAGTAGCCTTTACTCCTTATGCCAAATGGTGCTGTTGTGCTCAGCCCTCCTCCTGTTGCCTCTCCCAAGGTAGCAAGCTCACACCAGGTGGTGCTGGCACTCAGCAAGCAGCAGGCAGCTTAGTAGAGTCTGAGCTGTTGAGCTGCATTTTTTTCAGTCACTAGGGATATAACCTGTTTCCTAAAAGAAAAAAAATATTTTTTTTCTGGAATGATGTTTCACCTTTGGAAAGAAATTCTGATGGAAACTCTATTGGGTAGGTGACCCTGATTCTCTGGGCTGGAGTGCTGCTGTTTAATTTGTTGCTAAATGTTTCTTATGTGCTTTTAATGATTTGTTTAATGCATTTTATTTTTGAAATTTGCGATCAGTTTTTAGATCTGAGTATCTAGTCAAAAAGGATATCACTGTAGCCAACTGCTTTGGAGAGTGAGGGATTAATGTTTACAGCTCACAGCTACCAGGTTGCACACACTGAGGCTAGAGAGAATAACCCTCATTTTTAGATTACTGTTAAGGGCAATATTTTTAAGTCTTTCCTCTTGTAAATTGAATGTTTTCTCTGGGTTTTTTAAAAATAATTTTAAATATATCATGCCTCATTCAATTGGCTTTAGGGAGATCTCAGACAAAGAACTAAAAACAATGCTTCCTACAACTGATGTCTTTTAAAATATTGCTAGCAAAATATGCTATGGGAAGAAACAATCTTTTTACCAGATGGGTAGCTTGAATGAGTTGCTTCTTCTGATACTCCCTAGTTTTATAGGGTAAGAACCAGGTTGAACGAACTTTAGTTGCCACCTGATTACATTTCTTTAGTGACTGTCCTGGATTTTTTTAATATTACCTGAAAGCCAATTGAGGTTACATTTTGAAAAAGAAATCACAACCCTAGAATGTGCAGAATTAACAGAAATACCATTGTGGAAGTCTTCTGTTGTTTGAGTATCATTTTACTATGTGCTGGGATTAGGGTTACCAGGTGGTTTAAAAAAATACCAGACACACTTGATCTCAAATTCGGGGGAAGGGGGGGAACTGGAGGTCGGGAAGTAGGGCTGGCTGGGGGGAACCAGCTGGTGGGGAGCGGGGCTGGCTGGGAGGGAGTTGGGGGGCATGGGGCTGGCTGGAGGGGAACTGGCCAGTAGGGAGCAGGACTGGCTGGGAGGGAGTTGGGGGGCGCGGGGCTGGCTGGAGGGGAACCGGCCAGTGGGGAGTGGGACTGGCCGGGAGAGGGTTGGGGGGCACGGGGCTGGCCAAGAGTAGGTGGTGGGGGGAGTGGGGCTGGATGGGGGCGGAACTGGCTGGTGTGGAGCAGGGCTGGCCAGGAGGGGGTTGGGGCGAACGGGGCTGGCCGGGAGGGAACCGGCCGGCAGGGAGTGGGGCTGGCCTGGGTGCATGTAGATCCCTGAGTGCTGCCCGTCCCGTGCACAGTGCCAGCGGGGCGCACAAGTGAGTTCAGCCCTGGGGATTCCATCCCACCCCCCTCCTCTCTACTAGTTGCGTACTGCCTGGCTGATAAACACACTCACGCAGTGTGAGCTTGTCTACCATCCAGGCAGTATGCAACTGCGTACTGATACTCATTATGATAATAAAACGTAATTAGAAAATACTGGAAATTTATATGTCCGGTAAATTCTAAATTTGTTTCCCAGACAGAAAGCTCAAATACTGGACTGTCCAGTTCAAAACTGGACACCTGGCAACCCTAGCTGGGATGTTCCACCTAAGAGGTGGTTACATTTCAGTGATTGTCTCTAAAGTTGACAAAGTCCATTAACATCTTTAGATGAAAGATAACAGTGCATCATTTAAAGCTTCCAGAGTAAGGTCTTCATAGGCCAACCGTCTATGACAGTTGTGAAGAATATTGATGGTATCACTGAGTAAGGGAAGGTGCCTATACGGGTGTGCAAATATATGCCTGTAAATACTTTCCTCTACCACCACATTGCAGGTGAGCAAGCAGCTAGTTGTGTTTTGTTTTAGTAGTTAGCAAGTCACAAATATAGGCGAGAATGTGCAAAAGAAAAATCTCTATCTAGTTGATAGAGTAGGGGTATTACTATACAAATTATTATGGTCCACTTCTTCCTTGGCTGCTTAAAAATGAAAACAGAATGGGATACTGTCAGCTCAAATTTGACTTTAAATTTAGCCTTTATTTAAAAAGGCTAACAAAATCTTCATCTTTTAAGAAACTTAAAACCCACAGATAATGTTTATTGAAGGTTCTTTAAAATAATTCAATGGAAATAATAATAATAATAAAAACTGCAGTTTGTGACAAGAATTCCTTGGAAATGCCTCTGACTGCAAAAATGGTAAACCAGACAACTTCGCCTTCTTGCACCCTCTACTCTACAGTATTTCCATTGTCTAAATTGTGAAAAATCTAAAAAGAAAACGCATACTTAGTGGAAAAGTAGATTTAATTTTAGTTTTAACAGTTACATAAACATGTTTTTAGTAATAACTTTGTTACTGTAACCCTACCAGAGTGTGTACATCCAGCTCCCTTAGAGGCAGGGCATTGGGCATTAGGCCTTTCAGGCCTCTCAAAACATGCTCCACTCTGTGTATCGCAGTCCCTCAGGCCCAGCCTCTCACTACTCTTCTTCTCCAGTGCAACAGTCCAGTCAGTAAAACACTCTCTTCTGAAAGATTAGTGAGGCCCAAGAGACAGTCAATAATCATTCCCTTCCATTAGGGCAGTGAGGCTAGCAGCCAGAGTCAGTAGTAACACTTGTAGCTGCCCTCTCCCCAGGGTTAATGGAAGTTGGGGAAGAAGGGCTGAGGCCACCACTCTATACATGGGCCTCAGCCCATGGCCCTGTCAGTAGTGGGCATGTCCCACCCCTAGCTCAGCAGGGCATCTGCCTGAAACATGCTAAGCTCTAATGGAAATGACTCCCCACCCTGGGCTACTTCCTGCCATACTCAGAGCAGTCAGCTTCTTCTCCACTTCCCTCTGGACTGGGAAGTTCTTTGGCTGTTTTCCCCACCGGCTGGCTTCCTCAGTTCAGTCTCTCTGCAGTGCTTACTCCAGAGTTCTGTCAGCATTTCCTTCCTCCATGGTGGTCAGCCCCAAATGAGCTGCTCCACCAGCCTTTATACCCGTCTTGGGCGACATCTACACTGCAGGCTTCTTGCGCAATAACTTTTTGCACAGGAGTACTTGTGCAAAAAGTTATTGCACAAGAGCACGTCCCCGCTGCCATGTGCTTTTGCGCAAGAGCATCCATGCAGCATGGACGCTCTCTTGTGCAAGAAAGCTCTGATGGCCATTTTAGCCTGTTGCCCGTCCACACATGCCTTTTTGCGCAAGAGCTCTTGCGCAAAAAGGCTTATTCCTCATAGAAAGAGGTATAACTCTTGTGCAAAAAGCCCTGTGTTCTTATGATTTACTGTAATTTTTCTTGCACAAGAATATGCTTGTAGTATGGACACTGCACAAGTTTTTGCGCAAAAACTCTGCAGTGTAGACATAGCCTTACAGTTGGAGGATGTCCAGCAGAGCTGCGGGTGTGGGGCTCTCTCCGCCAGGTAACTCTCACAGGTCCAGTGTGGGGTTGGCACACCCCGTCACAAACCCTTTTTTTAAGCATGGTGAAAATGGAGGGCAATGGACTTGTAGCAGAGAACAGAAATATCTCACCGATAATACCTATATATCTAATTCATAATTATTGGAAAATATTTGTAGATAATCCTATGCATTCATCTGTTTCCTACCTCTTGCAATCTTTTTAATCTTTTAGGCATAGTCAGGGACTTCTTGCATGCTTCCAGTAAAGGCAGGGTTACCAACCTTCCAAGATTGTCCTGGATTCTCCAGGAATTAAAGATTAATCTTTAACTAAAGATAATGTCATGTAATGAAACGTCCAGGAATTCATTCAACTGAAGTTGGCAACTCTAAGTAAAAGATGTGCATAAGTATTTGTAAGATCGAGGTCTTACTTTTTATGGACAGATGCAATGTCAGTGCTACGGTCTGTCACAGAATTGTTGTACCTGTTTAGTAGTTGGTTATACCAAATCATTAGTCTCATGCACTGGGTCCTGATCCTGCTGTCAAATCTGTTAGTACCAATCCCTTCACCTATGTAGGGCTTCTGAACAAAATTTATTGCAGTATCAAATCTTTGGTCTATTTGACTCACCAACACTTCTGTTTAGGAGGTGTATGACTCTCCATCTGTCTGCATTCATTGTATTGGTAGAAAAACTGTCAATTTGAATTAAAATAGGGTGGTCAATTGCCCATTAATGTGTCTTCTGATTTGATAAGCTGTTGATTGCTTCTTTTCTATCTTTCTAGTTTTTATGGCAAATATTGTTATTTAAAATGAAATAGAAAATATTTCTCCCCAGAAAAGTCACAGTTATCTAATCAAAGTTCAACTTTCTGAACTCTAAGTAGTACTTTTCAGCTAATCTCAAATTGACCATGATATGGGAAATACATAATGTAATTTTTTCCTTTATTTTAGGCTACATTTCCTGGTCACTGTACCATGCTCTTCCACCGATGATCTATTACTTTCCTCTACAAATATTGGCACTTACTGGTTTGGAAGCTTTTGCCGTTGCTTTCCTTTCTCCAGTATTATTAATAATCAGTCCTTTATGGAAATTGGCAAACAACAAATACATTCTAGCTCTGCTAAGGTTGACTATGATTGGTAAGTACACTTTGTGGTTTGCTTTAATCAATGTAAGGCATTTCTAATACAGGCAGTCCCCGAGTTACGTGGATCCGACTTATGTCGGATCTGCAGTTACGAACAGGGCTTTTCTCGCCCCGGAGGACGGGAGCGGCGGGACGCCCAGATGCGCCACGGTCCCGCTGCCCGCGTCCTCCGGGGCGAGAAAAGCTGCTCCGCGTCTCCCTGGTCTGCTGGGGGGGGGGCTACCCCCCAGCAGACCAGGGAGACGCGGAGCAAAGCCGCGGAGGACGCCCGCGTGTGCCCCTCCCCCCAGCAGACCAGGCTTTTCTCTGGACGCCTGTGGTAGAGCAGCTGGGGCGCTGCCGGTTAGTCCCGCAGCACCGCTCTCGGCGCTACTGGACCAACCCGGCAGCACCCCAGCTGCTCTGCCCCAGGCGTCCCCAAGTCAGCTGCTGCTGAAACTGACTAGCGGCTGACTACAGGAAGCCCGAGGCAGAATTGCTCTGCCCCAGGCTTCCTGGAATCAGCCGCTGATCAGTTTCAGCAGCAGCTGACTTGGGGACGCCTGGGGTTCTTAAGTTGAATCTGTATGTAAGTTGGAACTGGCGTCCACATTCAGCCTGTTGAAACTGATCAGCGGCTGATTCCAGGAAGCCCGGGGCAGAGCAACTCTGCCTTGGGCTTCCTGTAGTCAGCCGCTGGTCAGTTTCAGCAGCGGCTGAATCTGGACGCCAGTTCCGACTTACATACAGATTCAACTTAAGAACAAACCTACAGTCCCTATCTTGTACGTAACCCGGAGACTGCCTGTACACGCATTGTCCTAGTATCTAGATACAAGATTAAATATTCCAAACTGTCTTAAATTTTAAGTGACTCTGAAAACACATAGAAATAGACAATCCTTCCCCTCCGCCTTCTTGTCTTGAACTTTTCACTAAATTATGAAAAGTATCTCAGGCATTTATGGCAATGGTTTTTAGAACAGTGCAGCATAGCTAAATGCAAAGCCAATTATCATTCTGTTTGTAAATAGGGCCTCTTATGTTAGCACAAAGCCCTACTCTTTAGGAAAAATGCTTATTAAACTGTGTTACAAAAAAACCTGACATGCCAGATGGGATCAGTGGTCTATCTACATGAATACCAAGTCTCTGATAGGAGCCAGGGATCAGCTGTTTTGAAGGAAGGTGAAAGAAATTCGGTTATGATCAATTACAAAGTAATCTGCTCAAGGGGAAGGCTTCTCTCTAACCCAGCAGTTCCCAGACTTTTCCAGATGGCGACCCATTTTGACAATTCAAGAAGACTTAGTGACCCAAGGCAATTCAAAAATGGGGGGAGTAGAGGGAGAAGAGCCACCTGCGGAGACACTTGGTGACTCTTTTGAAATGTAATGGCGACCCATATTTGGGTCCCGACCCATAGGTTGGGAAACCCTACGAGTCTAACTCTTCAGTTAGCAACTGCCTTATGCCCTGAAGTATGAGGATTTATTTCCCTTCTTTATCATTATTTTTATGATTTGATTTGACTTGACTTACCTGTGCATGTTCTTATAAATGTTTACTCCTCTGACTGCTGAGGTCTTGGTCTCAATGATATATTGTGGCAACCAAGTTCAACAGGTTTATTAGATGCAATGGGTTAGAAAGTATTTCACTGAACATGGGCTTTTAAAAGGTTTCAGTGTAATTTATTGTCCCCTCTTTCTTGTATTAGGAGAGCTGGCAAACAGGACATTGTGTTCACTTCCTTCATACCATTCATTGTTTAGCATATCTCTATCATATCTCCTCTGTGAAGGTATGTGTAGGCTCCACCCTGATGAGGAAGGTGCCAAACCAGCCTTGTGTGCCAGGCTAGCCCGGCCCCTGTCAATCATGTATGGCAGGAGATTTTTTTTAAAAAGAGAAAACCACTATCTGCTGAGGGAAAAGATCACCCTGAGCAGGAAACTGCTGGAGCAGCTCCTGAAGCCACAGGGAGAACTCCCCTCCAGAAGATCTCCACCCCAACTATTCAGGGAGTGCAGTGAACTCCCAGGGTAAGCCTGACAATGTGCCCAATTCAGCAACCTAGCCAGAACGATGCCTCAAAAAAAAAAAAAAAAAAAAAAACACTGTACAGTTGGTCCTTGAAGTAAGATATTGTTGGCCTTGCTTCCCCCCCGGAGGGACTCTTGGAAGAAATTATTCTCTGTTGTGCTGGAACATTTAGTGTTGCTTTTGATCCCCTGTTAAATGCAGACTTGATCTTGTCTGTGTAAGCACAGGCTCTCCCCCCTTGCTGGGTTATTAGTCAAGTGCAACACAAGGTAGCTGTAAAACAACAACTATTTTATTTAACCCAACACTGAACTTAAATAACAAAATACAAAATCTGATTGTCACAATGATATAATGGCTTGAAGCCAGAACCCAAAATATGAGTGAGTAAAACTGGGGCATACAAATAATAGGGGATCATACCACCATCTCCGTGTTTGGAGATAAAGTTAGGTGGACATCTCAGGACAAGAGAAAAGGATGCAAAATATTAGGCAGGTGGAGGGTCTTCTCCCAGACACTCTGGTGGGATATTTCCAGTTTCCATAGTGTCAGCAACCAGGCTCGAGCCTCTAGCAGCCTATCAAGCCAAACAGCCTGTCTCAGCTACTTGAAGGGCTTGGGCTGCTGGGTGGAGACTAACCCACCACCCTGTCCTCCTTGGGCAAGTGCTGTATCTCCTAGTCCATTCAAGAACCCACCGCTGTGCACTGTAGAGTTGCACAGAGAGTGAGTGCATGTGGAGAGCCCTGAGGGCTGGGTGAACACCCCTTATAAGCCCTCTGGTTGTCAGGTAGATTAGGGTCAGGTGACCTCGCTTTTCCCCATCCCTTACCTTTTCTGGCATCTCTCCTCCCCCCCCCCCCTTTTAGGCAGGGGATGGTGACAGGAAGGCTGACCACCATCTTTAAAGAGAAAAATCAAAATGGTGGACATAAAATCTGGCACTTCTCCCCCAAGACCCTCCAAGGGAAGACCCTCACAAGGGCTGCGTCTAGACTGGCATGATTTTACAGAAATACTTTTAACGGAAAAGTAGGGTCAGGTGGAAAGGGTTTGCCTTCCCCAGCTGGGTGTTCACCCACCACTCATGCTCTGGGCTGGGGATTGGGATGCAGGAGGAGGTATAGGTACCAGGCTGGGGGTTGGGCTTTGGGGTGGGACTGAGGATGAGAGTTTTGGGATGCAGGAAGGTGCTCAGGGCTGCTGGGGGCTCAAAATGGGGCAGAGAGTTAGGGCTTAGTCTTACCTGGGAGACTCCCTGCTAGAGATGGTGAGGAGGGACCTCTTTTCCCTGGCTGCAACAGGTTGGTTCTGGGGCCAGTGGGGAGAGGCGCTTCCCTGCTGCCTTGACAGCTTCATGGCTTGGGGAGAGATCTCTCTCCACACTGCAGCCCTGAGCTCTTGTACAGAGCTTAATGGAAAGCTGCATGGACCAACATGTATTGTGGACATGTATGTGAAGCTAAACAAAGGCATAGGAATCATTATTACTTGATATCTTTAGAAAATACAGCCTTTTAAAGTCACTGTGTGTGTTTGTTTGCAGGAAGCATAGCTTCATACCAAGCTCCAAATGCTACACTCCGAATATTGATCTTGGCTCTAGGTGTTTGTTCCTCTCTCATGATTCAAACAGTAATATGGTGGTCAGGAAGCAGTTTACAAAGGTATTGTCCACACTTTATGTACATGACTGTATATGTCTTCTCTTTATTCATAAATTCATGAACTAAATATCAGTTGAAAAGGCTTCAAATTGCATGTAGTATTTGTGCATTAACTAAGGCCTGATATTCACTACAACACATGTCACAAAATGTACCAGGTACTCAAAAATCGATTCTGTATTTGCAGGTACAATAGGATTTGGGGATTCATACTAGGAAAGATACTTCTACTGGTGCTCCGAATCTGGTATACTTCACTAAACCCAATCTGGAGCTGTCAGACTGCCAACACTGTCATACTGATGTTGGGTTTCATAGCAGCTGTTGAGCGAATTTATGCAGGTAAACATATTACAGTTTTTTAAAAAAACCTTCTGACGATATCCAGGGGTTAATGTTGCATAAAGGCAAACTTTAATGTCTTTTGTAAAATCAGTTATTGTGCTTGTGTACTTAAGGTGCTTTTTTTCCTGTCCATCACCTGGCAAAATTAATCCCTCAATAAAGAGCAGTTTTCTTCATGTAAATGGGCTGTAGTACATGGATTCTGCTAGCAATGCATTTGCTAATATTAATAATGAAGCAATATCCATATTGTGTGCCCTCTGACATGTGCCTGCTTGATTTGTTAGCTCTGTGCCTGAATAGAGCAGCAGTGGATTGTCTCATAGTACTGAGTTTCAACCCAAAACTGAAAATACTGTTTGATAGGGGACTAATCTAGGAGTGAGGAGGAGTCTAAGTGCTATTCCTAACTCTTGTTGTATGACTCAGGCAGGTCACTTAGCTAGTCTCTGTTTTCCCATCTGTAAATGAAGATAATGCTTATACTTGTAAGATGCTTTGGTATTTGTAGAGTAAAAGTGCTATACAGGCAGTCCCCGGGTTACATACAAGATAGGGACTGTAGGTTTGTTCTTAAGTTGAATCTGTATGTAAGTAGGAACTGGCATCCAGATTCAGCCGCTGCTGAAACTGACCGCCAGTTCTGACTTACATACAGAATCAACTTAAGAACCCCAAGCGTCCCCAAGTCAGCTGCTGCTGAAACTGATCAGCAGCTGATTCCAGGAAGCCCGGGGCAGAGCAACTCTGCCTCGGGCTTCCTTTAGTCAGCGCTGGTCAGTTTCAGCAGCGGCTAAATCAGGACGCCTGGGGCAGAGCAGCTGGGATGCTGCTGGGTTGGTCCAGTAGCGCCCAGAGCGGCGCTGCGGGACCAACCGGCAGCGCCCCAGCTGCTCTGCCACAGGCGTCCGGAGAAAAGCCTAGTCTGCTGGGGGGGGGGGGGTGTACTAGCTGCGCCCCCCCCGACCCCAGCAGACCAGGGCAGCGGACCGAGACGCACTGCGGTCCCGCCGCCTGGATCCTCCGCGGCTTTGCTCCCCATCTCCCTGGTCCCTCCTCACCGTCTCCCGGGCTGCTCCGCTGCCGGCTTCCCCGAGGCTTTGCAAAGCTGCAGGGTGGGGGGGGGCTCGGGCAGCGAGGCAACCCAGGCACGCCTGGGCTGCCCCGCTGCCTGAGCCCCTCCGGGGCTTTGCTCCGCGTCTTCCTGGTCTGCAGACCGGGGAGACGCGGAGCAGCTTTTCTCGCCCGGAGTACACGGGCGGCGGGACCGCGAGGTCCCACAGTCCGTGTACTCCGGGGCAGCCCCGTTCGTAACTGCGGATCCAATGTAAGTCGGATCCGCGTAAGTCGGGGACTGCCTGTATAAGCAATTAGTAGTATTGTGCTCTATTAGATATGACCTTTTCAGGCCAGTGCTAAGACATATTGGCAAGGCAGTGGAAGCTTAGCATTCATTGCTTATGCTATGTCTGTTTAGTGGCTTAGTCCCAGGGATGGCTGACAGTCAGGGAAGTGAATCTGGCACCTTTCATAACAACTAAATCTACTTAAAAAAGAAAAGAAAAAAGTTATTTAAAATATGCCTGTGTTACCTACTACAGTAGGTAGCTGCGCTTCCCAAAGCTTTCTATGCATGGCAGATTTGCCACGCATTCTTGGCTTACCTGTGCTTCCTATTTGGTGTCCTGCCACTTGCCTTTTGACCAGCCTCATATCATGTATTGGTGGCAGGACATAGTAAAGGGAGGAAAATGGGGGCAGAGAAGGAAAAGATATCTCCTAGCTTGCTCATAGGCTGCCAAATAGAAGTGTGTGTGTGGAGATGGATAGGGGCTCATGCCTGTTGCTGTCCACCCCCATTTATGTGTTTAAAGCAGTGTTTCTCAAAGTGTGTTTCACAAACTACTGGTGGACTTGCAAGTGGACTGCGGGCTTGGGGCTTGCCCATCCTACAGTGGGGAGCCTTTACTGGTGCTCCAGCCCCATGACCCTTCCCCTGTGAGGTTGGAGTGCCAGCTTCCTGCTGCAGCGGGGCTGGGGGTTTAACACTCACAGGCCAGATCTGGTTTGTAGGTGAAGGAATCGATTTCATGTGCTGCTGCTCACCCTCCACACAGCTGGAGGAATGGCAGCGCAGGAAACCACTCACCTGGAAGGTTTTCCTGCTGCTCCTGTTGGCCAGAATCACAGCCAATAGAAGCAGTGAGGGATGGTGTCTGAAAGAGCAGGGGGAAGCAAAAAGCCAGATAAGCTCGCCCCATCCTCTCACACATCCCTTCCAACTGAGACCTCACACACCTTTCCCACTCGCACACCCTCCCTTCCAGGCTCCCCACTCCCAGTGCCCCCCACCCATAGCACACTCCTGCATCCTCCTTCCCAGACCCTGCACCCCATCCCCTCCTGCACCCATTTTGTCATCCTGGGTGGTTGGCTCATGATCCCTGAAAAGGTCTGTGTGGAGTGGGGTGAACTATGAGCTGAAAACTTGGACAATCACTGTCTCAGATGCTTTTAGCTACCCATAATACAGAATGTTTGTACAAACAGATGCTGTTACTGACAATATCCTATTTTAAAGACCCAGAAAACATGCTACATTTCTCTGTTTTTGACGAGTTTAATAGGCCAAATGCCTTTCACACATTTAGTTATATTCAACAACTGGTGTTTATAACAATCTAAGATTTTAAAGTGAGAGTTCATTCCGAGTTTCAAAGTTTTGTAATTTTGTTTTTTTCCTTTAGGAAAATAATCACATGATTGGTATCACCATAGGGGCGGAGGAATGGGAGTAGGGGTAGGAGGCAGGCCGGGCCCACTTTAGACTGGAGCTGCTTCGTCTGGCCGGTCGTAGCAGCCCCTGCTTGTGGTGGCCCCATGAGGCTGGAGCAGTCCCCTACTCTGGGGCAGGCAAAGAGCTGCTCCAGCCCCTTCCAGTTAACCAAAACCAGTAAGCCTCACTATTAAGAGTGAGGCTTACTGACCATTTATATCCCTAGGGAATGCATGTGTGTGTTTTGGGTTTCTTTGGAAGTATCGTGTTTTGTTCTTATCTGTGTTTAGAGTGTCAGAAAGCAGATCCTACTCAACTAATTTTAGTAATTTTTCTGCTGATTTAGCATCCTAGATTATTTACAATTTGTTGTTGATGTGCAGGTTTAAAACAATTTTTAATTTTTTGCAAATAATTTACAGTGGAGTAACTAATCAGTTGAGGAAAATCTCTCTCACTCAAAATGGGTAGATTTATTTTTTTCTGACAGTCTAGTAACAATTACATTTTCCCATTATTAGTCATCGTGAGGGGCCGACTCTCTGCTACGGTGCCACCAGCCGGCTGTCCTGGGAATTAGCTCTTCTTGCCTTGCTGGATGCCTTTCTCTAGGTGGTGTTGCCCCATGTTTCTCCTTGTGTCACAGCGTCCTCTTGCAGACACTGTCCTCTGACAGTGCCCGCACCACTGTCCGAGCCCCCCTTCTGGGGGAGGTTGTTGTTCTCTCTGCTCACATCCCAAGATCCTCTTTCTCCGAGCACCCTGATCTCCTCATTAGTAGTTAAAGCCTAGGAGCTTGTCTGGACAGCACTCCCCTAGCCCTGCCTAGCCTCCCCAGCACTGCTCTAGCGCCAGGGAGCCTCCTGCTTTCCTAACAGTCAAGCCCTCACTGCACTCTCTCCTGAGCAGCTGTCAGTTCCCCCTTATATAGCTCCCAGCTGTGCCCTCATTAGCTAGAACTGCCTCAGCTGGGGCTTTGCTCCTAGCCCCTGCTCTAGGCTGGGGGTTTGCCCTTAAGGGCCAGTGCCCTGTCACAGTCATCATGGTAGAGAAGAAGTGTATGGATTTTTGTGCCGGAGTTGGTAAACTTTCAGGACTGTTTTGTGATCCTCACTGTTTATTCTTAATAAATCCTGCTAAAAAGATTTAACTTGTTTGCACAATGTAAAGTGTGTGTTCATATCATTATTCTAGGCACAAATAGTGTGAAGCAAGAAACAAACAAGACTGATGATGCAGCAAAAGCAACCATCCCTAGATCTAACTGGCTTATGTCAGGAGTGGCTTTTGGCAGTATGATGTTCCTCACATTTTGGATTTTTGGAGAGGTCTCACTTGTTTCTAGGTGGGCTGTGAGTGGACATCCACACCCTGGGCCAGATCCCAATCCATATGGGTGAGAAGCATTTTTTTTCTTTGTCAGTAAAGTAGTAGCTAAAGTGCAATGACACTCACGTAGGGGAAGGGTTATTCTCACACACAACTCATTTCAGGATTGCAGCCTAAGGCTATGTCTACACTGGCGGGTTGTTGCGCCAGAAGTATGCAAATGAGGCTGTGTGGAATATCGCCAAGCCTCATTTGCATACCTAATGAGCCGCCATTTTGCGGAAGAGGCTCTTGTGCTAGAAGGAGCTGTCTACACTGCCCCTTTTTGCGCAAGAAAAACCCTCTTGTGCAATGCCGCTACGCTGATTATTTTCAGGAATAATGGCATTGCATAAGAGGCTTAGCCTCATTTGCATACTTCTGGCACAACAACCCGCCAGCGTAGACATAGCCTAAGTGTATAAACCAGACGCAGTGATCAGAGAAGGAACAAAGTCCTTCTCAGTGCTATTTTTCTTAGATATAAAGTGCCTCACTGAGACCCTTTCTAATCTGGGGTGAATCCCAAAGTGTGTGTCACTAGCACAGTTAGGCACTGATTCTTGGCTGGATCATCTGGGTTCTGTTGGAATATGATTAGGGAGGAGATTTTATATTTCTGCTATATGCCTGATTTATTACACCAAAATGTTTTAAAAAGTAAACATACTTCAATGACTTTATAATGCAAAAGACTTTGGTATAAATTACAGTGAATCAACCCAATTCTGCTCTCTTTGATTTAAATGGGAACAGGATCAGGCACAATAAAACTAGACCCAATAATCCAATGGATACGCTAACATGGAATTGGATCACTTAACAAATATAGATGCCACGAAGTAAATATTCTCTGCTACTGAAAGGCCAGATTCTATCATGTTTACACAAGTGTCAGGGGGAGTTTTAGTTGAGTGGGAACTGAGCAATGGACCCGGAGTATGTTGCTCCTCAGAATTCCAAATGTAGTAGTGGCCTTATTGCCCCTGATAGCTTAGCTTAGTATGCAAAAGTGCCACGCAAGAGGGTTACAGTACTACATAGGATAGTCAATGCATTTGTAGAAACTATGAAAATATTTCTTTAGCCTGGATTTCTCCCCTCCCATCCTTCTTGTCTCTTTTTGTACCTAATCTTGCAGTGATATGTTAATGCTGCTGCTGAACCTACTTCACATGCATTTCTGTGTGATTAAAACCCCCCTGCAATATTGTAAACAGAACACTTTCGGCTTCACTGCAGGATGAAATGGGAAAGTGATCTCTCTGCAGGATAAAGATAAATGTGAAATTAAGGTTCTGTACTGGTGAAAGGGTCATAAAATATTATTGGTAACTTTTTTCTGTACAAATGTCTGTTTAGCCTGCAGGTCTTTCAGTGTCATGAATTACAAGATGACAGTGATGTGTATTTTTTTTAACAGAGGTGCAGTCCTGTTGGGAATGGCCCATGGAGTGATGCTTTCCTTTTTGTCTTTGTCTTTTATCACCAGTTTTGGCTGGTGTCTTATAGGTAAGAACTAACCTGGTGTGGACATACTGCATTACTTTATTTCTAATACCTCACCTAACTCCCTCACTTTTTGTTTGTGCCCTCATGCCTAAAAAAGGATTTTCTTTTTCTCCATTTCCTGAATAGATACTAAAGAAAAGAGTTTTATTAACAAATGGTATCTGTTATCTATGTGCTGGCCATCTGGTCCTACCATTCCTCCAGTACCAAAAATAGCACCTTTATTGTACCTATACAGGTAGTCACCGAGTTACGCGGATCCGACTTATGTCGGATCCGCTGTTACGAATGGGGCTTTTCTCACCCCAGAGGATGCGAGCGGCAGGACACCCTGATGCGCCGCGGTCCCGCCACCCGTGTCCTCTGGGGCGAGAAAAGCTGCTCCGCATCTCCCTGGTCTGCTGGGGGGGAGCCCAGACGCGCCGCGGCTGTCCCGCTGCCGGCGTCCTCCAAGGCTTTGCTCCCCGTCTCCCTGGTCTCTGTTTAATCAGAAATTCACTTTGGGGCAAATCCTCTATTGCTGCAGAGATTATGTCTGATGGCCTGTCTACACTGGGACAAATTTAGGAAAAACTTCCTCTTTCAGAAGAGCCCTTCTTCCTCGTGAAATGAGGAAGACAGGGCTTTCGAAAGAATGTGTGTGCTCTTCCACAAAAACATGTCGGAAGAGCAGACAGGTCCCCTGGACATGGCAGAAAATTCCGTAGTCTAGACATAGCCTGATTCTGCCAGCATACAGTGAACCATTGAATGTTGGGAAGGCACTAATGGGTGTTAGGGAGGAGTTGTTGGATCTAGGCCAGGGATAGACAATAAGTGGCCAACAGGCTGGACTGGCGGTCTGCTAGACACTTTATTTACCTGTGCGTCTAACATTTAATTTGCCTTCAGTTTTTAAACCTGACGGGTGCTATAGGGTAACATTTTCTAGCTGTTTTCCAAAACCACAGGAGCTAGAAATTTACTTTTACTTTCAATGGAAGCTGAGATTCTTTCATAATCACTAATTCCAGGAACTGGGGCTTACAATAAAATATCAAATGTCATGAGAGTCAAAATAAAATCTTGAGGTGTCAATGCTGCAAACAGAAGTGATCCTAATAAATTCTAGTGTGTTGATATTAGCATAGTAAAACAAACATTTTCTGATTGCATGTTTGGTATCATTTTGTTTGTATTGTACCTCCATCACTTGTTCTAGTCAAATATCAATTGGCTCTTGAATTCTATCATGAACTTGCACTGCTAAAAATGTCAGTAATCCAGATTATCAAAGAAAAAAGTTACAAATGTTACTAATATTCGTTATCACAAAATAATAGTAGTTTGGGTGGGAAAACTAATCTTTGCCACAAAAATAGTTTTAAAATAATATTTACTTTTCTAAGCATATTCTGTGATATCGATATTGTGTTTGGGATCAAATGCCACTGCAAAAGGTGAGAGTGTAGTAAGGTAAGTACACTGGAGGTTGTGAAAGGTTAACAGATTCCTGGCTGTCACATGGCTACTCAAATGGTGCATAAAAGCAAGGTGAAGTTGTGTGGAGGAATAGATCGCCCCCCCGTTGGCTAGAAAAGGTGAACCTCAGCCAATGGGAGCTCCAAGGTTCCGTTTCTATGGACACTTACGGTGTGTCTAGACCACAGGATTTTTTCAAAAAAAAGTGGCCTTCTTTAAAAAAAAAAAAAAAAAAAAAAAAAAAAAAAAACTCCCCTGCATCTAGACTGCCGCCCTGTTCTTTCGAAAGTAAATTGAAAGAATGAGGCAGTTTTTTCGATTGCGGAAAACCTTATTTTACAAGGAATAACACCTTTTTTCGAAAGTGCTCTTTTGAAAAAAGGTGTTATTGAATGCAAACTGTGCTTTTTCGAAAAAGAGCATCCAGACTGCCTGGGTGCTCTCTTTGGAAAAAGGGGCTCGCTTTTTCGAAAGTACTGGCTGCAGTCTAGACGCTGTCTTTCGAAAGAGGCTTGTAGTCCAGACGTACCCTTAGATAAACAAAGCATCTTGCAGCGCACCAGCAGCTTACCCGGGCGAGCCCGTGACCCAATTTTGAAAACCCCCTGTTCTAGAGCCTCTTACCCAGCTGAGTCTTTAAGAAAATGAGCTCAGAAAGTCCTTTCATTGAGTATAAGGAAAAGCCATCCCTAGTAACTCTACATTGGGTGCCCATTCTCACTTCAGCCACACTTACATTTTCTATTAAGTACTGTGTATTTCTGGCTGCCTTTTTTCCTAAGCCTTTCAGAAAATCTACATTTTTCATAGAAAGTGTGAACATCAGGAGAAAAGTAAAGTGTAAACTGATTTTGTGTCCTTTCACAGGCATGGCATCTGCAGCTGGTCTCCTTTACTTAAAAACCTGGGGCGCAGCTATAGCAGGCAACATTCTCGCTGTCTTTACCATGTGTATGTGGCCTCGACTGATGGGACGTTTTGTTAGCTGTCTGCATCCTGGAAAAGCCATGAGTACAGCTATGTTTGTCTGGGTCCTAGAGATATTCTTCTGTGTGTGGTGCACAGCATATAAATTTGTACCAGGAGGAATTTATGCTAGAGAGCGCTCTCACCTTCTTTTGGGTAAGTTTGTGATCTGGAACGAAGACAGCTAAGAAAATATACTTTTTTTTTTTTTTTTTTTAGCCACAAGCAGTCATTTAAAGCAGTAAGTGTAGTTCTGTGGTCCTTCCCCATGTACATCTCCCACTGACTTGAATGTGGTGCGAGTTATCTCTGTGGAAGGACAGCCAAATAAGAAAAATAATTTTAAAAAATCCAAATCTACTAGCTTCTGTTCTGTATAAAATTAGTATAAAATATGGGCATAAAATAAAATACTATTTAACATGGGCAAAATGTAAAATGGAGTGGAAACTGTCAATATTTAATGGAAAAGTGAGATCTGGAAATATTGTAAAGGAGACCTAAAGGGGACAGCTGCCAGTAAATCAGACCTGAGTTTGCAGTGTGACATGGCAGTAAAAAAGCCCAGTATAAAGCAGACCTGCATTCATAGGAAAGGGGTCTGATAAAGCAGAGAGGTAAGTCTGTCCTAATGGCTCTTGTGAAGATTTCATCAGGCCAACCTTATTTTTGCTGTAACCAGCACAGATCCTGGCATCTTTATTTCAGAAAGATACAGACATCATAGGTGTGGGAAGTAGGGTGATGGTGGAGTGCTGCAGCACTTCCAGATTTTGGGTGTTCCAGCCCTGTCCCCCTACCACTTGGGTTCCCAGCTGCCATGTCCTCTGGTGACTGGGGGCTCTGCTGTCAGTCCTGGATCCCACTTGGCTGCTGGCTCAGGATCCCACTTGGCTGCCAGCCCCAAGCTTGGTTTTTTTGTTTTTGTTTTTTTTTGTTTTTTTTTTGCTAACCCAGGTTGATGACAGGCATGGGCAGGGGTAAGAAGTTCAGTACCTCCACTTCAAAAACTGTTCTAGAGCTTCTGCAGTACATTGGAGAAGAACAACAAACTGTTAGGGCCCATGGAAGGACTAGCATAAGAAGGAAATTTTGAAAGTTAAATCTGTATCTTTTTACAAAGAGACGTATGTGAAGTTGAGAAGGGGAAAACAATCTTTATGGGTTTGTCTATGCTGGGGAAGTGAATGCTATGAATGAGTAAACATTTCTAAAGCATTATTTAGCACTTATGGTAGACAAAGCCATGTTTAAAAATGCTAGCAGGTTACCTATGGCTAACCATGCCCAGGTAAATTGTATTCATAGGTGGCTGATTGTATTATATTTTGACTGGGGAGTGGTGAATGTATTCCTTATACACTTTATTTGATTTGTGATTGTCCAGACAATTTTAGGGTTAAGACATGCCTTTGCTATAACTCTCTATCTTTTTAAATTCTCCGGCTCAAAGTGTGCTGTTTCAAATATTGCAGGAATAAATTATCAGCTTTTTATTTACATTTTTTGTAGCTTTCTTTGCTCCTGGAATATGTTGGATAATTCACAATTTACTTAAATTTTATTTAAAAAAAATATGTGAATATGCTTATCTGAGAAGTGTCAGATACTTTCAGAAATAATCCATCTTTAAGATGTTCCCTTGGATATACACATCTGAGATTCAGAGGGTGTGGCCACTGGGTAATAATAGAGAGTGGACCCAGCATTCAGTTGGCAACATCAAATGTAATATAGAGGAGCTCCAGTGCCTTCACCTGGAGATATCAAAACTATGAGTTGGATCTGTGGCAGTCAGTGAACCTTTTTGGCAATTTACATTAGGTGAGGATCTGGCCCTCTGATACTTAACATACATAACTAGGGAGGTTATGTTCTCTGGGTATTTAGCATTACTCTGTTGCTTATGTAACCCCCTTTTTCCTCCCTGGGTTACTTGGGAGCAAGTCACACTCACAGGTGTGCTGGGGCGCCTGATGGTCTTGACATAAAAAGGAGATGCTGAGTACCCCTGTGATGATGTTGTTTAGTTGGGGAAAACCCTATCCACCTCCTTGCTGCTGTCCCTTGCTCATAAAGAACATATAATAGCGGTGCCTCTGCCTGGCTGGCCCTGTAACACACTTACTGGTGTGCCTTGAGAACCTCCAGGGATAAACTTATTCCAACAATAAACTGGATCTAACTCCAGAACAACAATTACAAATCATAAATAATATAGATCTAATAGATTGTTCATGCTAATGCAACCTTTACTTAACTTAAAGAAACAGGATTTAACAAATTAACAGTGAATAACGTCAATTAACAAAGTACACAGGAGTAAAAGGAACGTAACTAGCTGCCATTTGCACTGCCAATATTTATCCCACCCCAGACTTAGAGTTCCAGACTCTTGCTTGCGTAGGTGTGCTTGAAGAACATCAGCTGTAATGGAGAGTCTCTGTAGGTAGGGTTTATATGGGTCCAAGCTATGCACTAGGTCTGGTTCACTAGGTTGGCCTCTCTGCCTCTCTTTGAACCCAGAGTTAGTCTGTATCTCTGAGGTCTGTCCCAGGCAGCATTTCCCCAAAGATGCCCAGTTACTCAGTCTCCTTCTATGTGCTGGATGCAGAGTAGCTTCTAGACACAAGTACAGCCAAAGGGCCTCCCCTCTAGGGCCATCAGAAGCAGCCTGCTAGATCCCAGTTCCAAAGGCTCGCTGTCCCAGTCTGTAACTGCCACATAACAGCTCCTGAACTGGACCAAACTCCTCCACAGCAGCCTAGCCCCCTCCCCTTTCTGCTCCAAAAACAGAGGGATGAGTCCACGCACTGCTGAGTCTTCCTCCACACAGGTGGAGAGACTCAGATCTCCCACACAAGAGTTACTTCCTTCCTGTTTTTCCCAAGGGCTCATGGGAATTGTAGTCTGTGAGGCTGGGTTGCGGCCCATAGGGTCTTCCCAGAAAATAAGCAGAGGCACCTTTAGTAAGGGGACTACACTTACAAACTGTTTTCTTCTTCTATCAAGAGACTATTTATTACTGTATTTCCCATATAACAACATGACTTTTGGCAAACACTTTGTTTCTTCTGGTTTCTTTCAGGTGTCAATGCTATTTCCTGCTCTCTTCTGCTGTCCAATATCCTACCTTTTTCTCATTGTAACTTGGGCAGGGAACTACCATGTAGGAAAACAATGAAAGTAAGATTATTATGTTTATTATTGTGGTTCTTCAAATGGATTTAAACTGACCAAAGGCCCAATCCGAAGCCTACTGAATTCACTTGAGTCTTTCCATTGATTTTAATGGACTTGGGTCAGTCACCAATTGAGAGTGTGATAGTGTGCCCTCTCATTCATTGAGCATAGAACTAGCACTAGTATTTGCAAACTTTCATAACACTAGCAATGTTCAAAAATAGTAGGGAAGTTGTTGGACTCTTTTACTTATAGCAATAACTCCACTGTTTAACAGACATGAAGTATAACTTCTTGAGCTAGATAGCTATAGCACAAACATATTAGGCAGTGGTCACCAACCAGTAGATCGGGATCTTCCGGTAGATCTTGGAGCCTCTGACAGGTAATCCTGACAAGACTGGCCAGGAAGCTATCAAGCGCTAGCACTTCAGTTGCCCCTCCACCCACTGTCATGCTTTCCCTGCTCTCTGCCTTTGAAGCTGCCCCCCTGGAGCCTCCTGCTTGCTGCGTAGGGTGTGGGAGGGAAAGGAGGGAAGGGCACTAATGTCAGGGTGTCCCTCGTCCCCCCCCCTCCTCCTGTACCCCATCTCCACACAGAGAGAAGGGGATGGAAGGAGCTTGGCAATGCAAATCTCTGTCATTCTCACACACTGTGTCTCTGTCATTCTCACAAATACACACTGCCCTTCACTCTCATCTCCTGACCCAACACATACATGGGTTGTTGTTTCTACTTCTTTTACTGCCTGCAAAGTGTGTTATTTTTGACTGGTCTGCGCATTTCATAATTTTAATTTCTCTCTTTTTAGTTTTAAATTGTTTAGTTTTAAATAATCTTATTTTGAGCGGTTTACAATGTATGGCAAATTAAATTTTGATAAGCAGTGAAAGTGCTTACTCACTGTTGGTTAATGCATACAATATGTATCTACAGATATTTAAATCAAATGCCAAATTCTGACCAAAGTGTTATATGGTTAGTGTGTATCATAATATTGATAAGAAGAGTCATCCCAGCCAATATAACTTGTGTGTATGTATTGCATTACTATAGTTTGCAAATATAGATAAATATCATACCATATGTTGCAGTGGGAGAAAAAACTTTGAGTGTCTATAAATTTTGCATATTTAAATTCTCAGCCGTAAGGTTGTGTTATCACAGTCTCATTGCATTTAATAAGTAAAAGATGCATAAAAATATGTTATGTTTGTTACAGGGGTTGTCATGTTGTTTGTTGGATTAGAAGTACTTGTTGGCTCCAGGAAGGACCTTAATAGTATATTTCAAGTCAAAAGTAGCCCTAAGCCACTATTCAAACAAAGTGAAAAATGTGTCAAACTGAGTAAGTATAATTTTGCTTCCTTTCATCAATTAAGTAAATCTAAATACAATTGCTTTGGGAATATAATTTCAGTAAGAGAAAAGTAAAGCAGTGCAGGATTTTCCCTAGTCAGTTCTTAGAGATATTTGTTCTGGTTCTTTTAGGGCAGATCTTCAACTGGTGTGGTTTCAGAGCAATGATGATTCACATTAGCTGAGGATCTGGTCTACTGTTCACAGTATTTTCTTACCTATTTGCAGGAAAAGTAGTCTTGGCTCTCAGAGGAGTATCAACAGAGCATGTGTGTCCTTACCTCCATGATAATGACAATTTAAAACTGGTCAGAAAACTGAAACAAAACAAGACCTATAAAACTGTTCTTGTTGATCTAACACTGTTAATTTTTTAATTAGCTGAATATTGAAATTATAACTGCTGTTGGCACTTGAAATGTTGCTCAGGTTTCAAGATGTCTGAATTTTATATTGGTAAAGGGTGCTACTCTGATAGAATTTTAAAACAAACAAAAAACAGATCAACCCAAAGATTATCACATCTACTGCCAGTGTATCTTTCGACTAAAGATTCTAAATTTGAAAAATGGCCAACCAAAATAACTATTTTTCCTGTAAAGCGAATTACTGGTTGGCATACACATGTCCTAAGAGGCTTAGAAAAACATGAAAAACTACTACTTTGTAAATAGCATTAGTGACATTTTACAAGGCTTTAACAGTTGTATTAGTGAGAATGCTAATGAAAATGATGGGGTGTTATGTTCAGTTTTAGGCATGGATCACAGATCAAGGCAAGAATATGGTCCTAAATTATTAAAGGTGGTTTCTTTACAGCTTTTGTAAAGGAGCCAGTAACTAAATATTTGATACCAAGTGGGAAACAATATACCTATATAAAGCCCAAAATGTATGGAAGACGAAAAAAAAAAGGCCTAAACATAAACTCTGGGCTGGGTGAGATACTTTCAGGGTCAGAATCTCTGGTCTATAAATTTGCCTGTGTTAGCTGCACACCTCAGCCACAGCACGAGGAAGAGAAGGGGACTTGTCAAGGGTGGTGGTAGAGCAGAGTTTCACTACACCTATTGGAGCTTACACAGTATTGCCAACTCCAAATGTTCAGAAAATTATGAGTCGGAACTCAGAAAAATAATTAAACTAGGGCTGTCAATTAGTGGGTGTTAACGCCTGCGATTAACGCAGGGCAGAATTAATGAGTTAACAAAATTAACTCACATTAATCTTAGAGGTTGGCAAACCAGCATGAGCTGCTCCAGAGACCCTCTCTGGTAAGGTGCAGTAATGCAAACCACCATCAGAGGGCGAACGGAAAAATGAAGCAGCCAGAGAGGAGGGAAAAAACCTGAAGATATGGTTCCAGCTCCAATGGAGAAGTAAACAAGAAAAGTAAAGACTCTGACACCTGTCCCTCTCCCCTCCCAGGTGACCATATAAAAATGGCCACTACGCTGTGCCAGCTCAGCTGATCGTCGGCACAGCGCGCGAGTCAAGATGCGGATTGGTCGACAAGGGAAGCCTTTGTCGACCGCTCCTGTAAACCTCATTTCACAAGGCATAAGGGAGCAGTCGACAAAGGCTTCCCTTGTCGACCGATCTGCGTCTTGACTCTCGTGCTGTGCCGACGATCAGCTGAGCTGGCACAGTGTGGTGGACATTTTTAATTTAATGAAGCCGGGGATATTTAAATCCCGGCTTCATTAACTATGTCGGCTAGCCTATTTTACATGCTTCTGTCAGCAGAGGCATGTAATCTAGATGTACTCTAGGAGGCCTGTGTTCAATTCCCTGCTTTGCTTTCCCTACATGTCCTAGAGCAAATCTTAGTCCCTTTGTGCCTCACTTCCTCATTTGTGAGATGATGGGTTGTGAATGTTATTGAAGATTGTGAAGTGCTCAGAAACTGAGATAGTGCAGCCATATTCATACTTAAATTATACTGAAACATAGTCAATGGGAGAAGTTTCAACACTCCCAAAACAAAGCCATTAGCCTTGTTTTAGCTTCAGAAGAGTAGAACTGTAAAATGTCTTGTCTACTCACTTCACCACACAGCTTTATCCAACCAAACTGAGATCATAACTTATTGCAATACTGACCTCTGGTTTTTGCTTCCCCAGCATTCCCAGAATTTATGGCTCTCTGGTCAGTTTGTTCTTTAAACATTTTGTGCTTTATAAGGCATGTAAATGTGTCGTCTTTTTCTGGTCTTGTTTGTGGTAAAGTTTGCCCACAATTGCAGTAAAGTTGTTCTACAAGAGTTTGATATTAATATAAAATTTATTATGTGGCTATTTATCACTTTTTATTTAAGGATTTGATGAATGAATTGTCTAGAGTTAACTGAGTCTTTTGGTAGGTATAATGTGTCTCTGTGTATGTGAAATAATTGCAAAGTGATTTAATCACTGAGTTATAAAGTGCCACCTCGAGAGTCTTTATCTATCCACTGCTGTGATTTGGCAGACTGCAGAAGCAACAGAAAAGCCATGATTTGCATTCTATAAGGTTGTAGTGCTTCTTCAAGAATCTGCTAGCTTGTACATTTAGAAAAGTGCTTTTATGGTTTGGCAGGGACTGAATCTTTCTGAGGAGTTTTTAAAGTAAACTATATCTATTTGCTTCACAAGCTAATATTAATAAATTAATATTTTCATACTCCAAAAGGATGTCTGGTACAGAGCCAGGAAAAACAGAACATTTTTTGCCTTTATGAATTTCTGTAACAGGTTCCTCAATAGCGATAATTTTAGTTATGCAAAACCTTTGCTATACAAAGGAAAGTGAAATATAAAGCTTGCTCTTTCTGCTGTGTTTTGGAGGACAAGAATGCAAGGCAAATACATTCTTCTTTAAGAATATCTGCATGTATACTGATGAGCAGATACTTTCTAAGTACACTTCCTTGGGATTGAGTTATTGTTGACATGTGGAGATTTAACTATATCCTGACAGTATCTGCACTTCCTTGAATAATAATCTCAACTAAGAAAATATATCCTCTCCACGTTTAACTGAGACCATGAAATTAACTTTGAACACTTTCCATTTTTCTCTTTCACAATTAATTTCCTGTGTTTTCTGTTTCCAGTCTTGTGGCTGTTTGTTGGTGTGGGCTTGCTAGGATTAGGACTACGATACAAATCTTATGAGAAGAAATTAGGTCAAGGGGTGAGTTATATGATTTTTTTTTTAGCAAAGCACACAGTGCAGTATCTGCAAATGATACCTTAGAAATATTCCCAGAAATACACAACAACCCATAAGTCACAAAGTATACAAATATGCATTGAATAGATGAAAATGATCTGATCTTACTTGGGACTGTAAAGTACTTCTGCAATACAAATAAAAATAATGGGTGGGGAAAAATTAAGATTAAAATTAAAAAGTCTCAAAGGGGTAGCTGTGTTAATCTTTAATGTTAAAAACAACAGGTAGTCCTGTGGCACCTTAGAGACTCACACACACACACACACACACACACACACACACACATATTACACACATAGACAAGGTTCACTGAACCGTGGTGAGCCCCGCTCGCCAGCCGCGTTTTCTGGCGATCTGCACATGCGCAGATCGCCCAAACCCGGCTGTTCCGGGTTGCAATCTACTCGCCACAGGCGAGTAGATTGCATTATTTGTCGAGCCCTGTGTATGTATGTACGTGTGTATATAGATATAGTATCATGAGCTTTTGTGGGCACCACCCACTTCTACTCATCTGAAGAAGTGGGTTTTGACCATGAAAGTTCATGATACTATATATATTTGTATGACTAAAATTAAGTTAGAATTGCCTCCAAAGCACTTGTCAGAGACTAATGAATAGTGACTGACACTGTTAGTATGGTGTAAAATCGAAAAGGGGAAAAGACAAGAGGAAAACAGGGAAAAAGGGAATGGTGCAGAGAAAATATTAGGCAAAAGAAAGAAAAATTAGACAAAGCACAAGGAGGAAGTAAAAGGAAAGAACAAGTGAGAACACACTGGACTGCAAAATGTGGATTTACATTGGAATGTAAACCCAAGAGCTTTTATGCTGTAAAGATGTTTTGGGGGTATTTCCACAATTGGGAAAAGACATTCAAATTGCCTCTTCTTGAGAGAGTGACTTTTTGCTCTTTCCATCCTTGCTCCTGATGATGAATGTGGATAGTGGTTCTGACTTCCATTCTCTGATTGGGGAATGATAGTGATCTGTCAGTGCCTCAGTAAAACTTTTTTATTATAGAAGAAAATCTGTGAGAACACTTTTTAAAAAAATAGACAGATGCAGGTTTTCCTTCATCAGGGCAGAATTAACTCAAGATATAATGAGGGAAGTTCAAATGCTTCATTGATGTTGATGCAGATTGTTGCCCATATGTTCATGACCTAAAAACATGTGATAGTGAAGCAAGCAAGTGGTTTGGTACCCAGCAGTTGGGAGACTCTGAACTCAGTACCTGTAACTTGGCTGAGTCATAGTAAAATCTGTTCAAATTTTGTTGAGTTGGGCAGTGTTGAAGCATGTGTGACATTGCATCAAATTCATTTCCAACCTTCATACATTTCCCACGAGAAGGACCACATTTTTATTTCACTTTGGCCTGAATAAGTCATGTAGGGTTACTGTCCTCAATTAAAGAAGGAAATGCTTTGAATAGACTGTAGTGTTTTCCTACCTAGCAAGCATTTTGTTTAAAGCTAGCATTGGAATTAAGTTTTTTATTAGCTGGAATTAAATTCTTGATTTGAAAAAGCAATCACATGCTTCATATTTGAAATGCTGGATTACACATGACTTGTCACTAGTAGGGATGTAATAGTGTAGTTGAAATGGATAAGCAAAAGCTTATCGGTTAATGCTAAAGACTATGTGCATTTCCTCCCCCCACCAATAATTATTTTAGTAGACTGGCCAACAACCCAGCTCAGTCCTGGCTCACGCTGGGTCAGGGACTTACCTCTGCTGTGGCTCTGCATTTAAAGTGTATTAGGAGATAGACAGGCAGGTGGCCCTGCTGAGTTCCAGCTTGCGCTGGGTCTAGGAGCTCAGCCCCCTACTCTGGACAGTAGCTGCTGACATCCCGTGCTGCTGCCTCTGTATCAGAGGCAGCTGCATGGGGAGACTGGCAGCTGGTCTGCAAGGGAAGTTGGTTTTTAAACTGGCTCCCCTTGTGGACCAGCTCCCGCCTGGCACCCTATGCTGCTGCCTTTGACACAGCGGCAGCAGTGCAAAGTGGCAGGGGTCTCCTTGGGAATGGAGCCAGAGTGTACTGGCTGCCAGCCCTACCCCCAAAGATTATAGAATAGTAGAGTAGCTGATATGAATTCATGAGGTGAATTGACTATTCAATTAACCGATATTTAACATCCCTAATCACTAGGCTGATATTGCAATGCTCCATTGCTAGTATGCATAGCAATGTAAGATAACGATAGTGAAAAACTAAGCTGAAGCTGGTACAGTGATAGGTCTGTTGTGAAGCCATGAAGGAGAACCAGACTTTGAAAATACCATGGAACTCTTACCCCACAAATTAATTTATACATGACAACAAATAGGTCACCATAGGGCTGCTATGTGTCTCCCCAGCCCGGAGAGGACTAATGCTACACTTGAAATCTATTCAGCACACAGAAGCTCAGAGTTACTCCCCTAACCAAAGCAGTTTGCAGGGCTATAGGCCATTTCCCTTGTATCTCTTCCCACCCACCTGCTCTACACACTGCCATGGGAGCAGCTTGCTTCCTGCAACTGTCCCTTAAGCTCTTCATGAGAATCACTTCGACCCTTCCTAGCTGGGTCTGATAACTGAGCAGTATTTGCTGGGGCCTCAAGTCCCCTGACCCTTAATGGGGTAAATCACCTTGTTACTATGTCACCCTAAATTTATTTCTGATAAATAATTTCTGATAAATAATTCGAAGTTAGAAGCGCCCCTTGTCTATTTATTAAGAAGATTTGATTCCCTCCCCCCCCCCTCCAAAAAAGGAGGTGGGTGGGATCTGAGCTTCCTTTCTGGTCAAAGAACTGAGTGTTGCTGTGACAGCTTCAGGGGAGAGAGATTGTTTTATGCTAACATATTTCAGTATGCAGTTTACTTACAATGTTAGTATTGCTTTGAGTATTCAGTAGCATCAGTTTGAAATTAGAGCTGTTTTCATCTGGCACAAATTACATTACATGTTTTTGTTTCATGATTGGATGAATGTCATAAAACCAAGTTTCTAGGGTAAACAGTTACAGTTAGAAATTTGCTTTCTGTGATTAGGCTGAATCAAAACTAGTTTTTTTGACAATTACTCCTACTGTTTTTCATTAGAATTGTCACAAATGGCAAATATAAAAAGGGTGTGAATAAAGGTAATGCAAATGCACTAAAATATGAATGAATGTCTGTTGGTAACTTTTTTTGTGCTATTTATCCAGTTTTACAATACATTATGGGCAGGAGAGAGTAATCTTTTCACCTTCTTACTCATTTGTCTCCATTATTTGTGTTGGGTACATTTTAAATGCGAGGACTTCCTGATTTTCTCTCTTCATGGAAATTAGGTGATATTAATAATACCTTCACACCTCTGTGGACTACTAACCTATGTTAGGAGAATGTACTAATTACAATGTGTAATCTTAGATCTGTTTTATGGCACCTGGGATCAGATTAAAATATAATAGAATGTACTGGTTTTTTATTTTTGTTCTCTTTTTTTACAGCCTTCAAAGAGAGACTTCTCTGCTGCAATCTGGCCTTTCAGGTTTGGATATGACAATGAGGGGTGGCCAAACCTGGAAGGTTCAGCAATTCTACTTAATCAAACAGGTACCTTTTTGAGTGTCAACGTTATTTTTTCTCTTTTTTCAGGTACAGGCAGTCCCCGGGTTACGTACAAGATAGGGACTGTAGGTTTGTTCTTAAGTTGAATCTGTATGTAAGTCGGAACTGGCGTCCAGATTCAGCCGCTGCTGAAACTGACCAGCAGCGGCTGAATCAGGACGCCTGGGACAGAGCAGCTGGGGTGCTGCCGGGTTGGTCCAGTAGCGCCCAGAGCGGCGCTGCGGGACCAACCGGCAGCGCCCCAGCTGCTCTGCCACAGGCGTCCGGAGAAAAGCCTAGTCTGCTGGGGGGTGTGTGTACTAGCTGCGCCCCCCCCCCCCATCCCAGCAGACCAGGAAGGCGCGGTCCCGCCGCCTGGGTCCTCCGCGGCTTTGCTCCCAGTCTCCCTGGTCTGCTGGAGACCAGCAGACCAGGGAGACGGGGAGAAAGCCTCTGAGGACGCCAGCAGCGGGACAGCCGCGGGGCGTCTGGGCTGTCCCGCTGCCGGCTTCCCCCGAGGCTTTGCAAAGCCACGGGGGGGCTCGGGCAGCCCAGGCACGCCTGGGCTGCCCCGCTGCCCGAGCCCCTCCGCGGCTTTGCTCCGCGTCTTCCTGGTCTGCAAACCAGGGAGATGCGGAGAAAGCCCCGGAGTACACGGGCGGCAGGACTGCAAGGTCCCGCAGTCCGTGTCCTCCGGGGCAAGCCCCGTTCGTAACTGCGGATCCGACATAAGTCGGATCCGCGTAAGTCGGGGACTGCCTGTATATCCTGTGATGGGTTAGATCACAGAAGTCCATTTGGGGTTGTCTCTCCCAGACAGGGCACAGAGTTGAAGTTACTGCCCCTCTGCAGAGCAATACAGATGCTGGACCAGTTCAGATCTGGAAGGGCTCAACTATAAGGGCTCAGCACCCAGGAAACATAGCCCCCAGAGGGAACAAAACTCCAAACAAATCCGTCTTATCCTGTGTAAAAGTTTTACATAGAGTAAGCTCATAAGGTCAGCCCCATTTATCAATGAACGAGAGATATGCACAGTGGTTGTAGTTATCTACACTGGGCTTCCTAATAAACAAAAGTGTTTTTATTAAGTATAAAGAGTAGGATTTAAATGGTTGCAAGTGAAAACAGACAGATCAAATTTAGTTACTAAACTAAAAATTTTAAAAAAGCCAGCTAATTCTAATCCACTAAGAAACTTGTTACAGTACATGCAAATTCTTAGCCTAAACAGTTGTTCTACATACAGCTTTCACATGTTAAGTAGCCTTCTAGGTTGGGCCTGATCACCCTGTTCATTTTAGATGTTTCCAGTAGGCATCTGAGGTGGTAAATGACAGGGTCTCCTGGTGTCCGGCAACTGCCCCTATTGTTTGGTTCCCCCCTCATATATCCCTTTTTCTCCAAAGTGGGAATGCTTTGTGCTCAGTTAAAAATTTTCTCCCCTTCAGTTTCTCCCCTCCCCTTAATTTTTTATCTCGAAAGTATGAGATCAAAAATGGGTTTCAGCATTAGGTAGCCTGGGCCACATGTCTTTCTAGAGCCAACCACAGTTTGCGATTAGAGGACAAACAAGACTATTTATAAGTTGTTGGTTTGAGTACCTGGTCATTAAGATCCAAAAGTATCTCTAATGGTCCCCATTTAGAATTAAGGCCAGATTTGCACTTCATATTTCTAACTTCACATACAAGAATGATACATGCACAAAAGTAGGATATACAGATTCAGCAGATTGTACATTTAAAATTGATGTGTTACATGATGCATTTTGCATAAAGAATCTTTGAGTTATGCATACTCATATGCCAATTTCCATAAAGTATGGGGGAGTGTGACATGTCCTACAGGGTGAAATCATAGGAGCTACAAAGAAGAGAACTTAGTAGTCAGTAATTGAACCCATCCGCCTGTTAGCACAGGACTGTTCCTCATAGCTTAAGGATGAAATAGTTTCATTTAAACTTTGGGTTCATAGCTGTTCCATTATGATTGTCAGTGATACAGTTACCTTGAATCAAGAAGATTTGTAAGAGAGAGTAATATTCCCTTTGGTTTTAAATGGAATTTCCAGCTGGAGAGACGTTAATAATACTGTAAAATCGCGAGTATAAAGTGCGCCCTAACTTTTCTATGTCAAAATAATGGAAAAAACTGAACACCTATCTATAATGCGCACCCCAAATTTGCTGTATTTCCTGCCCTTTTGTATTGCTGGTCGATTGCACATGAGCGCACAAGTATATAATGTGTGGTGTTTCAATGCTCTCTTTGTGACACCATGAGTTGTCAGTGATCTTATACTACAGCTGAAGAACTTAAGGTACTTAGGTATGCTGAGGCTCATGGCAACAGAGCTGCCAGCTGCAAATTTGATGGCATAGCAGAGTCTAACATTCGGCTTTGGAGACAGCAGAAAGAGCACCTGTAAGCGTTGCCTTGGACGAAGATGGCTGAGTGAGGTAAAAGCGCTGTATGTCCTGAGCTGGAGGCCAAGCTGCTTGAGGGGATTGCTGAGCATAGACAGCAAGGCGGTGGTATTAGCATTGTGGAGGTTCGAATGAAGGCTTTGACTTTTGCGAAAATTTGCACTAACACAGCTGGGTTTAAAGCTTTGCACGGCTGGGGCAATTGGTTCATGCATCGGCATAGCCTATCGGTCCGACGCTGAGCGACAATTGCGCAGAAGCTACCCATGGACTCTGAGACCAAGTTACTACAGTTCCAAAAGTTTATCATAAAACTACGCAAGGAGCACAGGTACGACCTTTCATTAATCTGTAACACAGATCAGACACCTTTAAATTGTGATAATCCTTACGATAGAACGCTTTAAGTGAAAGGTGCTAAGACCGCCTCAATTGCTACCACAGGGCATGAAAAGTCAAGGTTCACCATAATGCTTGCTTGCATGGCTGACGGAATGAAGCTGCCTCCTTATATTGTCTTCAAATGCAAGACAATGCCAAAGAATGTTATATTCCCAAACACTGTTCACGTGCGTGTTCACTCTAAAGGCTGGATTGACAGAGCTTTAATGCTTAATTGGCTACAGATGGTTTGGGCGAAGTGGCTGGGTGGACTTATCAGAAAGTGGTCTGTGATAGTTTTGGATGCATTTCGTTGTCATCATATGCCATCCATCAAAAAAAGGCTTCAGCAGTACAAAACAGACTTGGCAATTATTTCTGGTAGAATGACCAAAATGTTGCAGCTGCTTGACGTCACAGTTAATAAGTCAATGAAAGATGCACTACACAGGAAATGGAACACCTGGTTGTTGGAAGGTGAACATACATTTACTGCAGGTGGACGTATGTGAACTTCGATGCTGCAAGACGTGACCTAGTGAAGAGTGGATGTCTGGCTTCAACTTGATCCTGCCATCGTAAGGAAGGGGTTTCAGAAATGCAGCATCTCTAATGCTATGGATGGCAGCAAGGATGATGCCCTGTGGATGGATCCAAGCGACGATGAATCAGCCGAGGGCAAATTATGTGAAGATTACAATGTCTTATATTACCTGGATGAAGATGTCGAGGACTATATCCCGGAAGATATTGCTCGTCTGTTCGAGGATGATGCTAACAACAGTGAATTCGAGGGCTTCAAAGATGAGTAGAAGATCATAGAATCATAGAATACTAGGAATGGAAGGGACCTCGAGAGGTCATCGAATCCAGTCCCCTGCCCTCATGGCAGGACCAAATACTGTCTAGACCATCCCTGATAGACATTTATCTAACCTACTCTTAAATATCTCCAGAGATGGAGATTCCACAACCTCCCTGGGCAATTTATTCCAGTGTTTGACTACTCTGACAGTTAGGAACTTTTTCCTAATGTCCAACCTAAACCTCCCTTGCTGCAGTTTAAGCCCAATGCTTCTTGTTCTATCCCCAGAGGCCAAGATGAACAAGTTTTCTCTCTCCTCCTTATGACACCCTTTTAGATATCTGAGGGGGGATGTGATAGCAGTTTTCAATCTTCTCTTTTACTAAACTAAACAAACCTAATTCCTTCAGCCTTCCCTCATAGGTCATGTACTCTAGACCTTTAATCATTCTCGTTGCTCTTCTCTGTACCCTCTCCAATTTCTCCACATCTTTCTTGAAATGTGGTGCCCAGAACTGAACATAATACTCCAATTGAAGCCTAACCAGCGCAGAGTAGAGCGGAAGAATGACTTCTCATGTCTTGCTTACAACACACCTGTTAATGCATCCCAGAATCATGTTTGTTTTCTTTGCAACAGCATCACACTGCTGACTCATATTCAACTTGTGGTCCACTATAACCCCTAGATCTCTTTCTGCTGTACTCCTTCCCAGAAAGTCGCTTCCCATTCTGTATGTATGAAACTGATTGTTCCTTCCTAAGTGGAGCAGTTTGCATTTGTCTTTATTCAATTTCATCCTATTTACCTCAGACCGTTTCTCCAATTTGTCCAGGTCATTTTGAATAATGACCCTATTCTCCAGATTAGTCGCAACCCCTCCCAGCTTGGTATCATCTGCAAACTTAATAAGCGTTCTTTCTATACCAATATCTAAAGTGTTGATGAAGATATTGAACAGAGCCGATCCCAAAACAGACCCCGTGGTACCCCACTTTTTATGCCTTTCCAGCAGGATTGTGAACCATTAATAACTACTCTCTGGCTGTGTCTAGACTGGCAAGTTTTTCTGCAAAATCATCTGCTTTTGCGGAAAAACTTGCCAGCTGTCTACACTGGCCGCTTGAATTTCCGCAAAAGCACTGACTTCCTACTGTAAGAAATCAGTGCTTTTTGCGGAAATACCATGCTGCTCCCGTTCGGGCAAAAGTCCCTTTTGCGCAAAACTTTTGCGCAAAAGGGCCAGTGTAGACAGCTGAGATTTGTTTTCCACAAAAAAGGCCCGATCGCGAAAATGGCAATCGGGGCTTTTTTGCGGAAAAGCGCGTCTAGATTGGCCATGGACGCTTTTCCGCAAAAAGGGCTTTTGCGGAAAAGCGTCCGTGCCAATCTAGACGCTCTGTTCCGAAAATGCTTTTAACGGAAAACTTTTCCGTTAAAAGCATTTGCAGAAAATCATGCCAGTCTAGATGTAGCCTCTGAGTACGGTTTTCCAGCCAGTTATGCACCCACCTTATAGTAGCCCCATCTAAGTTGTATTTACTAGTTTATTGATAAGAATATCATGCAAGACCATATCAAATGCCTTACTAAACTCTAGGTATACCACATCCACCGCTTCTTCCTTATCCACAAGACTCGTTATCCTATCAAAGAAAGCTATCAGATTGGTTTGACGTGATTTGTTCTTTACAAATCCATGCTGGCTGTTCCCTATCACCTTGCCACTTTCCAAGTGTTTACAGTCAATTAAACATGTCAATTAACGTGTTTGAGCTGCGGTGTTTATTTCCTTACTTGTACTTACTTTTTTGAAAGTGTATAGGATTGCTTGTCTACGCTAATAAAATTCAACTTAACCTCCGGTGTCCAGCAATTAACTGACGTGGAACTGCCAAATTAAAACTTAAAAAAAAACCTCCTATAGATAATGCGCACCCCAAATTTGATGCTAAAAAAATTCTGGAAAAAAGGGCACATTATACTCATGATTTTACGGTAATCAATCTCAGTCACTCCTCTCTATTACAACAAAAGAAATCTATCTAAATGCATTTCTGTAAGCAAAATATTAAAGGTGAAGTGCTGTTGTAGGACAAAGGAGAGTTAGTAGGTGACAGGTTTGTTGTAGTGAGCCATGAATCTAGTATCTTTACTGAATCAACAATTTTTTTAATTTGTAGCACATAGTTATGATTTTAAGCTCTGTAACAAGGGAGGGCTAAGACATTGGTTTTAACATATATAAACAAGGAAATTTGCCTTTCTAGTATTATATATGTGTTTGTATTGTCCTTTCTGCTCTCATGAATGGAAGGGGCCACGGTCAGGTGGCACTGTAGTGCATGTGGGAGTGTTTGTAGCATTATTCCTAAAGACACGCCTCTGCAGGTGCACAAAGAGCATTAGGAAGGAGTGATGTTGGTGATGGGGTTAACATTTTGGCTTGTGTGTTCCCATTCTATTAAGGGAACCAATTGTTTCTCTTGGGAAGGGTAGCCCCTCCATGTCAATGAGCAGTTTACAAGCATTGATGCAACATGTCATGCTGAAGTGTAACATGGGAGCAATGAGAAGCACTGGACTACTGCACACAGATAGCTCTGACTCCTCAAGGGTCCTGATGGTTTTGTGTTCAGGGGGCTGACATCTCAGTCCATTCAGTTGGCAATCCTCACCGTCTTTAAAAAAACAAAACAATTCAGAGGCTCAAGACTTGAAAGTTGGGCCATTTTCTGTCCTCGTAGTGGTTATTTTTGCTTCAAACAAAGAAGCCCATGTTTTTAACCTGAAATAACTATATAGGAAATATATTGAAAGTATTTATTTCTCATGAACATTAAACCCATCAACTGAAGTCTCCATGAACCAAAAGCACAAATGACAGGATCAGTAATTTACTTTATTTCCTTTGAGAGCCTCTTTTTGCTAGCAAAATACTTATTTCCAAAAGAAGCAATTCTGACAAACAGTAGTACAATGTTTCAAGACAAACCTTAGATTAAGAAATCTTCAGGAACCCTAAAAATGAAGAGTTCTGTATTTCATTCAAATATTCTGAGCCACTAAGTCATGCACTAATATTATTTTTATTGTATAAAATAAACTCTTAAAGTGTTCATGAAATAAGGCTGCAATTCCATCTTGTGAGGGTGCAGGGGAGACTTCAGGTACTTTATTAACAAACACATGTGGAATGGGCTGAATTATTATTGGTGCAAGGGATCTGCTCCAAACTAAGGGTCCTACATTAGTAAGGGCTGGAAGCACTTTAGAAACAGCGTACACAACTAACTAATGGATGAGAGAAAACACCTTGCATCACTCTTTAATTACATCTCACTGGTGCTAGAGGGAGCTGATTCCATCCTGTGTGATCAGAAGAATAACTTTGTTTTTTATTGATACAGTTTTTCAAACTTTTGTATCCCAGGTGCAGATTTTATTACTATTCTGGAGAGTGATGCCTCCAAGCCATTCATGGGGAACATTGATCCAACAATGTGGTTAGGAGAAAAACTAGGTTTTTACACTGATTTTGGTCCAAGCACAAAGGATCACACATGGGGGTAAGTTATCTATGGAAACAGATGCAGTCGGTGGGAAAAGACACAGATTTTTAAAAATATGAATTAAAATGTTGCAAGATTTAATGATAAAAGTTCTTAGCAACTTAATGTACAATACAGCCCTCATTGTACCAAAGGTGGATGAGGAAAGCTCAGGGAAGCTGGACAGCAGACTTTAAGAACAGTCTCAGAGAGGTAGTCGTGTTAGGCTGTAACTAAAAAAAACTTAAAAACAAAGGGTGGTCCTGTAGTACCTAAGAATATGTCTACACAGCAGTCATTATTTCAAAATAACTTTTCTAGCATCTACACAAGCCAACTGCTATTTTGAAATTAATTCAAAATACCAGAGGGCTTATTTCGAAATTGGTAAACCTCATTCCACGAGGAATAGCACCAATTTTGAAATTGCTATTTTGAAATAAGCACTGTGTAGATGCTTATGTTGAAATAGGGGGCCTCCAGCCCTTCCCAGGGTGCCCTGCTGGCCGCCCTGACCACAAGGTAACTTCTGACCTGATGCCCTGCTGAAACCAGTTCCAGCTGGCCTTAAATGTGATTCAGCACCCAATCAGTGTGGACGCACTATTTCAAAATAGCAAAAAGCTATTTCGAAATGCATTTTGTGTGTAGACACGTTATTTCGAAATAACTATTTCGAAATTAGATATTTCGAAATAATGCTGTAATGTAGATATACTCTTAGAGACTAACAAAATATATATAGTATCATGAGCTTTCATTGGCATAACCCACTTCTTCAGATGAGTGTAGCAAAAGGCATAGAAACCCCAAAATTCAGAGGTAATAGAAACCTCAAAATTTTGGGGTTTCTATGCCTTTTGCTCTACTTGTATATGTTTTGTTACTCTCTAAGGTGCTACAGGACCACTCTTTGTTTTTTTATTTATTTATTTATTTTGAGAATAGTGTGTGCCAAGATTCTAGCTACAGAATTCAATAAAGAAGATGCCAGTCTTGACAAAAGCTTCAGGGGTAGCCAAGTTAGTCTGTACAGGATAAACTAAAAAAACAACAAATGGTCTGGTAGCACTTTATAGACTTTGCAGACTGTGCCCACAAAAGCTCATGATACCATCTACATGTTTTGTTAGTCTATAAAGTCCATGAGGGCAGGGGACTGCACTCGATGACCTCTCAAGGTCCCTTCCAGTCCTAGTATTCTATGATTCTATGATTTGTTGTTTTTGGACAAAGCCAGTCTTCAAAGTCTGCCAACCAGATTCTTCTACCGTGCAGCAGAATGAAGGGAAATACTACAGCTTTTGCAGTCTGCCTAGACTGAGAAGAGACATATTCTAAATATTATAGCTAGCTGTTATTTTTCTTAAGTATTTTCTGGCCTTGGGGAATTTGGGATTCAGGCTTAAGTACAGTATACATCATGGGGAGAAAATTGGAATTTTGATTAACATGTTTGAATCTAGCTTGGGCTTTATACAGGCAAATATACAGTAAGGCTGTCTCTAGAATACATGCCTCTGTCGGCAGAGGCATGTAGATGAGGGTTGTAGGCAAAGGGAAATTAAGCCGCGATTTAAATGATCGCGGCTTCATTTACATTTACATGGCTGCCGCGCTGAGCCGACAAACAGCTGATCAGCTGTTTGTCAGCTCGCGCGCTAGTCTGGACATTCCCCCGTCGACATCAAAGCCCTTTGTCGGCAGCCCCGTTATTCCTCGTGGAATAAGGGCTGATCAGCTGTTTGTCGGCTCAGCGCGGCAGCCATGTAAATGTAAATGAAGCCGCAATCATTTAAATCGTGGCTTCATTTCCCTTTTCCAAAACAACAAATCTACATGGCTCCGTCGACGGAGCCATGTAGTCTAGACGTACCCTAAGATACATCTGTGCATATTTTTTGTGATCAGGTCTCTTGTATCCAGTTTTATGTTACTATCTGATCATCTACCATTCAATGTGTATTTTAAGGTCTTTACAGGTCAAAATAATGATTTTTATGATACTGAATTGTGTTAGGGGGAATTTTCAGGTTTCAATAGCATATTGAGCTTCCTCAATGTTTATTACACTTTAATTTTAATTTCTACTCTGGGACTCAACGCTTTGCGAACCTGTTTCCGCCTCATGATTTTTTAAAGAATGCAGAATATGGTCACATGGTCTTGCAAAATTGCCCATTAAAATACTGCATCATAAAATATTTTGAAAGTAAAAACTACACTTAAAGTCCACACTGAGAGTGAACAAATGAAAACTTGGCAATTTAAGGTTGGATTACAGCTCACTTGTAATCAAAAGTTATGGAAGGGTTGTTATTTCTATTTTGCATGGAGCATATTAACTGTTTTTCAGTCTTCCTTCCATGAATTATTTTGCAGTAGTACTCTAAATCAAAACGTCATGCTTATTTTCATTTTTCAAAATACCAAACCATCCGGTACCGTGGATGGCAGGAAATTCAGTGAAATTGTGCTGCTTTTTAGGAGATTCTTGCTGTAACATGTGCATTGTCTAGGATATCAAAGCATCTTCCTAGGGTGAATAATTTCTCTGAAAGATCTGTTCTCTTATGAGTTGTGGATGGCACAGTGTCATTTTTTCTGTGTGCTGTAATCCCTGCTGGTATACTCTTAGCTGCTCCTTTCTATAGTGAAAGAGTATCCTTGACAAAAAATGTGTGTTTAAATACAACTTTTTAAAAGTGGTTTTTTTAGGTATGTGCAAAAAAATGAATGAATGTTTTAATATACACACTTATTTTATTGTGTTCTGCTTTTGTTGTGTACTTACAGAATAGCATTGTGGCCCTGTGCCCATATTTTAGAACCGAAAAAAAAAGTTTTTTTTTCTATTTCCCTGCAGGATCATGGCTCTGTCAAGATACCCAATTGTGAAATCCAGACATCACCTTCTCCCATCGCCAGAGGGAGAGATTGCACCAGCCATCTCTATGACTGTCAACTTCACTGGGAAGCTGGTGGATTTTGTTGTTGCTCACTTTGGAAATGAAGAGTGTGTGCTTTTTTTTTTAAATTTAGTTACATAGAAAATGCAAAGCAAAATGTAATTAACATTAGGTAGTGGTTTTTATAAAATAAATGTCCTTTAAACATTTTCCACCATAATAATTGCTTTTTAACCAGATATTATGATAAAGTTAGTGGTTTGGGAAAGGATCTTGATTTATTAATTTATGGTAGAAATGTGTCCTGGAAAACTCAAATGTATCCAAGTTTACATTGCTACAGACCTTGCAAAGCTACTGTGTTCTGTTTAGTATCTACAGTACTTGAAGTCATGATTGGCTTTGAAACTATATTGGATTCCTTGCCCTTTCCTCAGCCTCCTTCCTCTCAGTAGTTAGAGTTCTATTGTGTTCTGTCATGGAGAGACAGACTCAGGTATAGGTAGAAGGCATACTTTGTGAGTTGGTAAGAAATTATAGGGCCTCAATGTAGGGTGTTTTTCCTCTCTCCACTGAAGGATACAATTCTGAGATTTCTAATATGATACATTGTGTAAAACATGGAGAAAGCAAGAAAAAAAACCAAGTTCATTATTTTTACTAGACAGCTAAAACTGGAGGTATAAAACCTGACCTCCAGCTTCTGAAATGAAGACTTGCATTGATAAATCAAAAGCTTGAAGGGATTAGTAAATATATTGTCTTTCTCAATCTTTTATTTAAAAGATTATGGCTGTATAATATATATTAATAATCAGGCGAGTTTTATGAATCTTTAAGTAGCTATAGTTTATTTTGCTTTATTCTACACCAGTGTTTCTTAAACTGTGTTCCGTGGCACACTAGTGTGTTGCAAGGCAGTTGGAGGTGTACTGCAGAGAACAACAGAGTTCAAAATGGCTGCCCTTAAAGGGCTCAATAATTTCCCCTCCCTGACTTTTTTTTGCTCAATAACTTTTCCCCGTCCTCTTTTTTTTTCTTCTCTCAACAAAAAATCATTGGTGTTCCAAAAAAAAAAAATTGTTTGGTGTTCCTCCATCTTAAAAAGTTTAAGAAACACTGTTTTACACGGTACCTAATATTAAGATCCCAATTATTAGATTTAAAGATGTATCTCTTAATTTCTGTAATTTTATGCATGATAAATATAAATCAGATAAGGAATATAATACACAAAAAAGCTTCTGAAAACAGAAGGAGTTTGTTAGCAGAGCCAGGACCAGGAATGGAGCAAGCTCGCACTCCCTCACTTCCTCCCCTTATGGGGCCCCAGTCATGTCCCTCCCAATGTTCCTCCAGTTTAGGGCCCTCTTTGCATAAAACCTATGAAGCATAGTTAAGCAGCTTCCAGTTTACTCTGTGTTTAATTGTTACTCATAAGGCTGTATTGTGTATATGGCATTTTAAACTAATGAATGGACAATACTTAAACAGAATTCTGCCCTGAGGAAATCCCAGGCTAAACATGCAAGAAATGTGAGTTGTACTGGAACAGCAATACTGGTGGTAATTCCATAAACTCACTCATTATTATAATTATGTAAGAAAGCAAGCTGAAAGTGTCTGGCCATAACCGCCTGCTAAAAGGGTGGCCAGGATCTAAGAGAATGTGAGAAGTGACTACCAGAATTTGCTTCCTTATGCCCATCCATTTAGTTCTCCCAAACCCTTTCCCACCTAAGAAGCTGAACTCCTAGGCTATGTCTACACTGGCCCCTTTTCCGGAAGGGGCATGTAAATTTCATGAGTCGTAGTAGGGAAATGCGCGGGGGATTTAAATATCCCCCGCGGCATTTAAATAAAAATGTCCGCCGCTTTTTTCCGGCTTTTAAAAAAGCCGGAAAAGAGCGTCTACACTGGCCCCGATCCTCCAGAAAAAGCGCCCTTTTCCGGAGGCTCTTATTCCTACTTCAAAGGAATAAGAGCCTCCGGAAAAGGGCGCTTTTTCCGGAGGATCGGGGCCAGTGTAGACGCTCTTTTCCGGCTTTTTTAAAAGCCGGAAAAAAGCGGCGGACATTTTTATTTAAATGCCGCGGGGGATATTTAAATCCCCCGCGCATTTCCCTACTACGACTCATGAAATTTACATGCCCCTTCCGGAAAAGGGGCCAGTGTAGACGAGCCCCTAGGGTGTATCTAGACTACAGAGTTTTGTCGACAAAACTATTGTCGACAAAACTTTTGTTGACAAAACTATACCTGCGTCTACACTACTGCTGAGTTCTGTCGACATAACGTCGACAGAACTCAGCAGTTTTGTCGACACTGGTAAACCTCATTTTACGAGGCATAACGCCTTCTGTCGACAGAGTTCTTTTGACGGAAGGTGTTATTGCATGTAAACTGTCCTTGCATCTACACTGCCATGTCGACAAAGCAGCTTGCTTAGTCGACAGAACTGAATGTAGTGTAGACGCTCTTTGTCGACAGAAGATTTGTCGACAGTATCTGTCGACAAAACTCTGTAGTCTAGACGTACCCCAGTGAGCTGGATTTGTTGGAAACCATCTTATTAATTAAACTGAATTGATCTGAAAGAGCTCCCAATTTGTCCTCTAAAAGAAAGCTTAAAGCAGGCAGCCAATCACTTCTATTTTTCTGTTCAACTTTGTGTCCCCACCCAAAGAATCTGACTTTCAGGTAGTAAAGAAAGGAGAAGCACATTCTAATACACAGTGGGAGAAATTGGCCATAGGGAGAGGAATGCAATTGCAGACAAATGAAATTGCAAAAGAAGCGCGGATTTGAATTTCCCACACTTCATTTATATAATCACGGTGGCCACTTTTCTGAAATACCGTATTCCAAGAAAAAAAACATGGTCCTCACGGGGTTATTTTGAAAAGAAACTCTTCCTTCAAAATAACCCTTAAACCTCATTTTTTAAGGAGAAGGGTTATTTCGAAAGAAGGGTTTCTTTTCAAAATAATCCCATTTTTTTCTCGAAATACGGTATTTTGGAAAAGTGGCCAGCTGCCATTATGCAAATGAAGTGAGAAATTCAGATCTATGCTTCATTTGCAATTTTGTTTGTCTGAATTTGCATTCCCCTCTTGAAGGAGGAATGCAATGTAGACATACCCAAAGACTGCAGTACTGGGGAGTCAGAAAAATTCTCACACGCACAGAAACAGGAGCGGAGGGAATGCTGTTGGAAGCCGTAAGGCCAACTCTGATCCCTCTGGCTGCACAGTTGCTGACAAGTTGGCCCACCTTGGTTGGTCTCCTAACCCTTTGATTTGCTAGGAGTAATGCTGAGTGTCTTGCTCAGTCAGTGGTCCTTTAAAAGGTGAAGCATGAGAGAATAACAACACAGCAAGTCCTCTGTCTCTTGGCACTTGATCAAAGGGCCAGAAGGAAAAAAATAGAAACAATCATCTCCTCTGGTAGCTCTGGGGAAGGGATGGAGCTCAGTGCTTAGTGCCAGCATTCTTACCTTCTGATCAGCCTAGAGTTCTCTCCTGTACAACTCTTCCCTGACCATTCCACCCTCCCTTTCAGCAGCATTCCTGTAGTGACTTAAAGTCTCCAGCCCAGTTTTCTATTGATTTAGAGAATACTAGTGTTACCAATTCTTGCAAATTTCTCGAGTCTTGTGATGTTGGGAAGATTTTTTTTCTTAAAAGCCTCAACTCCAGGCTTCAAGTGATTTTTAGGATCTCAGCTTTCACTTTAAAAAATTCTAGCCCTTATAAATACAAATAGAAGTTTGAAAATGTGACCTGACTGCAAATGAAAACCTCAGAAGCCTCCTTTCAGGGAGGAACTTGCTTTTCGCACACACCTGAGCTCCAGAATCTTTGGAGAAGAAGCACAAGATCACCCCATACCAAGCATTGCTCTGTTTATCAGTTTATAATGCTACTGTCAGCTTGTGAAGGAAGCAGATCCAAAGTTGTATTCATTCGTTATTGTTGTTTTGAAAGTGGGGAACAGTAATCAGAAACCATAACTTTTAAAGTAATCAAGGGTTCTTTTTAAAAAAAAAAAATGGAATTATATCAGTGCAAGTCTTCTCTCACAGAGATGTATTGGAGGACCTGTGAGGAAGATAGCTAGTTCAGCACAGAGCTTTGTATAGGTCTGGACCAGTGTCTTTTTTAAACCATTCTTTTGTTTGGCTTGTGTCCAGGCTATTCCCCACTCTGCCACTTCGAGTGCAGAATGTGGGGGCCTGCAAGAGACTTTAAAATAACTTGCCATGAGAGGCTTCTGCTTAAACTTCCCAAGGTCACAGTTTCATTGGATGGTATGCTGCTATCACCCAAATGCAAAAAACAAATAAAACAAATCATTGAAAGCCAGGAAGACACACTGGAATTTCTTCATGTGAGGTAACTCCAAGCTCTTTAACTGTCCCTTAGGAAAGAAACTGAAAACAAACTGTACTTAACAAACTATTAACAAACTCTTAATAGCTGGCCTTCAGTTTCAGCCACATAGACACATAACCTCCTGCCTTCTAGGACACAGAAATTGGATTATAGTATTAAAAAGTGATTTTATTAACAAAACAAAGAAAATATATTTGGTAGAGATGCTTGGTTGCTGGTTATTACAAAGTAACAACAACAACAAAAAAACAGATTAAAGCACAACAAATTGCTTCCCTGGGATTCAGTTTCAGGTATAGTGTACGGAGGGGAGAGGATGTCTTAACCCGGCACAGAGAAATCCCACAAACCAAGAAAATAAAGAGAATAACCTGATTATGTCTAATTAAACATTCCCTGTTCTACTTACATCTCTGCTGTTCCAAAGTTTAGGGTTTTTTTCTTAGACATGGATATTGCTGGGAAATCCATGCCTTATTCCTGCTCAGTCCATGTCTCTCCCAGCTCCTCTCTGAACTCACATGCAAAGGAGATTAGAGCAGGCAAATCTGATTCATTTCAAATTTCTCCCACTGTCTTCCCATTGGCTCTCATGGCTCTCTGCCAACACTTCCTTGATACACACTGTTCTGGGTCTAACCCTTTAATTACTAAATGCTGGGATGTTTAGAAAAGGGTAGTACCCTTCCAATACATCACACCTTGTGTTAAGCGTGTGTTAGCTGTAGGAGGAAGTAGACCAGCTCCATTACTTGGATCACTGTTATTTTTATTGGAATCCTTTAGAAACCCAGTAAATACAATAAGAGCAATAAGAAGGTATATTCTGGCCATAAGCATTTTGTTCTGCAGATTTACAATTCAAATATGCTGGAGAATAATGATTTTCTGGTGTTGTCTACACACACAACCTGCTCTGGTTAAACTAATATCAGTCTTTAAATTGATTTAGTTAAACCGGTGCAGACTCCTGTGTGGACACTCTTAAATTTAGTTTATGCCAGGCTTATTGGTGTAAATCACAGTGATTCAAGTTACCAAATTAAGCTAAACCTGAATCGAGCGGATTTTATGAATGTCCACATAGGAGTTTACACTGGTTTAATTATCAATTTAATTGTGTGTCTCATAGCCATCCACTCATTCACTCCACTAGCCGAGGAATAGTAATGTTTGCCCTGCTCTTTTTTTGTTTATTTTGGCACTAGAGACCCCAGATGCAACTCACTGTCTGAGCAGTATTTGGTCCCAAATCTATAAAAAATATAGATGAGATCTCCCTTGGTACAGCTGGTGAAAGCTGATAACATGCAGAAACCTAGAAAAAAAGAGCCATAATATTATCTAAAACTGAGTCAGAGGATCTGGTTATAATCAGGGCAGTTTACAGGGACATCTGATCCAATGTAGTTTTAATCAGTTAGAACAGGTAATTTGGTCCCATGACTATGGTCTATGGTCAAGTCCTATAATGCCAGTGCAGCCTGGCATGTTTTGGAATTCACATGTTCCAGCACCATTTTTGTTGGAAGTGTTTGTGGGACCATTTTTTAATGGTGTTAGAGAAATTGTTACATTATCTAAGCGTTATTATGATTCTGTAATGCAGTGCTAGGATCTGCTTGTTCTGTCCAAGTACAATTAAAAAGTCATGTTAACATTCCAGGCAGTTATGTGCCAGCACAATTAAACTTATGGTTTAGACAGACAGACCCAAAGTCTTAATTGCACAAGATACTCAGATGAGATGCTCATGGTGATTAAAGCATTGTATAAAGCTTACAATAAGCTGTTCAAGGAATATGTTGAGGAGAAAGAGGCACTTAATTGCATCTAATTTGTGGCTTAGTTCAAACATTTCAAAAGTTTAAAAAGCACCTTATTTTGTAAATGTTCATACACCTTTTTCCAATGCATAGCACATAATTTTCTGTGTTTGTCCCAGTGAGAATCTTTTTTGATATGTTTTTAAAACATATTTTTAATAACTGTTTCCCACTTCTTTCAGAGATGACTTGGACAGGAAGCTCCAGGCTATTGCAGTTTCAAACTTGCTGAAGAATAGCTCTCGACAGCTTGTATTTTTAGGATATATCACTTCAGCTCCAGGATCCAGAGATTACATAGAATTAATTGAAAATGGTAATGTTAAGGTAATGTAGAATTACTACTAACTATAGCAGGTATCTAATTTACAAAAAATAACTGACAGATTATAGGGTTACAAATACACACTTTTTTCAAAAAAATCTTTAAAAAAATCTGTTATATTTTTCAATTACCCATAATTTACTATTAAAATTATTTGAATAAAGTACCTTTTAAAATCAGTCTTTCTTTACTTACTGTCTGGATCTAATATCAGGATTCTGTTTCCTTTGCAACTTTTGACTATATCTCATGCAAATCATTTCCTTGTTCTGTGTCTACATATAGATTGTGTAACAGAGGCCTGGTCTACATTTAAAATTTATATCAACCTAGCTGTGTTGCTTAGGTCTGAGAAAAATTCACACTGTAGAACACTGTAATTAAATAGACCTAATCCCCAGTGTATACATGATTAGGTTGATGGAAGAATTCTTATATCAACCTGGATAGTGCTGCTCATGGATGTGGACTTCATACACTAATGGGGGGAAAACACTTCTGTCAGTGTAGCAAGCACCTATATTATGGCACCACAGCAGCTGTTGTGTGGACTCGCCTGATCTAAGTTTGCCTGTGAGGAAACCTCATCATATTTACTTAATTTTTCCCCATAGGATATTGACAGCACGGATAATGACAGGTGGTGTGATTATATCATGTATCGTGGACTAATAAGGTATATAAAAATTAATAATTTACTCATTTGTTTTAGATATGTTACTGTTCTCATTTTTAGATCTCATGATCTAAACCTGTATAACTCATCTGAATGGAAGAGCTTACTGTATTTAATTCTCCTCTTTAATTTACACCAAACTTTCTGATTGGCTGAAGGCAAACTACTAAACTAAATGCAGACAATTGAGTATTACATAAAGTAATATGGAACATAAAGGGATGTCAGACTTCATGCGATTTTACTTTTTCAAGTTACTCTGTAAAAATGGCATGGGGGGGGGGGGGTTCCAGCTCTTGCTTCTAAGACTTCCAAATCAAGTCTTTGAGTAAATACATAAAGACTTTATTTTCCTAAATCTCAGCCCTGCAATCTCATTCTAGAATTCTTGTTCATCGCCACCAGTGATACACATTTGGAAATGTTATACTAGGGCTTGATCTTGTTGAGGTATTGGGCACTCTGGATCCTATTCAGAAAAGCTTTGCATTGAAGCTAATGACTGTACGGTCGTGTGGTTAAAAATCCGAGGTGTAGCCATGTTAGTCTGTAACTTTAAAAACAAGTAGTCTTGTCGCACCTTAGGGTATGTCTACACAGCAAAGTTATTTTGAAATAACAGCTGTTATTTCGAAATAACTTCACTAGCGTCTACACAAGCCAACTGCTATTTCTAAATTAATTTGAAATAGTAAAAGGCTTATTTCAAAATTGGTAAACCTCATTCCACGAGGAATAATGCCAATTTTGAAATTGCTATTTCGAAATAAATGCTGTGTACACACTTATTTCGAAATAGAGGGCCTCCAGCCCTTCCCAGGGTGCCCTGGTGGTCACTCTGGCCACAACCAGGAAAACTCCTCTCCTTCCCACCCTCCCCGGAGCCCTTAAAGGGGTAGAGTCTGTTTGGCCACAGTGCCTGTGCCAGCTACAAGCCTGCCAGACCACAGCCAGCAGTTGCTGTCCGTGACCCAGTTGCCTCAGCATGAGCCAGGCAGCCAGTGCCAGCCAGCCCTCCACTGCTCCCCAGGACCAGTCTGCAAGCTCCCAGGAGCCTGCCAGGGTCCAGAAAAGGAGCGTGCCTTCCTTGTCCAGTGTGGAGATCATGGACCTGACTGAGGTTTGGCGGGAATCCTCCAATGTCCATGATCTCCACAATAGACAGAGGAATGCGGCTGTCTATAGGCGGATAGCTGCAAGCCTCGCCACCAAAGGACTCATGCGAACCCAGGAGCAGGTTTGCATGAAAATAAAGGAGATGCGGCAGGCCTATGCCAGGGCCACAGGGGGCAGCTCCCAACCAGGGGCACACCCTCTTTTGATGCCCTGGACCGCATCCTAGGGGGCCAGATGGTCTGTGCCCCCCAGGTGGTCATCCACCCTGGGGCAGAGGGTCCTGATCAGGAGACCGAGGAGGAGGAGGAGGACGGCCAGGAGCCACAGTAGTCTGGAGGGAGCGTGCCGTGCACCCAGGACCCCCGAGCCATCCCAGCAAGCCTGTCACCGGTGTCATCCGAGCCGGGGAGGCAACAACATGTGAGTGCCGTCACTGTCCCCTTATGTGGCGGGGGAGAGGGGGAGAGGGAGACCACAGATCACACAGCAACCTGTGCATGTGCCGTGCCAGCCCTGGGCACATGGCCTCAGCTGGCTGCCACGCAGGGGCCCTGGCCTGTTACCCACACGCGTGTATGTATGAAGGCACATGACATGCTCCTGACCCCGGGGTGGGACACTGCACAATGCCCTCCCTACACAAGCCCCCTCTACACAGAGGCAGGGAATATCTTCCCCCGCCCCCCGCACTATATACAGCACAGGGGCATGGGTGCAGTCACAGGCCAGCTCCCACTCCCAGGGACAGCAGGACATTCCGAACACGCACATTGGCTCCGATGGTGTGCAGACCTGCCATCCTCTCCTTGCGGGCAGGGCAGGGGGAGGGGGGGACAGGGCTTCACCCACTGTATCCCCAGGAATAACTGACCACTTCTCTTGTTTCTCCACAGCCGCACCAGCTGCGAGTGAAGGGCACACCACTCTGCCTAGGACATCCTCTCACACGGGGGCCAGCAGGCTGACCCATAACCAGGAGGAGTACCAGTGACAGCACCTGGGGATTCTGTGAGGCCAGCACTGCACCCTGGACTACTGGGTGCATGAAGACCTGCAGCTGTGGCGGAAGAGCTGGCGGGAGCTGCTTGACCAGGGCCATGCCATCTCCGACCACCTGCGGAGCCTGGTGCAGGGATTGCTGCCTCCTGCTGCTCCAGCCCCTGCTGCCTCCCCAGCTACCGCTCCTCCTCCCCCTCCCGCTTCTTCCTCCCCTCCGTCCCCCCTCACCCTCCATACCCTTCCACCCTGGGTATGCCGAGGCCCCTGCACCCGCAGTGCTGAGAGACAGGAGAGCCAGCAAGACCCCCCAACCCTGAGCTGCTCCTTCCCGTTCTTCCCCTTGCCTCCCCCTTCCAGCTTCCTCCTACTAGGTTTCCCCCTCCCCTCTCCCACTCTCATTCCCCTCCCATCCCAGGTTTGTTCAATAAAGAGAGTTTGTTTTTGTCAACACGTGTCTTTATTTACATGAGGAATGGAGGCTAGGGAAGGGGTCAGTGAAAGGATATGAGGCTGGAATAAGGCAAAAGCCCCCAATGGGGCACACCAGGAAGACTTCAGTCCTCCTCTGGGTGGAAGCTCTCCCGCAGGGCCTCCCGGATACTGACAGCCCCCCGATGGGCCTCCTGGCTGGCAGCCATGCATGGCTGTGTGTACAGGCCAGCCAAGTGGTCGGCCTCTGCCATCCAGCCTGGCAGGAAAGTTTCCCCCTTCCTCTTGCACAAATTGTGCAGCACATAGCACGCTGCCACCACACGCGGAACATTCCACTCAGAGAGGTCCAGGCGGATAAGGAGGCATCTAAAATGGGCCTTCAGCTGGCTAAACGCCCCCTCCACCATGATGCGGGCCCTGCCGAGCTTGGCATTAAAGGCCTGTAGGGAGGGGTTGAGGTGTCCTGTGTAGGGCTTCATGAGCCAGGGTTGTAGGGGATAGGCTGCATCCCCCACCAGGCACACAGGCACGTCCACGTCCCTGACCCTGATGTGGTGGTTGGGGAAGAAAGTCCTGGCATGCAGCCTTTGGCACATGGAAGAATTGCAGTAAACCCACGCATTGTGTGCTTTGCCGGACCAGCCCACATTAATGTACATGAAGTGGCCCCAGTGGTCAGGATGATGGAGAAGTATCCCTTCCGGTTTATGTACAAGGAAGCCTGGTGTTCTAGGGCATGGATGGGGATGTGTGTCCTGTCAATAGCCCCCAGCAGTTGGGGAAGCCCAGGGTGCCAGACCCCTTGATCACTGTGTCCACATCAGTGAGGCAGATGACTCTGTGGACCAGCACTCTGTTGATGGCCTTGACCACCTGCAGAGGGACACACAAAACCGAGAGTCACTTGGGTGCCAGGGTGGCTGAGAGTGCTCCTTCCCCGCCACTGCCCTATGCCCCCACTTCCCAGGAGCAACCCCCCTGCAATGCTGGCCACCGCGGGCAGGCCGTAGTGTGGGTGGGACAGAACAAACCCTCCTGTGGAGGGAACTTGCAACCACCTCCCCCACTTTTCCCTACGGCATCCTATCCCCTCCTTGCACCCTCCCCCCTCCTGGCACAATGGCTGGAGATTGCCATACCTGCATGAGCACTGCTGCGATGGTGGATCTCCCCATGCTGAACTGGTTCCCCATGGATTGGTAGCTATCCGGGGTGGAGAGCTTCCATAGGGCAATGGCCACACGCTTGTGGAGGGGAATGGCGGGCCTCCCGTGCGTGTCCCATCACTGCAGAGCAGGGGCAAGCCACTCACAGAGCTCGAGGAAGGTGTCCTTCTTCATCCTGAAGTTCTGGGTCCATTGTTGGTCTCCCCAGAGCTCCAGGACAATGTGGTCCCACCAGTCGCTGCTGGTGTCCAGACTCCAGATGCAGTGGGGCACGCTGGCGTCCAGGAGCTGCAGCTGCTCCACGTACCTCAGGAGGGTCCAGATGACGGCATGGGGGTTGGGCTGCAGCAGATGCTGCAAGGCAGCCTGCAGAAAGTGCAGCCAGTCTTGCAGCAACGCATCCAAAAGAAGCACCAGAGTGCCCAGGGGTGGCTCCGGCTCCATGGTGCAGAGTGCTGTGGTGTTCTGAGTGAGGGCAACCAGAGCATGCAGAGAAAAAAATGCTTTGCTCTCCCTCAGCGAGGGAAACCTGAGAACCAGCTGTCCAGGGGGGTCCCTTTAAGCACAGGCCTCAGATAGCCTCAGGCAGCAGCCACACAAAGTAACTGCCTTCTGGAACCAGTTTCAGCTGGCCTTAAATGCGATTCAGCGTCCAATCGGTGTGGACACGGTATTTCGAAATAGCAAAATGCTATTTCGAATGCATTTTGTGTGTAGATGCGTTATTTCGAAATATCTTATTTCAAATTAACTATTTCAAAATTAGATATTTTGAAATAACGCTGTTGTTTAGACGTACCCTAAGAAACTAATGAAAATATATAGGGTCATGAGCTTTCATGGGTAAAACTCACTTTGTCAGATAAGTCCACATGTTAACCACATGCTTAAGTGCTGTGCTGAATGCTTAGCACCTTGCAGCATTGAGCCTCTATTAAATAATTCTGTTCATGATTCATGAGCCAGAATAGAATTCAGCTCATTCTAGCATAGCTCTATAGAGTCTGCAGTGTTAACAGGACTGAAAAGGAGTAAACTATATTCTCAGTAAGGAGACTGACTACACATAGAAAAATGCTGTATTGAGAAAGATGACATTTATAACACAACTTATTATTAATGCCTGTGTTTTAAATTCACTCTTTTCCCCTGAATATTTGTTGGAAACTTTCACATGGACTTAACTGAAAAAAGTTAAGACATACAATATGTTTTAATAACAATACAGCACAATATAGTGTACGCTTAACATTTAATATGTGCCTGCTTAACATGTTTTTGCGATAGCACGATTTTTTTTAAGGGAATGTTTTTTGAATTACATGACTATCCCCAGAATAACATGATTTCCCAGCTGGCCCGTTGCCGGCGGCTACATGGGGCTTCCCCTGCCTCCCTACAAAGCAGTGGAGGGTTTGCCGCTCACCGCGCCATTCCCCGCTGACTCCCCCTCGCTGGACGTCTTGCCCCCTCTCTTCTGCCCCCACTTGCAGGCCGGCAGCTGCGTTTCCCCAGCCAGCCCATTGCTGGCAACTGCGCGGGGCTTCCCCCGTCTCCCTGCAAAGTGGTGAAGGGTTCGCCGCTCGCCTCACCATTCCCCAGTGACCCTCCCCCTCCTCGCCGGACGCAATGCGAGTCCCGGCAGACCCATCACAGGGGCATACTCCCAACCCAATGCCCCTCCCCTCCCCTCTTCCCCAGAGCCAAACACCTCCCCTCCCTGCTGTAACCCAGTCCCCTTTCTCCCCCAACCTTATATCTCGGTCCCAACAGACACCACCGCTTGAAACGCAACCCCCACCTTTTCCATTATTTTCAGTGGGAAAATTGACCCCTCATAACACGTTTTCACTTAACATGATCATTTTCTGAAGCATATCTATAGTGTTAAATGAGGAAGTACTGTATAGTGCTTTCTAAATAACATTTGTACCCTTACATCTGACTTTCTGTGTGTTTTCGTGGGCACTTACACTGTTTTTCAGTTTTTTCATATTCAAAATTTTGTTGTGAAGCTTATATTTGGAGAGTGATTTGAGGTCTTTGGATGAAAGGTGTTACAGAAATGAAAAGAATTATATTAGTGAGTTAAAATAACTATTAAAGATGCTGATTTAAAAGGTATTAATGTGGTGATCTGGCTTTGACCTATTTCTCTAAGGTAATTCTGTGTTTGGATATGATAGGTTGGGTTATGCCCGCATTTCTCATGCTGGTCTGAGTGATTCAGAAGTTCAGATGGCCAAATTTAGGATTCCAGATGACTTGGATAATTATGCGGACAATGACAAAATCATCATTGACCCCAGTCAAGTTCCTGAGGACATCCATTTCAACCCATGGTCAGTGTACTAGACAAATAATTGAAGATAATCATTATTTGATTTGTATTACTAAAAAGAGAAAAGTTGAGAAGCTATCACTTTGCAAGGTGCAATCCAGACCAGTGAGGGGTTTTCACTGCTTATTCTGTAACCATGGTTGCCTCACAATGCTTTGCAGTTGTAGCTGCCAATCAGGGCCACTGACAACAAGCAGCCAGCCATCATGCAGGCCACATCCTGAGTGTCTGCGTGTAGCTGCAACCCTGGTTCAGAAGCTCAGCAGCCTGTTCACAATGCTCCAGTCACACTCTGACTTCTATCAGATTTCATTACATTTGCAGAGTGACCCTAACACCCCCCATCTCAATTTTTCCTAAAATGTGTATTTTACATTGTTCTACCCTCTCCTGGACAATTCAGTTATTAAAGGTCTATTGCCCTTGTAAAGATTCAGTATTCAATAGTTTGCTATTTTAAGTGGAGCTACTAAACAATTTAAACACAACATTGAATTAGATTAAAAATAGAACAATTTTATTTTAACTACAAAGAGAGGTGTAAAGTGAGTACAAGTACAAGATACTAAAGTCAGAAATGATTTCCAGATAAAACGTTTTCTAGTAGCTACATCTTAAACATACTAGACTTGGTTCAAGGTAAAATCCTTACCACATGTTTCCAGGCATGGAATCCAGTAAAGGAGAGTCCACATTCTTTCTTCTCACTTGTGTTTGCTGAAATACAAATGTACTGTGTCTCCTGCCATCTCCTCTCTGCTGTCTCAAGGACCCTCTTTACTATTTATATGTAAACATATATTTCTTCATCTAGGATATTTCTTCCTAGGCAGGGCTGTGTGATTTTGAACATGTACTAAGAACACGGGCCGTCGGTGAAGATAGGGTGGGAGAAGCAAGCCCCCAGCCTCACCCTTCTGCTGAGGCCCCAGCTCCCATGGCAACCAGGCTGCCTCCCTGAACCCCCCACCATGGGGAGGTGGGGCAGCGCACCATATGCCATGCACACCCACCACCACCACCACAGGCTGCGTCCACCTCAGCCTCCCGGGCCTGGAGCATGGTTGGCGTGTGACTCCAGCCTACACAGCCCCAGAGCAAAGGGAGGGAGGAGGGTGCGTGGCTCTAGCCTCCCCAACCAGGAGCACATTCTACTGTAGTCATTCTGGGGACAGAGCGTGGGCGGGACCAGGCTAGTGGTTTGGGAAAGCAATTCCTTCCCCCCCTATTATACCAGACACCCATGGCAAAGGACACCATGCAAAGGGATTTCAAATCTTTACATTTAATCTTGCTACACACGTTACCATACTATCATTGATCAGCAAGGAGTTAGTTTTCAGATGATACCTAGCAAAGATGTATTTTGTACAAAGATTATTACATTAGCTTTGAGGGGTGGATGCAGGGGGGCTTTTGGTTACAGGAACAATTGGGCTTTATAAATATAACACGGGAAGCTATGTGATCTTCTGGGCTGAACACAAGATTAGGAGACCAGAGCCCTTTATTTCTATGCCTTGAGTTATTTAACCTTTCTGAACCCTAGTGTACTGCTCTGTAAAATGAAGATACCTTCTTCACATTGGTGATGTGCAGATTAATTCATGACTCTTTTTAATGTCAATGTCAGTTGCATGTTCCTGTGCACCTCTCTGGATCAGACATTTTATATAGCTGTTTGAAACAGAAAATACAATATAAATGCTAAACAGCCACTACATGAAGATTTTCAAATGTTGCATATATCTAGAATAGTATATAGTCATAACTAAACAAGTATTACGGAAAAAGAATTTTTGGAGGCATATGGTGTCATTTTCTTGCTAATTCACGGGAAGTACAGAAATAAAGATAGGCAGGAAATTTGTTTTGCACTGAAATCAGTGGGAGAAATACCTAAGTTTCATGAGGTCAGTTTCAGTATTTTTTTAGGTATTAATATCAGTTAGGTTACTCATGTGACTGAAGATTTCCACAAACTCTTTCGTATGTTGAAAGTTAGTTCCATAAAATCCATATTCAAAGTCCAGCTCTTTGTCCTTTTATTTCAATACAGAACAAGTTTCTTCCTGTCCTAATTACTTTTACTCCTACTTGAAAGCAGTAAACCTTCCAAGAATATGCTTTACCCTTTTAACTATAAGTTTTAAAAAAGACATTTTTGTTTGTTTTTATATGTCTTGCCAATACTGGCATGGTGAATAAACAAAGCTGATATTTTTGTAAAAGAAAACTTCAGTAATAATCAAGAAGTAATTAAAAGCTACATTTTAAAATGTGATATGAAATGTGCTTCTTTCCATTAATCTAGGGTTTACAGCTTTCTGACATAATTTTAAGAGTAGGGAGTCTGAACAAACAGTTGGTCTGAGACTTTAGGCACTCCACAGGTGAAATCCTGTCTTCGTTAAAAGTCAGTGGCAAAACCTCCATTGATTTCAGTCAGTGGAATCGGGATTTCACTGCATCTGTGCAACTCTCATTCAATTGAAGTTTCGTTTATGGAATGTCCATAGTATCGAGCCATCTTGAACTGATTTATATTTCATATTTAAATGTGTTTTTTATTCTCATTCCTTCATAACTAGAGCACATAGGTAATTATGATTTCCTTGTATCATGATGTAATTGCTGATTCTGATACAAATAGACTTGTGGCATATTGCTGCAATAGACTAAACTTTTTGTTTTCCTAAAAGCAACTTTCTATTTTATTTTATTTTATTTATTTTATTTTATTTATTTATTTTTTGCTCCAGAGATGTCATTCTGTCTAATTTGCCTTTCAGATGTGCTTGCTTTTTCCCTCCTATATTGCTTTTGGAAAAAAATGTAATCTCAGAAAGTCTGCCTTAAAATGAAGCCTAATTTAAAAACATTTGCTTCAGATTAAATGTTTATTACACTATAAAACTGTGTGATTTAATTGCATGGGTTAATTCATTTTAGCTATGTTGTAATGATTTTGCTTTGTTCATTATTTTTTCATAGGTTTGGGTCCTACAAAGATGGACACAACTACGAACATATTCATCATTTTCATATGAGTACACCCAAATATTTTAAACAGACTAAATAAAACATCATTGTGATCAGAAAGAGCCTGCAGATTTAAATCAAACTGCCAACCAACCAAAACTACATCGTTAGAGGTGTACAACTCCCAGGAAACATGATATTGTCATGGTCTTGCAATATATGATGACAAGTAATTTATTAGAATGGAAAATCTTTTCTGTAAGGTTCTCTATCTTCTTTTTAAAGAAAGAAATTGCCAGTCATTAATGTGAGGAGAGAGGAGAAGTAGTTTTGTTACATTTTATAATGCAAGTTTGTTCATTAAGTGGCTAATGTGTAGATCAGATTCTCTGCTTTACACTCAACAAAGCAGAGAGTGGGAGCTGTCAGGGAACTGGTTATGGGTCCTTCGTTTTCCCTGAGATAACTGTAGCCTTCACTAGGTGGTAATGGTTCTCCAGAGACTAACTGCCATTTGAACATATCTGCGGGACTGTCTACACAGTAGTGTTATAGTTAATAATGTTATATTAATAACAAAGTGCGCCTTTACACAGCAAGCCATTATTTCAAAATAATATCAAGATGGAGGACTCTGACTCCTGTAACCCTCATTTTATGAGGAGTAAGGGAAATCAAAGGAACAGTGTTCTTCCTTTTGACTTCCTGCTGTGTAGACAGCACCAAAAGCTGAATTAAGCTATTTCGACTTCAGCTACACAATTAACGTAGCTGAAGTTGCATATCTTAATTCAGCCTTGTCCTGCAGGGTAGACATATGTCCCCTGTCCTGACATGCCCCTTCCACTGGGGTCTTCAGGAAGGCTGGGTATGTCAGCTCTGTACCTTCTAATGCAGGGCTGGGGAACCTATGGCCCAGGGGTCATATCTGGTTACTGGATCTGGCCCCTGAGGTTCGAGGCTCCCCTCTGCACTGGGAAGCCAGTGCTGGCATCCAGCACTGTGGCCCCCTCTAGTTCCTCACACAGGGTTGGTTCCTCTGCAGGAGGGCAGAGCTCCAAGCTTCACAGACTAGAGTCTGAGAAACCAGGGCTGGATCCAACCCATAGGCTCTGCCTGGGGGCGGGAGGAAGTGGCTTTGTGCAAGTGGCTTTTCCCCCTAGCTGGGGAAACTGCAATGCAGCAAAGCATTGCCTGGAGGCTTTTCCCCTGCTGCTCCAATCGGCCATAATAGCAGCCAATAGGAGCAACAGGGGGCGATGCCTAGGAGTGATGGGGGGGACAGGGGTGGATATGGGGCAGGGCAAATGGGGCAGCCACCCCGGGCCCTGCGCTTCAGAAAGCCCCGCGCATGCGCATGGCGTCACTGCGAATGCACCGTGGCAAAGGGGGGGCCCCGCGGAATTATGCTGCCCGGGGCCCCGCAAAACGGTCATCTGCCCCTGGGGGGGACACAGACTTCTCATGACAAACATGGAGCCTTAGTTATTGCTAAATGTTGTACAAAAGAGCAGAATCTATCTGGAAAAATGAATGCAATATCAAAATGATTAAAAAACCCTTCCCATTTTTGTATAAAAGCCATGATTAAAAGGTCTTACATATATACAGATAAAGGAAAATAATACTACAGTAAATTTGGTGGCCCTGGGTGGATTTCAGCACCATGAAAATGCATTCTGTGAGCTAATTATCATTACTATTTAACATCTATTTTAGTGCAAAATACAGCTGAGGAGCTTTAGGACTCAGACTAATCAAGAAGTAAGATTAACCACTAACACAGGTCAACCTTGCCGTAATTCAGTTGATACAAAGCTGCTGCTCATTGTTTTTTGCCACGGACCAATTTAAATTGGAAAAAACATAAAAGGATACTATTCTTTGATTTGAAACACTGGAGCAATTACATTTTTATTATGTGGGGATAAGTCATAAATCTCACTGTAAACCCATTCCAGTGCAAAAATATAGAGGAGACAGAATTAGATTAAATCCATTGATATATCTTCTAGCTTATACCTTTCATAAACAGTGCTACATCCTTAAGTACACCACACGTTGAAGTAACATTGTAAACATGATTTATTTATATCACAGTAGTACTTACACCAGACTGTTGTCCTAAGCAATGGACACGCATAAAACATACAGTCCTTGCCCCAAAGATCTCAGTCAATATACTAGACAAAAGGTGGATCAAACAGACAGATAGTGGGAGCAGTAGCAGTGGGAGCTTCTCTGTGTTGCCTTAACCAAAGTGCTACAACTGTGCAATGGAGCCTCCCAGCCATGAGCTATATTGATGCATTCACAGCTGTATTTCTTTGCAGGGAGTGCTAGTTTTAACAAGATTGGGGAACTGAATCTAGAGCCTCATGCTATAAACCCTTGTTCACGTGAATATTTTTCTGGAACTGAACGGGCCTACTTACTGGCCTAGAGCCTCATCTGGAGTCACATTCTTAACCTAATGCTGAAAGGGTCAGGATGCCCTTACCAATTCTCTGAGCCACCTTGACTCCTTCATTGTTGTGAGACTCTTCTCCACACTAATACATCACAGACATGAAGAGTGAACTTGAATTTGAAAGACCATTATAAACTGTTAGAAGTTGTTGTTGCATCTGTACTCAAGACCCAGTGATTCACACAAAAAGAAAACAACTGTATTATTTGTATAAGTTCTCCATATTGTGAAAAAATATTATCTCATACTTCACACATTTTTTCTATTAATTTTTTCATAAGTCATAGTCATTGATATTTATGAGCTGGTATCATTTTCACTGGTATAAGTCCAGAGTTGCTCCATCAAAACCAATGGGGTAGAGCCTCAGTTGGTGTAAATCAGCATAGTTCTATTTTTTGGTGTGTTTTTTTTTGTTCCCATGTATACTTGTTTGCAATAGCTGAGGATCTGTCCCAGTTGCATTATACCAATGTAATATCATTGTGAGAGGAAAATAAAGCCACTGAATACAGTCAACATTGACACCTAAAAACTCTCCCCCCTTTCTTAAGCTATCATATACTATGAGGTTGCACAGAGTCGCAAGTCCTGCTTAGCACAAGTATATTTGGAGAATATTGCAGGAGGTTTATAAAAGAATCAAGACTACATTAGATTAGGTGTTTAAAGCACATTCAATTAGTGCTCTGGGTTGTTTTAGTATCAGTGCAGCTCTGCATCATCTTTTACTCTTGGCAGATGGTAACATTTTACAATATAGAGCTGAGTGAATTGACAACAGGGCCTCTTGGAGGAAACCCATCCCAGGGAAAAAAATTATTTAAAAAAGAAGAAGAAGAAGAAGAAGAAGAAGAAGAAGGGTTCAGCAGAAGGGTTTCCAGGTGTCAGATTTTTTAATGGAATATCTGGTTGAAGAGGGAGCATGGCAGACTTCACCAACAGCCCTTACAACTATGGCTGAGGTTGGTATATTCATTTGACCAGGATAATCAGTCTTGCCCTCCCATCTTATAACAACTGATATGATGACTGGACCCATAGAACATAAAAAAATGGATGCCATTCTTTGTCCCCTCCTTAAAAAATGATTTAGCTGTCTTAGGGACAGGTTGGGCATCCTACCCAAATCAGCTGATTCTAGGTGGACTTGAAACCATGTATGAATTAAGGATGTTAAGTATTGGGTAATTGACTAGTTGAATAGTTGATGCATTTTTGCATGGGAGTCCCCAGCTGATCCTGGGCTCCACGCAGTGCTGCCGCTTTGAATGCTGCGAGAAGCCTGATGCCAGGCTCCCTGTGGCATTCAAAGCAGCAGCGCCATATGGAATAGCTGACCCTGGGCTCAGTGTGGCGCTGCTGCTTTGAAGTATCCCCCTCTTCTCCCCACCCTTGCTGCCTCTATCTGTTAGAGGCAGTGGGGGAGGAGGGGAAGCGACTAGTCGACTATCCTGTTGACTATCCGATAAGCATTTGCTCATCGGATAATCAACTAGTCCTTCACATCCCTAGTATGAATGTCCTGGAGACTGACCTGCATGGTGTTTGTGCCTATTCTGCAGAACTCCACAGTACAAATTTTGAGGCACATGCGCAATCAGAGCCATCCCATCCATAAGACAGTTTGGGGCATCTGCCCCAGGCTCTGTGCTTTGGGTGCCCCTGCTGTAGTCACCCCAACTGTCTTATAGATAGGATGGTCCCTCATAGTGATGGGAGCCCACAGGGCCTAGGGTGATCTGGGGATTACCTGGTGCCTCTAGTGTCGGTGGCAGGGGTCACTCTTTCTCTCCCCCTCCCCTCCCACTGCACTCACTGAGGCAGTAGGAGCCCAGAAAGTGGAGTGACACATGCAACAGCCTGAGCTACTTCCACCTTCTAGCAGCTGGGTTGTTTTGCTTCACTGCAGCAGCAGGAAACAGAGCACCCTGGGTGTCCCCTGCCCACTGCACTTTGTGCCCCTGAGTGATGCAGGGCTTGGGGGAGTGCAGCAGGCTGGGGCCAGCCTGGGCATTCCCTTTCCTGCCACCGTGGTGAAGAGGAACACAGTGGGCTGGAAGATGGGCAGTGGGGCGGAACAGAGCAGGCTGCTGGGTTTCTCTAGCTCTCACCTCCACAGTGAGTGCAGAGTGACAAGCCCATCAATGGGGAAGGGGACAGTGAGGGCAACTTCCCCGAGGCCTGGCAATTCAAAAGGGCTTGGGGCTCCAAACATTACTGCCATAGTAGCAGCAGTGGCGGCTGGAGCCCCGGGCCCTTTAAATCACTGCCCGAGCACTGTGTGGCACACTCTGGGCAGTGCTCAGGAATGGGTGAGGGCCTGTGTGTTACATGCAGTGCTGAGGGCTGGCTGTCCTCGGTCCCGCCCCTTCCAGAAGTGTGGAGCTGCTCCCCACCCCTTGTCCAGCAGCTTGTGGAGGCTGCCAGCCCTGAGGAGGCTGCCCTCTGCTGCTGCCCCACATTGCTCAGGGAGGGGGTTTCAGGGAAGGTGTGGGAGAGGCAGAGAAGTGGTGGGAAGGGGCCGGGATGAAACGAGTACAGCTTGGAGGGAGGAGTAGAGTGGAGGTGGGGTGGGGGACTGTGCAGGTGCAGGAAAAGAGGGGATGGGTATAGGGCAGGGGTGGGCAAAAGGGCCTCCGTGGGCTGGATCTAGCCCACCAAGAGGGTTGATTCGGCCCACAGAGGCTCTGTCACTCCCCCTTCTCCAGGCCAATTTGGGCTTGGGGGTGGGAGAGAAAGTACACAAAATTTCCTCCACGCTGCCAGGAGCCGCTACACGCTCCTGGCAGGGCGGGAGGAGGCTTCACACACTCCCCCAGCCCCAGGCCAATCAGGGCTTGGAGGCAAGGGGAGCACGCGAAGTTACCTATGCTCTGTCCCCGCTGTGCGAGGAGCGTGCAGTACTTACAAGCGCTATGTGCTCCTGGCAAGGAGGGAGGAGGCTTCACGAGCTCCCTTGCCCCCAGGCCCTGATTGGCCAGGGAGTGAGGGAGCATGGGAAGTCTACTCCCACCGCCAGGGGCATGGGTGCTTAGTGAGAAGGGGGGGCAAAGGGGCTCCCCCCATCCCCAGACCAATCATAGTCTGGGGGTGGGAAAGCCCAGAAGCATCCTGGCCCCACCCCTTCTGGTGTAGCTCGGGGCCACTTCAAAAATTTTTGAAGAGGCCCCCTGCAAAAAATTATTGCTTGGGTCAGGGGGTTTGCCTCAGGCCCTATGCCTGGCAGGGGTGTTGATCTAAGTCCCCAGGCATGGCCCTGCCCACAATGCACAATATAAACAAGCGAGGAGGTATTCAGTCATCCCCCACTGTGACAATCAGAATACATCTGAAGAAGTGGGTTGTACCCACAAAAGCTCATGATACCACCATCTACATGTTTTATTACTCTTTAAGGTGCTGCTAGACTATTTGTTGTTTCTTAAGTTTTTCCAATTACAGACTAACTTGGCTACCCCTCTGAAGCTTTTAAATCAGAATACAGGCATCCTAAGGGGAGAACTGTACATTTAAGCCCCCTAAAATAAGCAATTAAATCAACTGATTGCATACAGTCAATGTATTAGAAAACCCTTATTTCAAAATAATAAGTGGAGCATCTACACTACCAAGCCTGTTATTTTGAAATAACAGGATGGTTATTTCAATTTTTTTCTGCTTTCCTGCGGGAATGAATTTATTTCAAAACAATTATTTCAGGAGTTATGATTTCGAAATAAGTTATTTCAAAATAATTTCCTAGAGTAGACATGCCCTAATATGCTGCAGGACTCCATGTTTTTGAAGATCCAGACTACCCATTTGACATTTTTCCAAAATGAAGTGCTCTCTAAACGTAGTCTTAGCTTTTTTAGTAACTTGATTTAAATAATCGATTTTGGAGGTTTAAATCAATTATTTAAATCACCTTGATTTCAATCAATCCAGTCTATCACCACCAGATGGTTCTCTCTTTTGGTGGTCTACAAGTTCTGCTCTCTGCCTTTTTACTGAGCTCCCTGATCCCCAGGATAATACCCAAGATCAGACAGGACAAGGCTATAGTGATCCTCAGAGCACCTTACTGCCCAAGACATTTTTGGCTGTCATACCTATTGCAGATGTCCAAGCAGCTTCCCAAATGCCTCCCAAACTGCCCAGACATAAACTCTTAGAATCATGGTCAGAGACTGCATCCACTTGTTGCATTTAATGCCTTGGATTTTCACTGGCCAAACACTCCTGATAGAGCAATACATTTTGATGGGGGCCACTCCAAGATTTTAGAAAGTAGTTGAGAGTCACACTCTTGCATTACATTAATGGAGGAGATGTGGGGTCTGGGTTAGAGGCTGGGTGCAGAAGCGAGTTTGGGGCAAGGTTTTTATATTTATGTTGTGTTTTAAATTTTTTGTAAGCCACCTCAAGTATTTTAAATAGAGAAGTGGGGTACAAATATTTTAAATAAATAAATAAGGGATTGAGGTGTAGGAGGGAGAGTGGGGTCTGGGAGGGAGTTTGGGTGAAGGAGGTGGTTGTGACCCGAGGCACTGGACTGTGGTGTAGGGGGGTTGGATTGTGACCTAGGATGCAGAGGTTTGGGTTGTGATCTAGGGCAAGGGACTGAGGTGCAGGGGTTTGGGATGTGATGTAGGGCAGGAGGGGGTTGTGACCTTGGGCAGAGAACTGGAGTACAGGAGGGGGTGTAGAGGTTTGGGTTGTGACCTAGGGCAGTAGGAGATTGTTATTGGGAAAGGGGATTAGGGTGCCAGATCTGGGAGGGGATACGGGTGCAGTGTTTGGGTATGTGGAGTAGGGAGGCAGAGGGTTGGAGAAGGGAGGGACTGGGGTGCCAGAGGCAGACTCTGACAAGGACACTTACTTGGATGACTCCTAACCAGAAGCCCAGCCCTTTTCTCAGGCAGGTAGTCTGCCCTACCCCCGCACAGGCTGCAGGGTTATGTCATGTGTGAATCTCTATTAACCGGAGGGGGCGGGGGGGGGGGGGGGAAATGATGCTTTCTGTGCTGCCTGTTATTCAAACAGGCAGCTCCCATTAGCCTGAAGCCTTCTCCTTACCCCTCTGGACTCACAGTTCTGAAAGAGAAACAGCTCTTCAGCTGCTTTTCTGATCGGCGTGCAGGTGGGGTGAGGCAAACAGGGAGCCTGCCTTGGGCTCCCTGGAACATACACAGGCTGGATCCGGTGGTTTGGTGAGCCAGATCTGGTCCACGGCCTGTGTTTTGCCCAGGCGTGTGATAGAGATGGCTCCCTGCAGATTCAGTAGACTATTATACAGATCAGGAATCCTTCCACTAGGAAGATTTATTCCTCAAAATAGAAAAAATTTTCCCAATGGGAAGCCTAGTACTCATCTAGACCTAGTAGAGACCTTAATACCAAAGATCCTCAACTACAATCTACACCAAAAATGCAGGAGTAGTATTTAGATCTCTGAAGGTCCACCTTACAGCAATGTCAGCATGTTATGCTACATTACAGTTGTACTTAGGGTTGCCAGGTGTCCGGTATTGATCCAGACAGTCAGGTATTTTCGCTTCCTGGCCATTAAAAAAATTCAGAAAATACTGGACACCTAAAATGTCCAGTATTTTCTGAGTTTTTTTCCCTGCCAGGAGGCGAAAATACCACACACCTGGTGACCCTACGACACACTCAGCAACTGGTCCCCGCCCCTCTCCCCCGGATCTCCTGCTTACCTGCTTCTACAGGGAAGCTGCCTTCTGGCTTGACCAAGAAAACAAGATGGCCACCAGCAAAAAGCCTAAAGATCTGAAGCAAGGGGAAGCAATGCCTTCCCTGGGTCTTAGTGCTCAACCACTCCCCTTTTCCTATCCCTATTCTGACTTTGCATGCACTTAAAGGGGCCATGCTATTTTAATGCCATTTTCTTTTTTTTATTTATTTTTTTGTGCTTTGGTCTCCCCCTCTTTTCCCCCTCAACAGAACTTTTTCCCCAGTGTTTTTTTTGGGGGAAGGGAGGGAGTGTTCGGTATTTTTGGTTAAACTATCTGGCAACCCTAGTTGTACTTTAACTTCTCATATTGGATAATATTAAAATTTCTCAAGGACTACTTTCATACTGACTCCATTTGGGATCAAAACGTCCTAAAATTCAGGGAACCCTCCTTTTGTATAACTGTCAGATTGTTCAATACATCACCTTGTTACCTGGGGTTCTTTCAACCCAAACCTCTAGGTAACTTTTACTCTCTGCGAGCTGGTGTCAGGAAATAATTCAGGGGCGACACGGTCGTCCGACCGATAGATGGATGGTACAAACAGAACAACACAAGAGTGCTTTCACTTAAAGCTAAACTTTACTTAGTCTCAAGCACTTACACACATCCACAACAGGTTAGTAAAACACTCCCACCCTTGATAATTACCGAAGTTGAGTTTGGCTCTCGAGTGACAACGAGCAGACTTCCGATGGCCAGTCTTCCATCTGCTGCTGGGGACGAAGATGCGTCCAGATGTGAAGAGTCCTCAAGGAGTCCTCGAGGCGTCCCTCCAAGTGTTCCCAAAATTGTCCCCCCTAACTCAAATTTTCCTTCCCCATTTATCCATTAGTATTACAATAACATGTCCCTCAAAAACTTGTTAGGCAAGCACTTTTTAAAGGTTAGGCAAGAGGTTTTCTTCTGATCATCACTTTCACCAGATCTGTTTTTTTCTTTTTCAGAGACTTCATGCTCGGGGGCCCTGATCGATATATGTGTTAGGGCATTTAGACAAACTTCCCATTTTTCTTAATGTATAATTCCGCGTTTTCACTAGAGATTTGGGCCTCAGGAAGGACGTGGGGTCAAGCTGCCCTCTCTGTGGCACCCAAACTCCCCTTCTTCCCCCTCCCTGACTTGGTCATGCTGTCTAGGCCTATTTTGGGCCTGTTAGCTGGGTTGCTAAAGTTCAAGCAGTAAGCAATAGTGGTTCAGGCACATTACTGGGTTTGCCGAAATCTCCCCATACAACCTTGCCCTTGAGACAGTTATTCTGGCTGCTATCACATTGGCATAGAGATTCAGAAAGCTCTGAAAGACATTGATATTCAAAAGAATTCCATTTTGTGCCCAGTATGTGCATGCACAGCCTACAGTGAGATCCACATGGACCACAACATCCTAAATATCCTGTCACCATAGGGAAAGGAGCTGTTCTTTTCTCTCTGTCCATATTAAGTCAAAACTTCCATTGACCTAAAGCAGTGGTTTCCAAACTTTTCGGCATCATACTCCCTTTCTGATTTTTGAGAAACCCTCCCCTCCCCTCCCCCCAATAGCAGCAAAACTTCTTGAGCGAGCAAAAAAAAAAAGAAAAAAGAAAAAGAAGGAACTGAATGGGCCCAAAAAACAAAAATAGCAGCGAAACTTGGGCGGGGGGGAGATTTAGGGGAGGTCTGGGTCGCCTCTCACCTCCCCTGAAATTTCTTCATGCCCCGCCAGGGGGGCATGCCCCACAGTTTGGGAACCCATGACCTAGAGTTTTGGTTGAGGAAAAACGGTGGAAGGATTTAAGGTTTGTTCACAAGATGCATTATAGTTAGATATATAAATTCAATTATTTAAACATAGATCATCACCTTTAAAAAAACTAATGATGCTCTTTCATGGAAAATACTATTCTTGTATTCAGTTCTACAAAGGGAAATTTCAGGCTCAGAACAGATATAATCCAGAAGTGCTACTATTACTGGGAAGTCAGAGCAACTAAATAAAATAATGTAGTTGTTCCCTGGGTGGTGAAGCATGAAATTAGGCAGGTAGCAAGGTGGGGCTGGAATTATTAACTGAGTGATTTGGAATCACATAAACGCATAAATGCAGTTGCCCCTTTCAACCACATGAGGTCCTCTTTATCCTTAATTCAGTAATAGAGCTATGCTGTTGTACATGAACAGAGCTCACTCTTGTGGAGCACTGTTTTATTTCCTAAATTAAATATTTTCAGCAGCATTATGTAAAACTGTTTTGTTTGTATTTACTATAAATCCATATCCATTAATAATTGAGACCTGTGATTATTACATTTTTCCAGATGTATTGCTTCTCTGACCCACCCCTTTGTTCTGTGATAAGGGTGCTTTTCCCTAGACAGTTCTCTTTACATTCTGAATGTAAAAGGTGTAGTAGTTTGTAGCCAGGTGCATTATGAGTCGTGTAGTCAAAATTATTTTTCAAGGCTGTTCTTTAGCAAAGCAAGATAAGCGCCTGGACCTCTCGAGGTCCCTTCCAGTCCTGGTATTCTATGATTCTAAGTATTTTGGAGCCATGGATGGCCTCAGCAATTCACAACCAGATTCCCTTGGAACTGGGTCTTTAATGACTGATGCTACTATGGAATTCATCCCCTCAAAAGAACATGTGCCTTAATTTTCTTCTCTGCATTTCTGGCAGCAAGAGGGAAAGTGAAGGCAACTTTCAGTATGACTTCTGTCATCAGCTGCAATTTGGCCTAGTGCTTTGCACGCTATGCATTCTCTTTTATGGGCTTGTCATTTTAACTGTCAATAAAAAATAAAAGCAGCATGAATATAAAAAGACAAAAGTCCTCTTTACATCTAGAGTAAATTGCATGTGGAGAGGGGTAAGAAAAGGAGAGGAAATGTGGATAACTTTGCACATTTTTCCAGAAAATTGAAGAATTTCCTGATTTCCGTCCTATTTTTGTTTGTCTTACATGGTGAAGCTAATTCACACATTGTGTGACCATATATGCTAGACACTTTTTGCTTTTAATTTATCTAGAGCTAGCAGAAATCTTCAAAGAAATGCCAGAATCCACTAAACTCTCAGTTAATACACATTATAATACATAAGAGATTGTTTCAAAAACTTGTAAAGTCATAAGAGCTTTATATCTAAAATATAATATTTATGCATTAACAGTCTCAGCAAAGAAGACCAAAGCTCTTGGCTAGACTCAACAACTCCCACTCCTCAGCACACAAAGCAGCTGGGAACCACAAAGATGTCTGCCAAGTCTCTAAAAACAAAATGCAGGCTTTATCAAACCATAGCACCTCTGTCTGGTGATTTATACAGCACTTTACAGCTACAGTTCACAAATGGGACATATGCACATTCTCCAGGCTGGAATTAAAGTGCACATTATAACAATAGCCTTTGCTCACCGGAGGTGGACTCTAAAAATTAAAGCAATTGTTGACACACAGGAGGCAACAGAAAATGAAGTTATTTCAGTATGGGTTTCATTTGCACTGGTAACTCATATTTTAGGGCCAGGGCCCGGAGAGGAAGAGAGAAAAAGAGAATGTTTGTGTGTATGTACACTTACTTATTTAATCCATCTTGGGTCATTGGGTACGGTGGCTGGAATATTTCAGTTTTTTTATTTATACATTTGCTTTATAAAAGAGTATAAACAGCAACATTTTTATCTGAAAGTGAAGTTACTGGGTTTTGCTACTGCTGCTTTTATCATTTGGATTTTGCATCAATGTGGTGATACAGCATTAATACCAGTTGCTAAGAGAAAAGGAAGATGAAAGGAAAGAAAAATTCCAGTTTTGCCATGCTTGGCAATATGGCAGAAAATTCTTGCTTTTATAAAGACTTTTATCCCTGAGTATTTAGATTGCACTTTGATTTCAGAGATAGTGTATAACATTGCCGGACAAATATTAGGAATGCATATTCTAAAATAAAGTTTGGAATCAAAACTAGGAATCAAAAGTAATGGCTTCTATTCCCAGCTCTGTCACATTATTTGTATGACTGTTGATGAATTTACTCAGCTTCTTGGTGCATCAATTTCCCTTTCATTAAAAGCAAATAAAACTTAATCTGTATTGCATGTGCAACTTTATCTACTGTTTTGTGAGCCAGGGTGTGCACCTGAGGTGAGGATCTTGTGAGAAACTTAGTGTATGATTGTGTAATTAAAGGTTATATCATAATGCATATACACAAGGGACCAAAATTAAGATTGCATGGTCAATCAGAAATCTGGTGTTTCCTCCCTTTTGTGTCTGCTATAAACTAATTTTTCTGTAACATAGATTTTTTCTTAATTTCCTAAGAATTTTTCACCCAAATACTTTTATGGTAGAGGCAGTTCCCCCTCCCTCCATAGCTCGCTTACATCCAGAACCTCCAGTATTGTGGCTGCCTTCTTCCACTTGAGCTACAGGACTGACTACATTAGCTGGTAGCAGAAAGCTGTTACGCCACTTGCATCATGTACTGGGAGTTTAGATGGGCGGCAGGCATTTGGACTGCTGGCTGCCTTTCTCTCCCCTCCTCCATGCCTAGAAATGGGAAACTCCTTCCCTATATGTTGCCCTTGGGATGGCAGGAATATACTTCTAGATCCATGTGTTGGAATTTAGTTAGAAGAATGGAAGAGCAATCCTGGCTGTTTTGTCGGTTTTCAGGTATTCCTGATACACTACTTATGCCTGCTTTGCAATTTGCCTGATTTTTTAGCATGTTTGGGGGTTGTGGTGAGGGTATCATTTTGGTAAGCTGCCAGAATTTTCTCACAGAATACATCAGGAAAAGGAAAATTGAGATTTTTGACAGTTTATAAGTCAACTAAATCTGAATGATGTTTCATGAGACAAATGAAAGGCATTCCTCTAGCCCAGAAGCGGGCAATAATTTTTTGCCGGGGGCCACTTTGGAAATTTTTGAAGTGGCCCTGGGCTGCACAGGAAGGGGCAGGGCATTGAGCGGAAGGGGTAGGGCATTGAGTGGAAGGGACGGGGCCAAGATATTTCTGTGTTCCCCACCCCCAGACAATTATTGGTCTGGTGGTGAGAGAGTGCCTTTGCCCCTACCCCACGTTCCCCCAAGGTGCCCATGCCCCTGGCGTGGGAGGAGACTTCTCTTGCTCCTCTGCCTCTAGGCCAATTAGGACCTGGGGGCGGGGGAGCGTGCAAAGCCTCCTCTGCTTTCCCTCATGCCCTGCGAACAGCGCACAGTGCTTCAAAGCGCTGTGCGCTCCTAGTAGGACAGGAAGAGGCTTCGTGAGCTCCCCCATTCCAAGGCTCTAATTGGCCTGGGGGCGGGGGAGCAGCAAAGTCCCGCGGGCTGGATCCACCCGGTTGGCGGGTCAGATCTGGCCCGTGGAGGCTCTTTTGCCCACTCCTGCTGTAACCCAAGGACTTCCTTCCCTGACATATTTCATATACTTATTGTGTTAGAGTACCAGAGGGCTAGCCATGTTAGGGCATGCCTACACTGGGAAATTATTTCAAAATAACTAAATTTGAAATAACTCCTGAAATAACTATTTCCAAATAAGCTTATTCCCAAGGAAAGTAGGAGCACAGATTTCAAAATAACCAGCCTGTTATTTCAAAATAACAGGGTTGGTAGTGTGGATGCTCCACTTATTATTTTGAAAGATGGGGAGGGAGGTTATTTCAAAATAACTCCCTAGTGTAGGCCAGGGCTAAGTCTGTATCCGCAAAAACAATGAGGAATCCTGTGGTATCTTAACAGTTTTATTTGGGCATAAGCTTTAGTGGACAAAAACCATATCCATGCATCTGACCAAGTGGATTTTTGCTCACAAAAGCTTAAGCCCAAATAAATCTATTAAGGTCAAGATACCATAGGACTCATTTTTACTATTAGATTTATTATAAAAACACACACACACACACACACACAAAAGAAAACTAATCCAAAACAACCCACTGTCAACAAAAAAGCTACAATTGTATTATATAAGGAAATATTGTATACAGGAAGTTCTTCAAGCAGGAATGTCTCTTCTCCCTCTAAAAAGCAGAGACTAACAGGATAGCATCTCCTGCAGATGACACCCAAGGGAACTACGCAGTTCAATTTGTAGAACTGGCCCTATCTAGAATCTTCTATCTCATATGGACTTGTGTACATATAGACCACTGCAGTTTATCAAAGACACTTACCTCCACCTTCCTAGTGCTGGGTACATAAAGGATTTGCTGGATATAACTGCACTGCTCAGGAGTGTAGATTAAAGATGGTCTCTTTAATAATGTTGACCTATAGATTACTAGGATTACAGATGTGGCTAAATAATTCAAGGAGATACATTTATTGCAGTACTTCAAATTTTATTTTACATCTGAAAATTTGGCTTGCTTAATGTGCTATTTGACCAAAAGTCAGCTCTGGCTTGCAGATGTGCGGGTTGTTCAGTCTTCAGGTCCATTTAGTGTTATGTGTCTCTGATATTATAACTAGCAATCTTGCTGGCAGTAGTATAGCTACTGTTCTATCCACCAGACACTTACTTTAGATAAAACTCATCACTCTTGTGTTGGGACCAGTCATGCTCTGGCTCTTCATTTATTTCCAGATACTTTATTGGTATGACAATAAGTATTGCCAGAGTGGAAAGGACAGATTTCTATCAGACATATGTACAATAACTCACCTCATCTAGCCCAAGACAGGACTTCATAGTGGGGTCTTGCCTCCTAAGTTTATATGCCATTCTTGAGCATGCCTGCTGTATGGATGCAAAGTCAAGAATAACAAATGAACAACCTTCCCCTGCACTGGTCCTGTCTTCTTGCTTTTTTCTCAGGCAGTGGAATTGTTCTTTGCAGTTCTTTTTTGGAATTATCGGACATAAAACTTTAATTGAGTGTTAAAGCCTTCATTCTGTTCTCAATTATAGCTTCTGCCCTCTATTGTTCTTCATTATTTTTTTTTCCCAATTGCTAAATATCAAGTTGTTGAGTGTTTGGTCTATGATAAATTTACTCTCATGTCACAAGTAGTAACTTTTTGAAGCATCAGCTAGTTCTAGGTTGACCATATTTCCAAAAGAGAAAACAGGCCTCCCCAGCTGTTCTTGAGAAGCACTCCCTTCTCCCCTCCTGAGGGTGTCATGGAATCCTGCCTGTGGGGGGAATTTGAGGATCCCGCCCTCAGGAAACTGTTGCCTTTTCTGGAACTATGGCCTTCCCCCATGCTGAACCACTGTCTTCCCAGCTGTACCTCCCCCCTGAATCGGAACTGGCACCTTCCCCATGTTCCTCTAAACCCCACTTTGCCACTTTTTTTTAAACAAAAGTGGGTATTTATCCTGTTTGCTCTCACTAGCTCAGCACGCCATTGAGAGAAAAAGGACAAACATCTCCCTTTGAGAAAAAAAGCTGGGACTTTTAAAAGGGGCCATGTGGTCATCCCAGCAAGTTCTGCTGTCCCAGCCCATCCTTTGCCTCTGCAGCTACAATGAAAGCCTGTTCTTCCCTTGCAGCCTTTCCCTGGGCTGCAGGGAGATCGGTTCTCAACAACCTCTCGCAAAAAATCTGCGCGCAGCGCCCCGCGGGGCCAGGCTAGGTGTGAAAAGCTCCGTGGCCCACTCCACATCCCCCGCCCGCCTACCCCGCCCCATTGCTCCAGCCCCACCCACTGAGAGCCGCTAGTCAGAACTCCGTTCTCGTTAACCAATCAAAACAGGCCATGGGCGTGGTCCAACCCTTCAGGACCAATAAGCTTCCCGGGAGACACAAAGTAGTGTTCTTTGCACGCGCTTTCAGAGCCTGGAATAATAGACGTAAGCAAGACCGAATCAATATGTCGGGGAGGCGGTGCTCGTTGAGACCTTTAACCAATAAGAGGAAGGAGGTAGGCGGGCCGAGCAGTGTGGGCCCGGCAGAGGAAGAATGACGGGCGCGTGCCCTAATGGCGCAGTGAGGCGGGCGTTAGTCACGCGAGCCCGAGCCAATGGCGTGCACGTGTGGGCGGGGCAGGAGGGCTCGTGCCTTGGCTCTGTGATTGGGAGACAGAGACAGAGGGAGCCCGGCCGGGCGGTGTGTGCGCTGCACGAAAATGCACTCGGATGCCGCCGCTGTCAGTGAGTAGCGGCTGGGCCGGGCTTCCCGCCGCGAGCAGGCTCAGGGGTCTCCCGCAGCCCGTCCTAGGGGCTCTGCCCGGTGCCCGAGGCGGGAAGCCTGCGGGACGAGGGCGGCGTGGGGCCTGTGGGGGCATTTGCGGGGATATCTGGCGGGGCGCCCTGCACCCCGGAGCCGCAGCGGGATCGGCCGGGGAGGTTAGTGGGGACCCCGCGGGTGCCGCGGGCGCTGACAGAGCCTGTGACGCAGTTTCTCCAGTCGCGCACAGGAGCCTCGAGTCCGGCGCCGGCCCCGCAGGGTCCCTCTCTGGACCCAGGTGTGTGGGGTGGAGAGCCCAGCGCGCGCCGCCTTGCGGCACGTTCCCCCTCGGGTAACTTAACGGGTTTCGTGTCAGCCCGGTGCGGGAGAAAGGGGCTGCGAAGGGGAACGAGCCCGGTGCATTGTGGGAGCGGGAGTCTCTCCTGCTGCACAACGCTGATGGGCTCAGCGCCGGCGGGGACTACAACTCCCGGCGTGCAACGCGCTCCAACTCGCTGCCCTCTCTCCCAGCTTGGGTAAGTGCGAGTTGCCGCCTGGGGCTCCGCTCGGGGGTCGGTCTAGGCACCTTGCGCGGGGAGCGCCGCCAGGGACGTGTTCCCCGCAGGGATGTGGGAGACCAGGGCAGAGTTATCTCGGGAAGAAATAGCTCTGTTGGGGTAGGAGGCAGGAGGGCAGCGTGTGACCAGCGTGCTGCCCTTTGCGGGAAGGGGGAGTGTTGATTGGGGTTTGCCCCTGAGGGGCGACGCTCCCTGGGGTAGTAGAGTACAGGGGTGCCAAGTGCAGGCAGGGCTTTGGTTTGCCCATACAGGTGGGGGGGGGGAAGCAGGGTTGCAGAGCACAGCTAGGCATGACCATACCACTACTGTCCCCCATGAAATATGTATAGTATGTGGTGAAAGCACACAGAAGGCCAGATTTCATGGTCCATGGTGTATATTGCATGGCTGTGAAGCTGATAGTGAAATAACCAATTGATAGGACCCTATCTGTTTCTTACTCCCATGTAGAGTTAGGAAGAGGGGGCTCCTGAAGAACCATTTTTCTGTGCACTGGGTTATCCCATGAATCTGCCAAAGAGATCTCAAGGCAACTTGCTTGGAGGTATTCTTCAGTCCCCTAAGGAGGACTGCCTTGCTTCTTCCACCTCTATAGGACACTTTCCCATGCCTCTTTGCAATTACTCCAGCAGAAACTATTCTTCCACATAGGTTAATAGCATATGGGCTTGATCTGCCGCTGAAGACATTCAGGAGCAGTTCCTCTTCATCCTCTGTTACCCCTGGGAGTGAGAGAGCAGTTCAAATCACTACTGCCTGTGGAAGATGGCCCCAGTGGACAGTGTATGGCTCCATGAGCCATGGGAGTAAGGGCTAGGCTGAGTCTCCTAGGATCACATGTCAGTGTCCCCAGTGGTAATAATCTGGTCAGGAAAAAGAGTCCCTGCTTGTAGCTTTCTTAACAGGCCTGTGTTCTAAAAGATGTGTGCATCATGCATCTTCCCTAAGTAGCCTGTGTTGATCTTAGTAAAACATCCACCAGTGCTTTCAGGAGTAGCCTTGTTAATGTACTTCTGTGGCAAGGTGGTCTGGTGCCAAAATAAGAATATGCATGCCAGCTATTACCCTACTGTAGTTGAGAAACCCCATTGCTGCAAAACTATCTATGTCCATCATACAGTCCTTTGTATCAGGATGCGATTAATGATTCTACGTGCTTGTCATAGCAACCTATATGGTGGATTTCCTAACTCCAGATTGTTACCAATCAGTCAAGAATCAATCTGGTGTTGGAAGTCTTTGACACACCAAAAAAAGTTGGCTTCCAAACAAGTATATACAATAATTACTGTGGTTGCTGTACATTAACTTAGATCAGCTTAATTTTGCATGGTAGGCTTGCCCTCTGTAATATAAAACAGTGAGATCTGGTTCTGATCAAGATTGTAAATAAGAGTAAACATGAAGGGGGGGGGAATTAAAAAAAAAGGGAATATCAGTTGGTTACATAGTTTAAGTATAAACAATAGATATGGCAGTTAATCTGTTTATCAAGTTTTATGCAATACTTCCAACTTGATGGCTATTAAAGAGAGTTCATGTAGAGTTGTCTCACACACCCAGGTAAGCATTCCAAAATTTTGTTTTTTTTCTATTACTAATGTATTGTACTGTTGATTGATAGTAAATCAGAAATGTGTGCCATGGTTATGATTCTGTTCTAGCTTCGTGTATGGTATTTCTCATTTACTCAGTTTTGTCACGCTAATTCATTTAGTCCTTAAATTTTCTGATCTATTTAAACCCAGACATGACTTTTTATTGGAAGCCCACTTGAAATAAACCTGTTTGTATTTCAGGCAAGTGCATGTGGGTAATGCTCTCAGCTATTGTTTGCATTTGGATAGATTAAATTTTCAGTGAGAACTGAAACTTAAGCCACGTTTGCAGGAAATTGGTTCAGATTTAAAGCTGAACATTAAAAGTTGGAAATTTAATAAATTCACATAATTTTGCTATGTTTTAAAATCCATTCAGCCTTTTTGGTTGGTTTTTATGCACTGAGTTGCTCAGTGACTTTGACTGTAACCTGTTTCTTTTAGAAACATGCCAAATATATTGCAGGTTCTTTTGCTTTTTGACCCTGATTGTCATAATTGCTGAAGGGCATTTTGTAAACACTATATATTGTTTCTCCCTATCTTGGTTCTGTAGATTTTTGGTTTTGTTTACATCACGGATGATCGTGACTAATTGACCTGCCCAAGCCAAATTTGTCATCACTTTTTCTTAATTAAGAAAACACTTTCTGCTGAACTTCATATCAAAAGACTTGAATCTCATAGTCTTGGAGCACTTCCTTTTTCTCCACTCTTTTTTTCCAATCCCAACTGTAACAAGAGAAAATGTCGGCAGTATTTTCTCCATCTGTATTGTGTAATTAATTCTGAAGGTTCACAAAGTATTTTAGGAAATCTGGAGTTAGCAATGCGTCACTTGCTAGTGAAATACAGTTAACACTAGCGTGAAAACCAGTGGACTAAATACATAGTACATCAGTTTTCGCCCAGGACACTGAGGCAAGCCCCATATCATATTGAAAGTGCTATACAGTACACTAGTCTTCAGTGGTCACAGATCAGTCAGACGCTCTGGGTTGACTTCTTGTGTTTTGGTCTCATCCATTTGACCCCAACACAATAAATTGCATGAAACTCAGCTACTGTAGACATGCATTGTTAATTTTCCTGCAGGAAGATACCTGAATGTCTGGCAGATTGGTGTACTCTAAGATCCATCACTGATTTTGTATCAAGTTGTATCACATGAGCCTAAGTAGTGAGCTATTGTGTTAGTAGTTGTCTTGCTTCTGACTTTCTAATGCCACTTTCGCTATAACTTTCCTTTCTTGAAGGACTGTTTCAAACTCCTGGAAAGTAGTTTACTTTTACTTAAAGCTTAAGTTTTGTGGTGGATTCATGGATTGTGGGACCACTGGCCTCTCATAGGACTCTCCTCCTTTACTTTTCTAGGCAGAATGGGATGAGGCCTGACTGCATTTTCAGTTTGTAGCCTTCCCGTAGTAATCTTGGCTACAAGATATTGGCCTTGAGAAAGGGGGATATGAGAATAGATTTAAAAACATTTTCATCTGTGTTCATATAGAGCTGTAGTGTGAAATAAAATCATTCTGTATCTTTTCCTACTTTCACTTCTCCAAGATGTGGGATAAGTTTGAAAAGTGGTATATAAACTCAGGCGTATTAATAAAACCAGGCCTCGTCATAAGACTACAACATGGGTTTTATAACTGGGTAGAGACATGGTCATCTTAACAGTTTATATGGTTCAAAATGTTGATACAGCAAGTATTCTGCCATCACAGTCAAAGTTGTACTACCACACACAACTCTTATTTAAATTTTTGTACACTGCAGTCTAAGAGAATCTGGGCAGCTGTCCATTCTTATATACCCTTACATGAAATGCCCAGTGTTTGTTGTCACTAAGTAAAACCATTTGTGATAATGCACTTAGGAGTGTCATACCTTATATAACTAGGAAAGAGGAAGATTAGCTAATTCGATGGCACAGGCATACCTGTGCCATCCTGCTAACACTGCAAAGAGTTTCTTGAGCTAACCAGGCTAACTTATGGCTAGCAAGACATGAACTGCCATAATTATTAATAGTGTTTAAGTCTGAGTGTCTGGGGACCATGTATAAAGCCAGCAGTACTATTAATTGAAAAACTCAGTTGAATGACTACGGTCCTGTCCATACTACCTATGTTTAAGACCTACTCTATTTCTAGGTTTGAAAAACTAGTAAATGTTGATTTAAATTCTTATAGGAGAACTTGAGGCCAATAAAGGAGAAAAGTATCTGGCAGTGTTTTTAGGCTCAAGTCTATACTGGAGATGAAGTGCAGGCATTTCGGGTGAAGTGCAGGCATATCGAGTTGTGGTGCATTACAAACAAACCTGATGTGAGTCCTCCACTGGTGAAATATCAGCTCTGTGTAGTTGTGCAGTGACACTTGTAGTTAATTCCTGAGTACCTACACAATCAACTTGCCAGGTCACTGCTGACTTCTGGAAGGTGTAGAGCCAACAGGATTACCTCTTGTTAATAAAATGGTGTTCAAAGCCTGATGGCTTCCTGGCAGATGTAGGTGTGATGTTTTGGGGATCAGACTAGTAAGGGGTTCTGTCGTCATCTGTCCTGTAGTCTTGAGTCTCCTTAATGCTGTGGTGCCAGCTCAGAAGAAGCTTTGAGCCTTAACTTGGTTCCATAGCCCACTGCTAACCTTTTCTTCAGGGATGTAAAGAGGTAACCAGTTAACTGATGGCACAGCTGGGCTGGAACAGCGCCCTGTCGAATGTGAGTGGAGGGGCACTCTAGCCAGGCCCACTACGGTGTGATGCAGCGGCCCTGGCTGAGCAAGAGCAGCCCTGCCCATAAGAATGGCCGTACTGGGTCAGACCAAAGGTCCATCTAGCCCAATAGCCTGTCTGCCGACAGTGGCCAGCACCAGGTGCCCCAGAGGGGGTGGACCGAAGACTATGATCAAGCGATTTGTCTCGTGCCATCCGTCTCCAGCCTCTGACAAACAGAGGCTAGAGACACCATTCCAATCCCCTGGCAAATAGCCTTTTATGGACCTAATCTCCATGAATTTATCTAGCTTCTCTTTAAACTCTGTTATAGTTCTAGCCTTCACAGCCTCCTCTGGCAAGGAGTTCCACAGGTTGACTATGTGCTGTGTGAAGAAGAACTTTCTTTTATTAGTTTTAAACCTGCTACCCATTAATCTCATTTGGTGTCCTCTAGCCCTTATATTATGGGAACTAATGAAAAACTTTTCTTTATTCACCCTCTCCCCACCACTCATGATTTTATATACCTCTGTCATATCCCTTAGTCTCTTTTCCAAACTGAAAAGTCCCATTTGCTTTAGCCTCTCCTCATATGGGACCTGTTCCAAACCCCTAATCATTTTTGTTGCCCTTTTCTGAACCCTTTCCAAGGCCAAAATATCTTTTTTGAGGTGAGGAGACCACATCTGTACACAGTACTCAAGATGTGGGCATACCATAGTTTTATACAGGGGGCAGTAAGATATTCTGTGTCTTATTTTCTATCCCTTTCTTAATAATCCCTAACATTCTATTTGCCTTTTTGACCACCGCAGCACACTGTGTGGAAGTTTTCAGAGAACTGTCCACGATAACTGCAAGATCTTTCCTGATTTGTTGTAGCTATATTAGCCCCTATCATATTATATGTATAGTTGGGGTTATTTTTCCAATGTGCATTACTTTACACTTATCCACATTAAACTTCATTTGCCATTTCGTTGCCCAGTCACTCAGTTTTGTGAGATGTTTTTGAAGTTCTTCACTGTCTGCTTCTGTCTTAACGATCTTAAACAGTTTAGTATCATCTGCAAACTTTACTACCTCACTGCTTGCTCCTTTCTCTAGATCATTTATGAATAAGTTGAATAGGATTGGTCCCAGGACTGACCCTTGAGGGACACCACTAGTTACCCTCCTCCATTCTGAAAATTTATCATTTATTCCTAACCTTTATTTCCTGTCTTTTAACCAGTTCTCAATCCATGACAGGACCTTCCTTCTTATCCCATGACAGTGTAATTTACACAAGAACCTTTGGTGAGGGACCTTGTAAAAGGCTTTCTGAAAATCCAAGTATACTATATCTACTGGATTCCCCCTTGTCCACATGTTTAACTCCTTCAAAGAACTCTTAATAGATTATTAAGACATGGTTTCCCTTTACAGAAACCATGTTGACTTTTGCCCAACAAATTATGTTCTTCTACGTGACTAACCATTTTATTCTTAACTATTGTTTCCACTAATTTGCCCGGTACCAATGTTAGATTTACCAGTCTATAATTGCTGGGATTGCCTCTAGAGCCCTTTTTAAATATTGGTGTCCTGTTAGTTATCTTCCAGTCAGTAGGTACGGAAGCTGATTTAAGGGATAGATTACAAACCACAGTTAACAGTTCTACAATTTCCCATTTGAGTTCTTTTAGAACCCTTGGGTGAATACCAAACCTGCACTGTCCTTTGTGGGAGATGAATCTGAGGAACTGTCCTGGCCTGAAGTGTCATTAGAGGAAGTTATGGAACAAATAGAAAAACTTAACGTGAACAAATCACCGGGACTGGATGGCAATCTCCCCAACATCCTCAGCCGTGAAGACTGATGCAGATAAATCATTTAGCTTCTCTGCAATGTCTTTATCATCCTTGATTGCTCCTTTTGTGTATCGATTGTCTAGGGGACCCACTGTTTTTTTTTTTTTTTTTTTTTTTTTTTTTTAAGCAGGCTTCCTGCTTCTACTGTACTTAAACATTTCACTGTTGTTTTTTGAGTTTTTGGCTAGCTGTTCCTCTATCTTTTTTTGCTTTTCTTATTACAGTTTTACACTTAATTTGACAGTGTTTATGTTCCTTTCTATTTATCTCACTAGGATTGGACTTCGATTTCTTGAAAGATGCCTTTTTGTTCCTCACTGCTTCTTTTACATGGTGGTTAAGCCAGGGTGACTTTTTTTAAGGTCTCTTACTATGTTTTTTAATTTGGAGTATACCTTTCAGTTGGGCCTCTATTATGGTGTCTTTAAAAAGTTTCCATGCAGCTTGCAGGGATTTGACTCTTGTCACTGTGCCTTTTAATTTCTGTTTAACTAACCTCCTCATTTTTTGCATAATTCCCCTTTTTGAAATTAAATGCCAGAGTTTTGGACTGCTAAGGTGTTCTTCCCACCACAGGAATGTTAAATGTTGTTATATTATGGTCACTATTCCCAAGCGGTCCTGTAACAGTTACCTCCTGGACCTGATCCTGCGCTCCATTCAGGACTAAATCTAGAATTGCCTCTCCCCTGGTGGGTTCCTGTACCAGCTGCTCTTGAGGAACTTTATTTTTGCAGTTCTTCCTGAGGTGACGTACCCAGTCAATATGGGGATAATTTAAATCCCCCATTATTATAGAGTTTTTCTATGTCACTATCACTGTCACACTGTGAGCTATCCAGAGCCCGGTTAAACAATTCATTTTTATCATTTTAACAGTTAACATTATTGAGGGGTCTTTACATACCTAATTTAATTATGAAAAGTAAATATCCTCTCACATTCAAAAACCAAAACAGGAAGTTTATCACCACTCTGCCAGTTACAAAAATATATATTTTTTTCTTTTCCTTTTCCTTTTGTTTTTGTTTGTTTTTGTTGGATTAGAATTAAAATGTCTTCTGTTTTCACATTATCATTAGTAATGTCCACATGAATATGATCAACTTGCGATGGACTACAGCAGTGGTGGGCAACCCATGGGATCCTTGTGACCCATTGGGGTTCTATTCAGCTCATGAAACACTTACACTTTTACTGTTGTCCAGAGTTGTTAGATTCTGCTGGCTTCTGTCCACATAGGTTTTTTCCTACCAGTATTATGAAAGTGTCATGCACATAAAGTAAGGGCACATGAAGTGAAGAACATGCTTAATGTACACAATGGTAACTGAGAGAGCCATGTGCTCCCTCTGCATCTAATCAAAGCACTGCTAGGATTCAATCAGTACACCCTACAAATTCTAGGTACACAAGTGCAGTTAGCAAAACTGCCCTATCCCAGGAGACCATCTTGGTTTCAACAATCTTGCAGCCCACGGAGGTGAAGGAGAGCCATTCATGCAGCCCACTCACTAGTCGTAAGTTGCCCATTGCTGAACTAGGTTTTAACTGCTTTTGTATCTAAAAACAAAAAAAAAAACCCTAGAAAACATTTTTGTGTCGGATCTATCAAATGTGATATACAGCTTGAATTTTTGAAAATATTAATTTTAAAATTTGAAAATCTTTCCAACCGACAAGAACTATTAGGAAGTATTAGGGCTGTCAATTAGTGGGCGTTAATGCCTGTGATTAAGGCAGGGCAGAATTAACTTGCATTAATCAGAGATCCGCAAAGCAGCATGAGCTGCTGCAGAGCCTGTCTCTGTTAAGGATCAGTGATGCAAACCACCACCAGAGGAGACATGGAAAAATGAAGCAGCCATAAAGGAGGAAGAAACCTGAAGACATGGTTCCAGCTCCAATGGAGAAGTAAACAAGAAAAGTAAAGACCCTGACACTCGTCCCTCTCCCCTCCCAGGTGACCATATTTTGTAAAATAAAACAGCTGGGGGGGGGGGAGGGGAGGGAGGTGTCTTGCCCAAGCTGACCCCTTCTCCTCTTCCTCCCCTTCCCCCTCCCCACCCCTGGGGCAGGGCTCACCCAAACCACCCTCTCTGCCTCCTGGGACTGACCCTCCCCCACATCTGATTCTGGGACTGAGTCGTCCCCCCCCCCCAACTCTGCACTGCCCATGGTGGGGTCTACCTCCCCAGCCCAGGGGCTGACCTCTCTCCTGAGCTTGGGGGCTGACTCCCATCCCTGAGCCCTATGCCACCTGCAGTTGGGGGCTGAGCCCCCCCCCCCGAACTCTGCACTGACCATGGCATAGTCTACCCCCCCTCCGGCCCTATGCCTCCCACAGCTGAGGCTGAGCTAAAAAAGAACCCTTTTGAATAGGGCACAAATATATTGATTATACAGAATAATTAAAGTTCAGCTTTCATGATGGAATTTGCACTACAATACTTCAATGAGGTGATTTGAAGGTTGTTTTTTTACAGTGTGTTTTGTAATAAAAAATAAATATAAAATGAGCACTATACACTTGGTATTCTGTTATAATTGAAATCAATATATTAGAAGATGTAGACATCATCCAAAAATACTTAATAGATAGTATTCTTATTGTTTTACATTGCGATTAATTGTGATTAATTTTTTTAATCACTTGACAGCCCTAGAAAGTATAATAGATATTAGGATAAATTAAGTGTCTCTGAAGACCCTAAATAACTAAATCTTTTAATGGGAATTATTTAATTTAGTCCTGCCATGAGGGCAGGGGACTGGACTCGATCTCTTGAGGTCCCTTCCAGTCCTAATATTCTATGATTGTATGATTCTAAATCATATTTTAGATGTAACAATGCTAGGCACAATATTTTATAAGTAGAACCTGCAATTACTGTAACTGTTAGTTTAAAATAAAGCAATTTAACTTTTCAGCTCATTTACACTCTGCTATGTTACTCTGGATATGTAACTTCACACTATATGGAACTTTCCTCTAGAAACAGAAAATATTTAGACTTTGAAATCCTCAGGGTGAGGAAATTTGATCACTCTGTTACGATTACTTGTACTACTATAATATACATTATTTGATATTTTTCAGAAGGAAAACTGATGATAAAGAGGTCAAGTTATAAACTCGAGTAAAAAAAATTAGTACCGGAAACTATTTTTTATTCATTTTGATTGAAGTGTCCAGATCCTTCTTGAGTTGACTTTGTGTTACTATTTCACATCTTTGGACGGAAGGTATATATGTGATACTGCATGCGCCTTGTGATATAGCACAGGTTCTCCATTGCTGACTCAGTTACAGCAGTTGTCATTTCAGCAAATGATAAATAAAAAGATTCTCCCGAGAACATCAGCATTGTTGCAATGCTCATTTTGGCAGAGTATATTTCAGGTGCAATGATTTCTAGTCCCTAAAATTTTTTTTGATTGAGAATTCTTTTTAAACAGGAAGCCAAACTCAGGCCTGCTGTAGCAATGAAGTATACTTACCACCACGTCTCAAAAAATCTGCAAATGTTTTTTAGTGTTTATAGATATTTCAGCTAGTCTTTTTTTAAAGGGATTCTTCTGATTTTGCTACTCAGACCCTTTGTTTTTGGAATTACTTACCATATTAAAAAGTCTCAGAAGGGTAGCCATGTTAGTTTGTAACTTTAAAAAACAATAAGTAGTCCTGTGGCACCTTAAAGACTAACAGTTATATAGTATCATGAGCTTTCATGGGCAAAACCCACTTTCTTCAGATGAGCTTGAGTGGAGAAAAAAACAGGGGAATCCTAATTTATAACAGAAAAAGAAGGAAGAAGGGAGGGTGGGAAAAAAGTACCTGTCAGTTGTAGTGAGGGTGCTAATGAGGCTGGAAGTGTCCCAGACTTTTGATGTTAATGGGGTGTTGAATGTAAGGAAAGCTGGTTTTATAATGGGACATCCAAGTATTTTTGTTCAAGCTAGGGAATCTGTCATATTTGCATATGAAGGTCAATTCTGCACTCTTTGTACAGTAGTTGGTGTATCAAATTCCGTTGTAGAAGAATGACTACTCATTAATGGATTTAAAAATAGCTCATGATACTGTATATAATTTGTTAGTCTCTGAGGTGCCATAAGACTACTCATTCATATTAAATAGATAGATAATTTATATAGAATAACTCCACTTTTGGTGCTCAGTGCATTTTTTAAATCAATCTTGTTGTCTGGAAAAAAAATCAGAGTAAATCCAACAGTATGGCAGAGCGGTCTGCCATTGAATTAAGCTATGTGTGTTGTGGTAAGGAACAACATTGTAGATCAGTAAAATTATTCTTTCAAGACAAGGTACTGAATTAAAAAACTATGTTTAATCCACTATTATGAGAATTCCAAATCCATGCATAATGTGTTCTTTAAAAGTTGGGACTTCCCTCCGTTACGCCTTTTCACTTACAACAGAGTACTTGCTATGAGCATAATTTGAATTGTATTGTAATTTTAATTTTTTTTTTAATGCTTCATATAGCTTACCTCGGTGTTTTCTGGGGACTTTTTTTTTTTTTTAATATTAAAGATGGAGGTGTGGAAATTATATATTTTTTTTTCTGTGACTTTCTTTATTTGTTTAGAAACTGAAAAGAGGTGAACATAATGTTCCTGTATGGAAATGCTTTAATATAATGACTAGTATTAGTATCTAAAGCTTGTTAGGGGAGTAGCCGAGTTAGTCTGTATAGGATAAACTTAAACAACAAACAGTATGGTAGCACTTTAAAGCCTAACAAAACATGTAGTATAGTGATCACATATCCTGGTATTAGAGGCTTTGTCTTGTATAGCAACTATGCTCTCTTCCGTCCCTCCTGCTGCGTCCCCCCCCCCCCCCCCCCCCAAAAAAAAAAGTATTCCAATTTTTCACATTTGCTATCTGATCACCCTAGTATTAGTGGATACTCAAAGTAAAATTCTTTTATACAGGAGTGTTATGCTGGCTGTGTTTGATATCTCTACGGCTGTTCAGAGAGGGCTGCTGAAATTGTCTTGCACGACTGTCCACTACCATTTTTGGTCTCCTCTAAGTTCATAGGGCTATTTATCACAACATTTGGTAATGTTTGCCTGACTAGTCCCAAACAGAATGCTTCTCAGGTTATTTTCTTTGGGGCTGGACTATGCTTCACTACTGACAAGGGTTAACTTTTGATGGGTTTGGAACCTGTCATACTTTTTTAGCAAGAATATTGCACTTTGCTTACATGGAGGAATTCCATTGACACTATTAGTGTTGGACATGAAGAGAAGCCATGGTCATGGGGGGAGGAGTTTTTTTAAAATCTAAATATAATTTAGGTTAAAAATATTGCATGAGACATCAAAAGTAAGGAAATACAAAATGATCTTTTTCATTCATTAGCTAGTTATTGCTGCTTTATGCCTCTCGTGTCTGTAGTCAAAATTAGCACGGGTATTGTGTAAATGTTTCCATTGCTTTTGTTGGAGAATATATACATTCCTTTCTAAAAATCAAACTAACTTAATGTAATGTTTATGATAAATGTGCTTGGGATATTAACTTAGCATAGGGACGGATGAGAGAGTTTCATGGATTCTGTAGGGGGCGGAGTATGTGTGGCGGGTGGTTTTTGTTTTTTTTGGTTAAATTCATCTTCATGAACTTGTGTGGTGGGTTGTTTTTTTTTATTTTAATTTTGCCTACAGTGGAGGAGATCTTGTGTGTGATTAAAAATATATATATACAATTTGTTTTAGTAAGTTGTACTTAATTCCTGTGCTGTGGCAAAAATTATATACTGTAGTCCCTTCCCCAAAAAAATGGGGCATAGTGTTTTTTTATGTTGAGAAGTATTCACTCAGGCTTTAACAGAGCCTGATAGTGGGTTTTTTTTTTAAAGAGAATGCATAAAATCTTGTTTCTAGCAGTAAAAACTATATTCCATAATGTAATTTTAACCAAGAGAAGAGACCAAACTAAATTCTGTTTTTCCTCTAGATTTTCAGCTGAACTCTCATCTATCAACACTGGCAAATATTCACAAGATTTACCACACCCTCAATAGGCTGGTAATAACTTGCAATTTTCTCTTTATTAATAGCTAATTTATTTACTCTAAAATATTTAGAATATTATACTTTTTTGTGGGAGAAGAATGGGTTTGGGAGGATCCACATTAAGGTCCCACAGCTAATAGTTACTTCTAGTATGTTGATTGCTTAAGGTTGCACATGTATGCACAAGAGGTTAGAATTAAGATTTGACTATGTCCAATGTAATCCTTGTCTCAATATGTGTACATTTTGGTATGCATGGAAGCATGTGTGAAAATTACATGTTCCTTGTGCTCACAGATTTATTCAGTGTCTGGCTCCTTAGAGTAAATATGGGTAAACAAGGACTGAACATGCATTGGTCTACTTAGAGCAATACAATGAGGCATTGGCTGTTGATGATGCTTGTCTCCTTCACTGTACAGTCACAGTATTTTCCCCAGCATAGCTAGCCATGTACATTCTTGCAGTTTAGGGTAACTGCACCTGTGTTTCCCATAGTGCTCCAGCAAGGTCACGTATTTTCAGGCTTTCAGTTACCCAGTTGTTTCTCCTGCATGGAGATACTCTTCTCGGAAGGGAGAGAGATGTGTATATTTAGGCTGCATGGATGCATGCCTTCATTGTACATGGGCATGTGGCTCCCAGTTTCCCACACGCTGCAAGGGGTGAGGCCTTGTTTGCTCTGGCCCCTCACCCTACGAGGGGGGAGAGCACGGAGCTCCTGTGGCCCTCCTCTCTCCCAGCGAGGAGGGGTTGGGCCATTGCTGAGGCTGGCCTGGCTCTCCCCATCTTTTCTACCGCCCGCAAGGGGGAAGGCCTTTCTCCTCCCCACCCCCACCCTCCACAGGGGGGAAAGGACTTCTGGCTCCCAGCCCTCACTTTTCCCCTCCCCACACCATGCAAGGAGAAGGGATAAGGAGGCTATGTGGCTCCAGCCATGTTCGAGTACCAGGGAGGGAGGATTAAGGATATGTGCATCAGCTGTGTGGCAGGCTGCCCCTGTGCAGAGGTGGTGTTTTAAAGGATCTACAGCAGCTGCTCCTTTGAAACACCAGAGGCAGCATTTTAAAGGGGCAGCTGCCGCACAGCTGATACCCACATCAGCTGTGCAGTAGCTGCCCCTTGAAAACGTTGCCTCCACGCATTTCAAAGGAGCAGCTGTCATGCCACTAGCAGCCTGACCCCAGGCTGCTAGTGGCATGCATTGTAGCATGGAGCCCAGAGTCCCCTGCTGACCCCGGGCTCCATGGCTTTGAAATGCACGTGAGCCCCTGAAGGGGACTCGTGCATTTTAAAGCAGGCACGCCACGTGCAGCCTAGAGTCAGAGGGACTTCGCATACAACCTGGGGCCAGTGGGTCTTTGCCCACGAAAGCTTATGCTCCTACACTTCAGTTAGTCTATAAGGTGCCACAGGACTCCTCGTCGCTTCAGTAATTGTAGTTGCTCGTTTTTGTGATAATGAAAATTATCTGGATTAGTATCTTGGGCTATGTCTAGACTGCAGGCTTCTTTCGAAAGAGGCTCTTTCAAAAGATCGCGTCTAGACTGCAGGCGGATCTTTCGAAAGAGAAATCCGCTTTTTCGAAAGAGAACACCCAGCGAGTCTGGATGCTCTCTTTCGAAGACGGCCTCTTTACATTGAAGAACGCCTTCTTTCGAAAGAGGAACTTTCGAAAGAAGGCGTTCTTCCTCGTAAATTGAGGTTTATCGCCATCGAAAGAAAAGCCGCGTTCTTTCGAAATAATTTCGAAAGAACGCGGCTTGAGTCTGGACGCAGGGGAAGTTTTTTCGGGAAAAGGCTACTTTTCCCGAAAAAACCCCTGAGTCTGGACACGGCCCTGAAATGATAGTTGAAAAAGCTATTATAGAGCTTTATATTGTGAGGGGATCATATCCTTTAACTGCATTGATGAAAATGTCTTACAGAATCTGACAGAAGACGTTGGTCAAGACGATCACCAGACAGGTACTTGATGATTATTTAGTAGAATTAAAGTATACTCTTTAAAAGAAAACTGAATTTATTTAACATTTAATTCTAATATGTTAAATGGCTAAATTGTTATCTACTATAAAATAATACAAACAAAGTTTGCTTTCAAAAGTAGTATTGAAAAACAACTGTGCTTGTAGTTTCTCCAACTGAGTGCTTCCCATAGGTCTTAATGAGATCTACTACTCCCTCCCCCCCCCTTGCTTCCTAATAGGAATTTGCTAAAGTCTGTGCCTGTACACGACTCTCACTTCTGAGATCTAGCTTCTTAGCACAAGACTAGCAGAATCTCCCTGGCTTTTCACGTTTTCAGACTCTTTTGAGCTGTACTGGAAACAGAGGACAACTTAAGCCCCCGCTGTCCATTGTGTTCCACCCCTTCCTGCACTTCGAACACTCTAGTCATGTTTCTCTGGATTGAGATTAAGGAAAGAATTTTACTTAAGAAGATGACCCTCTCTCTGTGTTATCAGAGTTCAATCAAATCCGTATTTTAAATGGTTTTTATACTAATGTGAAAAGTATGGGGAATAATCAGGAAGAACTAGAAATGTTAATAAATAAACACTACTATGACATAGTTGGCATCACACAGACTAAATGGGATAATACACATTACTGGAATATTGATATAGAAGGATGCAGCTTTCTCATGAAGGATAGGCGGGGGGGGGGGAAGGGAGCAGGTGTTGCCTTTTATATTAAAAATGTATACACTTGGATTGAGGTTGAACTGGAAATAGTAGACAGACTTGTTGAAAGGCTCTGGGTAAGGATAAAAGGTGTAAAAAAAGAGGGTGATGTCATGGTAGAGGGTCTACTACAAACCAGCTAACCAAGTAGTAGAGGTGGATGAGGCTTTTTTAAAACCACTAACAAAATAATCTAAAGCACAGAATTTGATGGGGGACTTCAACTACCCAGACATCTGTTAGGAAAACAAAACGGCAGGGCACAGATTATCCAACAAATTCTTGAATGCATTGGAGACCTCTTCCCCCCCCCCCCCCCCCCCCCAGAAGGTGGAGAAAGTTTATAGGGGGAAGCAGTTCTAGATTTGATTGTAATGAATAGGGAGGAACTGGTTGAGAATTTGAAAATGGAAGGCAGCTTGGATTAAAGTGATCTTGAAAAGAGAATTCATGATTCTATGAAATGGTAGGAGGGATAACAGCAAAATAAAGACAATGGATTTTAAGAAGGCAGACTTCAGCAAACTCGGGTAGTAGGTAAGATCATGTGGGAAGCAAATCAAAGGGGAAAAGCAGTTCAAGAAAACTGCCAGTTTTCTTGAAGAGACATTTTTAAGAGTCCAAGAGCAAACTATCCCACAGCATAGGAAATAAAGGCAATGTGGCAAGAGACCACCTTGAATTAACCAGATATCTTCAGTAATCTACAAACAAGAATCCCTGTGGAAACTAGATCAAATTATAAGGATGAATATGAACAAACACAAATATGTAGGGATAAAACAAGATCAGATTAGAGACAAAGGGTAACAAAAAAAGATTCTATAAATACATTAAAAGCAAGAGGAAGACCAAGGACAGTTTACTTAATGAGGGGGAAAATAGTAACAAAAATGTGGAAATGGTGGAGGTATTTAGTGACTTCTTTGTTTCGGTTTTCACCAAGAAGGTTGGTGGTGATTGAATATCTAAACCAATGAATGCCAGTGAAAATGAGGTAGGATGAGAGGCTAAAATAGAAACCGAGCAAGTTAAAAATCATGTAGACAAATTAGGTGTGTTCAAGTCACCAAGACCTGATGGAATGCATACTCGAGGAGATATTTGAGCCATTATCAATTCTTTGAAAAAATATGGAAAGAGTCTAGAAGACTGAAAAGGGACAAATAATAGTAATTGATTAACAGGGAAATAAGGACAACCTGGGGAATTACAGACCAGTGAGCTTATCGTTTGTACCAGGAAAGATAATGGAGCAAATAATTAAACAATCAATTAGCAAATATTTAGAAGATAATAAAGTTAAGTAATAATCAGCATGGATTTGTGAAGAACAAATAACCTGATAGCTTTCTTTGACAGGGTAATAAGCCTTGTAGGTGGTGGGTGTGGGGATTGGTAAATGTGGTATATCTTGACTTCAGTAAAGCTTTTAATATTATCTTGCCTGACTTTCGCACTAACAAACTAGGGAATTACAACCTAGATGGCGTTACTATATGATGGATGCAAAACTGGTTGGCAAACTATTCCCAGAGAATAGTTCAGTCATGCTGCTTGGGTTTAATAATTGGGCTTTCTCAGGGATCAGTTTTGGATCCATTTCTGTTGAATATCTTCATCAGTGATTTAGATAAGCTAAATATGAGTCAACAGTGTAACACTCCTGCGCGCCCCCCTCCCCCCCAAAAAAAGCAGACATCATTCTGGGGTGTATTAACTGAAGTGTTGTAAGCAAGACCAAAGTAATTCTTCTCTCCTGTTCTGTGCTGATTAGGCCTCAACTGGCATATTGTGTCTGGCTCTGAGTTTTACATTTCAGGAAAGATGCGGATAAATTGGAGGAGAGCCGAAGAAGAGCAAGAAACTATTAAAAGTATAGAAAATGTGACCCATGAGGGAGAATTGGAAAAACTGGGTCTGTCTGGAAAAGAGATGACTGAGGGGGACATAATGATTTTCAAGTGCCTTAATGGTGGTTACAAGGAGGAGGGAGAGAAATTGTTTTTCTTAACCTCTGTTGATAGGACAAGAAGCAATGGGCTTAAAGTGCAAAAAGGGAGGTTTAGATTGGACATTAGGAAAAATTTCTAATGGTCATGTGGTTAAGTGCTGGAATAAATTTACAACATTGCAGTTTGAGTAGTTTAGACAAACATGTCAGGGATGGGTCTTAGATGGTGCTTGATCCTGCCTCGTGGGATGAGGTTTACCGGGGCGGTTGACAAATGCCTTTGATGTAGACCGTGGAGCATCCAGACTAGCGCGCTGAGCCGATAAACAGCTGATCGACTCAGCGCAGCAGCCATTTTAATTTAAATGAAGCGGCGATTATTTAAATCGCCGCTTCATTTGGGTATGTCTAGTAAACTAATCTACATGGCTCTGGCGACAGAGCCATGTAGTCTAGACATGCCCAGGACGGGGCTACTTAGGGTTGCTTCCTACCTCCGCTTCTCCTTTCACATCCTCTGCCCCCACGCTCTGCTGTCTGCTCCACTCCCCGTCTCCCTCCTGCCTTCTCTGACCTCCTCCATCTCCCATCCTCCTCCTCTCTCCTCTGCTCTCACCCTTCATTCCTCTGCCCACCGCCGTCTTCTAGCCTGCTCCTCTGTTCTCCCATCTCCCTCTGTTGCCTCCCTCCTCTTCCGCTCTCCTCTGCTCCCCTTTTTGAATGCAGTGCTCCCTTGCGCCGGCAACTCTCCCCCTGATGTCAGGGACGTGCACACACTCTAGCCCCGCCCTAAGCCCACGTGCGGCCCCACCCCCGCTTCCAGCTCTTGTCCCAGGACTCGGCCCCCCTGCATGCCGCTCAGCTGTGCGGCCGCACGGGAGCAAGCAGTGCAGACTGCTGTCAAAACACTGCATGCCTCGTGTAGCATAGGGGTCGACACCGTCGAAGTGCGGAGCGAGTCTCCCTCGCCGCTGTGAAGCGGCCCCACCCCATCACAGAAGCAAATATGCCATCCTGGTGGTCCTGTTCTCCAGGTGGTGCGCACCTACGCAGTGGGGGTCGCGTGGTCGGGGTAGCAATTCCCTTTTTTGTCTGGCGAGTAGGGTTTTTTATAACTTGTCGAGCCGTGTGTGTATACACATACAAATATATGCAAATAGCTTCTTTTACACTGACGGGCATGAATACAAAGATTAAGGCAAGACTACAGAACACACAGGCCTCATTTAAGTCAGTTCTGCTGTTGTTAATAAAATGAAATATTTACCCAATTTCCACCCATATGATAGCACTTTTAATGAGCAATGACAGTCCAGGAATGTAACTACTAAAACACACATCAACAGAAATAGAGAGGTAAGGGATTGATTACAAAAATTTGCAGAAGGACAATAGGGTTGAGGTCTGTTATTTCTCACCTCTATATATTTATTTAAAACGTTGTTGCTGGGCAGCATGTCAACCATTCCACCAGCAGGATGGGGGGTGAGCTCAGCCCCCACACAATGCAGTTGGGAACCAGCCTCGTGGTTGTCGTGCAGCTGCAAGGCCGCAGCACTAGCTCTGGCTTTCTGCTTGTAGGGTGCAAGGCAGCGGTGGAGTTGAAGGAATCTCTGACCTTCCCCACCATACCTGGCTCATGGAGAGAGACAGAGCAAGTGGCTCCATGCACTGCTGCTCTCTCTACGCACCCTCTCCCCACTGGAGCCACTTGCTCTGTCTCTCTCCATGAGCCAGGTGTGGTGGGGAAGGTTGGGACTTCCTTCACTCTCCCTGCCCCTTGTGCCCTCCAAGTATGAAGCCGGAGCTGGTGCTCCACCCTCACAGCAGCATGGCAACTACAAGGCTGGAGTGGCAGTGTGGGCGCTCTGCTGCATTGGGGAGGAGGAGTTGAGCTTAAGCCACATCACCTGTGAGGCGGCCATAGATAGCACTTTGAGAACCACTGCTGTAGAGTACTTCCTGTTCTTCTTGGGACAGAGAACAGGAAATTCAATTAAGAAATCAGATAAGGGTGTCTGAGAAGTATTGTGCTTTAATCACTGGGCTATCCCTTTATTATGACAAGTGAAAGGCAAAACCTCAAGTTCTGGTTTTAATAAAATTGAAAATGTTTCCCAGGGTTCTAAAGCAGATTTTCTTAAGCTTGTAGCCCTAATTTATACTGTGCAGATTGAAAATAATACAAGAGATTGCTCTTTGTTTCTGTAATGTTTTTCAGTGCTTTCAGTCTTCCCAGAAATCAGGCAGTAGTGGCATGTAAAAATGGGTGGCATTTTGAAAGGAGTTGGGAGAATTTTGTTTAACTCTGAAGTCTCAATTTTTTTTATTCAAGCCAATTCACCTGTCTCAAAAAATGAGACACAAATGCGCATGCTTTACAATCCTATTAACTACTTTTATTCCTTGTCCTTGTTTTTAATTCTCTCCCCTAGGAAGTCTCCGATCTTGCAGTTCTTCAGACTGCTTTAGCAAAGTGATGCCTCCAAGGAAAAAGAGGAGACCTGCAGCAGGAGATGATTTATCTGCTAAGAAAAGTAGACATGATGGGTATGTCATCTTAATGTTAAATGATAATGATAAATGATAAAACGTTCTTAATGAATAGCTGAGGTGATCATCCACTTATGAAATGGTAAAATGGGCACTAAATGTGGGCTTTTGTGCCTCAGTAAGGTAGGATGGCTTTGTAATTATGACAGTCCTGTTTTTTAGACTTCTTGTGTGACATTGGAAACGGTAACTTAATTTCTGTGCTCCAGTTTCCGAGCTGGAAAAATGTCTTGCTTGCTTAAACTAGGAACTCTTAAGGGCATGTGTGCACAGTAGCTAGACAGTAGGGCTTGTGCTATGTTGCTCCAGTGTATAATAAGTGGCTCAAAAAGCAAATGTACTTATAATAAATCTCAAATGTAAAAAAATCTTTTTACTAATTGCCAGCCTGGAATTTTATTATAATGTCTTATTCAGTGTAGGCTCCTCCCACTTTTGTTCACTGTCACTAGTAATAAAAGTTCTCTACGACAAATTAGGTCCCTAATTATGTCTGTGCAACTTCGTGTTTAATAGGGTTGCATAAGGGTAACTGACTTGGAACTTATTAAAATCTGGTGCTGATGAAAGGAAAAGTCTCTAGCTCCCCTTTTCTGTATTGGCTATGCAGTATAGAACAAACTGACAAAGCAATATACGTGTCTGTCTTAAATAGTTTTGTACTGTTTTTCAGAAATGTAAGTAAAAAGTGAATCAAGGTGCAAAATAAATATTACAACATAACTACAAGAAAGTGGCAAATGTACACACACGTATAGAATGAAGTGAGACCAGACACAATGCTTTTTTAACAAACTCAATAAAAATGTTTGCACTAAAATCAGCCCCTTGTTTACAGACAGCACTGCTTCCTGAATCTCATGTACTGTTTCAATGTTTTAGCAAAGGACATGTTCAAATTGTATACAAATGGTGAAAAGCTGATTTACATTTCTAACATTTTTCTGTTAGTGTGTGTGTGTGTGTGTGTGTGTGTGTGTGAGAGAGATATGCAAATAAAGAATGGGGATGTGAATGACGATTCCCCCTGCACTCCCTCAGACAGCAAGGTGGGAGAAGAGGAGGGAGTGCTTCAAAGCGGCAGTGCTGCGTAGAGCCCGGGGTCTGCTGATTTGAAATGCTGCGTGCATCCTGGGGCCAGATGGAAGTCCCCAGCTGGCCCTTAGCTCCCCATGGCTCTTCACCGAAAGGTCTGTAGGAATGCCTAACATAGTGAATGCTAGTGGGAAGTGGGTAGTTTTAGAAGGTAAAATTAAAAAAAGAACAAGTCAAAAATCACCTAGAAAAGTTAGATGCCTGCAAGTCACCAGGGCCTGATGAAATGCATCCTAGAATACTCAAGGAACAGATAGAGGAGAGGTATCTGAGCCTCTAGCTATCATCTTTGGAAAATCATGGGAAACAGGAGAGATTCCAGAAGACTGGAAAAGGGGCAAATATAGTGCCCATCTATAAAAAGGGAAACAAGAACAACCCAGGAAACTACAGACCAGTTAGTTTAACTTCTGTGCCAGGGAAGATAATGGAACAAGGAATTAAAGAAATCATCTGTAAACACTTGGAAAGTGGCAAGGTTATAGGGAACAGCCAGGATGGATTTGTAAAGAACAAATCGTGTCAAACCAATCTGATAGCTTTCTTTGATAGGATAACGAGCCTTGTGGATAAGGGAGAAGCGGTGGATGTGGTATACCTAGACTTTAGTAAGGTGTTTGATACGGTCTCGTATGATATTCTTATCCATAAACTAGGTAAATACAACTTAGATGGGGCTAATATAAGATGGGTGCATAACTGGCTGGATAACCATACTCAGAGTAGTTATTAATGGTTCACAAGCCTGCTGGAAAGGCATAACAAGTGGGATTCCGCAGGGGTCTGTTTTGGGACCGGCTCTGTTCAATATCTTCAACAACACTTTAGATATTGGTATAGAAAATACGCTTATTAAGTTTGCAGATGATACCAAGCTGGGAGGGGTTGCGACTAATCTGGAGGATAGGGTCATAATTCAAAATGATCTGGACAAATTGGAGAAATGGTCTGAGGTAAACAGGATGAAGTTTAATAAAGACAAATGCAAAGTGCTCCACGTAGGAAGGAACAATCACTTTCGTACATACAGAATGGAAAGCGACTGTCTGGGAAGGAGTATGGGAGAAAGGGATCTAGAGGTTATAGTGGACCACAAGTTGAATATGAGTCAGCAGTGTGATGCTGTTGCAAAGAAAGCAAACATGAGTCTGGGATGTATTAACAGGTGTGTTGTAAGCAAGACACGAGAAGTCATTCTTCCACTCTACTCTGTGCTGGTTAGGCCTCAATTGGAGTATTGTGTTCGGTTCTGGGCACTGCATATCAAGAAAGATGTGGAGAAATTGGAGAGGGTCCAGAAAAGAGTAACAAGAATGACTAAAGATCTAGAGAACATGACCTATGAGGGAAGAATGAAGGAATTAGGTTTGTTTAGTTTAGAAAAGACGATTGAGGGGGACATGATAGCAGTTTTTAGATATCATCTAAAAGGGTGTTATAAGGAGGAGGTCGAAAACTTGTTCATTTTGGCTTCTGGGGATAGTACGAGAAGCAATGGGCTTAAACTGCAGGAAGGGAGGTTTAGGTTGGACATTAGGAAAAAGTTCCTAATAGTCAGAGTAGTCAAACACGAATAAATTGCCCAGGGAGGTTGTAGAATCTCCATCTGTGGAGATATTTAAGAGTAGGTTAGATAAATGTCTTATCAGGGATGGTCTGGACAGTATTTGGTCCTGCCATGAGGGCAGGGGACTGGACTCTGTGATCTCTCGAGGTCTCTTCCAGTCCTAGTATTCTATGATTCTATGGCGTTTCAAAGCAGCAGCACTGCATGGAGCCCAGGGTCAGCTGGGGACTCCTTGAGTCCCCTGCTGGCCCCGTGTTTCCTGCAGCGCTGTCACCTTTGAAGTGTAGCTATAGCATTGGAGCTGTTATCGACTAATCGAATAGTTGATGCAGATTACATTGACTATTTGATTAGCTAATTAATCAAAAATTTACATCCCTAGTAAAGTTAAAAATATACTACAATTGTAATTGTAAGGGTTTTCATTGTAAACAATTTCTCCTTATTTATGTGTAACTAGTACTCTTTTAATGCTGTTATTATTTTAGTGTGTTTTTTAGCTTTGTTATAGAATCAGATCTGTTATCCTCTGGCAGCAGAGGAATGTCCCACTCCTTGAAGTTGCTTCCAGTTTTATCTGCCCCCACAGTAGTGAATGGCTTAGGCATACCTCCATACCTGAGGTTATGCCTACACTAGGAGATAAGGTTGAATCTATTAAGATTGATTTCTGGTCACCTGACTTTGTAAAGTTGAAGGTTCATGTCCCCACTGTGCCTGTAAGAAATCAACGTAGTTTGAAGTAGCGTATCCTCATTAGGGAGACTGCCATAGACTTTGAGAGCAGTGCACTGTGGGTAGCTATCCCACAGTGCCTGGGCCACTTTGCATTCTGGGCCATGCTCCCACTGGGACCGAAACTGTGGAGCAGGTGGTTATGGGTTCATGTTGTCAGTGTCCCGTAATGCACTCAGCTACTCTTTCCACCGCCCCCTTGCTTGAGATCAACAGGAAACAGTCTTTTCCTGCCCCTTTGGCTGTAGTTACTCGTGCAGACGCCATAGCAGTATGACCATAGAACCCCCCTTGTGCATCCTATTTTTCATCAAGCCATTCTGATGTTGATGTCTCCTTTGATACACCTAATGGTGCAGTATTTTAAAAGCATAAGCCCATCACTCCATCCGGGGAAAAAAACGAGGAGGAATCTCCTCCATCTCGGGGTACCATGGGCACTCTGTACAGGCATGCTCTTGTGTTGAACAATCGGAAACACAGCCAGCATTCGATCTTCTGGAAACAGTGGAACATGGGTTCTGGTGCCATCAGACAAGCACATATTGGTGGGACTGCATAGTACTACAAGTATGGGATGATCAGCAGTAGCTGCAAAATTTCCAAATATACAAGACCACTTTCATGGAAATTTGCAAATGACTTTCTCCTGCCCTGAAGCAAATGAGAAATGCTACAACTATGGAGAAGTGTGTGGCAATTGCGCTGTGGAAGCTTGCAATGCCAGACAGCTACCAGTCAGTTGGGAATCAATTCAGTGCAGGGACGTCTACAGTGGGGTCTGTTGGTTTTATATAAGTAGCCAAGGCAATCCACACCTTTCTACTACAGATGGTAGTGACTCTGGGAAACACATACTATAGTGGATGGCTTTGCCATAATGAGGTTTCCTAATTGCTATGGGGTGACAGAATGCATATCCCCAACTGACTACCTTGCCAAGGGATACTTCTCTATGGTACTGCAGGCACTGGTGGATCACGAGCCATTTTACTGACATCAACGTGGAATGATTGGCAAAGGTGCATGATGCACTCATCTTTTAGGAACTCTTGCACTTTCAGAAAGATGCATGCTGAAACTTTTTTCCCAGACTGAAAAATTAGAATCAGAGGTGGAAATGCCATAGTGATCCTTGGCAATCCAGCCTACCCTTTGCTCCCATGGCTCACAAAGCCATACGCAGGCAGCCTGGACCCCCAGTAAGGACCCCCAAATATAGGCTGAGCAAGTGCAGAATGAAGATAGAATGTGCTTTTGGACATTAAAGGGAAGGTTTTGGAGTCAGCTGACTGTTAGACCTCAGCGAACGCAACATTCCCTTTGTGGTGACAGCCTGATGTGTGCTCCATAATATTTGAGAGCCAGGCAGAAAATTATCTGCATGGTGGGGGTGGGGGGGGAGGCAGAGAACCTAACCAGACATATTGAGGAGCCAGACACCAGGGCGATAAGGAGAGTACAGTGTGGGGAAATGTAACTCAGAGAGGCTTTGAAAGAAACTTTTGAATGGCCAATTTTGAGAGTCATGCATGTTGCTCTCAATGAGGTGTGTCTGTTTTCAGTGTGTTTGCTTGCAATCCCTCTCCTGTGCAATACAAGCATTAAAGAGACTGTCATTCAGAGATCATGAACTTTTATTTAGGGAAGACTGCAAGGATAGAAAAGTTACAAGGGCACACATTACAGGAGATGCATTGTGGAGCCTAAAATCTAATATGTTAACATACAGCAAAGGTCCCCCTAAAGACAGTGGAGATGTGTTCTGTGCAAGGCCAAAGTTATGCTTTAAAGTGGCCTATGTACAGCGGGTACATAACAGAGTTCTCAACAGAACATCTGAACTCGTGGTTTGGAGGCAGGCATGGTGAGGGACCTGCCAGAGTATGATCATGCAAGTGGAAAGAGGGACAGGGTATGGTCATGCCAAAGGGAAGGGTGGTGGCCCATGTGGCTTCCCTCCTCTGTGCCAGCTACACTTTGCTTCCAGCAGAGTGCTACTTTCCCATCCCCCAGGAATCTGGAAGTGGCAAGACAGGAGGAAGGGAGGGGGTGCCAAAGGCTGAAACCATGCTAGTAGCAGAATAGCTTCCCCTTCTTTGTCCAGGTTGCCAGGAGAGAGAAGTCTTATCTGAATCACACAGTGATAGGGAGCTGATGCTGACTGATTATGGCCAGAAACCTGGACCTTATGCTGCAATACTTTGTGCTGCAATGATACCAGACAACTTACTGCTGGCTTGGTGTAGAAAGGTGTACTCTTGTGGAGGAAGGAATAAGGCTGGCTTCCACAGAAGCCTTGTGAGAAGGATCAAAGAGTTCCTATCTGAGAGCTTCATGGAGATCTGCAGAGAGGATTCCTGCTCCACCTCCAGACACACTAACAAGCTGTTCTGGGCCCCCCATGCTGTTCAGGCACAGAGCACGACATGTATCACATCCAATTGCCTTAATCTGCTTGTAGTCTGGAAAGTTCACCATTTTTTCCTTAAGTGCCCTCCCTGGATTAGTGCCTGACTTTGAGGCATTCTGGGAGGGAGTGGATTGGCTCCAAAGTGATGAAAAGTTCTTGGCTCTCTCCAGCTGGCCATTCTCTTTGTCCTCTTTCTCCAGTCCCTCCACCAGCACGCTACTCCCCTGAATGTCTTGGGTGGACTCCACAGTCTGGTGTTGGAAGCTAGTTGGGTCCCCCCACTAGAATCATATGCAGTTGGTTATAGAAATGGCATGTTTGTGGCAATGCACCAGACCATCTGTTTGCCTCCTTTGCCTTGTGGTAGGACTCCTCAAGCTCCTTCATTTTAGCTGGGCATCTCTGGAGTATCCTATTTGCACCAGGCATTTTGCTATATCAGCGTTTCTTTTGCTGTTTTGGATCTCGCATGAAGAAATGAACCCATTCTCTTGCTCGATGAGGTCCAGGATCTCCTGCACGTTCATACTGGTGCTCTTTTGTGCCCCAGGGAACTGGAACTCATGGGACTTGAAGTCATGACCACGTGTGCTGCTGAGGTGTGCTACGTTTTGAGGTGTGCTCTCAATGCTGGCCACACAGGAAATGAAATTCAAACTTTTCTGATGCTTTTTCTGTTTACCTGGATAACTGTAGAGGTAAAAGTTCTAGGCAGAGCAGTCAGAGCAGGGAACTGTGGGAGGCCTTCTGGAGGCCAAAAACCTTGACTTTCTCTACTGGGTCTGCATTGCTGTGAATTTGACCATGCCATGTTGAATTTTGAGTTAATCCTTGTGAAAAGCAGGAGTACCAAAATCAACTTTAATAGCTCTTAAAGTTGATGAAATTTCTCTAGGCAGGCTTTACAGTATGGGTTTCTGAGCTGAAGAATATGTTCGAGAATTTTGTACAAACCCTGATCTTAAGAGTTTCTTTAGAGCATCTATCCTGAGGCCAGTCCCACAAGGTTAAAAAGCATGGCAGGACTAGCTGTGATCTCACCCTTACCTCAGGGCTCTGACACTGTCTCCAGGAAGGGAAGCCCTGGAGGCACCATTCTCCATCTGAGTCTGAGGTAGACTCAGATATCATATAGAGGGCATCAGATGAGCCCTTGTAAACGTGTACCCTGGAAGGACTTTGATTCACACAGGAGTGTGATTCGGCTAAAGGGTTGAGGAGCCTAAAAGGCTGATTAAATTGAAGCAGTGCAGGCACTTGCCTCCTACAAGGCCCCCCATCTGGCTGAGTGCAAGTGCTACCCCATTACAGGCTACCCTACCCCATATGGAGTTTGAGAGCTTCTACAATCATCCCAACCTAGGATTTTGAGTTGTATCAGCCATACAAGAAAAGATGAGATTGTCCTTCTGTGTACTTTTGTTCAAAAGTATACCTCAGCACATTTGGGAGGAAATTGTATTTCACTTTGCTGCTGCTGGCCAAATATGACTGGTGTCTGCTCTTCATGTCCCAGAGAATAGCTTAAGGCTATAATTAAGACTATCTTTCTGGCATTTTAGACAGGGCTATAGCTACTGCAGTGACTATGCTCAATGCATTGTGATTCCAAATTTTGGATATCCAGGGGAAGTGCAGTTCATGATTCAAGACTTGCCTTCTGAGGACTCAGATGTTTAGGGAGAAGACTGTGGCATGCACATGCTGAAGGCCTTCAAAGATGTCTTCTGTGTTCTAGGGATTTACACCCTTTCTGTGTAATGCAAACAGTACCATCCCCAGCTACATCCCAGACACAATAAGCATCATCTTACCATCTGTATTATGGAATATCATGCTAAAAAGAGCCCAAGATATGAGATGCTCAGATGTCTTCCTCAGTAATGCATATGGCTTCTTCCACACATCAACAGACTTGATGAGATGGTTAAAAGCTGCATCAGACTTAGTCTTGAAAGCACAACCTTAAGAAAAGCCTCTTCTCTCCTTTTTACACTATCAGACAGGTAGGTGTTTTTAGGTCTAGTCTGTACTACAGAGGTCTGCTGGCATTGATGTTTTGGTTAGGGTGTGTGTGGGGGGGGGGGGGGGAGGGGAAATGCGGCCCTTCTGGCATAGTTGTCAGCTAAATCTCTGGTGTAGGTGCAATGATTCGAACAGGAGAGTGCTTGTATTGGTTTAGCTAATTACATTAAGGGATGTGGTACAGCTATGTCAGCAGAATTTCTCCTTCTGCTGGCCTATGCAACATCTACCCTAGGGCAAGGGTTCCCAAACTTTTTGAGACGGGGACCAGTAAATCCATTCACGAGCTTTTGGAGGACTGGTAACATTCATTTACATATTTGCATATTCATTAAGCAAATGATGAATATGCAAATAAGTTTCTGGTCCTCCCGAAGCCTTCAGTGCCAGCTTTAGCAAAACTTTTGATACGGTCACCCACAATATTCTTGCCAGAAAGTTACGGGAATATGGATTGGACTGTAAGATGGATAGAAAGCCGGCTAGACCAGGGTTTCCCAAACTTTTTACTTAAGTTGGAATCCATTTTTTTAGTACTGTTTTTTGCAGCCCCAAAATATAAATGCATATTAAGAAAAAGAATGAAAAATGAATACATTTTAACTGTATTATTTAGTTACAATAATAACAGTACATAACACAAATCTTAATTACAATTTAACCAGTAGAATTTTAACAGTTGTAAAGCTTTTTTATTTATAATTGAATGGGTTGAATATAAGTTTATAACTTTTAAATAACTAAAAAGAGAACAAATGGGAAGGGTGATGTTGTTTTGCATCACATAGCAACTTTGTCAGGAGCAAAAGAAGAACGTTTTATCCTCAAGTCTGGTTCAACATTGAATCTATTTTTTTTTTTTTTTTTTTTTTTGAAGAAAACCAAAGATGAGAAACTAGATTCACACTTGTATGTCGTGACGAAAGGCATTAAGAACTTGACTGCTTTCTCAGATAAATGTGAATATTCGTTTCTACCGCTCAACCAAAAATCAATCAAGGAGGGTTTTATCAAAAGTTCTCTTTTAAGGCAGAGTCACAGGAAAGTTCAGTTAATGAATCCACTTCTGATGCACTCAGTTGTAGTATTACTTCATTTTCGGTGTCAGTAGTAAATGGGTTCTTAATCCACATTTTACTGGCATCAATTGGAGGAATTGGTATAGTCTGGCTGCGTGGCTCCCCTATCAAGCCAAGGTCAAGCAACCAGTTTGGAGGGGCAAAGAGGGTGGAGGAGGAGGCATAAAACACACTAAGTGATGAAGAAAAGCCTGGCCTTGGCCAGCACACAATCCCACTCTTTACCCTTTCTATGGGTACAAAAGAGGTGGGATGAAGACTCATTACCCTTCAAAATGAACCATGACTATAAGTTGTAAGGAGCAGTACCCAGGAGTATGTATAGCGGGTATATATATTTGGACCTACTAAGGAGGAGTAGGGGCAATAGGGAAACAGGGAGATAAGCAACGGGTTGGACAGCAGATCTGGGAATGAAACAATGGGAAGCAGACTCTACCAGTGTATAGAATTATGGATATGCATTCTTAAAGTAACCCCAACAAACACCGCCTTGCACTGCACATCTGATCTTCTGCTTTCTATCTTCATTACCAGAACTGGGGGAGGGGATGAAGGGAAAGCCCTTTAACAAACTCACATGGCATTTGGTCACACTTCAGGGGTTTTTGGTGGTTATCAACCTAAGTTGGATTTTAAACCAGTGATCTATAGGTTAAGGTTTGAAGTTCTTGTTACAGTTCCTTTAGCCATCCAGTCAAAGTTGTTGAAAAAGTTCCAAGCTTTGAAAGAAACTTTATTTGTACTAGGGATGTTAGATGTTGGGTAATGCATGAATTCTTAGCCGTTATTCAACTATTCTATAGTTCCTGGGGGTGGGGCCTACAGCTAGTGCAATCGGGCCCCATTCCTGGGCAGCCCCCTGCCATCCTGGGCTGCTGCCTCTGTACTAGAGGCAGCAGTGTGGGGTAGCTGGCAGTCAGTCTGCATGGGAAGCTGGTTTTTAAACTGGCTCTGTATCAGAGGCAGCAGCTTGGCATGCCAGGCGGGAGACAGTCCGCAAGGGGAGCCAGTTTAAAAACCGGCTTCCCGTGCAGACCGACTGCCAGCTACCCCAGAGGCAGCAGCATGGGGTGGCAGCAGCCCCTGTCTGCGGGAGGTCCAAGTTCCCCACAGACAGAAGCTGCTGCGGGGAGAGGGGGAGGCTGCTATAAAGCAGCCTCTGTCCACAGTGGTCTGGGCTGGCTGCAGACAGAGAATGGTCCAGCAGCAGCCCCTGTCCGCAGGGAGTCCGAGCTCTCCACCCACAGAGGCTGCCCACATCCTGTGGAACAGCCTCTGTCTGTGGTGAGCTTGGACGCACCATGGTCAAAGGCTGGTCCCCAGCAGCAGCTGCTGTCGGTAGAGGGTCCCAGCTCCCTGTTGACACAGCTGGGCTCCCCTGTGGTCAGGGGCTACTACCATGAAGCAGCCTCTGTCCATAGCAGCCTGGACCCAGTGCACATCACTCTTCTGCTTCTGACTTAGTTCCGGGAGTAGATCAACTGCCTGCTGTCCTGTGCTGGTGTCTCTGATATTGAGGCAGCAGCATGGGGTGGCAGCAGCCCCTGTCTGCATGGGGTTTGCGCGCCCCGTGGAAAGAGGCAGCAGCATGGGGATGGGGGGGGGGGGGGGCAGGTGGCAGTGCAGAGCTGGTGATCTGCTGGTGATCTGCTGGCTGTCTCCAGCACTGGCTCCTGCTTCCTGCCACCCCTTGTTGCCTCTGATACAAAGGCAGCAAAGGGGAGGGGATGCTAGTAGTTGAGAAGATTAAGCCTAGGCTTATTGGTTAATTGTATACTCAGTTACCTGCTTACGTCCCTAATTTGTATATTTGATATTTCTAGTATTTAGTTTTGTTGCTTACTCCATTACCAATAGTTGTGTAAAGGTGCAAGATATTGATTAAAATGCTTAAGATTAAGCAGGGCTTTGGATTTTACCTAAACACCAATAAAATCCCTGATGCTGGAAAAGAAGAGAAAATAAAAGAAAATAAACTGGTGTTGATGCAGTGAACCTGGAGATGGTTACGTTATGTGTATCCAAGGGCTTGTCTCCATAGATCAGTAACGCAGACTAAAGGAGTGTGATTTTTAAAGTGCATTTGTATGTTGTGCATTAACAAATCTGTTTAGCCTTTATTGATGTTCATTAAAACTTCCATAGTATGCTTTCATGTAGTGCTGCTTCTTCAGTATTGCGTTCTTCAGCACACTAACGTTACAAAGAGATTATTCCTTACAGTATATATTATTGTGTGTGTGTGTGTGTGTGTGTGTACACACACACATTACTCATTACAGTATACACCATTTTTATATCTACAGAAAGCTCAAAAATTTCCAAAAATACTCCCCCCACAAATGAAATGAATAAAGCCTGAGAAACAGAAGCTCCAAGATTAAACTATCCATATTGGGAAAATGATATTGCCATTTGTACTGGCTAATTGTGTCTTGATTACAAAGCCATTTTTTAAAATATAATTATTATTTTCTCCATTTTTAGCATGTATAGAAAATATGATTCAACTAGAATAAAGACAGAGGAAGAAGTTTTTTCAAGTAAGAGGTGCTTAGAATGGTTCTATGAGTATGCAGGTAAGTTGATATGTACCAACACTGAATCCTGACAGCTGTCTAAACTTGTATTTGAAATTTAAAGGCATCATTTAATGAGATGGTTTTTTCCCCTATAAATTTCAGTCTGAATACAGAGGTTGTTTGGTAAAGCAAAAAATTTAAAAAAGAATCCTTAAATAACCTGTTTATAAACAGAGAATCCAAAGGACTTCAAGATGTGCCTGTGCCTGTGCTTGTCTGAAAAAAGAATTAGCACACCAGAGGCAGTATTTTTCCCAAACAAGAAATATTTCAAATGCAGATAATATTTTCACACTATTTTGGTTTTAAGTTACACACAATTAAAATAAACTAGTAACTGTTCATTAATCAAATCTATACAATTTATTTCTAATATCTATACACTAAATTGTTTCCATCTGAAGACTGATTAACTCACTGGTTTGAGCTATGATCCCTTATAACTGAGAAGTGAAGACACCTCATGACCTAGGCCCGGTTTTAAAAGGGGAAGGAGGTTAGCCATATTTAGTTGTTAACTTCTACATTTGGTTCTAGTTATAAACAGAGAAGGGAACAGATTCCTGAGATCACATTTCCTGAACGAGTCTTTCCTTTGAATTGTCTCGGAGGGTAGCTGTGTTGGTCTGTAACTTTAAAAATGAGTAGTCCTGTGGCACCTTTAGAGGTGGCCAACCAGGTAGAGACGAAGAGCCAAAACAGTGGTGGATAGAGTGAGAAGAGCCATGTATTATCCACAAAGACCTTGAGTTTAAGGTGCTTCAGCTCTTCCCCCTCCTCCTCCCAACCCAGGGCTCTTCCCCTCCTCCAGAGCCAGTCACTCCCAGTCCCCTCCCCCCGCTCTAACCTAATCCCCCTCCACTCCTCCAGAACCAAGCACACACTCCTCTTCCACTCTAAACCAATTCCTCTCCCTTCCTCCAGAGACAGGCACATGCGCGCACACACACACACGGCTCTAACCTAAAGCCTGGGTCCTGGAGCCATTGCCGCCACACACTACTTCCTCCAGGCGCTGGGATGCCATGTGCAGAGCAGCCAGCCATGAGCAGGCACTGGGGCACCGTGCACGGAGCGGCTGGCCTGAGCAGTCTGGGTGCGCAGCTCAGAAGCAGCAGCAGGAGCCACGATTTTTTTTTTATTCAAAGAGCTGTGGGTTGGCCACTCCCGAAATAGCCTTTGAATTTTCCTTAAAGAAACACAGTGTAAACCAGGTACATGCTGATCCTTTTTTTTGCTCAGGAATTTAAATATGACATCTGTGTTGGCTGCCTTATGCATCCACAAAGACTTTTGTGTTTAAGGTGCTTCAGTCTCCACCCCCACCCCCGCTCTAACCCAATGCCCCCTCTCTCCCAGAGCCAGGTACTCCCAGCCCCCCACCCCCCCTTCTCTAATCCATCCCCCTTCCCAGAGCTAAGCAACCCCCTCCACTCTAACCCAGTCCTTCCTCTCCCCCCCTTCCCTCCCCCCAGCTGTAACCTAATGCCTGGGTCCCGAAGCTGCCGCTGCCACGTGCTTCTCTCTCCAGGTGCAAGGATGCCATGTGCTTGGTGGCCGGCTGTGTGTAGGTGCTGGGACACTGTGCGCTGAGCAGCCGGCCGTGAGCAGTCCGGGCGTGTGTCTCAGAAACAGCAGGAGCTGCATTTTTTTTTTTTTTTTAAATCAAAGATCCGCATGTGGCTCGAGAGCCGTGGGTTGGCCATCCCTGCCTTAGAGACTAACAAATATATAATAGTGAGCTTTCATGGGTAAGACCCACTTCATCAAATTAAGTATGGGGGTATATTTTAGTCTTGTTCTCGCTATTGTATATTGAATAGGACTTAATTTTAGCCATTTGTTCTGGGACCACCTTTTATGACATACTGCATTCTTTGACAACATACAGATTCTTTTTCTAGAGTGGTACACACACAGTTGTCCTATTTGAAATGGGAGAAAAAAAATCTTGTAGTATTTGTAGTACTGTAAGGAACTGTTAAGGAGAAAACTGAATACGTGGTAGTCAGAGAAATAGGACCATGGCTAGTGAATCTGAAAACATGCTTACAACTTTAGGGGGTGGGTGGGTGGGTGGCTGCTGGTTTGGATGCATGATATTAAATGTTCTCCTTTATAGTCCTTTGTGGCGTCTGAACATCTAATAAATTACCCCTTAATTTTTGTTGATAATGCTGTTAAAGCAAATAATGATTAATATGAACCAAACTAGTCAGAGGTCTTTGTATCTGGCACTTTGGGAGAAGAGAAGGGCAAGGTTGAGAGAAAGGGAGACACCTTATTGCCAGATTCCTTGCCTTTATTTGTGGCTGTATGGATTTCCTGCCTTTGTTCTGACTATTAAAATAATTCATTCTTGACAAGAAAGAAGGACGAGAGGATGGTAGCGTGTTAAAAATCTTTGGTTTTCCATTTGCTGCATCTGCAAAGGTGCGAAGGAGGCAGGGAGAAGGGAGTGTAGTTCTGTTCAGAATGGTGTTACAACATTCCTAGAAAACACATTTTCAAATGAGGATCTTGTATGTTCACTTCATAGATTTTTTTTTCTTTTACCCAAACTCACTGTTGATGCTACATTTCCCCCCAATGTGACTTTCCCTTATAAAATGACAGAAATCATATTTAACCTTTGTTTTGAGTGGCTGAAGGGGAGAATAATGGAAAGATAAGGAAATAAAGGTGGGAAACATGTACAGTTAAAAAAAACTCTTACTTCTAAATTGAACACGGAATATTTAAGCCTGATAGAAGACTGACTAACTCAAAAGTGAGGGATCAGCCACAGTTCTCATGATAAAACCATGGGGTTTCTTTTTCTAAGCTTTATTATTATTATTATTTTGTTATTATTATAATATATACTTCTGACAGTTGTCATAGAGCAAATTGCAGAGATTCTGAAGTAATCTTGATTTGATTGCTCTTCTTGCTGTTATATTTTCTAAAGCCTGTTCGTATAGCAATTATTTTGCAGACTTTTGCAGGATTTTTAATATGGGTGAACTCTCCATAATGTGGTACAATATGGTATTGATGCAGTGTAAATAAAAATGGACATGAGGGTCCTACTTCAGATTTTTTTTAAATGACTCAGAAGGTAGTTATAGTTGATAAAAACAAGTACATTGTGCATTAGATTCTGGGGGAGAACAGTCCTATAGTAGTATAACACATTTGTTAGCCATCTATAGTTTCTCCTTTTTAAAAAAAAATCGTATTCTCATACAACTGTACATATTTATTGTCTAATTGAGAACTTTAAAATTTGTCCAATAACCTCCGTATTCAGTTCGCCTGGTATAGCAGCACTTTGTTACTGAACCAGTTTCAGAAGTCTTTGTTCTCTAGTACCTTATTTACTTTTCAGAATTGCTGCAATTACTAGGTACTGTGGTACAAGTTAAAGAATGGAAAGATAGTGATATTTTCTTTCTCTCTTCTTATGCCTTGCCAGAGATAAACTTTTAGCATAGTTTAATATGCAGATACTTCTTTTACAAGGGGATATGTTAAAGGAAATTGAATCCTACTGAAGTTCACCTTATCCTGTATGAATCCTTCTCTTTTACAGCGGTGATGTGCTTGTGGTGAATTTTAATTTAAACAACAATATTGTGAAATGTTGTTGATTACAGGAACTGATGACATTGTAGGTCCTGAAGGCATGGAGAAATTTTGTGAAGACATCGGAGTTGAACCAGAAAATGTAAGTTTTTGCTTTTCCCAAAATACGTAAGTCACCAAAATAGATCACTAGCCTGTCTTGTATCTATCAATCTTTTATCATTCAAGTTTGACAATTTTTGAATTGGAAAATTGAAGAAACCATTGTTTAATGGAAAGGCATAAACCAGGCATAAACCAGACATGTTTTGTATTATTGCTTGCCACACCTGAAATTCATAGCAGAGATCTCAAAAGTTCAGAGTTTTTGTTTGGATAGGATTAAGCTGTTAAGGAATTAATCTGTTTTTTTTTTTTTTTTTTTTTTTTTTTTTGTATCCATTGATATTCATTCTAAATAGTGCCATTTTTCACTCAGGCTTGGTCTACACTAGTAGTTTAGATCGTATTTAGTGGCATAAGGTTGATTTTTTTTTCTAAACAATTCATCCCCACTACCAAGTCCATTCCATCGATGTTAAGGGCCACAAGTTGATTTCAGTATTCCTGCTTTTCACGAAAGTAATATGAAATTCAGCCTTGCATGATCCACTTTACCGTAGTGTTGCAGAAGTCAATGTTCTTGGCCTCTGGGAGGAATCCCACAGTGCCCCGCTATGTCTGCTCTGGCCAGGACTTGAGACTGTGCTGCTCTCCAGATGAACAGGAAAAGCCCTAGGAAATTTTGAATTTCATTTCCTGTGTGGACAGCTTTGTAAGCACACTTCAGAGCAGGCAGCGCACCTGACCAGGAGTTCCATGAGTTCAAGTTCCTTGGGCTCCAGTTTCTATGGGTGCAGACAAGCACCAGCATAAAGTGTGAAAGAGATCTTGGACCTCGTTGATGCGTGGGGAGAGGAATCTGTTCTCATGAAGCTCTGAACCAGCAAACGAAGCACAGATATCTGTGCAAAGATCGCAAAGTCCATGGTGCAGAAAGGATAGGCCAGGGATGCCCGGCAGTGCCATGTGAAAATAAAGGAGCTGAGGCAATCCTCCTAAAAGACAGAGGAGATAGACAGATGGTCTGGAGCATTGCCACAAACATGCTGCTTCTATGTGCAGCTGCATTTGTTCCTAGAGGGTAAGCTGACTGGCTTCTCCAGCCAGATCCCATGGGATCCTCCTAAGACACTCATCAGATCAGTAGCATGGAAGACAGCATGGAGGAGAAGAATGAGGAGACTGGTCAGCCAGTGAGCAGGGCAACTGATGTGGCCAAGAGCTTGTTATAACCTTAGAGACAATCCCCTACTCCCAGGACATCTTACAGTGAGGCACTGATCCTGGGGAGGGCACTTCTTATGAGTTGACTTTTTTTGGGGGGGGAGGGGGGACTACAAATGGGCTCATGAGCTCCTAAAGCAGTTAGGAAGAATGTGTGGTGTACTCTTTTGCCTACATAGTGCAGGGGGCCCAGAACAAATTGTTAACATGTCTGGAGATGGAGCAGGAATCCTCCCTTCACATCTCCATAAAGCACTCATAGAGGAACTCTTTAATCCTTCTCACAAGATTTCTGAGGAGGCCTGCCTTATTCCATCCTCTACACTAGAACGCTTTCCTATGCAAGTGTGACGGACTGGGCCGTGTCTGGGCACAGCTGAGGGCGTCCGCTCAGAGCGAATTGCTCAAATCCGGGGCTACTTACAGCCTCCGACTGGTGACCTCTCCACACAGGCCACAAACCAGTCCCACAGAGCGCTTCAGCAACCTGCCTGAAGCCTCCCGAGCAAAACCCCTCCGACACTCCAGCAATATCCGTGCCCCAGATGGCCCTGAGCCTATACACAGGTGGGGGGTCCTAGCACCCAATCCCACCTACCCCGAACAAGTTCTGTCCGGTTCCAAGAAACCAGCCACAGATCCCTGGTCAATTTACCCTCTGGACCTCATCCACAAATCACGCTGGGCCAATCCTTTAGAATCTATATCTAAAGGTTTATTATTACAGGAAAGAAAAGCATGAGAGTAAGATTAATAAAGTACAGTACGTTACATGCACCGAATCTCCCAGTTCTCGATGCAGGCTCTAGCAGAGATGTTACAGCTGCTGGTTTAAAAGTTCTTATTGCACATCCTACGATCAGGATGGGTTCACAGGTCTTCCGGGCTCTTCAATCCCTGCAGTGCTGCCTCTGGGATGAAGTGCTGAGTTGAGAACCAAATGGCATTGACCACATGGCCTCTTTATACTCCTTCCTGGCCTCTTCTAGTATGTAGCAGGTCACCTGGTCCTCAGCCTCTCTGTGTTCCCTGCTGGCTGCTCTCAGGACAGCCCCCATTCTTTGGGTGTGTCTTTGGCCCATTGAGAACCATTGTTCCACAGGTAATTAGCATGTCCACAGGCTCCACAGGCTCGGCCCTGCCCAATGCTTAACCACAGGGAAATCTTCAGGGAAATCTTCAGTTTCCACACACATTACAGATCTACACACACAGACATTATATACTCACATAAACAGTGTACACAGGATCAGAAAACAACAAGCTCCCATTCAATACCCCACATGGCTCCCTTTCATACAGATTTCTGGGGCCAACACCCCCTCCTAGGGGTGCAGCAGCGATCTGGCTGCTTCCCTCCAATTCGGTAATGTGACAGCAAGCCACCAGAAAATGGTCTGGCATCATTTCAGCATTAAGGACCAAGTTTCTGGCCACATTCAGTCAGCATCAGCTCCCTGTCACTCTGAGTGATTCAGAGAAGACTGATCTCGCAGGACAACTTGGATGAAGGGGAAGCTTTTAGCTGCTGCCTCTGCTACTAACTACCATTTGCTCATCCCCAGTGAAGCATGGCTTTAGCCACTGGGCTCTCCATCCCTTCCCTCCTAGTCTCCCACTCGCAGGCTCCTGTGGGAATGGAGAAGGTAGCACTCTCCCAACAAGCGGCTGTGCTGAATATGTAGGGGTAACACATGAGCTGTTGCCCTCCCCTTCCACCCACAGGATTGTGTCCTGGCAAGTTCCTTACCATGCTTGCCATCAGATCATGTGAGTCCAGCTGTTCCCCCTGCTGTAAAATGTCTGCTTTAAAGCATAACTTTGGCTTTGTACAGAACACATCTCCATTGTCTTTAGAAAGACCTTCAGTGTATGTGAACAGATGAGGATTTAGGTTCTGCGGTGCATCTTCTGTAATGTGTGTCCTTGTAACTTTTTGTTACTGCAGGACCAGCAGGCAGGTTGCTGTGCATTCCCTGGCTACACCAGCTGTCTGCATCGCACAAATCCAAAGGCAAAAATGGACAAGGGAAACATGTTCAAGGAGCAAATGCAATCCACCCACTTGGACAGGGGACACACAATCAAGTGTAGAAATATGCTACTGGGGGCCTAAGGGATAGGGCGCTAGCCTGGGAAGGATAGGGTCATGGGTTCAATATGCAAGCAGCGCATCAGGAAAAGAGAGCATGTAGGGAACTGCAAATGAAGCTCCAGAATGTCGTCTTGTCCGTGATGTGTGATGGAGTGCATGGTAGGTTTCCCAGTCATGTACCTGGAGAGGCTCCGCCAACTCTTGTGGACCAGCTTTCTCTCCTTATCCAGTTTCATAGTCTCTTCTCCCAGGGTATGTCTACACTACAGCACTAATTCGAACTAACTTAATTCGAATTAGTTAATTGGAACCAAGCTAATTCGAATTAGTGCATCTAGACCTAAAAACTAATTCGAATTAGCGTTTTGCTAATTCGAAATAGCATGTCCACATTGAGTGGACCCTGAACCGAAGTTAAGGCTGGCCGGAACCAGTGCCGGAAGTGCATCAGGTTAGGACTTAGAGAGTGGAGCTGCTGCCTCAGGCTAGCTGAGGGCTGTGCTTAAGGAGACCTGACCCCCCCCACCCTGGACAGACAATTCTCAGGGTTCCCCACTTGCTTGTCTACCTCTATGAGGAACAGCAAAGCAGTCCTGTCTTGGAGTGCCCTGAGTGCCTACGCTCGGCACATCACAGCACTCGGCCATCAGCCCGGCTGCACTTGCCGCAGGCTGCCATCCGGCGGGGGGGAGGGGGGGAAGGGAGGATCAATCGGTGGGGGCTGTCCGGATCCAGGAGGCCCTGCAAGAGAACTTCCACCCCAAGGAACCTGCAGAGCCACCCCAGTCCTCCCCATCGGAGGCTCGTGCCCCATTCCTCCCTCACCACCTTCCACTTACCCGTCCCTAGCCCCCCTTCCTGATGTAAAAAATAAAGGACACGTCTGTTCAAAAATAAACTCTCTTTATTTAACAAAACTTGGGGGGGGGAATTAACCTCTGGCGAGACTGGGAAAAGGAGGTGGAAGAGGGAAAGAGAGAGGGTTGGAGAGGGGAGGGGGAAACCTGGGAGGAGGGAGCTGGAAGGGGGGAAGCCAGGGGAAGAAGGAGGGGAAATATAAAACTATGGTACACCATATCTTCAGTACTGTGTACAGGTGTGGTCTCCGCACCTCAAAAAAGATGTTTTGGCCCTGGAAAGGGTTCTGGAAAGGGCAACTAAAACGGTTAGGGGTTTGGAACAGGTCCCATTTGAAGAGAGGTTAAAGAGACTGGGACTTTTCAGCTTAGAAAAGAGGAAACGGAGGGGGGATATGATAGAGGTATATAAAATCACGAGTGGTGTGGAGAGGGTGAATAAAGAAAAGTTCTTCATTAGTTCCCATAATAGAAGGACTAGAGGACACCAAATGAAATGAATGGGTAGCAGGCTTCAAACTAATAAAGTATTTGCTTTGTAAAGAAGTAGTCAACCTGTGGAACTCGTTTCCGCAGGAGGCTGTGAAAGCTAGAACTATAACAGAGTTTAAAGAGAAGTTAGATAAAGTTATGGAGGTTGGGTCCATGGAGTGCTATTAGCCAGGGGGTAGGAATGGTGTCCCTGGTCTCTGTTTGTGGAAGGCTGGAGATGGATGGCACGAGACAAATGGCTTGGGCATTGTTTTCGGTCCATCCCCTCCGGGGTAGCTGGTGTTGGTCGCTGTCGGCAGACAGGCTACTGGGATAGATGGACCTTTGGTCTGACCCAGTACGGCCGTTCTTATGTTCTAATCTCAGGGTCGGGGGTCTCACTGGACCAACTTGATTTTCATGCAAACCTGCTCCTGGGTTCGCATGTGGCCTTTGGTGTCCAGACTGGCAGCTATCCTGCCCTAGATGGCCACTTTCCTGTGCCTAGAGCGGAGATTGTGGACATTGGGGGCCTCCCCCCAAACCTGAATGAGGTCCACGATCTCTGCACTAGACCAGGCAGGCGCCTGCCTCTTGCAGCCCCTGGCAGGCTCTTGGGAGCTGCCAGCCTGGTCCTGGGAAGAGGCGGAGGCCTGGGTGACAGCATGTGGCTGGCTCATGCCGTGCCAGGTGCAGGGTCTGCTGGCTGGGTGCTGGCAGGCTTGCATGGGCACCATAGCCAGACCGTGGCCCTTTAAGGGCTCTGGGACCAGGAGGGGGGGCAGAAGAGTTTCCCTGGCTTGGCCCAGAGTGGCCACCAGGACAAGCTGGGAAGGGCTAGCCTCCAACTAGTTCGAATTAAGTGGCTACACAGCCCTTACTTCGAACTACTTAATTCGAACTAGGCGTTAGGCCTCGTAGAATGAGGTTTACCTAGTTCGAATTAACCGCTCCGCTAGTTCAAATTAAGTTCGAACTAGAGGTTTGTATGTGTAGCGCCTATGAAAGTTAATTCGAACTAACGACTGTTAGTTCGAATTAACTTTGTAGTGTAGACATACCCCCAGGGACCGTAGGACACAGGAGGGCGAACTCAAGGGCATCATAAAGCAAAAGACTGTCCTCACATGTCTGATTTTTTTTTTTCCCCCCACACCAAGGGTCCCACAATGGACTCCTTTTCTGTCCCTTTTATGTAGTGAGAGGGGTAACAGGTAAACCCACTGAATGCAGGGGCGCCTTGTTGAGAGCAATGTGCATGATTCTCAAAACTGACCATTCATAAATCTTTCTTTCAAAGCCTCTGAGTTGCACTGCCCCGTTCTGTGCTTTCGTTATTGCCCTGGTGTCTGGCTGCTCAAAATCTCTGATTAGGCACTCTGCCTCAGCCCTGCACCCTGCCAGATAGCTTTCCTGTGGCTCTCACAAATATTATGGAGCATATAGCGGGCTGTCACCACAAAAGGAATGTTGCGTTTGCTGAAATCTAACATAGTCAGTAGACTCCTAAACCTTCCCTTTAATGTCCAAAAGCACATTCCACTTTCATTCTGCACTAGCTCAGCCTGTTCTTTGAACTGCTCCTTACTGGGGTTCCAGCTGCCTGTCTATGGCTTCATGAGCTATGGGAGCAAGGGGTAGGTTGGTTTGCCAATGATCATTATTGGCATTTCCCCCTCTCTGATCCTAAATTTCCAATCTGGGGGGGACAAGTTCCACCGTGCATCATTCCGAAAAGGCAGGAGTTCTAAAGGTGTGCACATCACGCACTTTTCCACATTGATTCCTCTGTGAAATGGCTCTTGTGATCTGCCAGCGCTTGCAGCACCAAGAAGTACTCCTTGGCTACGTCTGCACTGCAGAGATTTTGCGCAAAAACTCGTGGAGCATCCACACTACGAAGCGCTTTTTTGCACAAGAAAAAGTACAGTAGATTATCAGAAGACAGGGCTTTTTGCACAAGAGTTATTCCTCTTTCTACAAGGAATAAGCCTTTTTGCACAAGACCTCTTGTGCAAAAAGGCATGTGTGGATGGACCACAGGAAACCCTTACTGGAAAAGCACATGTCTGATGGCTGTTCTGTGAATGGCCATCAAAGCTTTCTTGCACAAGAGCATTCATGGCAGTGTGGATGCTCTCTTGCGCAAAAGCACATGGTAGTGTGAATGCAATTTTGCGCAAGAACTTCTTGCGGAAGAGATCTTCCGCAAAAAGTTCTTGCGCAAGAAGCCTGCAGTGTAGACGTAGCTCTCTTGTGGTTTACATGTGCTCCTTAGCAAGGTGGTCAGGTGCCAAGCTGGGAGTATGAGTTCTGTCTAACACCCCATTGCAGCTAGGGAACCCCATTGTGGCAAAGTGCTCCACATTTTCTAGTGTCACTATCCATAGCAGAAGGGTTTGCTTTGGCCACTTGTATCACAGCAGCCCCCACTTTAGATTTCTTCACTCTGAATGGATTGCCAGCTCACCAGTAGCTGTCTGGCATTGCAAGCTTCTACAGAGCAATTGTCCCATGCTTCTCCACGATCAGAGCGGATTTCATTCAGGTATCCCTGCACTTCAGGGCGGGGGAAAGCAATTTGCAAAGTTCCAAGAAAGTGGCCTTGTGTATTTGGAAATTTTGCTCTGCTGATCATCCCATGCTTGTAGTACTATGCAATTCCCACCAGTCTGTGCTTGTTTGACTGCACTAGTGTGCTACTGTTTCCAGAGAATCGAATACTGGCGGCATTTCCAGTTCGCTCAACTCGAGGGCTTGCAACTCAGGGTCAGGGTAGGAGGTAGGGGACAGGAGCAGACTGAGGGTGTGAGGTGATCTGAGAATTGAGGTAGAATGCAATTGAAATCTAGTAATTTAAAATAGAAGTGCTTCTGAATAAAAGAGCAGTTTAATCAGTGTGTAAACCTTTTTTAAAAATATTTTTTCTGTAGTAGGAGTTTTAACATCCTGCCTGTTCCGCTCACATTTGAATGAATCTTAATCTAAACTGAATAAAAGGATTTGGCAACCTATTTATAAACTTTGAGAAATCTTTTGTCCTACTCCGTCCTAATATTGTCTCTTTTATAAACAGGTCGTTATGCTTGTTCTAGCTTGGAAATTGGATGCACAAAACATGGGTTACTTCACATTGCAAGAATGGTTAAAAGGAATGACGTCATTGCAGTAAGTGCCTTGAAAAGGTTACAAGATCTAATTTTGCTGTTGTAAATGTAATAATGTAAAATTTCTGTCATTGGTTTAGCACATAAAGAGGAGGACTCTGCTCTGGAGAACTAGACATAAGTGTTTCTTTTTTACTATAGCAAGTATGCCTCTGTCAGATACTTCCAGTGTGTTCTTGCAGCTAGCCAGCAATATATGTGCAGCCTAAGACTCATCACTTAAAACGTCTGCATATTGGGAAAATGTCACAGGTGTAGGGTGATATGTTCCAGACTGAAAGATCAATGCTTCTGTAATCAGGCACACTCTTGTATCATCCCACTCCAAATAAGTCTTCAAGTCTTAACCAAAATAACATGTCCTTGAAGTTGCTTTAGTCATACAATACCATATCTCAAACATAGTGATCGTTCTATAATTCTGGTCTGTTTACTCAAGTTAATTCCCACAAGCAGACTACTTTCAAGGGTTCTCAGTTACTTTTTCATATTTGTGGCTCCTTGCAGTTCTGTAGGAAACCTTCCAGATAAGCTTTTCTCTCCAGGCTTTTTCCCTCTTGGGGCTCCTTTTGGCACATCTAGTCTATCCCACCTCTCAGCTTTGTCTCTGCCATTTTAGAGCAGACCGGGCTGTTCAAGCTTGAAAGTTTCAAAGTTAATCTGGATGTTAGGCCACAGTACCAAGCTGTTATAGCATGCAGGTTTTAACACATCAGTAGCAATAGGCATCCTTGATTCTTGAAGGAATACATATGCAGTATTGAGAGGTAAAGAATTTACTCAACTAGTTTTATGGTAGCCTTGGCTATGGCTGAAGAGACCCACTTGAGAGAGCCAAATCTGCTACATCTGTTATGTTTTAGCTTTGCCTTCTGTGAACTTTTTTCTCCTGTACTATGCTGGCCTGCTTTCTCTTGTAACTCTGGAGACTTTTGTTAAGCTCTTGTTTACAAAGGCTGTGGTGCTGAGTGTGATCTTCCCAGTTGTCCATGAGCTCTTTTTTGCACACATCCGTGAAATGAAATTTTGGAAATCCTTTGGGTCTTTTTCCAGATGCCAGCTCACCATAGAGCTTGTCCTTTGGGATATGCTCATCATATTCATTTAGCACACATGCTCAAGCCAGCAGAGGAGTTTGTGTTTAAAGATTGTTTGCATGCTGGGTATACTAGCTTGCTTGAGCACTGCTTATCCCTCCAGGGGTATGTCTACACTGCGCAGCTATTTCAGGATACCAGAGGTATCCCAAAATAGCTACCCTATGTCTTAACAAGCCTCCCGTTATTTCAAAATATTTTTTGAAATAATGGGCATGCTATTTCGTCATCCCTGTCTCTAAATGGTGTGTTGTTTTGAAATTTGGCACCGTGTAACTAAGCTGTTATGAAATAGAATCGAAATAAGATACAATTTGTACTATGGAAATTGTCTATCTTATTTTGAATTTAAGGATGCTGTGTAGATGCACCCCAGGATATTCCAAAGATTCAGTGATGGTAACTCATATGAAAGCTGTTGCGCTTCATTTCTTGCTGAGAGTAGAAGTTCCATGCCATGCTCCAGTACAAAAGTGTGCAGATAACATATGCACAATACACAGAGATCTTGGTGTGTTGTCAGTTTGTTGTTTTGCTGTAATCTCTTGTTTAGTTTAGACATTATTATGCTGGCTGTTATGATATGGATGTTGAGTTCCATTTCAAATGAAAGGTTGACTGCAGTAGTGGACTTCAGTTAAGTGAACTTGTTCATCACTTCAAGTTTATAGTTGTTGATCTTGATGGAGTGTTGTGACGGCGCGTTGGGGGTCCCCCGTCTCCTGCACCCCGAAATGGCACAAACAGACTGCACCAGCCGATGGAATAGAGGAAGTTTATTGCCTCTCCAGGATACAGCACAGCACAGATGTAATCTGGACCCAGAGCTGGGCTAGGATGCCTCAGGCCCCCTTGCGATGGGGGGAGACTGGGCCCCTAAACTCCAGCCCCTTTCCCTAGGCTGTCTCCTCCATGCTCCCAGACTGCAACTCAACTCACTCTCTTCCAGCCCTGCCCCACAGCCAGGGCAGCCTCCACCTTCCTTTGTTCCTCTCCATGGGGGGTATCTAGTTCAACCGGTTTGGCATCACCTTTGCATAGTGAGGTTTTCCCTGCTGGGTCTTGCTCCAGACAGCAGAGGTCACCACAGCCCAGCAAGTACCCCCACTACGTCACAAGTGTGCTGCTTCAACTTGTTGGCACATTACGTTCTTTTTTTTCTAGGCTTGTGGTAAGCACAAAGCCATAGTAGGCTTTGAAAAAACTGTTCTCAACATTTTAGGTAGGCTTCTGGGTAAGTTTTCGCTGCTGCATTGTCAGCAAAGAGGAGGTATTGGATGAGGACCTCCTGAGCCTCTGTTTTAGATCAGAATCTTGCAGGATTGAACAGCTTTCCATCAGATTTTGTGAACAAGTAAATTCCCTCAGATGAATGATCAAAAGCTTATTTAGTAGCAAGGTTGGTGCAAGTACATGAATCTAGAAAGCCTCAGACTGAACTGTCATATTGGACTGTAGTGTATGTGTTTTCATGGAAGGACTAACTCAGGGTTTAGCAGTTAAAGGAACATCTTGTCTTTTCTAGAAAGAGCAAATAGTCTGTTTCTACTGACATGGTCAAAAGCCTTTGTGAAATCGATGAAAGCTTGTAAAGGGGCTTTTTTTGTTCTCCACATTTCTCTTGGAGTCTTCTCAGCAGGAAGATTGTATAAATAATAGACCTTTCAGCTCTGAAGCCACTGATTCAGGATTGATTCTGTATATAAATAACTGCAAATTGTGATAGTAGTCAGACTTTGTAAGCAGAAGAAAATCACAGTGGTATATTTTAAATCAATTTTTGAATTGGTGCAAACACTGTGTAGATGCTCTCTTCCGTTTAAGTGGCTGATTTAGGTTTAAATTAAACCTGCTCCTAATCAACTTAAATTGAAAAAACCCTCTATTCTTAAACAAAATAAGTGTGTCCATATGGAGGTTTGCAACAGTTTAAAGAAATCCATTTCCGTTCACACCTTAAGTTAAACTGGTTCAATATTCTTATGTCAGTAAGCCCACAGGTGTGTATTTAGTTTTCATGGAGGATGCATAGAGAAGTGGGGGAATGAAGACAAAGTTAAGGATATTTGGGATAACTTTTTTCTAAAAATTCAAATAAAAATCTAGTGTTGGATTATAAATATCTTCTCTCTTTTGTAGATGTGATACAACAGAGAAATTGAGAAATTCCTTGGATTATTTGAGATCCTTATTAAATGAGCCTACAAATTTTAAGCTTATTTATAGATACGCATTTGATTTTGCACGGGTGAGTAGTCCAGGACTCATATGACTTTTATTTTTATTTCTATGATCTCACCTTCACATGCAACAGCTAAAAGTCTTGACTAGTTGTTCTTAGGATGCCAACTAAGATCGCTTCCAAAACATACAGATGTACTCTCTTTACAGTTGACTGTTTTCAGCTACTATGTCTGCCAAATACCAACACGGTAGAGGGTAAAAAATGGGGGGATGGGCAGTACAGTTACTATTGTTCATTTTGGATGCAGTTAATCCCAGGTACAATCCCCTGCTTCACCAAAGACTTCTCGTATGACTTGGAGAAGTCATTTGGACCATAATTCTGTGTCAGTTAAAGTAAATGGCAGTTTCCATTGATTCCAGTCACTCAGGATCAGAGTCTTGGTCTCTCTGCCTTAGTTCCTCCATCTATAAAATAGGAATGGTACAGTAGAACCCCATATAACTGAACCTCCATTATCTGAGTTTTCATATTAATGTAACCACTAGCTGCTTGAGGCTGATATTCTTCCGTTTATCTGCATTTTTAGTTATCTGGCTGCAGTCCCAATTAGACTGGCTAATTGGGGCTCCACAGTACTTCCCTACCTCACAGAGATTTTTGTGGGAATAAATCCTTTAAAGAATGCGAGACACTTAGATATAATAGTAATGAGTACCTAAGATATATACATATGGTTGTCACTTATTGATTTGCACGCTAGTCCTTAAAAACTTGCACACTTATCTGAGATAATGCCTTAAAGGATTAATGAGTCTTTAACTGTCTCTTTTAACTAAAATAGCTGTCAACTGGTATTCTAAATAAATCTGACAAAATACTTACATTTCAAAATAAATTAGTAATTGCTGTTTCTGAACCTATGACTGTCTTGCAGAAAAGTCACACGTTTGGACACTGAGCAATAATGGAACCCAAAATCAGTTATTTAAACTGTTAAAGTACACTGAAAGCTGCTCTACGATCAGGGTGAGGGGAGGTGGTACAGTTAAAACTATTCTTCAAATGTACAAAGTCTAACAGTAACTCACAAGAATATCAGTGTCCCCTGTGATACTCTTTGTATGATTGACACAAGGCTTAGGAATGCCAGTAATTTTTCTTTTTTAATGTTTTCCATATGCTTATAATTGTGGCACTCTTCAATTGCTCTATTCAACGAAATGGGCTAGAGCTTTCCTTTTAACACATTAGAAATGAGGGGAAGGTGCAGTGTCATCACAATGAGATTTAAAAACAAAATGATGCCAAGTCCTTTACAGTACATGAAGGAGGGGAGAGAATGACAAAATAGCTTCCACTGTAAAAAAACTTCCTTCACTGGTGTTCTGACTGAGCCACATATTGATCTTTGTCAAGATGAGCATTAGATTTTTATTTTCTTTCAAAACCATTCACAAACCACACAACCCTACAATGTGATGTGGGAAAAGATGGCTGTGAGGTAAATACTGGTTCGTAACTTTTTCAGACAATTATAAGTAGTGTTCTCAGTACTTGTTCGACAGGCATCCTGATCTGATTTGACTTTTAATACAAAATCTGTACTGCTAATACTGTGGTGGATATCAGGGCTCATAATTGATTAAATGCTATTCCTACTCAAAAACATGAATAAAATAACGTGGACCTCCTCATAGTCACCAGGTATAGAACTGGGTGGGATTTTTTTTTCACAAAATGCCATTTTTATCAAAATATGCTGATTTGTCAAAACCAAAACTTTGTATAAATGTGTCTGTGTTGATTCATTGGGCCAAAAAAAGACAGCGTGTTTACCATCCAGTTGATGAAGGGTCAAGTCCCTGCTTTGTCTGAATAGAGCAGGAACTTGAATATGGATTTCCTGCATTGAAGTATGGGCCCTAACCATCAGATTGTTGGCTGCTGTGTCTGAATAGTTGTGAAAATAGTCTGTTTCTTTTCTATGCAAAATGAAATCTCAGGTTTTCACCTGAGAATGGAATTCTTGTTTTCTAACCTACCCTAACCAGGAATGAGATTGATCATACATATATTGTAAGGAAATTTAGATCAACTCTTTGTGATGTTAGAGCATACGTTGATTACTTCAGATGTAAGCTCCCCTGTTTGTGTGGCAAGACTGAAGATCAGACTCAAGAAAAACAAAAACTATCCAAGTGCCAGAAATTCACAGCAAAAAGCTAATAGCCCAGGCATTACAAAAGCAATTTCAGATTGAACTGAAGAACACATTTTAAGTGGTACAAAACTTAGGTCCATCACAGTAGTTCAATACTGACATGTGATGGTACTGCATGACGGTTTCATATATGCTGCAAAAACTATAGCTGGTTCATAGACAAGCAAGGCAAGGAAACAAACCAAAGCAAATACAGTAGACCCTCAAAGTTATAAATGAAGGTTGTTTATTACTCTGAAATGTTTACACTGTGAACAAAATGTTATTTTTCTTTCAAAAGTTTACACCTGAACACTGACTTACAGGAGCATTAAATCTACTATACAGAAGCAAAATGCTGAATTTAAATGAAACAAGCACAAAGCCAATTTCCTTAACTAATCAATTTTTTTTAACTTTTTTTTTGTATTTGCTTTTTCGGGGGAGGGGAAGGTGCCTGATTGCTTGTTCCTGTTCTAAATGACGTGTATTGTGACCATTCAGATTGTATTTCTTATATTATTACCTTTGAGATTTTACTGTATATCTATTCCTTCAAAACATCTCTAGAAAAAGTAGCAGCAAAATATTTGTATAAAACAAAGTAGTGAAAAGCAGCATGAGAATAAATGAGGAATATCCTGTGACTAGTATGATAATGTTATGTGGATAATATTGCCAAAGAAACTCAAGTGGCTGCTGAACGAGGAAATATTAAAACACTTTGCCAGTCAGACCCTTGTTAAGTTGATAAATGTCACTATCCAAAGGGCTTGTTAAGAATATACAAGAAATGAGAGTAATTGGCTAAACACTTTAAAGAGGTGAACACGTGAACACCACAAGAAATTGACTTTAATAAAGAAATTAAGCATCCAGTGTTGCACCTCTTGCAGTGACTCAAGAATGTAAATACCAACTTCAAGACAAACTGTTGGATTGCAGGGCACAGACCACAAATTAGTTGTGAGTTCTATACTTAGATTTCACCAACTAGTTGTCAAGTGAACTCAGATACTAACAGCCTTAATATAGAGTTACAGACAGTCCCTTTAGATACTTTGATCTAGCTTAACATCAAGGGGAGCATGCTTTTGTGATAATGTTCACTTACAGTAGAAATGGGGAACCTTTGGCCCATGGCCCAGATCCAGCTCATGGGCTCCCTCTGGCAGGGAGGAGGAAGCGGCTCTGTGTGCTGCTGTTCCCTGCTCCCCCAGAATCATGGCCAATGGAAGTAGCAGGGGGTTGTGCCTTCAAGTGCAAGGCAGCATGGAGCCACCTGTGTTCCCCTGGAAATTGCACCAGGTAAGCGCCTCAACCCCCTGCCCTCTCCTTATCCCACTTCCAACCCAGACACTGCATTGCCATGCTCAGCCTGCTCCCCAGTAGGCCTGTCCTACATACTGAACCCATCATTTTTGGCACCACCCTAGAGTCTAGAGGGGGACCCTAAAATCTACTAGCCCCTGGTATCCAGAAAAGAGAATCCGTCTCTAGCAGTAAGCCCTGAGTTTGTGCCCCTCCCACCCATGGGGCTGGAGTGTAAGGTGTCTCTTTTTTTTCTTCTTAGTTGGAGGCAAGGTCAAAGAGAGGTGAGGTTTTGTTTTGTTTCTCACTTTGGGTGTGTGTGTGGTCCCCCAACTGATTTTTCTGTGGATCAGTGTCCTTAACCCCCCCAAAATCCTCATCTCTGCCTTTCAGCAAGAATCACAGCAATATTCAGGTTACTCCCAGTCCCAATGGACCAGGCACTTTCACCATGTCAGTTGCACTTGAGGTATCACACCAAAGACAGTGCTTGTAACCAATCCTATAGCGCTATAAAATGTATTAAATAGGGAAAGGAGTGTTATTTACAAGTTAAAGCAGGTAAAACATATATACATGAATGAGTTAGTCTAAAGTTTCAAAAGATAATAAAAGTTTCTAAAATGAGCAAGCTCTATATGTCTTAAGGCTAACCCAGGCTCAGCAGCTGAGTATTTCTTATTTATGCCTGGAAACACTTTGCCACCCCAGAGACCATGCAGCGTAGGGATATTCAGTTACTACTACTTCGAAGTTTTATTCTCTTCTCCTGTCTTCTAAGCTGCAAATTTAGCTGATAGGTGTCCATGTGTATTACTCCTCTTCACAGGGAAGACAGCAGGACAACTTGTGTCATCTTGTTGTGATATTTAGGGAAAATCCAGTTGCAGTGTCCCACAATAGGGTATTGAGGAAACTTTCCTTTTGGGAAGGTTGCAACATCAAGAGAAGATCAGCTCTTCGTGCTAATTAACATGTGTCTCTTGTCTGGCAATTTACATGGTCGCAGGAGCTCACAATGCAGTTGCTCAAATATTGCCTTATAGCATAGGTTACAGATGTTTTAAGTGAGATTAATACATGCAGCAACTCATAAGCATCCAGTAAAATCTAAACATTAAATATGTCCTTTTAATTCCAATTCCTGTTTTAATAACACTAACAAAAACAGATGAACCAGATATGAGCTTGTGCCTGGTTTGTAAGTGGCACATCTTACCACATAAAGTGAAAGACAGAAATGTAAAATCTGAAGAAGCTACAGGGGAAGACCAAGTCTTCAGAGAATTATTGAAAACTTGTGATAATGGCCATTGAGAAAATTATCTGACTTGTCAGCATTATAATCAAAATATCAGAGAGGTCACTGAAGCAACTGGGAAAGTGTTAACCTTGTTTGTCACTGACAGAAGCGTTTCTGAAATATCTTAAACTGTAAAAAGGAGGTGGTTGAAGCAAAGCTAAGGGAAGAGCAGGCTGAATTTCCACCCAGATGATCATGTGACAACCAGATTTTCACTTTAAGTGGCTTCTGCTTTCTAGAAAGTTTTGAAATTGTACCCCAAGAGTGGCTCCTTCATCTATAGTAGAGATCCTGGAACTACAGTTAGTATGAAAAGTAACTTTTTTCTATAGCCTGGTAAATAACTATAAAGGAATATAGTTTTCATTAGGAAATTATACTTCCTTGTATGCTATAATAATATAGTACGAGATATACAGGTTGCTTAGAATTTAACAGTTTTTATGATTTGCTAAGAGTGAATAGTGATGTAATATTGGTGGAAATAAGGCAACATTTTAACCTTTTCTTTTCTTTCAACAGGAAAAGGACCAACGCAGCCTAGATATAAATACTGCCAAGTGTATGTTAGGACTTTTATTGGGAAAAACATGGCCTCTTTTTCCGGTATTCCACCAGTTTCTAGAGGTACACAACCAAGTTGTAGTTTGAAACAGATTGGTGTTTTACTTCCTTGTCAGAGGATGTGGTGAAGGCTAGGACTTTTAACAGGGTTCAAAAAAGAGCTAGATTGATTCATGAAGGTTAAGTCCATCAGTGGCTACTAGCCTGAATGGGTAGGAGTGGTGTCTCGAGCCTCCATTTGTCTGGAAATGGGTGACAAGGGAGGGATCGTGAGGATTACCTGTTGGGTTCCCTCCCTCTGGGGCATCAGGTATTGGCCACTGTCAGCAGACAGGATACTGGGCTAGATGGACCATTTCTCTGACCCAGTATGGCCGTTCTTATGTTCTCTGAAATATTTATATTTTAGTACTAGTAAACCACTAAAATATGACTCAGCATTTATTTTCTAAGTTGTCATTTTGTAAATTCTTAATACTTAAAAAAATGCAGTGTCCAAGCCCTAAAATTACACTTTCCATTGGCTTAGATCATCAGTCATTATCCTTTATTGCATTTGAGTTCTATTAAAAACCTGAACATTTGAAGTGATTTTCTTTCACGTTGTAAACTAGTTTGTTTTAGTGACTTACTCTTCTTATCTTAAGCAGCAATCAAAATACAAAGTGATTAACAAGGACCAGTGGTGTAATGTGCTAGAATTCAGCAGAACAATTAACCTTGACCTCAGTAATTATGATGAAGATGGAGCATGTAAGTATTTCTTCAATTTTTCTCCATGTACCCCTACTCCTCCAGTTCCTCTTCCAAGATTTATATAAAAGTATAATTATTTAATATCTCTCTACAGGGCCAGTGTTATTGGATGAATTTGTGGAGTGGTATAAAGGGAAACAGATGTCATAGGAGTTTAACTATGCACAGCCACTCAAGAGTCACTGTTACTACAGTTATGTCAACCATTAGCCATAAACTGCTGTTTGTATCAAAACGCATGCTGCTTTTCTTGCACTGTATCCCTTTTGCAGGGAACTTTTGTTGTTTGCTATTTAACAGGCCAGCTATGCTTGCTGTGTAGCATTGTTCTCTTTGAAGGCTGCTTTGCATTTTGTATTTACACTACAAATTGGTGAGCTTGCCAGCATCCTCACTGTGATTATGTGTATATTGCTGTCTAAATTTTGTATATGTGTATAAAAAGCTTCACCTAGGGATTATTTCTGGAGAAATGTATTGTAAAAATAATTGTGGCATATTTCTAGTCACTTTCAATGAACATGTAACTCATACTTCTTGTTTTTATTTGGTCTCAAATGTAGCATTTCAGAAAACAAAATTAAGACTGTTTGAACATAGATATCATGAACTGTTGGCAGTTCTAATCTTACTGTTTAAGATGCCAATTTTTGGGACAAGGAGAGGTGCATTATGTTTTCTTCACAGGCATATGCCAAACATCACTTTTATTTAGTAAGAAGTATTGATGTATTTTTATTATTAATATTATTAAAATTGTAATAGTTGTACATGCCACAGATGATTTCCACTTGGAGAAGAAAGTACTGGCTTTTTAATGTCAAAACTGCAATCGTTTGAATATAGGTACAAGTGAACAAATTAAAGTACCTTTTAAAAATTGGGTTTAGACTTTTGTAAATTGTCTTTGGCATATTCCTTTCATTTTTGGTTTACCAAGACTGTTTGAATTATGTTGCTGCAAAGTGAATTTTAAATTTTGGATCTATAGCTAGTTCTTAGCTAGCGAATTAAGGTTCATTATTCCCAGCCAACGGTAAAAACTATTTCTGGTTTTTGTTTGTAACATTAGTGAGTCTTTCCCATGCTATAATTTTGTGTCTCTAAGTAAGTAAAAATTATATTGAATAGTGAAAGCTTAAGTATTTTCATGCTGGGGGTTGGATTTTCCAGGCAAAATGTCCATTGCAGGCAATGGGCACATTTAACACCAGCGCTAAGGAGTTAAATATGCAGTACCTTTAGTGAGGGGCCACTTCATTTCATTAATTTGATTATTTGTATAGGAAAGTTTTAGCCATTTATTTAAATGATTGACTGGGATGTGTTTTTAAGGTTTTTTTTTATTTTATTTTATTTTGTCATGTATTCTTTGACTACTGTTTCATAATACATCAGTATTAATTTTTTTTTTAAATAGATTTTCATAGTTTCTGTTGCTATTAAACTTGTACTTTGGTCCCTAAGTATTTGTGATAATGCCCCCAAAATAGTATACTTTAACAAAGTCACCACTGAATATTTTGGAATAAAGCAGTAACTTTTTGCTGCAAAATATTTTTAAGTATATTAGCAGTTTTGAAACTATTATAGATAGGGATCCAAAAAACCTCTTCCATTGAATGTGAAATTTTCAGGTGTACTGAAGATCCCTTTCTGCTCACCACTGAAGTCAGTGGTAAAACTCCTGTTTTTATTTGGTTTTGTTAACGTCACTGTCCTGGCCTACGCTAAAGGGGAAGATCAACTTTAGATATACAACTCTAGCTACATTAATTATGTAGCTGGAGTTGATGCATCTTAATCCGGTTTTCACACCGTCCACACAGCAGGAGGTCAATGGGAGCAAATGCTCTCATCAGCTCCCTTACTCCTAATGAGGAACAGGACTACCAGCACCGATGGGGAAGCCCCCTCAGTTAGAATGAGTGAGTCTTCACTAGACCAACTTATTCAAACTCTGGAAGATCGACTACAGCAGCATCAATCTTCTGCTTAGTGTAAACATGGTCACTGTGTGAAGAATTAAGCCAGATGGACCAAAGCATGCTGTTTTTGCTGCTGTGAACCAGAGTCACTGTTCCTTTGCTATTAGTGATCATTTTTGTATTTAAACTTGTTTTTCCCCTAATTCAACATCTAAGACAAAAATTATGTATGTATATCCACAGGGCATGATATACACACAATATAAAATCATGTTAAGATAAAATGTGTAGACTGCCTTCCCTTACCATGTTTTGTGATGTTATTAAAAAAAGTCAGACACAAAGCATACATAATTGTTGCCTGTTTGTATGCTGTTATAATATGATTTACATCTTTGATGCCAGTTTGCACAAGTCAGTAATTAAATATGTGGTATTTAATGTTTACAATAAGTCTCTTATTAAAACACATTTTAATAAGACTTCTAATGTAAATGTGTATATTACAGTGAGTATAGCCATAGGGAAATATCTGTGGAGCTATTGAGTTTAGTTCTTTTAAAAAATAAACTTGGAAGCAATATAACACATAAAATTAGGCTAAATAGTGGTTGCTAAAAAACTAGGTAAAATACTATGTGTTCTTACATGTTAGGCTAGCTACAATTCCAGGCAAGTAGCACAGTTAAAACACAACATGGGTTGCATAATGAGTTTTATATGTCATGAATAATCTGGCTTCCAATAATGGAGGCAGAAGCCAAAGACTTGTAATCATTATTATAGATACAACTGTCATAATCAGGGTCAACAGAAATCTGTTCAGATCACCCAGCTGTTTATGCAAATTTTACTGTTTAATGGAATCTAAAATTTAATTATCCCTCTACCACACTTTTTTTACAATTACTTGTGCTAGGTAAAATGTTATATTACTCTCATTTGCTTTGCATACCACTGATGCAGAATAGGGTCCAAAGAACAGGTTTGAATATGAAATACATTATTTTTCGTCTGATTCCAGTTGCCTATTTGAGGCTCCAGTGAGTTTCTAATAGGTATCCTTGTAAATCAAATAGCTAACATAGCTGTAGATAATTTTCACGTTTGTTGGCATTTACAGTGTAGATGACACAAAAATAGTCGTAAGACTGAACTAAGTCTATTATCCATGTTGTCTAGTTAGCATACGGATACCTGCATTCCTGCTGCTTGAGCTCTGTAGATAAACTGAGAACCTCATTCTTCATGGCTTTCAGCGATGAATCTCAAAAGCCCTGCCTTTTTTTAAAAAGTAGTGAGAACTCTCAAAGCAGTTCTTTTTGCTTTTTTGCTGTTCAGCTTTTTTTTAATATAATGAAATGACACTTCAGCTTATTCCTTGCTCTGCGAAAGATGCACAAAATTTGCCAGCTTCTTCACCTTGAAGCTAAGTGTGAGAGACAGGTCATTGTGGCAAAGTGTTGTAAGTTCAATACATGACTTTCTGATGTAAAATAAGTGTGTAGTTCAGGTTGAATGTTTTATGTGTTCAATTTGGTATTAAAGAGAAGCGAGGCAGTGAGTTTGTTAGTGAGGAAATTAGCATGAAGATATTATAGTGCTTAGCATCTTATATTATTTAAGATTAAGTGATTGGCTTTGTTAGAATTCCTTAATAGATTTAAGGTAATATTAATTTCAGGAAAAATTAACAATATCATACTTACATAGATGATCCTTTCTGTTGCCAAATGGACTAGAACAATCTATAATACTAACCGATGGGAACTTGCTGTTTAATCCGTGGGTGGGCAATAAGTGGCCTCTGGGCCAGAAGCAGTTTCCCAGGTTTAGCTCCTGGTGGGCTACCAGACGCTTTATTTATCTGCATCCACTGGTGTGGCTGGTCACAGCTCCCATTGGCTGCAGGTCACTCTTCCTGGGAAATGGGAACTGATATGGACCACTTCCTGAAGCTCCCATTAGCCAGGAATGGCAGTCCGTGGCTAACAAGGGATGTAAATGGCTGTACCTGTGGTTGTGCAGGTAAATTAAGTGTCTGGCAGCCCACCTGGGGCTAATCCTGGTAATTTGCATCCAGCCTAGAGGCCACTTATGGCCCACCCCTGATTTAATCCTGTGTATTACTTTAATTCCCTAGTCTAGATCAACCTCCCCCTTTCTTGAAACAAGTCTGTTCAGGAAAAAGTGGTAGCTCCAATTGTTAGTCTGAACAACCCATTTTAATTTTTTTAAACTACAATGCAAATTTGGAATGAATGTATGTAGTGTACTTTCCCCTTTAATCATTAAGTTTTGGACTTCTTTGATAGAGAACTGTAGTTTCCTGTTCCATCACAAACTCATTTTTCATCACATATGTGTCTAGCAGAGTCAGTTAAGTGACACCTGGCATGGCGCTATTGACTTTGTTCTGCGGACCTGTTTTTGGAGGGGTGGAAGTGTACCTTAATTTTGCTAGGATTTTTCCAGATTTCTGTTGGCCCTTGGTCACAAGCCTAACATTGTTAAATGGTCTTGAAATTTAAATAGCTTTAAAAGTTAGCTTGTGCCCCAATTTTATTACAACTGCTAAAATACCTCTTATAAGCCTTATACTTTATCCTTTCATATTGTTGCATAAGTGTATACAATCCATCCACCAATTAAACTGTAAGTTGTCTGTAAATGAGACCAAAATGAGGGTTGATTTTTGTGTTATCACAGAATAGTTTCTACTGACATTGCTGTTCCTGTAACAGCAGGTAACCTATAACTGTGAATGTTTTTATGTCTTAGGTATTTGCATCTTATGAGGTGTGCTATAGTTCTGTGACTCACAACCTGACTGAAAAACTGTTATGCCACCTTACTTGAGTTCAGCCAATTAGTTTTTAGATTTTGCTGGAGTTAATGTAAAATGATATCCCACAAATAAACTGTATTTGTGTTGGTTTCAGAAACTGACTTCAGATTTTTCTGTGGCTCATGTTACCAATATTCACTCATCTGAACTTGCCACATAAAATGTTGGTCTAGAACTGCTACTTAACTTCATCTTAGCGGAGTCTAATTTCTGTTTACAACACCAATTTAAGATGTGTTTATGTAATTCAGAGTTTTTTCTCTTCTGATTCATTAAATTGGGTTAAACTTCAGTTCTTCTTTGAGTACTTGCTTATGTCTATTCCACTTAGGTATGTGTGCGCCATATGCATGAGTTCCAGAAGCTTTTTACCCTTAGCAGTATTTGTTGGGCCAGCCAGGGAGCTCCCTGGAGTGGTGCTGCTGGCCCTCTACCCCCTTAGTTCCTTCTTACAGCCCCTGATGGTTGTTGGAATGCTTTGCTTGCTTTATGCAGGTGTGCCCTTAGCACCCTTATCTCTATAGATAGTTCTGTAGTTCTTATAGTTAGTGTTATCCTAATTGATAGTTCATTAAAGTACTTAGCAGATACTTTCGTTCTCTTTCCTCCCCATCCCCAGGAGAATGGTGGGGCCTCAAGGCTCTGTGTACCACAGGTGCAGGTCGAGCCCCACATGGGCCAGTAGTCCCAAAGTGCATGACCTCTCGGGGAAGAGGTCCCTTGCCCATAGATCCTGGACACCTTTGCTATGGCCTGAGAATTGATTGAACTGACCTCTCCAGGACCGGCCACCTGGTGCAGAGCTGTATGAAGGCTATGAACAGCATGGCTTCAGAGTGGGGTCGATCCCACTGGAGGGGGTGGCACTGGTCCCGTGAGCATGGGCCTGGCAGAGCAACACCATTCCAGCATCGATGGCTCCTCCAGCACCAGTACCAGCACAGTCCATGGCACCAGCAACACTGGCACCCCCAGCACGGTCACTGTTGCATCAGGGCAAACCAGCGGCCATGGTGTACCATAGCCAGCACTGGGAACAAGAGGCACCAATGGCACCAACATGGTCTGCGTCTTCTGAGCCAGACATGGAGTCCTTCATGTCAAGGGCCTTTTCAAACCGGTTATCAAGGTCTGGTCATTCGAGGTTTCCTCACCGGTCCAGATCTCAGCACCAGTCTTGACCCCACCACCATTGCCGCTTGAGGCATCACTCGCGGAAGACCAGCCCACCGCTGTCTCAGGAGTGGCCTCCACAATGGCAGCCACCAACCCAGTGGCCTTTTTGGACCCCATGGGCGAATCATCAAGCCCAGGGGAAGGAGCTTTTTAGATCGGGGTTGGTGTCAGTGCACTCATGGCACAGAGCGACTCCTTCAGCCACTCCACTAACTAGGGCCCCAACTTCAGCATCCAGGGCCAGCCACTTGGGATCACCAGGGGAGCACGTTCCCCTGGACCAGCAACTGACCACAGAGACCTCGGCCCAGTCACAGCCCATCATGTCTAGCCAGCTTTGCCTCCGGAGGAGCCACAGTCCCCAATGGACTCTTCTTCTTCCTCCAATGAGGCTCTGGGGGAGCCCATCCCCAGCCATGCCTGCCATGGATATGCGCACCCACAAGGACCTTCTTAGGAGGTTAGCCCAAATCTTAGGGGTACAAGCAGAGGAGGTGGCAGAGGAATCCGATTCCATGGTCAACATCCTGACGGTGGATGCCCCTCCTAAGATTGCCCTTCCCCTGTACAAAACAGTGGCCAAAATCATGAAAAATCTTTGGCAGACTCCAGCGTCCTTCCCCCGATGCAGAAAGGGGCGGAAAGGAGGTATTTTGTACCAGTCAGGCCATAAGCACTTGTTCTCCCACCCGCTACCAGTCTCGGTGGTGGTACAGGCTGCTTTTCAGAGAGAGAGAGGCAGGGCAACCTGAGGCCACCCTGAAGAGCGAGGAGCCCAAGAAGCTCAATCTCTTGGGTCGAAAGGTGTACACGACAGCAGGGTTCCAACTGGGAATTGCTAACCAGCAAGAAATGCTCAGCCACTATGTCTATAGCTCCTGGATGGTGGCTGACAAGTTCAGGTCCCAGCTCCCGAAAGAGTCGCAGCAAGATTTTGGGGCCTTAACAGAGGAAGGCAAGGAGATATCCTGCACCACCCTTCAGGTAGCCCTTGATGCTGCAGACTCTGCAGTATGTTCAATGGCTACAAGCATTGTCATGGGGAGAAGCTCATGGCTTCAGGTCTCAGGCATTCTTCCTGAAGTCCAGCCTACATTACAGGACTTGCCCTTTGAAGGCTCGGGGCTTCTCAGAATAAACTGACAGCAAGTTGCACAGTCTGAAAGAATAGAGGGCGACGTTGAAGTCCCTGGGCATACACACCTCTGCCCTTCAGCGTCACCCTCTGAATCCCAGGTCACAGAGGCTCTTTCAACAAGGGCCCAGACAGGACAGTAGGCGGAGGTACAGAGGCAATAATGGCAGGGGCACCAGGAGGCGCTCTCAGTCGGCTTCTGAGCAACCATAGGGCCCGAGATCAGGCTTCGGAAGGTCTACCCAAGGGTGGATTACCATTTCCGAATCTAGATTGGCCTTTTGCATACAGACTGTCCCCCTACCATCGCTCCTGGCTCTCCATCACCTTGGATGGGTAGGTCCTAGCGATGATGGCAAGGGAATACTCCATCCCCTTCCTCTCCTCCCCTTCTTCCCACCCCCCTTCCCAGTCCTTCTTGAGACCCCACTAATGATCACCACCTTCATCAAGAGGTCTCTTTGCTCTTATCCTTGGGGGTGATAGAAGAGGCTCCATCTGCATTTTGAGGGAAGATGTTATAGGCCTAATACTTCCTCATTCCAAAGTCCAAAGGGGGCCTCTGCCCCATCCTAGACCTCGGGGCCTAGCAGACCTATGGACTCAAGGTATGTGGTCCCACATGGACAGGTTATTGCACTTCAGTGTCAGGGAACTGAGTGCCATGGGTCTGGTGTGCTAGGTGTTCCTGTCCCAGCTGAGGGGCAACGTGGTTTCTGTCCTGACGGACAACAAGACAGCGATGTTTTATATCAACTGACAGGGTGGTGCTCGATCCTCTCCTCTCTGTCAGGAGGCCATAGCGCTGTGGGACCTTTGCATCGAGCAGGAGATTCACGTGCAGGCCTCCTACCTCCTGGGGTCCTGCAATCCCCTACCGGACCAACTCAGTAGGGCTTTCTCAGCCCACTAATGGTCTCTTAAGGAGGAGATGGTGCACAGTCTTCCAGAGGTGGGGGACTCCCCTTCTAGACCTCTCTATCACAGACAAACAAGAGGTGTGCTCAGTGTGACCCCAAAAAATTCCCACTGGAGACCACCCAGCGTTACACTACCATGGATTTATTGATCAAGGAATTAACACTTCATTATATGCACTACATGGTTAAACTAAAGAGGATAGAGCTGCCACTAAAGGTTTAAACTAAAGAGAACCAGCTATCTCTCTCACATAAACACACACAAACCTTCATTCATTCACATACATTTATTCCTGCCCTCATGCACTCACACACTTACTTGCATATGGGCAGCAGAAGGAACCAAGGCATGTAGATTTTGGAGGGTTTGTCTGCTGATCATGGCTGGGAAGCTGGTGAGGAAAAAAACCTCGCTGCAGAAAGAGGAGCTTCTCAGAAAGAGAGGGTTTCTGCCACATGCTCTTTCCTTTTATTGTCTCCATACAACCCCTGTGACTCATCCACATTTGCCACCAGGGAGCATGCCCAGCTTTTCCTTGATCCAGCAGAGCAGCAGTCTCCTTTGTTTGCACAGCCTTGATTGGTCTGATGCCTCCCCATCTAGCTCCATGTGCTCAGCCTTACAGTTTCTAATCCCAAACACACAATAGTCTACACTCACTCTCTCTCTCTCTCTCTTCTCCCATCCCAGGGGAGAATGCAGTTTACAGTAAATTACAAGCAGGCTTCGTTGAGACTGCATCCCTTTTCCGTAAAAGGGATGCAAATTAGACATATCGCAATTGCAAATGAAGCGGGGCTTTAAATCCCCCCCGCTTCATTAGCATAAAAATGGCTGCCGCTTTTTTTCGGCACGGAGCTTTGTTGGAAAAAAGTGCCAGTCTAGACGCGGATCTTTCGGAAAATAAAGCCTTTTCCGAAAGATCCCTTATCCCTTATAAGGATATGAGGGATAAGGGATCTTTCGGAAAAGGCTTTATTTTCTGAAAGATCCGTGTCTAGACTGGTGCTTTTTTCCGGCAAAGCTCCATGCCAGAAAAAAGCGGCAGCCATTTTTAAATCCCCGCTTCATTTGCAATTGCGATATGTCTAATTTGCATCCCTTTTACGGAAAAGAGATGCAGTCTAGACACAGCCGCAGAGTAGATGGAAGTTACAAAAAGATTACAAAGGTGCAAGGCTCAACAATCAAGTTTACAGTAAGTTTCTGAATTTTAAAGCAAATTTGTTGAGAGTTGCTAGTTTGTAAAAAGATTACAGAGTTGCAAAGTTTAAGATTACGAGTTGCAGAGTTTAAAAGACAAAGCAGCTGAAATAATTGCAATGCTTCAGACAATCATGTACAAATCATCAGTAATGAAGTGCCTTAGACAACTGCCTTAGACAACTGCCCCCCCTCCCAGCAATGCAGTCAGCAGGTTTTTGTCAGTCGAAATCATGTATTATCAGGACCTTACAGTTTAGTGTATTTCCCAAAAAATCCATGTGTAAAATCAAGTAATAGCTCAGGCGGAGGCTTTTATGCAACACTCAGTTCTGCTCATTCCAAGGGCAAGGCCTTCGAAAATTATTTCGAAAGAACGCGGCTTTTCTTTCGATGGCGGTAAACCTCAATTTACGAGGAAGAACGCCTTCTTTCGAAAGTCCCTCTTTCGAAAGAAGGCGTTCTTCAATGTAAATAGGCCGTCTTCGAAAGAGAGCATCCAGACTCGCTGGGTGCTCTCTTTCGAAAAAGCGGATTTCTCTTTCGAAAGATCTGCCTGCAGTCTAGACGCGATCTTTCGAAAGAGGCTCTTTCGAAAGAAGCCTGCAGTCTAGACATAGCCCAGGAGTCTACCTGGCTGGCCCAGTGGGTACTGCTAAGGGTAAAAAGCTTCCAGAACTCGTGCACACAGCACTGGCACATGTAAGTGGAATGGACATAAGCAACTTATCTCTAAGAACAACAGTTACAAGGTAAGTACCAGGTTTTCTTAGGCTTAGTAGCAGTGCAGAGAGTATTTTTGGGCTCTAAGTCCCAGTATATTTTATTAATTAAAGGGCACTTGTGCAATCTTATTATTTTGAATACTATTAATATAAAGACAAATTATTAAACTTGCTAGGATATACTGTGTGCTTCAAAAGATATGTAAGGGTCTAATATAGTATGAAGGGGGGGTTTTGTGCTTAGAGAAATTGTTTCTGCATATCTGTTCAAGAGGAACTTTATAAACTGGTCATTTCTTCAATCTGATACTATTCAGGGGAAACCCATAATGATTTTAGGATAACATTGGATGATGGGGTGGTTCAAGTAAGCTTAAATATACTGCTGGGGGTATTCTGTGCCACTCCATGGCTATCTACACAGGCGGGTTCTTGTGCAAGTACAGCCGTTCTTATGTAAGAATTCACAGTGCGTCCACACTGCCCACCCTCTCTTGTGCTAGAAGATTTACAGTACGGCATGGTAAGAGAGGGCATCTTGCACAAGAGCTACACTTTTCTTACAAGTGTAAGCTCTCTTGTGCAACAGTTCTTGCGCAAGAGGGCAATGTGGATGTGCCGCAGGGGTTTCTTGCGCAAGAAAGCCCTATGGCTAAAATGGCCATCTAAGCTTTCTTGTGCAAGAGAGTGTCCACACTGCTATGGGTGCTCTTGCACAAAAGCACATCTCAGACACAGCAGTGTGGACGTGTTCTTGCACAAGACTTCTTGCACAAGAACCCTTGTGCAAGATGTTCTTGCGCAAGAACCCGCCAGTGTAGACATAGCCCATATGTGAAGAATTCATGTAACTTCCTCCCTTCAGATATTTTCCCCTTACAGAAAATACATTCTTCTGGAAAGGTGCTGCAATTACACCTTTTGCCCCCCAAGGCTGCTACAGTGCTGGAAAGGAGTGCAGCCAGCTCTGGTCCAAAACAGCCAACAATGGAGAGGGAGAGTGTAATAGCTTCACTCCTCACAGCACCCTGCCTCTGGGGCCAAGTGAGGAGGCATGGGGCAGGGAACAGAGCAGGGCACATGGCACTGCAGGGGTGTTACATAGATTGGAGTTCAGAAGGCAAGTAAAGGGGGGCAGATTGGTGTGAGTGCACAGGAGCCAGTGGGATTATTGAATTGACCTGGAACTGAATGGAAGTGGGGGGTGTAGGACCATATAGAGGGGAGAACAGTATTCCTTGTCAGCTATGTGCTTGGGTGGCCACCCAGGAGCAATTCAATTGCCTCTCAACTCACTAGCAGAGTACACTTATAGCCAGCAGCATGTATTTCTACTGGTGGTGCATATCTGCACCTACTTCAGTGCACGTCATAAAGTTTATTCCACTCATAGTGTGATGGGGCCTGCCAACCCCGCACTGATAAAGGGGGAGCAGAGCACGCCTATTGGATGGAATACGCCCCTTCCCCACAGCCCTGCTGGGCATACTCCCAGTTCAGCCCAGGTATAAAAGCCTGCAGAGCAGCTCAGTTGGGGCTGACCTCCGGAGGAGAAGGTGCTACTGCCCAACCACCCGAGCCACAGCTGCTGCAGCCAGAGCAAGAGACGCAGGACCAGTGGACTGTGCCGTTAACATCCCCGGGTCGAGCTCGACCACAACACTGGCTGCGCCATACAGCCCCCTTAGACGCTGCTGCCGCACCAGACGCTGCTGCACCTGACACTGGGCTTGCCAATGCCGCTACTGCCACCCGACCCGCAGCTACAGATGGGACCACCGCTGGCCGGGGGTTGGAGTACGAAGCATCCCAGGGCGGGAAACAGGAAAAGCCCCAGCGGGCTCGGTGCGTTTCGGGGAGAACTCCCCGCCAAGCCAGTGGTGGGAACCACCCACTCCTGATAGGGCCCTGGGTTGGGGCCCAGTGGAGAGGGTGGGCCTGGGCCCCCCTACCCCTTCTTCCCAGATCCCAGACTAGAAGCAGGTCCAGTGAAAGACTAGGCCTCAGGGCCTGTTTTCAAAGGACTAAGCCTCTGGGCCTGTGCATGAAAGAGGCATAAGGGATCTGTTGAAAAAGGCTTTCTTTCTCAACAGATCCCCTTCTAGACTGCCACTTTTTGCCGACAAAATGCTGAGTTGGCAAAACGCGGCGGCCATATTTATGCAAACTAGGCACAGGATATTTAAATCCCTGCCTCATTTGCAATGTCGACCTGCCTAATCTGCATCCCTCTGCCGACAGAGGGATGCAGTCTAGACATACCCTAGGTGTCGGGCTCGTCCCGCGCTGTAGATCAGGGAGTCGTCAGTAGTAGTCCAGCTGGACTGCGCATGTGCAGCAGGCGTCGGGCGCCATTCGCGCCAACTCTGCGTGCGCACAGTCCAGCTCCCACGTGTTCCTCCTAATCATCTACGGCTGAAGATGGAGTTCATTCTTCTCCTGCAATTCTAACAGAAAAGTTGTAAATAGTGTTAGTTTAGTAGTTCTAATTATTCCAGTTTAGTAATCCTAGTTGTTCTAGATAGTTATAGTTTAAAAAAAAATTTCCTCATAGTTAACTAGTCGCCTCAGAACGTAACGTGCCGGAATCCCCCGGCTTCAAAAAATGTGCAACATATCAAGACACGATGCCCACCTCGGATGGGCATTCGCAATGTATTAAGTGTTTGGGTGAAGGCCATATCCCTCAGAAATGCCAACACTGCGCCAAACTCATGGCGTGAGCCAAGCAAGACCACAAAATGCGGTTCAAGAAGCTCCTCTTTAATAATATCCTGTAACCGGCTGACTGACGCTTCTTGGCCTCCAGACACTCAGGCAACTGATAAGTGGGCCGCTCCAAGAGCAACTGGAGGGAGCTCTTCTCCACGCCGCCACTCTCTGTCTAAGCGGATCAGTGCAGCGGAAAAGCCGTGCACCTCGGGAATGGGCCTCTCCTATTGCCCGGATAAGCATAAGGCCACCTGCAGTACATTAGCACAGAGTTCTGCCCTTTCAGGGGAACAGGCACAGATAATTCCACTGACATCTAAAGCAGAGTCGGCACCGACAGCAACACCCAAAAGGTTGTCTATGCTGGTGCTGAGAACCACCACTGCACCGATGCCGAAGCCAGCACCGGTATGAACCCGGCACCAACAACGGCCCCAACACTGGATTTGCCGGCACCGATGTACCAAACCGCACTGACCACAGCACCAAGTGCGTGTGCACTTCCATCAGCACCAACATTGCCAGTACCGCCAACAGAACTGGAGCCACAAGTGCCACTACACCACCACCACCTCCCACAGGCACCGTCCAAGGCATTGCGCAAATCCAGGCGGATTATCACTCCCTCTCTTAGCCTGGAACTGGTGCCTTTTTTGCCTGAGCCTTCCTCCCCTGCTTCGCCACATTCAGTGTGTTCAGAGGCTGTGACCCATGGCAGCCCCATTCTACATCACTGCCACAACTCACCATGTTATTCTCCATCCCCATAGTGCTATCACTGGCACAGATCTGTACTATCCCCAAGGCATGCAAGAGGCAGATTTCGCTCTCCGAGATCACCCTCCCTTTCATCTTACTCCCACTACCACCATTCTACAAGGAGGTTATATTCCCCAAGGTATTCTCCAGATAGAAGTTACTACAGGCACCGTTATGAACAACATTGCTACGATCACCATTGCCCTTATTCAGCATGACGCACCTGTTCAAGATTGCCTCACTACCACTGTGCACACGCTCCCCGTGACATCATCAGTCCTCCTGCTACATCTGTGGTCACTGGACCCCATACCTCAACTGGGGATGTGCCCCCACTATCTCATCCTGACCTGGACACAGGTCACATATTGGAGCAGGACCAGCCACAAGGGGAATCCCCGACAGACCAATTATCCTCATCCCCAGACGAGGCGGTCTTTCCTGGTGACTGTTCATCCACTGATGATGCCTGCCAATTCCAAGACCTATTCGAGTGTGTGGTAGAATCCCAAGAGGCGCAGCTAACCAAAGTCCAGCAAAAACAGCACAGGCTTCTTAAAAATTTACAACCATCGCGAAAGTCAAAAGTTGCATTACCTCTGGATGATGCAATACTTGAAGTAGCTGATGAAATATGACAGACAGCTGCCTTGGCCCTTGCAACCAGCAAGAGGACAGACAAGAAGTACTTTGTTCCCTCTAAAGGCATGGAATTTTTATTTACGCACCCACAGCCTAATTCTCTGGTAATGGATGAAGCGCAGCAGAGGGCGAAGGTGCCCCAACATAAGGCCACCCCAGGGGACAAAGAAGGCAAACACCTAGACTTATTTGGTAGAAAGGTTTACTCATCGGCCACCCTAATGTTAAGGATGGCAAACTACGCTGCCCTCCTTTCTAACCATAATTTTGATAATTATACAAAACTGGTACCATTATTAGATCATCTCCCTGAAAGCAAACATGAGATATTAAAATCGGGGGTACAGGAGGGCTATACTGCCTCAAGGATGGCCTTGCAGATAGCGTTGGCGATCACTGACACAGCTGCAAGAACCACCGCCACATTAATGGTGATGCGCAGAGCGTCCTGGCTCCAACTGGCTGCAGTACCAAAAGAGCTACAATCAAAAGTAGAGGACTTGCCCTTCAACAGGCAAAGCTTATTTGCCGAGAAAACGGACCAGGTGCTCCATTCGGGCAAGGATTCAAGAACCACACTTAGGGCGTTCAGCATGTATACCCCGCCTTATTGGCACCGATATGTGCCATATTATCGTCAGAGGCCCTTCTCATACGGAGCATCTCGATTCAGACAATACAATCAACTATGACCTAGGCAGCGGCAGCGGTAGCAGAGGAGATAACCTCAAAATAACAGGGCGCTGAACCAAGAAAATAACCAGCAGCCCATTTGATGGCTTGGTCGGGGATCTGCAAACCATCCCTTTGGTGTACCATCCACACAAGTTGCACAAACTGTTTCATCATTGATTGAGATCATACCAGCATTGATGGTTTGCCATCACCACAGACAGATGGGTTCGCAAGCTAATTACATCAGGCTATGCAATCCATTCTCTTCTTTACCTCCCCCGTTCACCCCTTGCCTGTCCCTCTTCAGGGACCCCTCTCATGAGCCTCTCTTAAAAACAGAGGTTCTCCACCTGCTCACGACTGGCACTGTAGAGAGGTTGCCCGAACATTTCCGGAGCAAGGGATTCTATTCCCGATATTTCCTTACCCAGAAAAAGGAGGGTGGAGACGAATATTGGACCTCTGATGACTCAATCAATACCTTCGAAAGCACAGGTTCAGGATGGTGACACTGGCTTCCATCATTCATTCCAGCACTCAATGCAAGGGATTGGTTTGCATCCCTCAACTTACTGACACAGCTGCAAGGACCACCGCCACATCAATGGTGATGTGCAGAGCATCCTGGCTCCAACTGGCTGCATTACCAAAAGAGCTACAATCAAAAGTAGAGGACTTACCCTTTGACAGGCAAAGCTTATTTGCCGAGAAAACGGACCAGGTACTCTGTTCGGACAAGGATTCATACATCTGGCTCACAGACGTTTCCTCAGGTTCCTGGAAGGTGATGAACATTTTCAATACAGAGTTCTTCCTTTCAGCCTTTCGTCAGCGCCCAGAGTTTTCTCAAAGAAGTTAGCGGTAGTGGCCATGTATCTCCACTGACAAGGCATCGTAATATTCCTGTATTTGGATGATTGCCTAATCAAGGCGCCTACTCTGGAGGAGGCATCACAAGCGATCAACATCACACAAGATCTATTCAATGCTCTTGGGCTCCTAATCAATCTTGCAAAATCTTCCACGACTCCATTGCAATCCCTCGAGTTCATCGGAGCATGATTAGATTCTACCACCGCCAGGGCTTACCTGCCCCTATCCAGATTCCGGGTAATTCAAATTTTGTACAGATACTTTCCACGAGCCCCAAGACCTCGATACTTACCTGCCTAAGACTTATGGGTCATATGGCCGCCACCACATATGTGGTGCAGCACGCAAGGCTACACCTTGGATTTATCAACTAGGCAATCACGATCTTTACAGAACGGTGTCCGTCCCTCCTACGGTACGGGAATCCCTAACATGGTGGAGTACCCCCACAAACATGCTGGCCAGCATTCCTTTCCGTCATCCACAGCCCACGGTACAGATCACAACAGATGCATTCTTGCTGGTCTGGGGAGCCCACCTTGGAGATTACCAAATTCAAGGCTGATGGTCTGCTCGGGAGTCCCTCCAACACATCAGTTTCTTTGAGCTGAGAGCAGTAGTCAATGCCTGCACGCATTTCCTACCCAAATCCAAGGCTGCTCTATTCAAAGGGTGTGTCCATGGTATTATTGTTGAAACCATCTGGCAACCCTACTGACAAATTTTTATCTACCAGCTTCCAAACCTAACAGTGGCAAGAAAGTGGGTAGAAAGACAAAAGAATAGTACTGTTAATGGTAAAACACCTCTGTTGAAGCTTAGAACTGATTACAGCTGGGAAGTCACTAGGAGTGATTATCCCAAGGGAGCCACAATCATAATCTGTGAAAGTAGAGGTACCAGAGAAACTCAAAATGCCTGAATCAACATGCATATTGGTGGGTAATGTGCAAAAAAGTTCAGGCTCAGTTCTTCATGAGTTATATAGGAGTACAAGAGGATCTGTGACAATGCCTGTAAAATTGTTAAAAACAACAAATGGTCCTGCAGCACCTTAAACTACCAAAAAAATGTAGATAGTGTTTATGTTAGTCTCTAAGGTGCTGCAGGACCATTTTTTTTAAGTTTTTTTTTTTCAGTTAGAGACCAACATGGCTACCCCTCTGAGACTCTTATACATGTAAAATGATTGTTCACAGTGGCACAGTTGAGACCATAGAGTGCCCAATTTTTTGTGGATAACTTAATTACCAAAGTCAAATTCAAGTAATACCTGGCTGAAACTTCCATATAGCCCATTTCAAGAATAAATAATTGAAATAAAGTATGACTGTGAGACAAGTGGGTGAGGTAATAGCTTTTAATAGATGAACTGAAGTTTGTTGAATAAAGAGATTACTTCACTCAACTTGTCTCTGTAGTATCCTTAGACCGATACCTATAACAACACTGTGTATGCTTGAATAATTTACTTTGAAAAAGCAACTCAATTTATTGATTAGTTAGATTAGAATTACTCTTGTGGAATAAAATTAGAGATGGAGTATTTTCCAAAAATTTACTTTGGTGACCTAATCTTTTCCCTTTTTCAGTTCAGGTATCTTCATGTTTACTGGACTCAGTGTCACTTTCTGTAATCCTGATATAGTTCAAGTTGGGCAAAAATATCTGCTAGGCCTCTTCAACAGCTGTTGACTGTCTCCAAACTCCTACTTTAAATAATCCTACCAAACCATATCAATTTTCCATGTCAGCAGTCTGGTTTCACTTTTCTTTAAGCTGGAACCTATCCCATCTATGTGGCTCCATCCAGTGACAAAAAAAAGGTAAATCCCTTCTTGGTTTTAACTGTTTTTTCATCAAAGTGCAGAATTTGATGTTTTCCCTAGATATCTGGCCCAATTTGTGCAATTGGAAGCATTTCAGAGAACTCTACGCATAGAGTTCCTGAACTTCTATTTTTCTCCTCCCCCAGTCTACATTTAATTTCACGTTTTCCTCTCTTACACATCCCTATGTGAATGACACCAATATGAAATGATCTTGATGTCTCATGAGATTTGTTATCTTTGTACTTGGAAAGAATTACTACGCACCCAGTTGTCAATATGCTATTCATTGAATCTCTGTTTGTCTCTCATCTGTAATCATATCTGCTGAAATGATACTTAGGTATGAGGAATAATCTGCTGATCTCTTCCATTGGGGAAATGTAGGTCTCAAATAAGCGATTTTGTTCCTCCATTCCAAGTTGAATGCTTCTGGGATACAAATAAATGCCATGTATAGGTTTTTTTTCAAGCCTCTACAGTTTTCAGTGACACTTCAAAGATAGTGGTTTAACAAGATCATCAGCTATCATTTATAAAACAGTCAAAGATGTAATGGAAAAAATAAGGGCTGAAAAAAGCCATCTCAAATTGCTTTGAATTTATTTTTGTCTACTGCTGTTTCCATTAAGAAATTCAAATTGCTGTATCTAGAAGAGATTAAAGGGGGGGAAATAACCTCACCAGTTTTTGCTTTGTTTGATAGCATAGCCACTTCCACTGTTTTTCTGAAGGTTTGTTGCACTTATATTATTCTAGGTCATGAAATAACATTCATGCAGTGCTGTGGCCAGAGCCCACTCATATGCTCTTCCCTGGGTCCTACAACAGAGTGTTCATTAGAGGAGCAACTTCAAAGCCATAAAAGAAAAAGTAATGAGGTACAGAGGAAGAGAATGGAGGGAAGGATGGGCCTGAACACGTTTGTGCTGTTGCTTTCAAACCTGCAATCCCTCTCACTCTCCCCAAATCCATCCAAAATCTACCACTGTATGGATTAATCAGGATGCAGAAAAAACCATGGTTGCAGCCCTAGCTGAGCTAAGTTATGTGAGTCTGACTATTGTTTATACATTTTCTCCATGTCTGAACTTTAGGTGCTCCCTTTATACAGACCCCGTCATATTCCTTGAGTTAGCTGAAGATATACTTCACTTAAATATACTGCACTGAGATGTCTTTGTAATAAAATAAGAATAAGTTTATTAATAAAGAACAGATTTAAGTGATATAAAGCAAATACAAAAAAACCAACAACCCAGGTTTGGTTACAAACAAAACAAAATTTGATCTCTACTGTAAAATTTAATTTTAGTAAGTTATCTTTGCCTAAGCAGCTTTCTCACTTACATCCTCCCAGCCAAGAGACCCAACATTCACTGGCTCAGAGGGTGCTGTAACCTATGTCCTCCTAAGTGCTGGGTAATTAACATGTCTTTTTGATCTCTTTAGGTTTCCCCGAGTCTATTATCTCTGCCTAAAGAGACAGGAAGATTTCATAGGGGTGTGGACTCTGTCCCCCTGTGTGTTTACTAAGCTGCTGCTTGTTAGCTTGGTTGCTTTGTTTACCCTGTATATAAATGTACTTTCATTGTTCCTGTGTTTTTAATCAAGCCAGCCAGATATGGGAATCCATATTTCTTTGCTAATGCAGGCTCAATATATGCACTGCTTCCCAAACACATTTTAAAGAACACGCTTCCAGCACACATAAATAACTCTTTGTACACAACTCGTGCATGTGTATCACATTCATTCTGGAGGACAATTTACCAGTTTACATATGATACCTGGGGTGGGCAAAAGGGCCTCCGCGGGCCAGATCCAGCCCACCAAGCGGGTTGATCCAGCCCACGGAGGCCCTGCCACTTCCCCTGCTCCCTGGCCAATTAGGGTCTGGGGACAGGGGGAAGCACATGAAGTTTCCTCTGCCCTGCCAGGAGTGCGTGACTCCTAGCAGAGCAGGAGGAGATTTCACGTGCTCCCCCACTTCCAAGCCCTGATTGGCTTGGGGGCAGGGGGAACGCGCAAAGTTTTCTCCATCCTGCCCTCATGTTACAAGGAGTGTGTGGTGCTTAGAAGTGCCACATGCTCCTGGCAGGGTGGGAGGAGGCTTTGTGTGTTTCCCCCACCCCCAGGCAATCTGGGGGATAAAGGAAAGCGCGCGATATCTCCTCCCATTGCCAGAGGCATGGGTGCTGTGGGGGAACCTCTAAGGGGGGCAAAGATGCTCCCCCACCCCCAGACCAATCATGGTCTGTGGGTGGGGTAGCAGGGAAGTATTCCGGCTTTGTCCCTTTTGCTTGAGGTCCCTTCTGGTACGGCCCAGGGCCACTTCGAAAATTTCTGAAGTGTCGCCCGGAAAAAAAATTATTGCCCACCCCTGCCTTACATGATACCTTTTAGATAGATATTTTGACAACAGTGTGTTGGGGGTAGTGAGTGTATCAGGCCTGATATGAGTTACAATATAGCACACTCTTAGGGTCATACTACTTTTATTTTTTAAATATTTTTACAGCATGAATATCTGAAATAACTCAGGGCAGATAATTATGCTGAGAACTGTGCATACTGGTTAGATGGATTTTTTTAAAGTTTTATGTTCAATATTTATGAGTGTATAACTCAACTTAAATTAAGCATGTTTTGACATGTACTTGGTTACTGTGTAAGATTATGTACCATTAATAAATGTTGCAGAGAGTCTTGTTACAGTCATTTAACATCCTACATTTATTTTGTGGAGTCCATTGTTCTCCTGCTTTGTAGAACACTTGCAAAACCATCAAAGGCTTTTTTCTTCTTAACAAAAAAGCTGCCTTCTGCTAAAAGCTGCCCTCTTGTGGCTTCATTTTTTTTATCAGGTTTTTCACTTGAATTTTGAAGGATTGGAATGGCCTTAAATACATTTGCTAATTCATCCAAAGAAGTTTCATTCTCAGCTTCACTGGAATTGGCTCTGTTGCCAATTGTATTTCTTTCAACATTTTGTGACCCCTTATATGAACAATGTTTCACATTTTCATTTAGAAAGCTCTGAGGATTAGCTGGAAAACCTACATTCTCTTCCTTCTGATGATCAAGTTGTAAGTATTTTTCTTCATTTAAAATTGATTGCATTGTTTCAGAAGAGCTTGAATCTGTCCTAATATTGTGAAACTGCAGTTCTGCTGTACACAAGCTAGAATTGCCTTTATCTATTCCAGACAAAACTTCTTGTTCTGTGTGTGTATCACATTCCCCTTCATTAAAATCCCTTTGCATTCTTTGTGCACAAGACCCAGACATTTTCATATGCAGTTCTTGTTGCACTGATGAATCCTGTTTCTGTGTAATGTTTGAAACAGTTTTTTCATCTGTGCTTTCAGAATGAGACTGAAGAAATGGTTCCCTGTAATTCTTTAAGGAAGAACTCTGAGCTATATGATTTTTGGCTGTATTGATCTCAATAACATTTTCTTTTAGATCAGTGGGAATGGATCTGTCCGAATCCTGCATTAGAGTAGAAAATTCACAGAGCTTCAAATAAGTGCTGTTAGAAATATTCTCTGTATCTGGAGTAGATTTGGGAGAATAATTTAATGGTGGTAATGTTACACAATTCAAATTTATATTTTGTTTGCAGGCAGGGTTAGAAATTATATTTTGGGCTGGTGAATTTGGATTGGTAACATACTCAGTTTTACCAAGAACTTCACAACATGCAGGGTTGTTTGTATCTGAATCTGACAGGATTACATGATCAGCAAACTTTTCCGTATGAGATGTGTCAGATATATCAATCTGAGATGAATCCATATGAAGAACAGATGAATATGTTCCAGACCTGCGAGTGCCTGATCCAGAAAGTATAGCTGTTTCAGAATATGTTTCATTTTTATTTTCATGATTTTCCATAATATCTTGAAATCTAGTAGTAATGTTAGGGTTCTGTAGCAATGTGGTGAACTTGCCCGTACCACTTAACGTAATCATCTGCTCTGTTACGGACGGGTTGGTCAGATGATCATCACCAGCATTAGACTGCTCCAGCTCACTTTCTGTTAAAGAACTAGAATCACTCAGTGTGAATATAGATCCTTCTTCTATGGAATTGCTGTCACTAAACCTGTCCACTGGATTGTCTTCATTTCTAATATTTTCTTCTTTACAATCATACTCTTGAATACTAGCAGGAGAATGTTTCAGTGTTTGTTGGGTGTTTGAATAATCAATATTTGTATCATTTTCATAACTAAGAGGTAAAATTAAATTTTCACTGTCATTGAGCATATTTATGTTATCATTTACATCAAGCTCTTCTTCACAGTTATTCCTTTTGAACATCAATTGTTGAGTATTCAAGGGCTGACTATGGGAAGTCATTTGTCTCTTCAGCAGAGACTCTGCAATTTCAGACTGAAACAGATTAGATCCGTTGCTTACATCATTGTATTTAGAATACTGTGTATTTGTTTGTATTTGTGCTTCAGAAAATGGGAAGTTGGTTTCTCTTGCAAATGGTAAATCTAAATCTGAAGATTCAGCAGAGAGTGAGTAAGAGTCCATGATATATCTATCTGCTATAGAAGAGAACCTGCTTTTTCCTGAATTTTCATTAAAAAGGTATTTTAAATCTTCATGTGATGAATTGTCATTATTTGATAATTCTCTTTGAAAGGCTTTATTGCCATACTGGTGATCTGATACTGCAGAAAAAAATTCATCATCAATCTCTGTGTCTGCTTCATCAGCAGAATTAGTTGCTTGGTTATTCTGAGACACCTTTTCTTTTTCTACTTCAATATTGATACTGCTTTGATCTTGGTTTGTTTCTTCTGTACTTAGTGCAAGTACTCTGTTATGAAGGGCCTCCTTATGCAAGCTAGAAATATCCACAATGTGAGAGCCTACATTTTGTGAAGAGTTTCCACTACAAAAAGATAATTTTTGCTGCACCCTTATTTGTGTGTTTGCAGTGTTTTCTCTTGTCAGGGATTCAGCTGAAAATCCTTGATTAGAAAATGTATTTTCTGAAGCTGAGCTTTTCTTTCTGCATATTTGTCTCCAGATCCTGCAAATGTAAGGTCTAGTGAAAGCACCAAGACAAAAAGCACAAACAAATGTAATGACCACTGAGAGAGACACTGCCAAAGTGAAGTCTCCTTCTGTTCTTCCTTGTCTAATAACAGCATTGACATCTCTGGCATTTCTAACCAAAAATGATGAAAAATTTTGCTCCACATATATGTCATAGATGAGATATTTCATCTTCATTTGGTTACAAATACATGCATATAGCCCTTCTGCAGTTTTCCCAATATTGTATATTATTAAGTTTTTTATTTTGTTCTGTCTGATAGGAGGAAGCCAGTGGTCCTTGGAAATTCTGCCACTGGGTGTCCACTAATAGATTTCTTTATTCCCTGGAATAAGAAAGATCATTAAATACATATTAAAAAGGTAAATCTATTGCCCATTAAAGCTAAATAGTCTTCAGTGTAGTCATCATTTCTATGGAAACTATGATAATCTTTAACCATTTTAGATGCCATTAATTCTTAAATATTAAACAAAGCCCATATTTTACTTTATTCCACAATGCTCTGCTAATACCCTGCCACCTTTCTGTTAAACCATCATACTGACTCACCCACACTTCCAATTTGGACCATAGCCTTTCAAACTTCCATACTGTAAACACTAGAGGAAGAAATTACTAGAGTTAAATCAATATGCTTTTGATTCACAATGGAAATACTTTACTTTTGAGCCATATTATACATGCATATTTATAGCTGTATCTTTTTGACAATCACTTGAAACTTCATCTGGTGCAGAATGTGGCTGTTGGTTAATTACTGACATACCTTATTGTGAACCTGCTTATGCATCTGCTCCAGAACTTGTGTGGACTACTTCTTCATCTCAGGGTTAAAGTCAATGTATTGATTTTAATCAATAAATCCTTGATGGTTTGGGTCCTGCACATCTTATAGATAGCCTTTTAATTTGTACTAATCTTGGGAGTAGATACTGGCTGGCAAACCTGACATTTCCTATCCAGCCATCTGGAGTAAAACTTTTCAAAAGGAGGGTCCAAAAGCCTTCATTTTGCTTTCCTGTTAGTTTGTCAGAGCCAATCTTTGTTGAACTTTCAGGACCACTCCAATGTACTTGTTAATTGGGCCAAATTTTAGAAAGAGGGCTCAGTGGGAAAAGTCTTAGTCCTTATGGATGTTGTTGACATTGGGAGGGAGAGTGTGATAATGGGTCAAAAAGAATTTATTTACAAAGTAAATTATGTGTTAAAGCTTTGGGTAGCCACATTTATAAACTAAAATGTAAACTACCTTCTCCCCTTCACACAAGCTTTACAGACCTAAATAAAAACCCTCTTTCACTTTAACTAGTGAGAATAAAAACACCACAGTGTTTCCACTCATTATAAACAGTTCAGAAATACTGTCTCATAGTTATTACTCCAGTGAGGGTGGCAAAGCTTATTCTGCCTCCATCCTCCAAAATATGCACTAATTTATAATACACAACTCGTTCTTAACTTTGCAGCATGACTAATTTTACAATATAATGTTGAATAAAGATGTAGAATATGACATCAACAATTTAAAATAAATATTCAAATTTTTGAAACTTAAGTTCCAAAAAACAGTTTAATCACAGCATTCTTATGTTTTAATGTATCTGATATCTATTTATAGTACAACTATGCTTAATCAAGATTTTAGCTCAGGAACGGTTTCCTTTATTGTGAATGAAGTTTGATTATGGTTCTACCGTATGTATTTTACAGGAACTTAAAATGGAAGATGAATATAGTGATTGTTACACATACCACAGGTTTTATCCAAGCCACAGTCTAGCACAATTGTTTCTCTGATAGGGACAGCAATTTTCGTAAATGAAACGTTGTTTATAGGCATTTCACATTTTAAATGAAATGTTTTGAGAGACAGCAGAGGTTGTCACGAGTTGCTGATCGGTTTGCTGCATAAGATATTCCACTTTTTCCTCAACCATTCAGAAAGAAAACTAATGAAATGTTTGAAAGCAATGAGCCTGCAGTCACATATCCAGGGATTGTTTGATAAATCCACTTCTGATTGAAGTATGTGTAAGTCAATGAATATTGCTGGTAGAAGGGTTGTCATAGCATTGTTGCTGAGGTTCACAATGTATTTTTAAAAAAGTTACTCAAAGAGCTGTATAGAGCAAATGGCGACTAACTTTTGCAACATTAATAATAACATTTATTTTAATAAACCAGTTTTTACCAGACCAAAATGTGCTAAACATTTTTAAGGAAGCAGGAAAAATACCTTCAGAATATTCCAGATGTAATTGTACTACAACTTTGTTTATTAAGTGATTTCAAAGATATGGGAGATTCCAACATTAAGGTGCAAGAATGTAGGCTTTTCCTCACAAAAAATTAGGGCAGTATCCTTAGAACTCTTTCATCCTCAGTGTGACTGCTAGGGGCCTGGAAGCTTCATGTCTAACTTTCTTCCAAACTATAGAACTGGACCCCAGCTTTGGCAAAGAGGAATTTTATCCCGGTCAATGGTGTTAATTTCAGATACCTCAAAGGAAGGTAATTCTCTAGTATTTTCAAATCCTTCTTGATCCAACTGATGGATACTTTATGCTCTGAAGAATGAGTATTAAATAGCTAGGATTAAAATTATGGGTAATTATATATTAAAATAATTAATATCTATTTTAAGTTCACTATTGTAAATTTCAGAGTGCCTTTTTGCTTTTAGGGTGGGAGGAGAGAAATAAATAACACATACTAGGTTACCTTTCCCGCCTCATTATTTTATATATTTCTGTCACAGATCTTTCTTATGGGTCTCCTTTCCAAATCACATAATTTTGGTCTTTTAAAATCTCTTTACCCTCTTTAACTAAGAGCTTAATTCTGGACTACATGGCTTGTCCATGAAGTGGGTACATATGTATTTATGCTGTAAAAGCAGTGTTAAAATTCATCTATATGCTGGTCAATAGTAGGACCATGCACATTTCTCGTGTTCTTAACCTGCACCAGTTTCTATGTGTGTGTCTGTGCATGCTCAGTGAAGGATCCATATAGCAGGGAAATGGGACTAGGTGATCTGTTCTGAATGCCTGCTGCTGTGCACAAAGTGCCCAAAGCATTTTGCCTCCTGTTAAATTTAGTCAAAATTGCAAGAGATCCCATAAAGGATTCTCTTCTGATACCTGTTTTTCACTTAAATTAAAAGAAGCTATATAACACTCTGACTCGTTTAAATGATGCAACTATTGGTATTATTGAAATTGCGGTATAAGCACATGTCCTAATAAGGGTTAGGAAATATATAAAAGTGAAGTTAGCCTGTAAGAAAAGATGGAAAATCTTGCCTTTAAAAACTAGAATACTTACGAAGGTTTACAAGAAAAAATAATGTGAATATTTTACAACTTCCCCCATATAGCTATGGTTTAAAGCTGTTGTCACAGAACTGAGGATTTTTTTTGAGACCTACTCTATTTCCTTTAGATTAATTTTTACAATTGTATACTAATGACTGAATTAATACTGGATAAAAGTTATGATGCTTAATGTTCCTAACAAGTATTCTATACACACCATTTTCATTTGAAAAATTATAATGCCATATTTACAACCTGCAAGCTTTTAAGATTCTTGAAGGCATCAGGATGAATTTTGGTTATCTTGTTGGTCTGTAGGTAGATGTTCTTTAGCTGGGAACAGTTGTGAAAATCACTCTGATCAATCTGTGATATCTCATTGGATGACAGAGGCAGACTTTGTAAAGACTTCCCTAATCCTGAAAATACAAAAATAATTGTGTAACATACTTGCTTAACATACACTTAAAGCCCAAAGTGCTTTCTTAATCTTTCACCAATTTTGTCTGGTAATAAACTTTGTTATCAAGACGACAGAAAATCATTATTTTAATTGTTGGATAGTACAAATGGTTTCTATAGTCTTTTGTTTATCATGCATATTCTATTCAGCATTAGTCTTGTTTTCAAAAGGGTAGCAGAGTATCAATACCATTTTAATCTTTTTGGCAAATTAATAACATCTGAAATGTTCTTTTCAGTTTGTAAGTGCATAAAAGCAGTAAGATTACTTAATGCTGTAAAAAATATACATATTTGCCTTATCTTTCTTGCTGGCAGAAGTGCTCCAGGCTCCAACAGGGTTGTGTGAGCGAGCTCACTCCCCCTCCCTTACCTAGCCCTGCCTCCTGCCTGAGCAGGAGGGCCTAAGGCTATAACTTTATTAGCATAATGATTAATCTGGCCCTGGCTGTTAAGCTATACTCTATTCCAGTGTTTCTTAAACTTTTTAAGACAGAGGAACACCAAACAATATTTGTTTTTAATGAGAAACACCAAGGATTTTTTTGTAGAACAAAAAAAAAAAAAAATGTGGGGGGGGGGGAGGAGGGAGAGAGTTATTGAGGGGGAAGAAAAGGTTGGGGGGTAAGTTATTGGGGAAAAAATGTCACCTGCTTCTTTAAGAGCAGCCATTTTGAATTCTGTTGTTCTCTGCGGTACACCTCCAACTGCCTTTGTGGCACACGGGCGTGCTGTGGAACACAGTTTAAGAAACACTGCTCTGTATTCATATACAACTAGTGAATTAGCAGGATATGTCTATATGAACTGGAAATTACACTTCCCTCTGCACACATGCACACCAAGTCCCACTGAAAGTCCCTAGGATTTAGGCTCTTCCACATGCCTACATAACTTTTGAAAATGTTACCTTAGAGTTCATACAGAACATTGGGTCCCTATAGGAGAAAACTCTTGGGTTGGATTAGCTCAATCCCACCCACAGGAACCATTGTGAAAATTGGTTCCATTCCTACCCCGGTGCTGACTTGTCCATTCCTGTAGTAAAGTCAACCAAGTGTTGTCATTGGTATCAAAGGCTCTATCTTATTCATAATAATTAACATTAATCTTTGAACCTTTGTTCTTTTGATAGAGGAGTTCTTCAAACAGGAACTTGTGTAGTCTCCTTCCTGTGCTCACATGAGAAAAGCAAGGTTTTCAGAAATACCACCTCACTGTTGCTTTCAGACAGTGAAAGGGCAATAGCATAGGAGTTTTCTTAAACAATAGGCAGTGGAAGATTTTCCTGAGGAGGGACGTAACAGCTTTTAATGAAACTGGCACACTGTCTTCCTTAAGGAAAGCTTTAATGATGCTTCTAGCAGTAGACATGTGGCTTGCTCATGACTACTATCCACAAAGGACACGCAGTGACCTGTAAGGGATTTTTGACATGGTTAGTGTTGGTCTAACTATGCTCCCATTGAAGGTAGTGGAAATTTTACCATTCACTTGATTATTGACTTCAGTGAGAGCACTGTTAGCGCAACACTAAACAATGAACATCTGGCATCTTGTTGGATGTAACTGGCTAAAACTCAACCAGAGAAAAGTTGGAGAAGGCAATTGTCCCCTCCAGATATGGGGGGAGGTGTCTTCAGTGGAAATGACCAAATCACTCTGACTCTTATTTTTACAGGAACATAGAAAACTGTTCAGAGTAGGAAATGGTAACACTGTTCTTCAAGGCAAAAGCAGCTCTGCTATATCAGGTTATCACTTGAAAAGGTTTGGTTGAGCAAAACCTTCCGGATGATATATTGACAGTGCAGCATGTCAACCTGCAATCAACTCTGATGGGTTTCTATCCAGAAGATCTATAGGACAGTTATTTGGAATTCCCTGTACAACTTTATGAAGAACTTTGTTTGGCTACCTTCTTGAGGCCACGGTTACCTTAAAATCTTTTTCCAGTATAGTAAATGTCAGTTAGGGGTATGATTTTGTGTGTGTGTGTGTCTTTGTGGCATTGATGTCCTCACAAAAAACCTACAGTGGATGTTGTTATACTAGCATGAAAATGCATTTGCTGGTATTTTCACTTTTTGCCAGTATGTTTCTTTTCTAACACTTGTAAAGCTTTTCTAGGGTAGACTAGGGTTGTAAATGACTACTCAACTACGTGATAAGCAAATGCTTATTGGGTACACGAGTAGGAACTCAACTAGTTGCTTCCCCTCCCTCCTTGCTGCTTCTATCAGGGTGGCAACACAAGGTACACAAGCACAAGGCAGGGTGACTGCCTCTATCAGGGTGGGGAGCACAAGCCGGTGCTGGGGGGAATCGGCTTAAAAGCCGGTTCTCCCCAGAACTGTCTCTGTGGGGGAGTAGGGGAGGCAGAGAGCAGCAGGGAAAGAGTCCCACTCACACTGTCTGACTGCTGCTCCTCTCCCTTTGAAATGTACAAGAGCTGCCTGCAACTCTTGTACATTTCTAAGAAAGAGGCACAGAGGAAAACCCGTGCCAGCGGGGACTGTTTCCATCCCAACTGGTGAATGTTTCCGCTGCCTCTCTCCCTTTGAAATACACAAGAGCCAGGAGCAGCTCCTGTACATTTCAAAGGGCGAGGCGGAGTGGGATAGTGAGTGCCCCCCTTATCGACTAATAGAATAGTCGATGGAAATTCCATTGACTATTCGATTAGCTGATTAATCGAAATTTAACATCCCTGGTGTAGACTAGGCCTGTAACAAGAATTAATGTTTAGGCTCTCCTTCTACAAAACCTACTTATGAGACGAGAGATTCCCCAAGATTTTTTTAAAAAGTTGTTTCTGTTTATGGTGTATTTACCTTTTATTCCCTTCTACTTCCAATGATGTTTTGAATGTTCCAATACTGCTATTGTTTGCATGTTCATATCTATAGAGAGATGGTAGAGCAATTCAGGCTCCAGGCTAGTCAAGGCTGTTAAATATTGTGTGCAAGCTGCTGCTGAGTAAGTCTGAGAGAAGCCACACAGTGGCTCTTTAAGATAGAGAAAGCTGTGCTGCTCTGCAGAGATGGGGTACAGGGGGATGGGGACACACGAACTTCAGCACACCCCACTACCCTGCACAGCTAGCAGGAGAATCCTGGGAGCAGCTCAGCTCCAGTATGGAGCAAGGTGGGAGAAGGGGCAGCTGAACACATGCTGTCAGCTATAAGTATATATGCTCTGCTAATCAGCTGGGTGGGCTGGATTCGGACTGCAGGTCTGATTTTGCTCACCCCTGCTCTATACTCTGTGGTGTGTAGTATAGATTAAGGATGTTAAGGAGTAGTCGACTATCCAATAAGCAAATGTTCATCGGATAGTCAAGTCAACTAGTTGATTTCCCCTCCCTTGCTGCCTCTATCAGACAGAGGCTTCAAAGCGGGGGGGAGAGGGTACTTCAAAGCGGCAACGCTGCACAGCACCTGTACCGAGCTCCATGCGGTGCTGCATCTTTGAAACACCGAGGTGGCATTTCAAAGGGGCAGTGCCGTACAGCTGAGCATTTCAAACTGCGCAGAGCCCAGGATCAGCCGGGGAGTCCACAGCTGACCCCGGGCTTTGCGTGGCATTTCAAAGTGGCAGCACAGCATGGAGCCCAGGATCAGCAGGGGATTTCCGGGATCAGCAGGGGATCTCCCACTGGGGACTCTTGTACATTTCATAGATGGCACACCCGCGTGCAGCTAGGAGTCAGTGGGACTTCCTGCTGACCCCAGGCTGCATGCAGAGTTCCGCATTCCTCCTGCTGGGGCTTTTGTACATTTCAAAGGAGGAATGCGGAAGTGCCTGTTGAGTAGTCGATGGAAATTCCATTGATTACTCAACTAGTAAATTACCTGATATTTAACATCCTTAGTGTAAATATAGTCTTAGACTCTAAATATTGTAAATATGATTAGAAAAGTCTGTCCAAAAGCCACTCAAATGTATTCTCCCCGTCCTTCTTAGTTACTGGCTCTTGGCTTGAAATTGTGAGCTCTCTAGACTAGAGGCTGTTTGTGTCTGGTGTTTGGCGAATAAATATACAAAATGTTCTTCATCTCTTAAGGTAGTGAAGTTCCTCACCCCTCTCTACTGATGTTCTTGTGAATAAGATGCTGGACTGTAACTCAGGAGATCTGCATGTTGTTCCCAGCTTCCCCAAAGATTTGCCTTTGCTCTCTATCTATCAAATGGGAGACGATATGTACCTCACAGGGTGTTGACCACAGTCATTAATGTTTGAGGATATAGAAAAGCCTGTAAATCCTGTTATGATCTTTTGTGGATCAGGACATGTAAAATGGAATTAAAGGCGATTCAGATTTAAATAAACACAACTGATTAATTAAAACAATATACAAAATCATATATTGGAAGTCAATTCTTAGACTGCTACTCACCTTTTGGAATTGCATTAAGATTATTTCTCTCGATGGACAAGACTTTTAAAGAAGGAAGAAGATCATAAGTATTAACTTTTCTATATTTATCAGTCTAGTGTGCAGGTTTATGTAAATCCAGTATGATGTAGTGAATGATATTTCCACTCAGATTTAGTTTCCAAAAGTGGTAAATTTCTAAAGCTATTTAAAGACAGCTCAGAAATCTGGTTATTACTAAGATCCAGCTGTTTGATATTCCATTTTTTATCTCTCCAGTTAGACCACAGTAAGGTAGTAATATTATTATAACTTAAATTGATTATTGTTACTGTTTGTGATATGTTTGTGGGGATAGATTTTCCAGTGAAAGAACAATTCACCAAGAACTTCCCATCCCACCAGCAGTCAGAATTGTAATAGATACCAACACCAGTCTGCTGCGATCTGGTCTTTGACAATCCAGTAAAATTCAAGCAAAGGACCACAGCTATGACATTCACATAAGGATTTGCCATAATACCTAGAAATAAATATGTACAATTACAATAGAGGACAAAAGAAATATCAGAAAACCGTAAACATGTTACTTTAAAGAAAAAAAATCTCAATGCCAATTTGTATTAATCCTTCAATTTCATTAAGCGTCACAATTACTTTGCAAAATGCACATTTAGTCTGAAGTTGCTAAAAACTTACTTTCAAGTTTTCTTACTTTTCTCCCAGATGATCAGCCCATAGCGCAGTCACTCAGAAACTTGTGAACTACTAAATTCATGGACTTTTGAACTCCTATTTCCTCTATTGTATATACTTATCAGGGAGCAAAGTCTACTAGTCATATTCTGACACACCGCTGTGGAATGATTATCATGCTTCTAGTTAATAAAACACTTGTACAATCAATAAACTATAGTATTGTAAACTAAATTGAGTACATACTAACAATTTTAAAGGAGTCTAGATTTTTAGTAGATATTTATTTCACTTCAAAAACAAGGACTAAAACATTGTTTTACATATTGAAACAATAATTGTTAAACATGCTGAGAATAACTCTCCTCAAGAACACCACATTTTGAAAGTACATAATACTATTTTATACAGAGGCATGTAGTTTGTACTTTCAATATTCCTTGTACCTAGTTGTTAAATAAATACTAGTGCACACAAGAAATCCTCTACTTAAACAAAAACATCCAGAAAACATAAAAGGATGCAGTTAGCAGTTAAACCACAAATAATTGCACAACAAAGGGGATGTATGGCACCAATATATTTTCAATTGGCATAAACTTTATGGAAGAGTCATATATATTAAGAAAATTTAAAAATAATTAGCATGCAGCATACATATTGACCCTTATATGGATAAGGATTATTTTTGCTAGCTTTCCATTACAAATGGATATTTTAAACAAATCTAAAAACATAATTTAACACTACTACAGGTTTTTGAGACAAGTTCATTCAAACACTCTTTGCATGAAATACCTCAGTGAGAGGAACTCTGAATCCAGGTACTGTATACAATCCTATGGTCAGGCATGTAGCTAACCAAAGTTACCAATAACTATGTAAAGGCCACAATGTGCCCATAAAGATTTTCTACTTCTTAATCAAGGTAATATCATTTGATTAACAACTATTTTTATACAGAAAGTGCTGCTGAAAACTTTTTAAAATGAAACTTCTACATGTTGGACCTCCCTGGGGACCTGATAGGCTCTGGACAAGGGAGTTTACAGGACCAGGGAAGGTCAGGGCTCTCCTGTTGGACATTGGCCTTCAGGCTGGCTCACTTTCTGGCCATTAGTCCTGCTTCTGGCTCTCTGTGGCTGCCAGCTGGGCTGTGCTCTTGTCCCCATGGCAGCTGGGCTATGTTCCCAGCTCCTGGTTGCTGGTGGCTGCCAGGCTTGCTGGGCTGGGCTGTACTTCCAGCCTCTGGCGGTGGCCAGACTATACTGCTGGGCTGCATTCCAGGCCCCCAGCGGCTGCTGGGATGGCTCTGCTCCATTGCCAGCCCCCAATAGCTGCTGGCTGGGCTCCGATGCTAGCCCCTAGGGCTGCCAGACTCCCAACCAACAGCCGCTGGGGGGCTCTGGTCCATCAACATCTGTGGTCCTGTTGCTGGAGCAGAGAGTCTTGAACCAGAGAGGCTGAAGCCCACAGTATATCCGCCTGCCATTAACAATATATAGTGAAAATACTAAAAGCTTTTTCATTTTGGTTTTTTTTGCCATGTTGCAATAACCCAAAAATTCTATATGCTTAAAACAGCAAAGGAATTTGTGTGCTGAGGGAAATGTATACTTTAAAGAATATTAATACAGATAATAAACATACACTTCTGTAAAGCAGTTTAAGCTCCAAGAATGAAATGTGCTGTGTATTTGCAAAATGTTAACATTTATTTCGTATCTGAAGTGGGTGAGAATTACTTTCACTATTGTTTTTTTTAACTAAACCACTAGGCTGCGTCTACACTGGCATGATTTAGCGCAAATACTTTTAACTGAAAAGTTTTTTCCGTTAAAAGTATTTGGGCAAGAGAGTGTCTATACTGGCATGTGCCTTTGTGCAAAAGATTTGCTTTTGCACAAAAGCATCCGTGCCAGTGTGGATGCTTTCTTGCACGAGAAAGCTCCGATGGCCATTTTAGCCATCGGGCTTTCTTGCGCAAGAAATTGATATTACCTATTTACACTGGCCTCTTGCGCAAAAACACTTGCGCAAGAGGACTTATCCCTGAGTGGGAGCATCAGAGTATTTGCGCAAGAAGCACTGATTTCATACAGTAGAACATCAGTGTTCTTGTGCAAATACTTGCAGCCAGTGTAGACAGGCGGCAAGATTTTGTGCAAAAGTGGCTGCTTTTGCGCAAAATCTTGCCAATGTAGACACAGCCCTAGAGTAAAAATCATCTTGTTGTTGCCCTCATTCAACCTCATCCTATCCTTTCCCTCCTGTCTGACATGTTTAGTCATTGCATCATATCTAAACTAAGCCTCCAATCCCGCAACCAGCTCCATGTAGGTATATTCATGCAGAGTCCCACTGGCATCATAAGCTCTTTGTGGCAGGGACAACAATGATTTTCTGTGACATGCCTATTGCACCTTTGGGGACCATCAGGAAATAAAACAAGATTTGAACTTCTGAAAATATAAGTTCCACGTTCAGTAGAGACGTTAATATGTAACATTGGTACATCTACTAGTACTAGAAATGTATTGTGTAGTACAGCCTGTTGATAACTATTCCCAGGAAATCACTTGCATGGCCTCCATTATTAAGATCACTAGTGGTTATTAGAAAACACTATTTCAAACTAAAGGCAGTAAGTGTAACAGGCATACAATTAGCAAATTTATATTTTTACAGTGGAATACACGATTCTCTCCAAAAACAGCTGAGGGTTTTAATAAAAGCTGCCATTATTCTCTAAGTGCAAAGGTTTCATTAAGAGTGCATCTACATAGTAGGGCTTAACTCAAAATAAGCTATACAAATTGAGCTATGTCAATTGCGTAGCTTATTTTGAAATAGCTTACTTTGAGTTTTGGTGCTGTCTACATGGCACTTATTTCTAAATAGAGCAATCTTCTTCCTCCTTCCCTTATTCCTCATAAAATGAGGGTTACAGGAGTTGGAGTAATAAGTCCTCCAGCTTCACGGTATTTTGATATGTCGAAATAACTGCCGCATGGGTGGACACGGACTAAATTATTTCAAAATAATGCTAGTTATGCGAAATAATGTTGCGCTATGTCTACATTGGCAAGATTTTGTACAAATACTTTTAACGCAAGAGTTTTTGCGTTAAAGTATTTGCGCAAGAGACCATCTACACTGGCATGTGCTTTTGCACAAGAGATGTGCTTTTGTGCAAAAGTATCCGTGCCAGTGTAGACGCTCTCTTGCGCAAGAAAGCTCCGATGGCCATTTTAGCCATCAGGCTTTCTTGCACAATAAATTCCTGTTGCCTGTCTACACTGGCCTCTTGCACAAGAACAGTTGCGCAAGAGGGCTTATTCCTGAGCAGGACATCATAGTTCTTGCGCAAGAAGCACTGATTTCACACATTCGAACGTCAGTGTTCTTGTGCAAGAACTCCCCGCCAGTGTAGACAGGCAAAATCATGCCAATGTAGACACAGCCTTGCTGTGTAGACATACCCTAAAACTCCAATTCATCATAAGAACCTGCATAAGTTTAAGCATGTGTTAGTCTTACTGATGTTAAAATTTGACAGATGTGTCCATACCATGCAGAATTGGGACCTAAATTACTATCATATTTAGATCATTTGCTCAATTCAGAATTTAAACACCAGGTTACTTAGTAACAAGTGTGCATTTCTAGTCCTTGTAAATAGCTGCACTTTTTTAATTTAGAAAAGTAATGGTCTCAAACACTATGGCTTACAATAGTGTTATATAAGTGTTCTGAATCCTCATCTATAGAATACAATAGAATATTTCTTAAGGCACACAAAATAAAATTGGGTTCCCCTATTATAGTAGAGGAAACCTAATATAAAAATAGCATGGAAACACATTACAGCAGCATAAATAAAATATTTTATAAATACCTTATATAATTTAAACAGAGCATAACTAGGCTGTGCTTAGATATAATGCTGGGAGTTAAAGAAAATTCTGATAAACCAGATTTCAGTATTGCCAACTAAGTACTTCAAAGATAAATGCATAGCTGAAGCAATTGGAAATGAAAAGGAATTCTGCTGTAGGCTCTTCTGTTCACATATGGTAGAACTGCATATCATATACATATTTAGAGAAATGGTCAATATGCAAGCTAGTATGACATGGGATTTTCCCATACATCTATATCAGTTCATTGGCCTTCTATTGATACAGCTATTCCAAGTAGAAGAGTTGATTCCATTCACAATTTTTTAAATAGATACTTAATGGTTTTCTATTGCCTCCTATCAATTTCTTCTCTAAGCATCTGGTTGAATAAAATATGGCACATCCTTACAAAGAAGCAACTTAGTTTCCTAAAGAAAAATAATCATATCTTCACAGCTGGGCAGCAGCTAGCTATCCACCCTCTTTACTGAGTCAAATCACAGGTATGTTCTGAAGCAAGGAAGACTATTATCCTTTTGATATCTATTAAAAGTGTTTTGTTGCAACTTTTGTTTCTATAGCCTGGTTAACACTACATGCAGGAGCGGCCTGAGACTGGCTGCGGCAGCTGATGCCTCAGGCAGAACACGGAATCAGCGCCCCCGCCTGCACAGCCTCAATGTGGTGACGTCATTATCGGGCGCCCCATGATGTCATCATCGGGTGCTGGCCAAGTTGGTCTATAGCCATGGGCCACCCCGACTACATGAGAAGGTTGAAGTAAGTTACGCAATTCCAGCTATGTAAATTACATAGCTGGAGTCGACATACCTTACATCACGTTTCTGTGCCATCCACACACTGGGAAGCTGACAGTAGCAAATGCTCCCATCAACTTTCCTTATTCCTCCTGAGGAGCAGAAGTGCTGGCATTGAAGGGAACACCCTCTGAATTCAATCTAGAGGGCCATCACTAGACCTGCTAAATCGAACCAGAAAGATCGAGTGGCAGCATCAATCTTCCATGAAGTGTAGACATGCCCTACGTGACTAGTGTAGTAGTTCAGCTTTCTGTATTAACTCTATATTTACTACTACATGATCATTTATTTGAATACATGCTGCTCTGCTCTGCTCAAAAAAGAGGCTTTTCAAAGCAGAATACAAGCTTTTAAATATCAGAGCATATACAATAACCGATTGCCCGTTCTGCCTAAAATGTTGGGCACAGATTTTTCTCAAAGTCTTCTTAAGGATCAAATATGTTAGCATATCTTTGTTTCTAGTTAAATTAAAATAATCAAAAGAAATCGTCAAGAGTTCATCTTAAAATTTCAACAGTTAATATGCATCAACTGCAAATAAAAACTGAATCTACTTGACTAAAGATTTCACTGCATTTACAGTTTTGGATGCAAAAACAGGGCTAGCTTTCAATGTGTAAATATGGTTATTTGGAGATGGAGAAAAGACTACTTTAGATGTCAGGCACAGATTGTCACTACAAAGCAGTTATTTGGATGACTGACCTTGACGTCACACTAAATAATTACTAGTGCTTAAAATGAAGGTCTGGTTGAGAGTGGGCTGAAAATAATCATAAAATACATCTATATAAAAGAAGCCACATTATTCTTTGGCTCCTTCTTATAGAATTTATCTCTAAAGAACTGGAAAGATCCTTCCCAATTGTTCCTTTGTGGTTGAGTTCCTAGTATCCCCCCAGAGCATATTTCCAATGAAGCCATGCTGCCAGGGATTTCTTCTTACTAAAGTTATCCCACAGTGTGCTTCTTAACGGATAATCTGCACAACACCAAAAGGGCTCTGTGGAACAACGTGCATCCTCACAATTCTGTATCTCACCCAGATTTCCAGAAACTTCAATTTAGTAAAGTACGTGAACAAGGATGAAGTATATGCTTAAGTATCTTGCTAAATCAGATCCATTATTATGATACTCTATTGTAAATACTGAAATTATGTAACAAACATAAAAACGTGCTAAAAATGTTATGTAATAAAACATAATAAACTGTCGTAAAAACAGAAATAAATGGCATGCAATTGTTTTATACACACACGTAAAAATGTAAATGAACTTTCTTCATGACTCCTCTTGTTCCAGTGCTTTGTGTTTAGTGTGTGGTTCCACAAGGGTTGACTGAGGTTTGACAACCCATGTTGCGGGTCTTCACTTCAACTCGGAATAGAGTTCCATCTGCACACATACAGAGCTTGTAGCGCAGCCAGTCAACATTATTAAACTTTTCCCCATAAGAGTTTGGCAGTCGAGATGTGCTGAGCATTACAGTTCCATTTAAGATAATGCTGTTTTCCTAATAAAATAATAATTATATAATTATCACCTAGAAGAAGGTATTTCTTTCTAAAAGAATGTAAACTTAATAGCTTATTTTCAAAGTTATTCTAAAGATAACAGAGAGGTTATTTTGTTTCCATCTTAAGTCCTTGCATAACAATTTTATTTAAAAAAAATCACTATTGAATGTAGTGCTCACACATCTCAGTTCTGACCCTCAACATATCTTGCTACTCTACTCATAGGCCAATATGATCAGGCTACTAATTTTGTGATAATTATATTTGTGATGCACAATACAACGAGCTTGCCAAACTGACTTATAAACCACATAAATTAGACTTTAATCATCAATTTTCTAAAATCTTCTATTTTTTCCTTAACCTCTTCTCCACCTCACACTGACCACATCATTAACATATAAAAGAGCAGTGTATGAAATAATTACTCAAAGTTTTTGAGTCACCAATTTAAAAGATGAAAAATTGTAACGTGTTTTTATAGTACTAGAAATTAATAAAATTAAATTGAATGCTACTAAACTATATTTTTATGTCAATTTACAGATTTGAATACATCAAAAAAATTAAGCCGATTTTTTTTCTTGTTTTAACATGGATCTATTAGAAATCATTTTCTCAGTTTAAAATACTTACTGCCTTTAGCACCATATCACCACCCATACGAAACTCAATGGTCTTGCCCATGATAAAAACTCCCTCATTTCCACGAACAATGGCACGGCCATCAACCTTTATATTTAGGTCACTGGTGGCATTGCTGGTAATCTTAAACAGGAAAAAATATGCAAGAATCAAATAATGGTGGATCTAGTTTTAAAAAGTTCCATTTTACTTATCTTTAAGTAGATTTGTTAAATTAATTTCACATTACTAAAATGAGGAACATGGTTATATTCAAATTAACACATTTAATGCATATTGCATACCCCTCTCCCAACGTCTTTAAAGCATCCACAGTTTTTTATTGCTCTGAACAAATCAGTCATATATAGAAGCAAAGATTATTTATCCTAGAAAATTTCTGTCACAGTAAAAAGTTTAACTTCCTAGGCTGTCACCTGACTTAAACCTAGCCAAGTGATATGCAAGTGTAAGTACAATAGGAATTTCAACAATTAATGCTAGAGAATTAGAGGAACACATAAGTAGTTTAGGTGCCAAATTTAACCTACTTTATAAGTCTTATTTTGAAAAGTGACTACAGGCAGTCCCCGAGTTACGCGGATCCGACTTACGTCAGATCCACAGTTATGAATGGGGCCCGTCTCCCTGGTCTCCAGCAGACCAGGGAGAGGAAGCAAAGTGGCGGAGCACGCGGGCAGCGGACAGCCCAGACGCGTCTGGGCTGTACGCTGCCCGCGTGCTCCTTGGCTTTGATCTGCTTTGCTCCCCGTCTCCCTGGTCTGCAGACCAGGGGGACGGGGAGCAAAGCCGCGGAGCACGCGGGCAGCGGACAGCCCAGACGCATCTGGGCTGTCCGCTGCCCGCGTGCTCCGCGGCTTTGCTCTGCTTTGCTCCCCGTCTCCCTGGTCTGCAGACAGGGAGCAAAGCAGAGCAAAGCCGCGGAGCACGCGGGCAGCCCAGACGCGGCTTTGCTCCCCGCCCCCCTGGTCTGCAGACCAGGGAGAGGGGGAGCAAAGCAGAGCAAAGCCGCGGAGCCCGAGGGCAGCAGTACAGCCACGGCACGTTTGGGCTGTCCCGCTGCCCCCGTGGTCCGCGGCTTTGCTCCGGACGCCTGTGGTACAGCAGCTGGGGCGCTGCAGGTTGGTCCCGTAGCGCCGCTCTGGGCGCTACTGGACCAACCCGGCAGCACCCCAGCTGCTCTGCCCCAGGCGTCCTGATTCAGCCACTGCTGGTCAGTTTCAGCAGCGGCTGAATCAGGACGCCTGGGGCAGAGCAGCTTGGGTGCTGCTGGATTGGTCCAGTAGCGCCGAGGAGCGGCGGCGCTACTGGACCAACCCAGCAGCACCCCAGCTGCTCTGCCCCAGGCGTCCCCAAGTCGGCCGCTGCTGAAACTGACCAGTGGCTGACTACAGGAAGCCCCTACCCCGAGCTTCCTGGAATCAGCCGCTGATCAGTTTCAGCAGCAGCTGACTTGGGGATGCCTGGGGTTCTTAAGTTGAATCTGTATGTAAGTCAGAACTGGCGTCCAGATTCAGCCGCTGTTGAAACTGATCAGTTTCAGCAGTGGCTGAATCTGGACGCCAGTTCCGACTTACATACAGATTCAACTTAAGAACAAACCTACAGTCCCTATCTTGTACGTAACCCGGGGACTGCCTGTATATTAAAAATGGTGGTTCTTTACCCATCAGATCTGTTCCTTTTTGTATTCAGAGTCATATCTGTTTACTTTATGTAAAAAAAAAAGTTTAATTTTTATTCCTGTTCTGCAGATTAAATATCACTGAGAGAATGAGCTGGTTTATATTCCTTCTTGCATATTATCAACAGAATTGTACATTAAATTTAAGTACACATCCAGTTACCCATGTAAACCTTCTTGAGGCAATGGGGTTGTACAGCTGTGACTAATCTTAATGCAGCCTGCAGAACCTTTTACAGATGGTTATGTACAAGAAAGAAATCTCAGAACCTGACTTTCAGATCCTATGCTGAATTTGTATAGCTGGCAATAGGAAAAATTCATATTTTTTATTAGTAAATGGGGCTTATTTGATCTCGAAGTCAAACTGACAAACATGGAACCCTACAATGACAATGTTGTTCACTTATCAGTTTAACTGAAAATTAAAAATTCTTATAATATGCTGGAAAGTGTCATCTGACTTCTGAACATCTAGTTATAACAAATCTATTGTCAAGAAAAATAAAGCAACAGGCACAGGTTGTATGTGTGCATACTTACTGTATTTTCTTTTAAAGAACTGAGCTTTTAAAAAAAAATCTGAATTTCTCCACAGCCACTGCAATATTAATTATATAACAAGCTATGTTGGGACCTGTTAGCTGTAAAAAGATCAATCCTGGTGAATGAACAAACAGGAAAATTCCAATGGCAAACAAAAATAAATGTGGTTATTCTGGTCTTGGTATGTTGAGATAAATTAAAAGGCTGTAACTAACAGTCCTAACTGATTCTCTTACTTGTAACAGCATATAGATTGAAGAACATTTTATAACTTTTCTATAGAATTTTACTGTTTACATTTTGCAACAGTTATTTCATGATAAAACACACTGCATTCCTACTTTGCAACAAAAGACAATTCCATAGTTAGCCTCTATATAAAAGAAAATTGATCTATTAAAATAGTGTATACCCTCTCTGTAGATGCCTTCTGTACATTCAAAGTTTTCACTCCATTTGGCAAATGAAACTCATGAGTCTCATAGTCTGTGCTGAACAAAGTATTTTGTGTCCTTGGGTCAACAAATTCCATCCCAATATCACTGGTAATTGAAGTTTTGTCTTTTTCAACACTGAGTTTTGTTGTTCCTTGTTGAAATACAATCTGCAAAAACCAAATCATTAAAATTATTTTAAAACATGACAAATATTTCTACTACAGTTACAATAAATAAAAAATTTGCATTTCCTCCATATTGTTAAGCACGTGTTCCACTTCTGTAACTTACAGGTTGGTTATTTCCCGTTATAACTAAATCTTCATTACGCCTGCCTCCTACTGTGCTTTTATATAATGGATGTATAATTCCCATGTCAGATACTTGTTTAAAACGTAGTAAGCCGCTGTCATGAAATTCCATGCTGTCACAACCATTTGGTCCAATTCGAATTACAGCCCAGATGACAAGTGTGATCTAAAACAGTAATACAAACATTGTTTCATATTTATGGTAATACCACAGATGCAGGAAAAAGAGTGGTCAAAATACTTTTTTATAATAAGGACTAGTTTTAGTCATTACATTTTAAAATAACTACAAGCATACAAATTATTTAAGTGCTAGAGATTTTAACAATGGGTGTGAAAGGAAATAGGTAAGAAATATTTTCCTTTGCTTTACAGATTGTACCTCTATAATCCAGGACACTCTGCTCTGGCAACATCCATGATCCATGGACTACAGAGCCCCGGATGGCCAGGTTTAGAAGCTGGGTTGGTGGTAGGGGGTGCAGCTCTAGTGGTAGCTGGGCCGGCGTGGTGTGGAGAGCAGGGCTCGTGTCAGGGAACGCAACCCCACCTGGCCAGAGGCAGCGGATCAACAGGGGCTGGCAGCACAGTCCCAGCCAGGCTGGCATAGCCCCACCTGGGCCAGAGGCAGCAGGGCTGGTGCCCGAGAACACAGCTGGGACTGGAACCCAGATGTGCAGTCTGCACCAGTGACAAGAGTGCAGCTCTAGCTGGAGTCAGTGCACTGGGGAGCGTAGCCCGGGCCCTGGGTGGGAAGCGCAGACCCACCAGGGCTCAGAGCAGCAGTCCTGTACCGAGGAACAGGGAGAATCTTCCCTAGTATGGAAAACTCCATCATTTGGGACCCTTCAGGTCCTGAACCAGGGAGGTTCCATCTGTACTATGGTTATGCTGTCTTTCTGCTGAAAACATTAACATGCAATTAGTCACAATATACAGTTATTTTTAAATCCACCTGAAATATGCTCTAAAATAGTTTGAAAATTTTTATAAAAACCTATATTCTCCCCAAACATTAAATTTTTGAAATTAAGTAATGTGCTTGATAATTTGAGCCATCTTCCTGTTTGAGGTAATGGCTGTACCCTAAGCTAAATAAACTCAAGGGGAAAGGTGTTTGTTAACCCAGAACATGGTCAATCTTGAATTAATAGAAAGGACCCTTCAGTACTGAGGTATACTGCAGGGATGGGCAAGAGGCTGCCAGTGGGCTATATCCAGCCTACCAAGCCACTGGATTCGGCCTGCAGCTACCTCACTAAGATCCTTAAGCACAGCGCAGCGACAGCCGCTTTAAATGTGGCTGCTCTATTCTGGGAGCAAGGAGGGAGGCTTTGTGCTCTGTCCTGCCCCTCAGCAGAATCTCTCAGCTCCCACTGGCCAGTTTCTGACCAATAGTGGCTGAGAGATTTTGCTGGCAGCAGGGACAGCCAACAAAGCCTCCTCTCTCCCTCCCGCTCCTTCACCCTGATAGGAGCAGATCCATGTGGAGCAGCTTGTGACTGCAGCCTTCAGGTTCCTACAGGGCTGCTGACTGGGAGCTGCCTAGGTAAGCACTCCCCAGCCAGAGCCTGTCTCTGGCACACTCTGGCTTTCTCCTTCCCTCCAACTACCTGCCCCAAGCTACCACCCAAAGTCTCTGTATCCCTTTCCCCCAGGTTACAACTACTTCCCAGACTCTGTGCCCTCTCCTACACCCTTCCTCCAGGCCAGAATCCTCTCTGGTACCCATATCCCCTCCCTGATCCTGCACCCCATTCCCCTGCCCCAAGTTATTATCCAAACCTTCTGCACCCCCTTCACCCAGGTCACAACTCCTTCCCAGACTCTGCACCCCCGCCTAGAGACCCTCTCTTAGGCCAGAACCCATACCCCCTCCTTGACCCTGCATCCCGTTCTCCTGTCCCAGATCACAGCTCTCAACTTCACCCAAACTCCACACCCCCTCCTGCACCCCAGTTGCCTAGCCCAAGCTCCCTTCTGCACCCTCTGTCCCAGACCCTAAACCCCCTCAGTAGAAATGCAGCCCTTAACCACTTGCCAAAATCTTGGAGTGGCACCCGATTAAAATTTATTGCCCACCCCTGGTATACTGAAATGCCTAACTACGAGAAATAATTTATTATTTGAAGGAAATAAGAAGCAAAGGTGGGTATTAAAATTGTTTATTTTAGTAATCGTGTAGCCACAGCAATTTTTAGTGGTTACATGGTTACTAAAATGCTCTTCCCTCAGGGGCAGGGCCAGCAGCCAGTGCGCTCCCAGCGCTGCTCCTAGGGAGCCTCCTGCAACCTTGCCCTACTGCCTCTATATCGAAGGCAGCAGCACAGGATGGCAGCAGTCTCTGCCTGTGGGGAACCCGAGCTCCCCATGGACAGAGGCTGCTCCTGCATTCCACAGGGGCTGCTGCTGCCCCACACTGTATCAGAGGCAACAGCGCAGAGCGGCAAACCCCAGCTCCCCACATGGACCAGCTCCCGCCTGCCATCCCACGCTCTATCAGAGGCTCCAGGGAGGGGTGGCGGGCAGCTCCCCTGAATGCTCTTTGTTTAAAACTCAGACCAATGGGCTGGGATTGAGCCATTCTGCCAGTCTGAGTTTAAAACGCAGAGCATGCCCAGGAAGCAGAGGGTTGCTGCAGTTAACTGGGACTGTTAACTGATAAGCAACACTTATTGGTTAAACAGTTAGCCAGCTAGCCGCTAATATCCCTAATTAAAATAATGACTTACAGTAGCAAATCAGAGTGCAGATTGTACAGGATGATTTCTGAAAACTAATGGACAGTTCAGTTGTGACTATATAGCTTTCCTGTGATCCTGATGGCTTGAAATCACTTCATTAGATACAATAAGAATAACTGTATTGAAATGTTGCACTGGTGATATTTTGCATTGTTTCTCATGTACAGCTCTGACTGGGGAATAACCAAAGAATTCCTGTTCCTGATTAATAATAGAGGCATAGGCTCTGTTGTATAAGTGATACAGGTGGTCTCTTAGATGAGAATATGTAAAAATAAGATTTAGAGTTTAAGCTCTTTATGGCAGGAACATTATCTTTTTAGTCTCCGTAACACACCTTGGAATGTTTTGATGCCATTTTAATAACAGACAACTCTGGAAAGAAATACAGCAAATGGAGAAAAAAAATCATTGCTCTATTTAGTCATACTAAGAAAAAGACAAAAAAATAGAGACTTCTTGCTACTAAAAAACCAACAACAAAACACTTTGAAATCATTTGTTGATGCTACAAATAAGCAGGAAAGGCAGGGGAAAAAATCATCACCCTTAATACACTTTAAGATTTGCTTTCTAGAATATTCTGACCTATGCTAAAGAAGGTTTATATTTAATACTCAAAATTAAAACAAGCGTGGCCAAATGTCTCTTCTAGCCTAAGTATTATACTCACAATCAAATTGATGACAGCCAAAATAAAAAGGAGAACAATCACACAAATGGCCAAGTTGCCTTTCCTCCCCCGTAAGCCTGTTTTATGGAGACGGTCTTCATCAATTGGAATGTATCCAGCCTTAAAGTTACTGTTGTGTTCTTTATTAACGTTTCTCCGTTCCACAGCCTTCTCACGCATAGACTTTTTCACAGGGCCATTAGAACTTTGCTACAGCATAACACAAAGCAAATGATTATTTTGCAGGTAAATTTTGATTATAACAAAAGTAAGAGTTTGAACCAGTGGAATATTTGTCTGCTATTCCAATGTGTAGTTTGTCTGTTTTTAAGAAACACTAATAAGGAGGTACTTTATTAAAAATAGAGGAATTATTTATAATTGTTTTAAAGTATTTATAAATCAGTGACTCTGTGTAGTAACTAATTACATTTCAGTTGTAAAGAATTTAATTGCATATTTCTATTTTGGAATTGATACAAGATATTCTCTGTATAACTGGATTATTCGTAATCTCGCAAACATTTATTTTTAGTCTCCTATGAACTAATGTATGAGTCTCACAGTGGTTTTATTTATGTAATGGTAAAAGCCATAACATTGTTTCTCTATTTAAATTGTCTCTCTATATTTACATTTTAAAGGGACGCTGATTTAAAAAAAATACTACTTCAAAATTTGTTCACTATGTACAGATAACAACTAAAATTACTCCAACTGAAAGAATAGACAAAACATCTTTCAAATTTTTTATTGTGTGCATTTGACAGCATTTTGTGCATAGTTAATTTTCTCATTTCTGAGGATCTTTTGCTTCAGGAATAGGAAAGAGAAAAAATACTGTAAAACCACAAATTGGCAAGGAGACTCTTGGGCACATATAGTAACTATAGTTTGACAATGTTTTTAACTTATTGGATCTCAATGTGACAGTAACCCTTTCATTGATATTACTGAGGGCAAATTAACAAGTAGCAGATACTTTCATAGAAAGGTTTCAGAGAGGTAGCCATGTTAGTCTGTTTCAGGCAAAACCAGGAGTCCAATGGCACTTTAAAAGACTTAACCAATTTATAAGGGTATTAGAGCATTAGGTCTAAGTATGGGAGTCCTAAAACCCTTCCACTTTCTATCCCTAAGAATACTTTTCAATGAAAAAACATCAAGGAGTCTGGTGCCACTTTAAACACTAACAAATAAATTTAGTGCACTGGAGCTTTCCAGAGTAAGGATGTTAAATTTAGTCAATAAGCAAGGGAGCCACAGTGGGGTTAGCTCCAGCCCTGGGAGCTAACCCCACTGCAACTCTGCCTTTTAAAAGGTTAAAGTGCAGCAAGAGGGACCCAGCGTGAACTGGAACAGCTGGTTCCCAGCTCAGGTAGAGTCCCCTTCCCCCCCCCCCCCCCCGCTGGAGCCAATACATGCAGGGGATTACTCCACGGATCTGTCTCCGCGCCCCATACCCCAGCCTCCTACAGAAGCATCGGGGGGGGGGGGGGGAGAGGAGAGGGGGAGCTGGTGGGGAGGGAGGCAGCTTAAAAGAGGTGGCAGGGGAGGCTGCCAAAAAGCAGCCTTGGTCTGCAGTGGGGGTCCAAGCTCCACAGCTGACCCTGGGTTCCAGGCTGTGTGCCAGCTTTGAAATGTTCAAGGGTCCCCAACGGAAGCTCTTGTGCATGTCAAAGAAGAAGTCTGGGGCCAGTGTGGGGACTCTGAGTTCACCACTGACTCAGGCTCAAAGTGGTGCTTCTGCTTTGAAATGCTCAAGAGCTCCTGCTGGGCTACCCTTCCTCTCGCCAGGTTCCCACCAGGGTGCGACCAGCTGTCAGGCTCTCTCAGCCCCCAGGCGGAAAAGGCGGCTCCAGGCTGGCTCCCCGGGCTGGCCTGACACCTCGGGTCCCCAAGCTGCCCCGGCTGGTTGGTCCCAGGGATGGTACCAGCATAGCCACCTGGGAGGGAAGTGCCCGCATGGAGGCCGGAGTCAGTAGGATTGCCAAGTATCTGGTTTTCACCCGGACAGTCTGGTATTTGTGGCCCCTGTCCAGTATTTTCTGTTTTTTTAACCGGACATGTAAAATGTCTGGTATTTTCTGTTTTTCTCGGATGGAAGGCCTGTGGGGCCATTCTTCCCCTGCTGTGTCTGGTGGGAGGCATGGGGATTTAAAGGGGCAATGACTTTTTTTTCCTTTGCTCAACAAATTTGGTCCCATTTGTTTGTTTTTTCTCAACCAGTTTTCTTCCCTGCCATATTTGGGATTTTTTGTGAAAGTATCTGGCAACCCTAGGAGTCAGTGGGACTTCCCGCAGGCCCTGGGCTCCACGTGGCATTCCAACTTTGAAATACTTAGGAGCCTCCACTGGGGCTCTTGTATATTTCAAAGGCGGAATGCACAAGTGCTTACCAACTATTCACTTAAGCAAATTAATCGCTACTTAACATCCCTATACTAAAGCAGCAAAAATGACAAACATGATTTTAAAATATCATTGTTACTAACTGAAAGCATTAAAAAAATCAAGTCATGTCCTGCAAAATCATGACATTTAAAAAAGTTAATTATTAAGTTAATTTTCATTTCAAAAGAAAAAAAACTAAGATTCTCAGGAAGTCACAAGATTTTAGAAGTATGGAGTTTTACCAAAACACCTATGGCAATTGTACAGTTGTCAGGCTCTCTCAGCCCCCAGGCTCCCAAGACAGCCCTATGGCTCTAGCCCTATGGCTCCCAAAATAGGGGAGAGACAAGGTGGTTCTTCAGGTCACCTAAAGAAAAGCAGATCGCTGTTAAGGCAGAAAGGCAAACTTGGCCCTGCTATGAACGAAAGATGGTCCAAAAAAAGATTTTACCTCATCCACCCTGACAACTCAGAACCCTTTTCAGGCCACCTTTAAAGGAAAAGATAACTGTGGAAAGATTTGCTTGCAGTGAAACTCAACTCACGAATTTTGATTTTATTATGTGAGTAACAAAATCAATCAGCAACGAACCACTCCCTAACCCCCCCCCCCTTTCCGACCCCCACCCATTAATCCAAGCCCACGCGCTGCAACACGGACGGGTTTTCGCTGCGCCAGCGCTGGCTACTACAACCCGGCAGAGGGGTGAGCACCGAGCAGCTGGGCTTCACCCCTCACCGCCGCCAGCACGGCTTTCAGGCGGCCACTCCGCGCTGGCTCTTCGCCTCCCGCAGGGCTGCGTCCGGCTGCCAGGCGCTCTCAGCCCGCGGGCGGAGGCTCCGGACTGGGCCCGAGCAGGCTCCCTGGGCTGGCCTGACACCTCGGGTCTCCGGGGAGCCCCGGCTGGTCGGTCCCAGGGGCGGTGCCGGCACAGCCGCCTGGAAGGGATTAGTCCGCGGCCGCTTTCCCTGGGGCTGAGCTCCGCTGGGGTGTTCGGCCCTTGGCGGTGGGGCGGCCTTGGGAGGGGCTGCCCGCCGCATCTCGGCCACAGACCTGCTCGGAGGCTGCTGCTGCTGCTGCGGCCGCCGCCATTTTCCCCTCCTGCAGCTGTTGTCCCGCCCAGGCGCCCGAGGGAGAGTAGCGCCGCGACGGCCGCCTGTCGCCGCTGCCTAAGCTGGGCTCGGCGGGCTGGGCACCCGCGCTGCCCACGTGCGGGCTGGACAATGGGGGCGGGAGTTCGTTCTGCTTCTGGCTCCTCCCGGCACTCCCAGAGCGGGCCCCCCTCTGGGGCTGAATCTGATACGTCACGTATTCTGGCACCCCAAATGCAGGGTCCCCCCCCGTTGTTCCCAGAAAGAAGCTTGTGGGTTGGGAGTCAGCAAATCGGGGTCAAGTTCCTTGTTCTGCCACAGATACTCGGTCACTTTCCCTTTTTGTGCCTCAGGAGTAGCTTGAAGATAATGATATTTTATGGAGTAGTGCCCCTCTGGGTGCTCCACTTAGGGTGTCCACTTCCTCTTCTCTCTCTCAGGCCTGTTGGAAGACTAAACTCAGCATTAATGTTTGTGAGTTGCTCAGATAGGCCCCGAGAGAGCGAATTCATACAAAGTGCAGTTGAGCCACAGCTCCCATTTTCTCCTCCTTGCCCATTTTGGGCACCCTGACAGGAAACTAAAATCCATGACCATCCCGGATTTTGGGGGCTATATGGTCACCATACCCATGGGGGGGGGGGGGGAGAGTATGATGTACAGACGTCTTCCCCAGCAATCTACTCCTGGTGAGTGTGACACTCAACTAGTCTTCCTCCTATGACACACAGCAGATGAGTTTGACACCATCCATTTCAAACTTTCAGCCCCAATGAGTCTGATACGTAAATTCACTTGAAATTCTGTGCTGGCTTCTTTCCTTAAATTTGAATCTCATCTGGCAGGAGAGGACTGACACAAATCTTCCTGTCTCTGTGCTCTGTTCCCAGATGACCCTCTTTATTGTCCTCTTGACATTCAAGTTATACAAGTGTTGCTAAGCTAAAGTGTCTGAGAGAGACATACCATTCAGTCATCTGCCTGAGTTAGGACTTGAATCTGAATGGGGCTGATGCACAAATTCTACATGCTCCCAAAACACCCAGCTGGGTCTAAATTCTGCAGAATACTGCACCTTGCTGAGTTTGACTTGTGTAATCGTAACCACCATCAAGGCGGATTTGGTCCTCGGGAGCTGACTATAGGAGCTTCTACCCTCTGAGCTAAAAGCCAGCTGGCTCCCAGCCCATGCTGTAGCGGTCTCTTGATCTTAACTGTTGCAGTGGTCTAGGTGCCACTTGCAGTACTCAGTAAGGGTACTTGCAGTACTCCTTTGGCGAAGTGTCTGAGACGTTTGTCCAATGTACATAGCAGACGGACACTTTCGGCACATGATAGCATAAATTATATTTCTGGATGCGCAGGAATATGTGTTCTTGATCTTATAACTCACTTGGTTAGGTCCAATAATGGTATCAGCAGAATGAATATGTGGACAAAGCTGGCAACGGGGTTTGTTGCAAGGGAAGGTACCAGGGTTGGTATTAGTATGGTATGTCCTGTGGTTGTTGGTAAGAATCATCTTGAGGTTAGGTGGTTGTCTATAGGAGACTATAGGTCTGTCTCCCAGAGCCTCTTGGAGTATGGTATCCTGTTCCAGTATAGGCTGTAGTTTATTGATAACGTGTTGGACAGGTTTAAGTTGGGGGTTGTAGGTGATGACAAGTGGTGTTCTATTGTTGGTTTTCTTGGGTCTGTCTTGAAGTAGATGGTTTCTACGTATTCGTCTGGCTCTTTCAATTTGCTTTTTTATTTCTCCGGGTGGGTAGTTGAGATTTATAAATGCTTTGTAGAGATCCTGAAGCTTCTGGTCTCTGTCAGTGGGATTAGAGCAGATGCGGTTGTATACTTCGCCAAAGGATTAATGCCCACAAAACATATATCAGACAAGAGCACAAAGAAAAAACTATTTCTTGCCATTTCAACCAGAAAGGACACTGTCTCAACGACTTCACCACCTGCGTTCTTCTACAAAGACCTTTTACATCTGCACTTGAAAGGGAATCCTCTGAACTGTCATTCATGTTAAAATTCGACACTCTCCGGGGGGGGGGGGGGGGGGCGGATTGAACAAAGACCCCAACTATCTTACCCATTACCAGGATAGCTTCCCCAATTATCACCTCTAATACCATTAGCTCACAGACATCTAACTTTCCCCACCTCTAATATCATTAATTCACAGACACTTACCTTCCTTCCTTCGTCCCCCGCCCCCCTGCATCCCCCTTCTGTTCTGAAATGTGATTTGTCCTTTTCATATGTGTTCATTTTTTTTAATTGTATCCTTTGCTATATATGGTTGTGACTATTTTCTTCCACTATTTGATCTGAGGAAGTGGGTCTGGCCCACGAAAGCTCATCATCTAATAAACCATCTTGTTAGTCTTTAAAGTGCTACATAGTCCTGCAGTTTGCTTCAGCTACACCAGACTAACACGGCTACATTTCTATTACCTCTCAATATAGGTACCCACCTTCTCATGTTTCTTGCTCACAACATAATGCATCCCAGAATCATGTTTCCTTTTTTTTTTTTTTTTGCAATAGCATCATACTGTTGGCTCATATGTTGGTCTTTTGCCATACTTTTTACCTTTCCTATGCAGCTGAATAAGTTGCTTTTGGGCCCTTAATAATGTCCCTTTGAAAAACTGCCAACTCTCTTCGGCTGTTTTTCCTCTTAGTCTTGTTTCCTATGGGACCTTTCCTACCAGCTCTATGATCTTACCAAAATCTGCCTTCCTGAAATACATGTCTCTATTTTACTATTCTCCCTTCTACCATTCCTTAGAATCATGAACTCTATGATTTCATGATCACTTTCACCCGCGCTGCCTTCCACTTTCAAATTCTCAACCAGTTCCTCCCTATTTGTTAAAATCAGATCTAGAAGAGCTTCTCCCCAGTAGCTTTTTCAACCTTCTGAAATAAACAATTGTTTTCAATGCAGTCCAAGAACTTATTGGATAGTCTGTGCCCCACTGTATTAGTTTCCCAACTACAGTAGACTTCCAATAATCCGGCACCTTTGGGACCCAGGTGGTGCCGGATTATTGGATATGCTGGACTATCGGGAGGTACTCCGGGGGGGAGGGTGCTGTTACAGGTATGCCGGGACCTGCACTGCATCAGGTGGGGGCGGGGAGGACAGGGGCTCTGCGGGGAATGGCGCGGCGAGGAGCAAACCCTCCGCTGTTTTGCAGGAAGGCAAAGCCTGCAAGCAGCGGCGGTAGAGAGGAGGTGAGAGGCAGGCAGCTGCTTCAAGAAGTTGTTAGTCAATTACAGTACCGCCGGGTGGATCTGCAGGTGACAGGCTCGCAATTTATTTTTCCTCTACTGTCTCGGCAGGGGCGGGGGTCAGCGGGGAACGGGTGGATCCGCAGGTGACAGGCTGCTGCTGAAACTGACAAGTGATCTTTTCCCTTCCCTGTCCTTGCTGCTTTTACCAGTAGACTCCCGATAGTCCAGGATCACTCAAGCTCACTCACTTTCTCTTTTGATCCTGGACTATCGGGAGTCTACTGGTAAAAGCAGCAGGGACAGGGAGGGGAGACGATCTCTTGTCAGTTTCAGCAGCAGCCTGTCACCTGCAGATCCACCTGTTCCCCGCCGATCCCTTCCCCTGCCGGAGACAGTAGAGGAAAGATAAATTGTGAGCCTGTCACCTGCAGATCCACCCGACTGTACTGTAATTGACTAACAACTTCTTGAAACAGCTGCCGTAGCATTTCCGGGTTCCAGTTGGTGCCGGACTATCGGGAGTGCCAGATCACTGGATGCCTGACAATTGGAGTTTTACTGTAACTAACTGGATAGTTGAAGTCCCCCATTACCACCAAATCCCGTACTTTAGATGATTTTGTTAGGTGTTTAAAAAAAGCCTCATCTACCTCTTCTGCCTGGGTAGGTGGTCTGTAGTAGACCCATAGCATGACATCACTCTTGTTTTTTTACCCCTTTTAACCCAGAGACTCTCAACAAGTTTGTCTTCTACATCTATCTCCACCTCAGTCCAAGTGTATATATTTTTAATATATAAGGCAACACCTCCTCCCTGTTTACCCTGTTTATCCTTCCTGCGTAAACAGTACCCTTCTATACCAATATTCCAATCGTGTATTATCCCACCCAATCACTGATACCAACTATGTCATAGTTGTGTTTATTTATTAGCACTTGAAGTTCATCCTGCCTATTACCCGTACTTCCTGCATTTGTATATATAGGCATCTAAAATACTGATTTGATCTTGCCTCCCAGTTCTGCCTTGTCCCTCCTTTTTTCTGCTGTTATAGCCCATGCACCCTCCCATTTCTCACCCATCTCCCAGGTCTCCATGTTCTTCATTTAATTGTGGTCACCTGCTCCTGTCGAACCTAGTTTAAAGCCTTCCTCACTAGGTTAGCCAGTCTCCATCCAAATACAGCCTTCCCCTCCCTCGAAAGGTGAATCCTATCCCTGCTTAGCAATCCTTCTTGGAATAGCATCCTGTGGTCGAGGAAGCCAAAGCCCTCCAGGAGACACCATCTTCACAGCCAGGCATCCACCTCCAGGATGTACTTGTCACTGCTTGGGCCCCTACCTTTGACAGGAAGGATTGAAGAGAATACCACCTGTGCTCCAAACTCCTTCACCCATATTCCCAGAGCCCTGTAGTTACTCTTGATCTGCTCAGTGTCACACCTTGCAGTATCATTATTGCCCATGTGGATGAATAGCATTGGTAGTAGTCAGAGGGCTGGATAATGCTTGACAATGCCTCCGTAATGTCTCAGATATGGGCCCCTGGCAGGCAGCATAGCTCCCAAGGTCTATCTTCTGCTTCAGTTCCATGAATATCACATTGGACAGTGGAATTGTGACATCAGAGTTAAGTCAACAATCATTACTTTTCTCTCTTTTGGTCTCTCTCCCCAGTGAGATTGTGATATTAGAGCTAATAAGCATTTCCTGTTTGGCCAGCATGGCGAACCCAGCAGCACACCTCAGTGGCACAACCCACTATGAATGCCCTGTGTTGCAAATGAACTCCAGCATGGAGCATGCAGGAGATATTGGATCGGTCTGCTTTGTGGGGAGAGAAATCTGTGCAGGCAGGACTCTGAAGCAGCAGAAAAAATGCTGATGTATATGCCAAAATTGCATGGTGGAAAAAGGATACACCAGGGACACCCAGCAGTGCTGCATGGAAATAAAGAAGGTCAGGAAAGCGCACTGGGAGGCAAATGGTTAGTCTGGCCTGAAACAATACCGTTACTTTGAGATCCATTAATGAGTGCTTGGGAAAGTTAAAATGAAACCTTCCCAAGTCTGTGCTTGTCTCCCAGGACCAGAATCAGCATTCCACTCTGTCAACAGGTCTGGCTACTGCCAGTATATGCCAATTGTTCCACTCAGTTGGTTCTTGTGTGTCTGTATTTGTGGCCTTCTCACATTCTTCCTCTTGCCATTGGCTTCTGGCTAGGTTCTGGACAAACTGCAACATAACATGCAAGGTGTTTGCAATACCTGCCACAACAATTTGCAGCTGAGCAGGGGTCCATGCTTGTCATGCTATAGCATCTGCATGGATAACCAGAGAAAAAAGGGTGCAAAAAGATTGCTGTTGATTTCAAGCAGGGAGGGAGAAGATAAGTGCATTATGGGACACTGAAAATATGTCCCCAGAACCACCCACTGCAGTATTTTTGTCTCAACAAGCATTGAAAGCCTAACTCAGAATATAAATAAGCATCAGGAACTGTGAGATGGTTACTCACAATGCATCACTGTAAAAGTGGAAGGTAGCCATAGTAGTGGGGATGCCCTCTGTTCACCTCATGTGCCCAGTGAGACTTTGTAAATATAGAATCATAGAATCATAGAATACTAGGACTGGAAGGGACCTCGAGAGGTCATTGAATCCAGTCCCCTGCCCTCATGGCAGGACCAACTACTGACTTAGACCATCCCTGATAGACATTATCTAACCTACTCTTAAATATCTCCAGAGATGGAGATTCCATAACCTCCCTGGGCAATTTATTCCAGTGTTTGACCACCCTGACAGTTAGGAACTTATGTCCAACCTAAACCTCCCTTGCTGCAGTTTAAGCCCATTGCTTCTTGTTCTATCCTCAGAGGCCAAGATGAACAAGTTTTCTCCCTTCTCCTCATGACACCCTTTTAGATACCTGATAACTGCTATCATGTCCCCCCTCAATCTTCTCTTTTCTAAACTAAACAAACCCAATTCTTTCAGCCTTCCTTCATAGGTCATGTTCTCTAGACCTTTAATCATTCTTGTTGTTCTTCTCTGGACCCTCTCCAATTTCTCCACATCTTTCTTGAAATGTGGTGCCCAGAACTCGACAAAATACTCGAACTGAGGCCTAACCAGTGCAGAGTAGAACAGAAGAATGGCTTCTCTTGTCTTGCTCACAACACACCTGTTAATGCATCCCAGAATCATGTTTTCTTTTTTTGCAACAGCATCACATTGACTACTCATATTTAGCTTATGGTCCACTATAACTCCTAGATCCCTTTCAGCAGTACTCCTTCCTAGACAGTCGCTTCCCATTCTGTATGTATGAAACTGTATGTATGTTCCTTCCTAAGTGAAGCATTTTGCATTTTTCTTAATTAAACTTCAACCTGTTTACCTCAGACCATTTCTCCATATGAATGCTAAAAAGTCATCCTTAATAAATTCAACCTAAATTTGTAGTGTAGATATACTCTCTGTGACCAAAAGTGTTTTGCAGATTCTGAGTAGTCTAGTGTGACTACAGTTTGGGGGACCTCTGTTATATCCTGTCTGCTTAATGTGTGATGCATATTATGTCTGTCTGAGCTATGCCAAATTCTTTAAGATAATATCTTTTCTTTGCTAACAGAAGCATTTTCACAGGTTTCAGAAAGCCAAACAGCCAGATCCTGCCTGGAACACTTTTTGAATCAACTGATCTCTTTGCTCTTAATCGTGTCAGGAGACAGACAGAAAAACTTAGGCGAGGTTAGAGGCAAAAGCAACAGCAGCGGCGCGTTTCCTCTGTCCCGCGGATCTACATTGGCCAGATTTCAGCCTTACAGCCTTGCCTGCTGGATGTGACTGTGTGAGATTTGCTTGCGGAACAAGGCGAGGATAAAAAAAAAGTCCCACGGTGTTTTAATTATCCAATTTAAATTGCACGTGTTATGCGTAACAAAGGCTACTATGTTGTCTTGCGGCGCCTTAAAGGTGCTTTGAACTGAAACCAGCGAGTGTCTCGAAGCGGAAAAGAGGAGAGGAGACGGGATAGGGAGGGAAAGGCGGTATTGGGAAGGGCGTCCTGAGGAAACTACTCGCCTGCACCGCACGTCTTTGACCTGCCCCTTCCCAGATGAAAACACCTTCCTCTGGAGTCTTCCTCCTCACGGCGCGGAGATAGGGATTAGCTAGAAATCCTCCCCGCCTCCGGATTTAAAGCTTCTGCGTGAAAAGGGCGAGGCTGGGCACAGGGAGGCGGGTTCACTGCGTTGCTACAACGAACAAGTGGCCCCTTCGCGCAGCCGTGGCGTCCCTGGCATCCGAGCACAGCACACGTCAGTGTGTCTAACAATCGCGGAGTATAAATGCCCCCGTTAGGCCGGCGGCTGCAGGAGGGAGCAGCGCTGAGCTCAGGCTGGAGGCGGTGGCATCAGCAGCCGCGGGGTCCCCACTCCCTGTGTAGCGCCCTGGGGCTGCTGATGTAGAGTACCCGGGGAGAGGATCATCTGCTAGTCCCCCCAGCCCAGTCCCAGCCACCCATCCTCGGCTCTCCATCGCGGTGTGACCATGGCCGACAGCTTGCGGAGACTGATCAGTAACGAGAGCTGCCGGATTTTGCAGGAGAAGCTGGAGAACTGGTACAAAGATTACCACGTGAGTGTGTGTGTGTGGTTCACACGCGTCTCCTCTTTGTTCCCCGCCGCGAGCCTTTGAAGCGATTTGAATCCCGGGGTTGTTTGGGGGAGTCTAAAGTTGCTGCTCTAGACTTATGTCCTTTACTAGCCTGACGGTCCAAAGAGAGGCGATTTGCCATGGTGGGGAAAAAAGGCTTCCAGCTACAGCGCTGCTTGATGGAGTGGTTGGAATTGTGCCTCTTGTCTCTACATTTGTGTCTCCAAAAGGATTTCGTAGAATGAGCCAGTTCGGGAATTAGCGTTTCAACTTTGTCAAATGAATGGGGGAAGAATAGCCACTATAACTACTGCTACAGCTGTCTCCTATTGTAAATTTAGGCCACTGAGGAAGGCTGTGTTAAGCGGCTGCTAAGTGTTGGATACTTCCAGTGATTTCCCGGGAAAGCAGTAACCAAGGACGCTGGTTTCCAGACATTGTTGTGGTTACTATAGTAACTGACACCTATTGATACTATAAATGCAACATAGGAGGCCAGAGACAACTTGAAGCAGAGACTGCTGATTTTCCCGTTCATCTCTTGTGGCTCTGATTCACTCATCTGATCAGATTAAAGAAAAGATTAGTTGCCAAAATACAACTTCACATCTTTGCAAAATCACCAGGACCACTCTTTCACAGTGAATAATACTCCACCAAAAGAATATTTTTTCCTGGAAGGAGAACAGTGCCCTCCATTTAACTTTATAACTCCTTATAATACTTTTGAAAACACTCTGTGCTAGATATTAGGCAAGCACAATAGCTGCCTTGAAAGCTGTTGAGTATCATAAACATCAAGGAATATAAGAAGACCTTTAAATACTGAGAAAAGTTAGACAAGAAATGTTTTATTGCTTGCCACAACATAATACAGCTTGTTCCGCAAAGATTCTCAAAAGCCTCTGGCAAGGATCTCTCCAGATAGGTCTACACAGCAGCATTATTTCAGGATAACTGACGTTATTCCAAAATAACAAAGAGTGTGTCTACACTTCAAGCCTTTATTTCAAAACAATGTCGAGCTGGAGGACTTCTTACTCTGACTCCTGTAACCCTCATTTTACAAGGAGTAAGAAAAGTCGAAGGAAGAGTGTTCTTCCTTTGACTTCCTGCTGTGTAGATAGTGCCAGAAGCTGAAATAAGCCATTTCAACTTAAGCTGTGCAATTGAGGTAGCTGAAGTTGTATAGCTTATTCAGCACTGCTGTGTAGACATTACCCCCCATCTCCAGTTGCTGCTGTGGAAATGGAATATAATTTTTTTTTGTTTCTTTAAAATTTCAAAGTATGTATAGCTGATTATAGTGTCACACCTTTGAGACATATCAGTTTGAGAACTATGAAATTCTTTTAAAAAAATCAGACCCATTAATAATTATTAGAAATTCAAAATTAGAACAAATGACTTGTTTTTGAAACTCAATTCACTTTACAGTTATTTCATGTCTGAAATATTTTTAAACTATTTTTTTTGTATAACTGAAAAGATAATGTAATTATAACTTAATACCAAAATGAAGTTATTCCTTGCAGATAACAAAACTATTGAACATGGTACTGAATGTTCTTTGTAGCTATTCTGTTAAATGTTGCCTGTGGTACTGTGACAAGTATTGAATGTAGATAAAGTACAGCAGCAAGCTGGGGAACAAAGAGGAAATTAGATTTATATAAAAGGCAGAATTATGCAGACCCTTGAAAGTGAGAACAAGGTGTTTGAACTGTTCCTAAAAATGCAATCATTGCAAGATTCTTATTTCTGGGCCTTATCTTCTTAATATGGAACTGGCAGAGTTCCCCAGGAATTTAAAGACTTGTAACCCTTGAGGGAAACATGTACCAAGATCTGAGAATAAATGTACCCCTTTGAATATTAGCCATTTCTTTTTTGACCTTGGTCATTGAAGGAACTCCCCACAGAAGATTATTTCTCATTAGCCATTGCTCAAGCTCCTTTGAAAATCAAGCAGTCTCCAGGGATCTTTTACCATATCTTCTCTAACTTCTAGTCAGGTCATGTGCATCTGTGCTATGCACCGAGACTCTTGCATTGACTACCTCAACACATGTCTGTAGCTCTTCTGCTTCCGCTTTTTGTGTGCCTTTCCCCCCCCCCCCCCTCCATTTTTGGCACTTGCCTCGGTAAAAAGGTGCAGAAAAGCTCTGATACGTGCTATTTTTTCCTTTGATGTTTTCAGTACCTCCGTACCTTCTGTACAACAGCTGGGTTCTTTTTTCTTTGGTGCCTGTGTAAGCACTGGTCTATATGCATCGACACTTCAGTTACGGTGTCAGTTTTTCATTAGGGTACCTAGCAACCTTCATGGTGCTTATATTTTCCTCTTGGTCTGGCACTTCCTTCAACACACATCCATGTTGGCTGGCAAGTATGGCATTTAAAAGGGAAAGAAACTGCTGGTGGTTTCAGACTCTGTCAGCACAGCCTCACAAAGTCAAAGACTTATCTGTTATATTGATATGCACAGGTACCATATTTCCTGCACAAGTCATCATATGCACTCATCATATGCCCAGACAGTTTCAACTCAGAAGTCTTCTACATCACCAATGTAGCCAAAAGGATGAGATGGCACTGAGTTCAGGCTAATGGGATGAAGTAGAACCTACAAGCAGGAGTTTGAGTCAGGAGGCATCGCAACAGCAGTTCCTTGACATGCCTTTGCCAAAGCCCCTGGACTCCTGGTTGCTCAATATCAAGGCCTCTGTATTTTTTACTCCTGCATTCAGATGCTTGAAGGAGGTGGTGATTGGCAATATGGTCTCATCACTTGTGGCTTCAGAGCATTTCTTGTCTTGGTTATCAGACACCAGAAATCTCTCATTGCAACTGGAACTCTGTTTGCACCCAAATCTACTCTTGCATCCTAAGCATCCATAGCTCGGGCCTCTACTCTGACATCCTGGGAACTCTAGTGCTGCTGCTGTCCATGCTTCCCAGATGATACTCCAGGATCTCCCATTTTACTGGCACAGTTCTTGCCAGTTCTTGCACAACTATTGGAGCAGAGTCAAGCTGAAGGATCAGGCTGTTGAGAGCTGGTCTTTGCATTTAGATTAGCCAGACGACTCTTCTGATGCCAAGTACATCTACTATGAAAATACCATGAGAATGGCTTTGCGGCAGAGGATCGTGCTTTTTTTTCAGTTCTTACAAAAATTTTCCATCACCACTGATTTTTTTTTTCATGGTTAAAACCAGGTCAGATATATACAAATACAGATTAGGAGGTAGCTGAACAGGAAACAACATCCATTCAGTAGTATTGCTGTACCTTTGCATCCTGTTTTGACAAGATAGGGATAAAGCTGTGGAAAACACACCTTCAAGATAAGTTGGTGGTTTGGCCTCAGCACCCAAGATACTAATAATTCTATGCTCCTTTTCAGCAAACACCAAAATTGAAGGATTTGAAAGGTTAATTAAAATCAAGAACATTTCAGTTATAAATATCCATATCATTATTTTTGGTAATTCAGTTGATTGGTGCACTTGTACTCCTGGAGGTGCAGTTATTTCAGATGTTACATGTAAATAGAAATACTGATCATTGTCTGTGAAGACCTCTTAGAGGTTGTGACAGGGCAGAGCCACCCCGCACTGGAGGGCCGCCGATCACCGCCTGTGTGGCGACCAAGGGGGCACGATATCAGCGGTGCGCCAGCTGTTCGGCGGTTGCCGAACGCGCACATGGCGATCAGCTGCCTGGGAGATGCAGCTGCCCGGGAGAGGAGCGGACGGCGGATGGACGCAGAGTGACGTCACCGCCATCGGCATGCCAGCAAGGGACGAGGTCCCGGCGTAGACGCGAGTGCCCAGCCGGGAGATTTAAAACCCCAGAAGGAGCGCAGTAGGGGGAGGGCAGAGAGGAGAGACAGGCCACAGACAGAGGGAGCCTGTGGAATTCTGACCCAGGGAGGTGAGACGGGCCCAAGCTGGCAACATTGCTTCTGCTCGGGGGCTGGAAGCGGGGAAAGGAAGTAGCCCAGGGCGGGCAAAGGGAAAGCTCGTGGACTGGCGCGTTAAAGTGAAAAGCCCCGCCAGTCAGACTGGGCTACAAGTCTAGTCCGCATCCTTAGGGCCCTGGGCTGGGGCCGGTGAGAGGGGGTGGGCCCGGGCCCCCCTTTTCCCCGCGACCCACGCAGAGGGGCATCGAGAGACTGAGCTGCAGAGGGACACGCCTGTCGCAGTGCCAGGTCGGAATATGCCAATCACAGACTGCAACTGGCCAAAAAGGGGCCAATTTCGGGACACGGGGACTTGGGGTGGGGTGGAAGGCTGCACTGAAAGGTGGATATAAGGGACTGATGAACAGAATGGCCGGATGCCCGGTCATAGAGGTCTTCTTGACAGATATAGCATTGGCAGTAGTTTCCTGGGCAAATTTCATTCCAGTAATTCCATCAGATAATGGAAAGCTTTCTGTAATTTGTTTTGCTGCTTTTTGCATTAAGGACATATTGCAAGTTTCTCCCTGTTCTTGAATGCTATTGCCTTGTCAATAGTTCCATACAGCTTACAGGTGATTTTAGCTGGTTTCATACATACTGAAACAAAGCAACCTTATGTGTGGTTTATTTCAGCTAGCCTGCAGAAAATATTTTCCACCTATATAAGATCTTTTCATCCAATGATTTTTGTACCACCTTTTAATCATTAATAAATTTTCATGCCACTTCCTTGAGGTAGGTAAGTATTATTGTATCTATTTTGTGAAAGGGGAAAGCTGAGGCATAGAGATGGTGAAAGATTTTTAACCTAATAAGTCATTGATAGAATTGAAAATAGGACCTTAAATGCCTGACTCCCAGCCTGTAGTATAACTATTAACATGTATTATTCCCCTCCCCACTCAGAGGTATCTGAACATTCTAATGATGGTTTAGGAAGCAGTAATGAAATCAGACAAAGTTATTTAAAAAAAGCTTGATACTGCTCAGGACCAAATTTACACTAACACTCCGTCCCCTAATCCCTAACCAGGAGTTTTCTATCTGCTACCCAAGATACACAAACCTGGAAATCTTGGACAACTCATCATCTCAAGTATTGTCACACTTACAACAGGATTATCTGGCAATATTGACACTCTCCTCAGACCCTATGCTACCAGCAGTCCTAGCTATCTTTGAGACTCCACCGACATTGTGAGGAAACTACAAAACATCAGGAATCTACCTGAAAATACTATCCTGGCTGCCATGGATGTAGAAGCTCTTTACACTAACATTCTACATGAAGATGAATTACAGGCTATCAGGAACACCATCCCCAATGACACCACTGCACACCTGGTTACAGAGCTCTGCAACTTTGTCCTCACCCACAACTACTTCTGATTCAGAGACAATTTGTATCTTCAAGTCAGTGGCACAACTATCGGCCCCCGCATGGCCTCACAACATGCCAACGTCTTCATGGCTGACCTCCTCAACTCTCGCCCCAAGCACCCTTACTCTACTTGCTCTATATTGATGACATCTTCATCATATGGACCCATGGGAAAGACCCTTGAAGAATTTCACAGGGATCTCAACAACTTCCACCCCACCATCAACCTCAGCCTGGATCAATCCACATGAGAGATCCACTTTCTTGACACTGCAGTACAATTACATGATGGACAAATTTCCACTGCCCTATACCGGAAACCTACGGATCTCTACACTTACCTTCATGACTCTAGCTTCCATCCCAGACACATTTCTCAATCTATTGTATACAGCCAAGCCCTAAAATACAACTGGATTTGCTCCAATCCCACAGAGACAAAAACCTACAGGATCTATATAGAGCATTCTTAAAACTGAAATACCCACCTGGAGAAGTGGAAAAAACAGACTGACAGAGCCAAAAAAGTACCCAGACATGAACTACTTCAAGACAGGCCAAAAAGAGAAAACAACAGAATTCCACTTGTCATGACCTACAGCCCACAACTTAAACCCCTCCAACGCATTAACCACAATCTACAACCTATCCTGGAAAATGACCCCTCACTCTCAAAGGCCTTGGAAGAAAGGCCATTCCTCGCCTACAGACAACCCCCTAAACTTCAAAAATATTCTTTCTAGTAACCACGCAACACACCTTCATCATAATTATCCAGGAACCCACCTCTGCAATCAGCTCTTATGCCAACTCTGCCCACATATCTACACATGTGATTTCATCACTGGACCCAACAACATCAGCCACTACATCAGAGGTTAATTTAACTGCACATCCACTAATGTGATATATGCCAGCAATGCCCCACTGCCATGTATATTGGCCAAACTGAACGGTCTCCACGGGAAAGAATTAACTAACACAAATCAGATATCTGAAAAGGCAACACACAGAAACCTGTTGGAGAATGCCTTAACCTGCCCGTGCACTCATTAATGGATCTGCAACCACTGTGTTGTTTCAGGCCAATTCCACAAGCCAAATACACAGGGAATGATTGGAACTTAACTTCATTTACAAGTTTGATTGTTATCAGAATGGAATATCAGCTGGCTCACACATATCAGGGATATCAGCTGGCTCACACACTAGACTCCACATCCTAATGACTTAACTAACCAACCAAACAATGGAGGTGCTAATTGTTCTTATCAGCCTCTTGTAATTTGAACAATCTATTCACTGTCTTTTTTCCCCTTCCTTTTCCCCCATACCCCGCCTTCCCTTATTTATTCTTGGATCTAGACTTTCAATACTCCAGTCATCTGAAGAAGCTGGTTGTGCCCAAGAAAGTTCATGATACCATCTACATGTTTTGTTATTCTTTAAGGTGCTACTAGACTATTTGTTGTTTTTAAGTTTTTTCCAGTTTATAGACTAACTCAGCTACCCCTCGGAAGCTTTTGATCATGTTCAATCTACATCATATCTATAATTACTGAGAAGTCAAAACAAAAAATCCCAAACATTTAATTCTTCTGATTTACAGATTAACACATGTGATCAGAATCTGAACCGATGTTGTGAAATCATAGAAATGAACTCAATGATTCAGGGGCAGCTCTTCACAATCCTCAATCAAACAGCTCGAGAAGGTGAGAATTTTCCATGTCTCCAAGGTTTGTATGTATCATCTCCATTTTCTTTTTAAGTGCAGACTCAGGTTTTATCTTTGCATTTTCTGATATATACCTGGCTTACGTGTTCTTTTAGGTGGCCATTATGCAGGCGTAGAAACAATAAAATCCCGTCTTCTGCCATGGCTGGGGACTTGTTTTTCCAGTACTACTTCAGGAAGGCCCTTTGAAACAAGTCTCTCTCTCATCCAGGTATGCTGAATGTTTATTTTTAAAATGATAAAAATATATAAACCAAAGACTTCCTGTAATTAAAAAAATAACTTTTTTTTTTTTACAAAGGTTTCCCCCCAGTTTGCTTTCTAAACTATTTCCACAGTTGTTAATTGTTACAATTGTCATTTTTAGGTTTTTTTAAAGCTTTAAAAAGGCAATGAAAGAAAGCATGAAAGTTAATTTCACTAAATTAGCTTGGTAGGCCTTAAAGCAAGGGTGGGCAGACTCAAGTACGGAGGTCGGATCCGGCCCTCCAAGCACTTCTCTCTGGCTCGTCCCACTGATTAGCAGAGTGTGCATACTTACAGTCAGCAGTGTGTATTCAACTGCCCCAGCTTGCTCTTTCTTGGAGCTGAGCTGCTACCAGGATTCTCCTGTGAGCTGTGCAGGGTGGGGGTGAGGGGTGAAGGGAAGAGAGGAGTGCTGAAGTCATGGTGTCCCCTTGCCCCTGTATCATCTCTGCAGAACAGGGGTCTGGCAGAGAGAGCCACACAGCAGAGTGGCTCCAGTCTGAAGCATGGATGGTAAGTGACTCAGAGGAGAGCCTACTTTAAGAGGCAGTGGCAATGTCACCATCTAAGATGGTGTTTCTAAGATTTCAGTGCATGTGTGTATCTCTCTCACACACACACTTCCCCCAATACACCATCTCTGAAGAGTGGGGCAGGAAGAAGACAACACAGAGCAGGACAGCTTTTCCTGCCTTAAAGAGACAAACATGGCTTCTTTCAGAATATTACCCTGCAGCACACATACTCTCTGTATCACTTTCACACATACCCAGTGTGTGCCACACTGTCTCTGTGCCATACACACACTGCTCTGTCTGCGCCACACATACTCAATCTGTGTCACACAGTCTGTCTCGCATATAGAGTGTCTCTGTTTTGCACTCATTTTCTCACTCTTTGTAGACCTACCCTTCCATCCGAGGCTCTGCCTCTTCCAAAGGGGGAGAGATAGACTTGTCCACATAAAGTGTCATAAAGTGACCTCCCTGCAAAAATTATTGCTCACTCCTGCTTTAAGCTCTTTTATTTTGTACATGACACTAGTGCCTTATGTACATGTTTATATCAAGGTACATAAAGATGCTAATTATAAGTGTGCGGTTACATCAGCATAAGACTTTACACCAGGAGTTGGCTACCTTTTCAAACCAGAGCCAAACTACATCAAAATTCAGAACAAGTGTTCTGAAAGAGCCATATAAGAATGCCCATCTGCATGACTGAAAATATACAAATTAATATTATTTATAATTGACATGATGATTTATAATAGCATAAATTAAACATTGTACAGGCAGTCCCCGGGTTACATGGATCCGACTTACATTGGATCCCTACTTACAAACGGGGTGAGGCAACCCTGCACTAGCTGCTTCCCCCCAGCAGACCAGGGAGATGCGAAGCTAGCGCCCCCCACAGCAGACCAGGGAGACGCGGAGCGGCTTTTCTCAGCAGACACCTCAGCTTGAGAATAAAGGACTGAGGGAAGTGAGATGTGGGAGAATAAAACTGAGCTCTGGAGAAATGTTTGGCTAGAGTTTCCCCTACAATATGTACCAGTTCCGACTTACATACACATTCAACTTAAGAACAAACCTACAGTCCCTATCTTGTACGTAACCTGGGGACTGCCTGTACTCACAAACTTTATTTAATGGGACTTTTGCTGATGCATCTTTCCACACATTTCTTTGAGGTTTACATCTTAACTGGTCAAATTTAGGTTCATGCATGCATTCAAGCTACATGAGTAATTACACTTTTTTAAAATTTTGAATTTTTCATTTTAATTTAAAAAGTTGCATGTATTCTGGGAATGACAAAAGAGCCATATTTAGTTCCATACTGAGCCATATTTGGCTCAAAAGCCAAAAGTTGCAGACCCTTGCTTTATACCATACCTGTATTGAAAGCAACTTAGTGTTTTGTGAAACTCTTCGACTGTGTTTAGACTATCTAGAGGCAGTGCTTTTTTTGTGATGGTACTACCTGGAACGGCATACCGTCACCTATTTCCTCAGCCCACAGAAAAGGAATGGAATTTCCCCTGCGCGTACTGTCACCTGTTTTCCTAGGGTGGCTTGGGGCGGCTCAGTTCCTGACAGAAGCCTGCTTGGGACATGCAGTGGTTTTTTTTCTGGCTCCCAGCACAGCACTGTGGTTCTTAAAGGGGCCGCAACCGCATTCGGCGCCCGGCACTTTTTTTTTTTTTTGCGCAACAAGTTTGCCCCAGAGTACCTTTTTACTTACAAAAAAAGCACTGTCTAGAGGTATCCTGGAAAAACTCTGCCGTGTCCAGGGAACAGTTTCCGAAAAAGCCGGGTGCGTTTTTTCGCCAACCCTGTATTCCTCATTTTATGAGGAATAAGGGATGTTCCAAAATAGGAGGTTTTTCTGACATTTGGCCCCATGTACACAGGCCAAATGTCAGGAAAGCCTCTTCTGAAAAAATAAGCAGAAAAAGATACACAAATTGCGGTTTGCAATTTGCGTATCTTTTTCCGAAAAAAATGGCAGTGTAGACATAGCCTTCATGTAAACTGATGGTTGGCTGTACCAAACATCCCATACCTGCTTAAAGTTGGTTCTTCTTTTGAAGCTTGGGCTCTGATACATGTGGTGTTAGAATTTTTTTTACAGGAAATAAATATAAATCATGAAACCACATGTACCTAGCTTTGAGGACTAGAATAGCAACAGTGTGTGTTTCCTTTCTTTTTCCCTGCACAATTCATAAGATTTACAAAAGATTTTGTTTACAGTGCTGGTGCTGGAGATGCAGACATCCTGTGGCACTCTTGTGTGTTCTGGAAGAAAACAGTATTTTCTGCTAGTGGGGAGATTTGAAAAAATGTATTGAAGGTCAGGGGGGCCAAAAACAAATGTCTTCATGCTCTCCCTCATTTCTCACTTGAAATCTTTCCCCACAAATAAATAATGTCCAGTTTAAATAAGCTGTTTTCCATTAATAAAATGATTAGGATTAATCTGACTAGGGTCTGTACTTAGTACAGGGAATAGATCAGCTTTCTCTTAATTTGGTTTTTTTTTTTTTTTTTTACAAATGACCATACTTAAAAGTGTGCGGGGAAAGAAATAATCTCTGTGATAATGCATGGATTTTCACCTTCAAAATCAGAATTGAAACCCAGTGCATAACTACAGTACTAATCCATTTAGTTTTTATTGGGGAATGCAATGTGGTATTAAAAGCAGTTACAGTAGTTGTTTAATTTGTTCTTAAGATTCCCCATTATTTTGTAGGCCCATTAATGTGTAAAGTGAACCAATGAATGCATAAAAAGAATTGTTGACATATTTAGTTCTAAACATTTATTAAAGTTTACTAGAAGGAAAAAATATGGACCAAAAAGTTGTGTGTGGATGTTTGTGTGCATATCCATATATGTAGCTGTGTAATATAGTTTATTGTGGTGCTTTACTATTTTATTGTAACTTTTACTGCAGTGCTCTGGTTTTTTTGTGCTCTCTCTCTCTCTCTCTGTGTTTGAACAAGTACAAATATTTTCTTTAAGACTAATTTAGAAATTTTTTTACTGCATCATTTCAGAAATGCAGAGACCTTCTAAGGCAGAGAGACCTTCTAAGGCAGTGTTATGAGATGTTCTAAGGCAGTGTTTTCAACCTGTATTTATTTGTGGACCTCCCAAAAATTTTGAATGGAGGTATAGAGCCATTGGAAATCTTGGCCTGCAGACCCAGGTTGGAAACTGGTGTTCCATGGTGACATCGACCTTTAACAGACTTCTTAGACATAGCCTGTGGATCCCAAGAGGTCCATGGATTGAAAATCACTGTTCTAAGGAAATGCTGTCTAACTTTCAGGCATAATAATGTTCAAATGCTGTGTTGTTTATATTTCACTGTAGGAGTCAATTGAGAGAGAAAGGCAGCTGAGGGAATTTGCCAGCACTCGGAACCATGAACTACAACATCTGGAGAAAGAACTGAATTCAACTCGTTTACAACTCAGCTTAGTGCAACAAGAGTAGGAGAATTAACTGTATATTTTTCAACTACAAAATTATTTTTCTTCTCAAACCTCACTTCTAATAGTTTTGTAAAATATTCCATTTCTGCTTTGAAATAAGAATCGAAAATGTGTCTAGACTCTGGATTTTCTGAATTTGAAGGATACTGTATGCCCAAGGCATTAAATGTCTTCTAGTAAGTAAATTCACTGCTTTTTAAAAAATTAAAATAATTTAAAAAATCAAATTAACTGCCTGAAAAACAACAGGCCTGGCAGAAATTAAACATTTTGCCGTGAATTATTTTTTATCATAATACTGATAACTTATTTAATATAGATTCAGTACTGCATGTTGCACAGGGGAGGACATTTTTATGCCATATATGATGCATTTTAGATTAATCCAAAGATACAGGGTTTTTATGGTTCTAGTCATGTTGCTCCCAGGATATCTGAGAGACAAGGTAAATATGGTAATGTCTTTTATTGGACCAACTTCTGTGGGTGGAAGTAAACATTCAAAGTACACAGAGTTCTTCTTCAGATCTGGGGAATGAAATCAGAGTGCCTGAGTTAAATCCAAGTTGGAACACATAACTAAGCAGATCCACAGGATATTTATGTCCTAGCTTTTAAACAGTCTCTTGTAAAAACCACTTCAGTGTGGCACACTTCCAGGGAGTCCTACTCTTTAGCTTCAGGGTAGGCCTCCCAGTCTCACCAACTTTTAGCCTGAACCTCTGGACTCCAGTACTCCTGCTTCATATAGAGAGATCTGCCTAGTGAGTCTAATTGAGCTAGACTCCTGGTTGACAGAGACTTGTACACTTTTCAGGGACAAATGTGCCTTATCAAGTATGTGTACTGATGTTGCTCAAGCAATGTTTTCAAAGCAGAGTAGAATTTATTACATATCATTGAAAGTTCTTAGACTAGTATAGTGAAGGTTCGAGTATAATCCATTCTGGTCAATTCAGAGCAAACCACTAGCCAAGCTGTAGTGGATTCAATCTTAGGCTCTGTCGCTTTCTTTCTGACTTCTTAAGAGTGCTTAGCTATCTGTCCCAATTTGTATTTAGTATTCTGATTTCTTTCCCCAGGCCTGAAGAAAAACTTGGTGTAGTTTGAAAGCTTGTATCTTCCACCAATTATACCAGGGTTCAAAAAAGAATTAATACATTCATGGAGAATAGATTCATCAATGGGTGTTGGCACAGATGGACAGGGATGCCACCCCCATGCTCTCTGTTCCCAGTCTCTCTTTGCCAGAAGCTGAGAATGAATGATAGGTGATGGATCACTCGATGAATGCTTGTTCCTGGTCGTTCCCTCTGAAGCATCTGACATTGGCCACTGTTGGAAAACAGGGTATTGGGCTAGATGGACCATTGGTCTGACCCAGTATGGCCGTTCTTACATTCTAACAGAAGTTGGTCCAATAAAAGTTATCACCTTACCTATACTGTATCTCTCATATACAAAACATGACCGTTCATAGAGGAGCTATAATTGAAAAGAATGCCCAAATATCCTAGCTAACTATTTACAATTTCAGAAAAGCCTCCTCTTTCGGATGAGCCCTTATTCTTCGTAGGAGGAGGAAGATAGGGCTTCCAAAGGAGCACGTCTGCTCTTCCGCAAAAAAAGGCGGAGCTCTGTAGTGTAGACGTAGCCATATAGGTGCATAGCAGCACACTAATACTCTAGTGATTAGAAGTTATGTCTGTGATTCTACTCTCACTGAATTCTGTTTCAAAACTCCCATTGATTTCAATGGAAGTAGGATTTGGCCTTATCTCACCAAGAGCCCTCTTGTGGGTGTCAGACAACATAGGCATAGCAGAATAGATGCTTGAGGGACACTACATTTTAGTATCCTTACATGAAAGTTACTGTCCATTCCCTGCAGTTGTCTCTTGCCTTTCAAATGTGAATGGGGGACAGTCACAACAGTAACATCTTTGACACTGAAGCAACTATTTATCTTAATAAATAGCTGAACTATGGATAATTAATTTAAGCTAATCTTCATTTACTATATTTATTTAACATTTTAGTGTTAGATAAAACTAAGCTATTATAGTTGTGAAATATAGAGGCATATTATTAAAATTAAAACAGCAAGGAGGTGCATGTAGGAACAGTGCTATGTTTCCTGTAATGTTTTCATTGTTGTCATAGGTAATTAAAACTCTAAAAATGGCTGTGAGCAGTAGGACTGAATCTATCTGCACATTTATGTTTTAACTATTGAAAATTTTTTTGCTCCTTTAATTTGAGAGTCAGTATTTCACCATAATTTGTGCTCAAATAGTCATTTTTATTTCTGGAGTGTTCCAGATTCTAGTGGAGCACTAGATGGAGCAAAGTCCAAAGATATATACTCACTAGTGAGAATATCCTGCTGCCAGTCCTAGAAGGGTATAGCACAGGAACAATAACATGAGCATCTCAGCAGATCATAAGCATTGCGACAAGACAGAAGGAGAGAGACAGTCTTTCAAATAACTAGTTGGGACTGAAGAGCTGGCATTTAACCCTGAACTGCACATACTAGCCTGTGTGGAGTGTGAAACGCTGGTATTTTCAGATCAAAATTACTTGCCCTTTCCAAGAAGCAAATCACAGCACTCTGCTCTTGCTGACACTTCCAAGTGCTTTCAAGGGTTGCTCCAGCAAAGTATGTTGCACTCTTCTAGACAGTTTAAAAATACAGTCGTGCAGCTGTGGCAAGAATCATAATAACAAGAAATGGTCTCAGCCTTTGAGCCAAAGAATTATATAGACTTGCTTTCATCTGGAATTCCAAGAATGGCAATAGTAAAAAAATGGTAAAGCCATATTGGTGAAAATCAGAACTAACAGCTTCAATAAATGGTATAGTTTCAATTATGGTTCATTCCACTGTTTTCTATCTGCATATCAGCATCATTCTGCCTCCATTTTGGTTGAACATGAATTAGTTTGATCCTGTCTCCATCTCTTTTAACAAACTCTAGGAAAGCAAATACAAGGTGTCCAGATTAGATGAAAAGGAGATGTAGACTTAAGTGACTTCTTCATGTTGAGGATACTGTAGCACAAGACATCTCACAATCTCCTTGTGCTGTCAATACCTACATTGAACCTGAGAGGAGATAAGATGGAATACTGAAGGCTCCCATGTGAGAGCTCTTGGGGGACGAGGGGAAGTGTCTTTGCAACATTTTGGGATCTTTCAGATGAACAAATAAATTGATCCTAATGGCCACAAGGTTTAGATAGGTTTTTCATCAACCTTTGTATAGATCTAACTAAATAACTTCTTTTCATTAATAGAAGGAGATAGTCACCCAAAGATAACAATACCATCTGTCAAAAACTAGAATTGTAGGGACTGAAGAAAGATTATTGATTGATAACCACGAAGGCTGTTAACAAAACGATCTCTTGAGTGTCAGTATTGGATGTTAAAGGATGGCTGGCAACTTTAATCTTGAAAGGAAGCAATACAAATGCCACTGATAAAGGGTCTTCAAGCTCTTTGTTGATTCTGGGATGCATCTTTCCTAAAATACCCAGGACTTCATTTAGACCATGTCTACACTAGAGACCTTACAGTGGCACAGTTATAACAATGCAACTGGGCCACTTATAGTGCTCCTATAGATGCTCTATATCAGTAGGAGAGTGTCTCCCACAGACGTAGTGCTGTCTAACCTGGCAGTTCTGGTGGTGTAACTTTTTTGTGTCATAAGGAGATTTTTTTTTTCACGCCACTGGGTAACAAGTTAGATCAACAAAACTACTAGTGTTGACATAGGCTTATTGGCTTAGTAAAATTGTTGACTGTAGTTTGCTCAAATAATGGTACAGGATGATGGTGGCATAATTGCCTTCCTTTGCAGAATTACATGTATGAAAGTGGGCAGCAATATTTTGTGCATGTAAGAATCTAGAAAGCAGGGACTTGGGGACAGAATTGTGCTAGTTAAGTCAAGAAGAGAAATTAATGAAAATTTTGATGGCAGTGCTATGAAGGTAGTGAAAAACAGGCAGTATTGTGGAACTGGAGATGGGCAGGTTAGCAAATGGAGTGCTCGGGTTCAGAGATTATACCAGATTATGGATAATGGAGACAAATTGGAACATAAAATGAGTGAGTGAGAGAGAGGAACTGGAGTTTTATAAGATTAATAGCAAAGTGTTACAACAACACAGTAATTCTGTTGGTACAGTTGACTCAGATATGACTTTTGCAGATTATTTATGTAAAATCTGCAAAAAAGTCTGCTAAAATAGTTGGTTTGTCATGCAAAATTGACTCCGAAAATCTGAACCTTTAATTTAAAGGTATATTGTAGTTATTAATTTCTTTTGCAGTCTGGCAGAAGCCCAGATGGCTCTTGAAGAGACAAAGACCAAATCAGCCACTACCCTTTTGGCAGCAGAGGATGAAATTATTCATCTAAACGCAGCGTAAGAAAAATGTGATGTAGGGATACTTGTGACAGAAAGGTAGCATTCAAAGAGTTGTGATTTTATGTTTGTGCATTGTTTCCATTTTATAATGTTAAATTCTCTACTGTCCTATGCTACTCCAAATAAAGTGAAATAATTCTATCTACTGACACATGAAACAGGCAAACATTTATCATGACATATATATATATAATTTATAAGGGAACCCCTTGTAAAGTTGACTGGTTGATCATGATTGGTTGTCTTTTAGACTCTAGCAGTTGGATAGCTGGATAGCCTTTCAGGCTCTGGGTTTTTTTCCCCTGTGTTTTGGAAAATATCTTCTCTTCAGCTGTCTGGATTTAGTTACAGTCATTTAGGCAGGGTACTTTACTATTTTTTAAATTTTTTTCTTTGGAGCATTTAGAGATATTGCACATTAGTTGCAGGCAGTTTCATTATCTCTCTAGGCCAGGGAATACCCAATAAAAAGCAGACTTTTGATTTGGACACATCTGGTTTTTTTCTTAACAGTCAGTTGATTGGAGCGTTGGCTCTGTACATAGAGAGGTCTTGTGACTTAATGGAAGTAGACCCAATGTAAGAGGTCCCATGTTGACTGTCTTATATGAGTAAATCGTGTGTGAGAGGTGCTAGGAGTGTTATATGTAAAACCTGAGGCGTATTAACAGGAATATGTACAATTTGGTAGATAATTGTGCCCCTCTACTCATCATTAATGAAGTCTTAGCTGTGTCCAGTTCAGAGGACCACAGACTAAGAAATATGTGAACAAATGAGAGAGACAGAGACAGACAGACACCAGTTATAAAAATTGTAAGACGCTTAGAGTTTAAAGGCCAGGTAGCAAAGATCTAAATATAGCATGTCAGCATAAGCTGAAGTTTGAGGAGAGAAAGCATAAAAATTAAATACACGGAGAATCAAAATTTAAAATCTTCTTGTAACAAGAAAGGAATATTCTACCATTATCAGTCATTCATAATATAGTAGCCCCAAATTTTGTGGCAGTCTGGCTTAGTGAATTAGATCTAGCTAGAAGAATTGGAACAGCAGGAACCCTTATTCTTGTTGATACATTTTAAATGACCTTATAGGTTCCTAAATAAAGTGCAAAGTAGCAAGAGAACTGTTTTTTGTATTTTGGGAATCATTGCCTCTAAGGCTGAATGAACACTATCATCCATACGTTGTTCCCTCATCTATAAAAGGTAGGCAATTCAGGAGTCATCTCAGTTGGTCACATGTGCACATACTGAGGTGTGATCCTCTGGTCCATAGACCTGTTGATCATGAAGCTCCTGGTCACCTTTGATTATAAGCCTAATTCTTGAGCAAGTGTACGTGAAGAGTTTTTTAGAATGACTATCTCACTCTTCCTGTGCACAGGCAGCCTGTATTTTCCACATCCAAGGTTCTGTGGCTCTTTGATTAAGGTTAACTCTCATATTATATATATATATATATATATATATATATATATATATATATATATATATATAATATTATTTCAGATTTGAATGTTCTTCCTTTCAAAGACAGCTGCATGCTGTGGTTTATCCATTTTTTCAGTGTTTTGTAGATACACCCTCTGTTCTGATATTAGTTACTTGAAATTCCGATTTGCTTAAGAGGACATAGAAGGATGTTGGGGACAGGTAATTCCTTTTCTGTTAATTTGATTTTTTTCCAAATCCTGTACATAGCAACCCAGACATCCATTTCCAGTTGTTGTTTCTGAGTCTCTGTCTACACTACAGAGGTTTTTTTTTTCCGGAAAAACAGCAGTTTTTCAGAAAAAAAACCCCACAAACAAACTTCACTTATGTACACGCTGCAATCGCATTCTTTTTAAAAAAATCGAAAGAACAGAGGGGTTTTTCTGACATTGGTAAACTTCTTTCTACAAGGAAGAAGTCTTTTTCCAAAAGAGATCTTTCGGAAAAAGGTGTGTGTGGACGGGGAAGAGGGAGTTCTTTCGAAAGAAGAGGAAAGAGGAAAAAGCACAGGTGCCCTGGTGGCCACTCTGTTCATAGTAATCACAGCTTAAAAGTGAGATAGCGTCCATTCAGTGTGGACGCTATCTTTCAAAAAAACAGATAGCTTTTTGATGTGCTTTGGCAGTGTGGACACTTTCTTTCAGAGAAAGTGTTTTCAGAAGATTTCTTCTGGAAAAGCTTCTTCCGAAAGAAGCCTGCAGTCTAGATGTAGCCAGATAGTTGTCCAGAATTTTTTTCTTAATTTTCTATTGTGGGCTTTTTTTTAAACAGAAGTCTTATTGCTCAGGAAGATCCTAACAGATCAGAGCCAGGCAGCCCACTTTTAAAGAAAGTGATGTCATAAAACTTTTTTGTCTTTTTTTTTCTCCATCTGCTGAAAGGAAGTACCTATATCCACTTACCTGGTTTGGTATAGTGGAACTTAAGCAAGCTAGAACCCCAGTTGAAACCAATGAGTGTCTTTCTACTGAAGTCAGCTGGAGCTGTATCATGCCCTGAGACAAGTACTTGATTTCCTCTTTTCTTTCCTGCGTTCACTGCACTATGGGTTGTTTTGTTTTGTTTTTAATGGTATTGAGAAATTATGTATAAATTAACAGAAGTTTGTTCTTTGGTTTTATGGCCTACAGCAATTGAACATATTCAGCAACTGAACACTGTTTAATATATTCATGTATGGTATACTATTGTCCATGTTTGGTTTTTTTCTTTAAATGAAAATGCCTGAATATTTCTGAAAGAACTTAATTTTTAATGTATACTTTGAATGCTATGAAAAGATGGAAACTGTTCTGAGCTCAGCATGTGTACATCACAATTTTTTCTCCAAATACCATCCTACTATCTCTGCACTTCTATGTCAGTAGAGCAATAATTCATCTGGATTCTGGCAGTGAGAGTCTGTTTTTGGAACTTCTAAAACAGTATTTTAATCCTATTCAATCTCTTTTCCTTGAGTTTTATGGCTGGGTTGTTTATTATTTTATTTATTTGGTCATAGTTAAGGTTATTTGACAATTTAATTTGGCTTCAAATTATATTCAAAATATATTGATTTAAAAATATCTGATTGCTTATTATTTCAGAGTGCAACTTTTAGTTTTTAATTACCATTTTCTCACTCCAGAATTAGCTCTCATACTGTAATCAGCCAGACATTATTAGTATGAGTCTTAAGAATACCATCATTCACACTTGCATTTCTGGAAATGACAGAATTTGAATGGGTCATCTGAAGAAAATGAAACATCATTACAGAAAAAAAAAGTTAAAATTTTACAAATTAAGATGGAATGCCTGGCTGAAAGGAGCAGAGGAACTGCATCCATTAGTTCCAGGTTGAGGTTACTTATGGCTTGTCTACACTATGGAGAAGATTGACCCTTTGGAGGTTGATCTTATAGTGTTTGATTAAGTGGGTCTAGTGTAGACCCCCAAATTGACCGCTGAGGGCAGCCCCTGCTGGCATCCTATACTGTAGTCCTGTCAGCCTTCTGCAGTGTAGATGCCTCAGTGGCTTAGTTTAAGGCAAGTAAAATCCAGCTGAGCATTTTACATAGCTAGATGGCATACCTTAAGCCAACCTGCTTGGTCTAATGTAGACCAGGCCTTTGTGTGCTCCATCTAAAGAAAGAGGAGTCAAGTTTGGTTAAATGATAAATGAGTTTACCTTAACAAGTTTGCATAAAGCTGAATGAAGGAACAAAGTATCAGCTTTATAATATTCTGGATTTTTCCTCTTAAAATAATTAATTTGTAAGATTTTTACTTTTTCTGTATTGATCCATTCAAATTTGGTCATTTCCAGAATTGCAATGTTGAGTGATGGTGAGTAAGCTGCATGCTGATGGTGCCTGGCTGATTACAGTGTGAGAGGTAGCTATTGAATGGCAAAAAAGAAAACTCACATTATTTACAGACTAATAAGTGTGAGATTTTTAAAGCCTAAATGGAGTAATACAAATAAAGTATAAGGGTCAAAATAACTGATGAGGTATTATGAGTGATTAAACCATAAGGACAAACTATTTGTAATGTGGTTACATCAAGAGGCTACCTATTCATGGTGCTAGGGACTGTACAAACATAGGGGAAAAAAGCAGTGCTGAATTTGGGCTATTGATTCTACAATGAGCATGTTGAGCTGCTGAAAATGAAATTCTGTGGCTTTTTGATTGAAAACCACTTTTCTTGTACTTTTTATTTTCAGGGACTTACAGCACTCAAGTTTTAATTTGTGCTAACTTTAGAAACGTCCTACAACTTCTTAGGCTTTGCAATTTAAAAAAAAATTAACTTCCATCAGGTTAAGGTGTCTTATTTTATTTTTAAATAACATACACAAAGTTTATGAATCTATGGTCATTGTTTTAACCCTTTAACTGAAAAATTATTTAAAAAACTGAAGATTAAATAGCAAGTGACCATGGCTGCGTGATAAACTGGTGTCCTTTTTTTTAAACAAGAGATGAGATTTTTTTTTTTTAAATGAATGCCATGCATGTTCATAGCTGATTTTCAGAATAGTAAAGCATTTGATATGGTCTCACATGACCTTCTTAATAATAAACTACGGAAATAGAACCTAAATGGGGCTACTATAAGATGGGTGCATAACTGGCTGGATAACCCTTCTCAGAGAGTAGTTATTAATGGTGCACAGTCATGCTGGAAGGGCATAACAAGTGGGGTTCCACAGGGGTCTGTTTTGGGATTGGTTCTGTTCAATATCTTCATCAATGATTTAGATATTGGCATAGAGAATAAGCTTATTAATAGGGCTGTCAAGCAATTAAAAATTAATCATGATTAATCGTGTGATTAATCTTGCTGTTAAACAATAATAAGATTCCAGCTGACCTCAGGCTCCACGATGTGCTGACCCTTTGAAACACCATGGCAGCGTTTCAAAGGGGCAGCGCTGCGGGAGCCTGGGATCACTTTGTAGCACTGCCCCTTTGAAATAAGGGGCAGCGCAATGGCAGAGCCTGGGGTCAGCTGGAATTCTTAGCTGACTCCAGGCTCCGTGCAGCGCTGCTATTGCAGCGTTTCAAAGAGACACGCTATGGGAGACTGCGATCAGCTGGAGTCCCCAGCTGACCCTGGTTCCATGCAGCACTGCTCTTTTGAAACACCGTTTCAGCATTTCAAAGGGGTAACACTGCAGAAACACCTGCGATTAACGTGTTAAAAAAATTAACGGGTTAATTTTGCTCTGCGTTAATCGCAGGTGTTAATGCACATTAATTGACAGCCCTACTTTTTAAGTTTTCAGATGACACCAAGCTGGAAGGGATTGCAAGTGCTTTGAAGGTAGTGGCATAATTAAAAACGATCTGGACAAACTAGAGAAATGGTCTGAGGTAAATAGGATGAAGTTTAATAAGGACAAATGCAAAGTACTCTACTTAGGAAGGAACAATCAGTTTCACACATACAGAATGGGAAATGATTGTCTAGGAAGGAATACTGCAGAAAGAGATCTAGGGCTCATAGTTGACTACAAGCTAAATATGAGTCAACAGTGTGACGCTGCAAAAAAAAAAAAGCAAACATCATTCTGGGATGCATTAACAGGAGTATTGTGAGCAAGACTCAAGAAGTGATTCTTCTGTTCTACTCTGCACTAATTAAGCCTCAGTTGGAATATTGTGTCTGGGCATCACATTTCAAGAAAGATGTGGAGAAATTGTAGAAGGTGCAGAGAAGAGCAACAAAACATATCCTATGAGGGAAGACTAAAAGAACTGGGCTTGTTTAGTTTAGAAGAGAGAAGACTGAGAGGGGACATGATAGCAGTTTTCAAGTATCTAAAAAGGTGTTACAAGGAGGAAGGAGCAAAACTGTTTTCCTTGGCCTCTGATGATAGGACAAGAAGCAGTGGGCTTAAACTGCAGCAAGGGAGGTTTAGGTTGGACAATAGGAAAAACTTCTTAACTGCCAGGATGGTTAAACATTGGAACAAATTGTCCAGGGAGGTCATGGAATCTCCATTACAGGAGGCATTTAAAAGCAACTCGGATATAGGCCCAGCCAAAGGGTTTGCAGGGCCCAAGGCAGGACGCTGGTGGATGGTGAATACTCAGCAGCACAGAGCCCCGAAAGATGTTCTGAGTGTCTCTGAGGCTGGGCGCTCGTGTGGAAGCCCAAGGGGCTTAGCCCGCTCTGCCCCTTGCCCTTGTGCACAGATGGTCCCTGTCTGAGTGTTTGACCTGGATAAATGCCCCGGCCAGGAAATGGCTCAGATGTTGTTGAGCTGGGGAATGAATTGCCACCCCCTTAGCACGAGAGCGGGGCTCTGGATACTACCACCGGCACTGGATTTACAGCCTCCAGTTCCATCTTCTCAGGAGCAGAAAGCACGGGCCAGTGAGTCCAGCTGCCATAGCCAGAGCTCGGACTGACTCTCGCTGTGGCCTTTCCCCACTTGGAAGAGAGAGGCCTGGACTTGCAGCCCCAGGGGTTCTGGGTCTCAGTGTGAATTGGGGGAGGTGGGATACGTTCCACAAGTGCTGCGCCTGACCACAGGATGGCGATGAAGCCAGCAGCTACCAGGCAGAGAGACCGCTGGGCAGGCAGCTGTTACAGTCTGTGGCTCGCACACGGAGCCTGGTTCTCTGCACGACTGGTTTAAGTGCTGGCTTGGACAGGTTTCCCCTCACTGTCTCTGGCACAGCGATACATGGCAGTGTTTGCGGGCTGCAGGCAGCTCAGCTGCAGGGTTCCTGGAAAAATCATGGTTCCTGGAAAAATCATGGAAGGGATCCTTAAGGAATCCATTTTGAGACACTTGGATGAGAGGAAAGTGATTAGGAATAGTCAGCATGGATTCACAAAGGGCAAGTCGTGCCTGACCAATCTGATTAGCTTCTATGATGAGGTAACTGGCTTGGTGGACATGGGAAAGTCAGTGGATGTTATATACCTTGACTTTAGCAAGGCTTTTGATATGGTCTCCCACAATATCATTGGCAGCAAGTTAAGGGAATGTGGATTGGATAAACGGACGGTAAGATGGATAGAAAGATGGCTAGCAGGCCGGGCACAGCGGGTAGTGATCAACGGCTCGATGTCAGGATGGCGGTCAGTTTCTAGTGGAGTACCCCAAGGTTCGGTTCTAGGACCGGTTTTGTTCAATATCTTTATTAATGACCTGGATGAGGGGATGGATTGCACCCTGAGCAAGTCTGCGGATGACACTAAGCTAGGTGGAGAGGTAGATACGCTGGAGGGCAGAGATAGGGTCCAGAGTGACTTAGACAAATTGGAGGATTGGGCCGCAAGAAATCTGATGAGGTTCAACGAGGACAAATGTAGAGTCCTGCACTTGGGACGGAAGAATCCCAAGCATAGTTACAAGCTGGGGACCAACCAGTTAAGTAGTAGTTCTGCAGAAAAGGACCTGGGGGTTACAGTGGATGAGAAGCTGGATATGAGTCAACAGTGTGCCCTTGTAGCCAAGAAGGCTAATGGCATATTAAGTTGCATTAAGAGGAGCATTGCCAGCAGATCAAGAGATGTCATTATTCCCCTTTATTCGGCGTTGGTAAGGACACATCTGGAGTATTGTGTCCAGTTCTGGGCCCCCCACTACAAAAAAGATGCGGACGCATTGGAGAGGGTCCAGCGGAGGGCAACCAAAATGATTAGGGGGCTGGAGCTTATGATTTATGAGGAGAGGCTGAGGGAGTTGGGTCTGTTTAGTCTGCAGAAGCGAAGAGTGAGGGGGGATTTGATAGCAGCCTTTAACTTCCTGAAGGGAGGTTCCAAAGAGGATGGAGAAAGGCTGTTCTCAGTAGTGACAGATGGAAGAACAAGGAGCAATGGTCTCAAGTTGTGGTGGGAGAGGTCCAGGTTGGATATTAGGAAAAACTATTTCACTAGGATGGTGGTGAAGCACTGGAATGGGTTACCTAGGAAAGTAGTGGAGACTCCATCCCTAGAGGTGTTTAAGTCTCAGCTTGACAAAGCCCTGGCCGGGTTGATTTAGATGGGATTGGTCCTGCCTAGAGCAGGGGGCTGGACTTGATGACCTTCTGAGATCTCTTCCAGTTCTATGATTCTATGATAAGGGGATGGGTTGATGAGAGAATATGATCTTGGTAACTAATTGACCATTCATTTTCAGTGGGAAATATGTCAATGGAGGGATGATAGGAGTTACTATAAAGAATTTCTGGGTTTCTGGCTGGTGAGTCTTGCCCACGTGCTCAGGGTTTAGATGATTGCCATATTTGGGGTTGGGAAGGAATTTTCCTCTAGGGTAGATTGGCAGAGGTTTTTCGCCTTCCTCTGTAGCATGGGGCGCAGATCACAGCTGGAGGACTCTCTGCATCTTGGGACCGTCAAAGTATTTGAAGGCTTCATTATCGGAGATATAAGTGAGAGGATTATTCTGAGGGGTGGGTGAGATTCTGTGGCCTGCACTGTGCAGGGGGTCAGACTAGATGATCATAATGGTCCCTTCTGACTTTAAAGTCTGAGTATGAGGGACACGTGGCTTTTCGAGGTGTCTCTGGTGATACTAAGGCGATTTCTAAGAGCATCACTGTACGCGGTGTTTCCAGTGCACCAGATGACTCTGACCCATTCCAGCCCCTTCCCCCACAGCTGGCAGTCCCAGGGCACACCCATACTAGTGACTGAGAATCTGGACACAGTGCAGGTCAGTGTGAGGGTCTCCCCGGGCTTCTTGATTTCCTCCTCCAGACTCCACCAGGCTGATCTGGGACCAGACACCTTCTACACTCGCTGAGATGAGCACTATGCCGAGCCAACCCCTCATTGTCCCAGGTGCTGGTGGGGAAAGTTCTCGGGACTGACAGGTCACTGCCCACACTCAGGGGGCTGCCCACACTCAGGGGGCTGAGCAGAGACAGGGACTGATTTAAACAGAAAGCTGTCGATCTGATTTGCATATCCTGCTGCTTATAAAAGAGACAAACTCCTGCCATTGTTGGTCCAAATCTTTCGCGCAGGGGTGGAGAGAAGAGGATCCAGGCTGCGCTTTCCCCTGTATTTGTGCAGTGCTGAGCGCACTGCGGTGGGAGCCTCATTATATGTTTCCTTCAGGGTCAAACCTGCCCCTTCTTTGAATGACCCCAAATCCCTGGGGCCCATGTTAAAGCCAGTCCAAAAGCTGTTGCTGCCAGCTTGCGTTTCAGAGCTCATGAGAGGAGTGGGATGGGCTCTGGGGGGTGAACTTGGCAAATAGGGATACTGGGAGTAGATGAGAAGGGCAGGAGGCCTGGGGGTCTCTGTGCAGTGGGAATGGCTGCGGGAAGTCCCGGAGGGAGAAGGCGTCTGTGGGAGGAGAGTGTGCAGGGCAGGGCCAGGCAGATTCCAGAAGACAGCTCAGTACAGTGAGGTGTCCCCTTTATACCCCACACAGAGCGAGCGCTCAGCTCAGCAGAGCTGTACTTTGCTGGTTTGCCACGTGCCCTAGGACAAAGGACAGGAGTCGCAGGCATCAGTTTCCAAATCACTCCTCACTTCCTGTTTCCACCTTGCTGAGCGGTGGGTGCCCAAATCTCTTTGGCAGATTGGTTAATCCCAGCGTTCATGAGTCTGAGCCTCAGTTCCTTGCCTGTAAAATGTGGCTACTGAGTCTTCCTGGTTTCCGGTGCCGATAGTGAGGGTAAAACCCTTGACTGGTGGTGAATCATTCACAAGCTCTGGTGCCAGCAGGAAGGGAAGAACAGAGGCAGGGAGGGGATGGGTCCCAGCTGCCAGTGAAATACAGTGAGATTCTAATTCCTAAATGTCACAGACTTCTTAATCACTCCCCAGCTTTATCCGAGTCCTTCTACTGCGTGTGGTACATGGGGATGGGGGGCAGGTGTCTGGTTAATGTGGAATGTGAAGATTTGGTGGGATTCTGGCAGCATGGGGCCTTGAAGGTGCAGGGCCCAAAGCAACTGCCTTGCTTGCCTTGTCCTAAGGCCAGGCCTGGTTGAATAGATATCTATCAGAGATGATCTAGATGGTGCTTGGTCCTGCCCTGAGGGCAGGGGACTGGACTTGATGACCTCTTGAGTGTAGGTGGAGCTTGGTCCTGCCTTGAGGGCGGGGGGCTGGACTCGATGACCTCTTGAGGTCCCTTCCAGTCCTATTATTCTATGACCTCTCGAGGTCCCTTCCAGGTCTAGTATTCTGTACAAAATTATTTACACTCATTTGCTTTTATTAATGTTTTTTGTCTCTGAAACATCCGTTGACCCAATGTTTCCTACTATCCCATAATATTCAGAGCTCCTTAGAATCAGTGGGAAAACTGGTAATGTTCTACTGATTTTTGGATATGTAATTTTATAGAGATTGCAGAATAGTTTTTAAGTAGAAAATTTAAAACAGCATGACTCCCACCAATGCTAGACTAGCATTGAAAAGGAATAATGTCAAGGCTGTCGAAGGTTAGAGCTTGGTCTACTGTATATGTTCTATACAGAGGGTCTTTTCTTCTATTGCTTTGTTTTTCTTTCTATATTTTTAAAAATAATCCAATTTGTGGATTATTTTAAATTTGTGACTTCGTGTGGGGACATAGTTGTATAAACATAGTTGTGTATATGTACTCTAATTAGCTTTAAACTATAACATTAATGCCATTGTTTTTCTTATGAAGAAAGTAGGCATCTTTTTAAGTAGGTCTCTGAAGGTGCAATAATTTGCAGTTATTAGCTGCAGTTGTAATAACTTCAGTTAAGAGATGGGAATTATTGAGAAAGTAAGACTTACTACATAGAACTTCAGATGAGGATCATCACATTTTATAATTACTCATCTTGAGGGGTGTGCTTGTGAATAATGTTAATTGTCAAAAGATAGGAAATACTGAAATAAGACTTCTACTTTTTCTTGGTGTGAAATTATTGTGTCTTATTACAGACACAATCCTGACTGTCTGCATTGCCTAGTCACCATAATTGCTAAGGGTATTGTGTCAAATAAAACAGTGCCATGTAGTTTTCCTTTTTACTACTTATACAAACATAAGGTGGCATGGCCTGTCTGGGTCAGGCCTGTGATTCATCTAGCCCAATATCCTGTCTTGCATCTGGCATTAGCCACATCTAGTTTAGAGGGAATGAACAGAACAGACAATTTTCAAGTAATCTAGCTTGATGTTCTCCTTCTCTAAGATTTTCATCTTCTTCAGTAGCACAGAGGCTGTCAGGCTGAGGGGTGGGACTGCTCTACTATGTCACTGAAAGTCTCACTGTACCTCCCTTCCTCCAGTTCAGCCTCTTTGCTTTCAGGAGTCCATCCTTGGTCTCTTAGGGTAGGTATACACAGCAGAAATATTTTGGGATACTGAGGAATCCCAAAATAGCTACCTGGCATCTTAGAAACTCACCTTTTATTTTGAAATAATAGGCACGCTATTTTGCCATCCCTGTAAACCTTGTGGCACAAGGGTTAAGGGATGGCTCAAAATAGCATGTTATTTCAAAATTTGGTGCTGTGTACCATAGTGCAAATTTTGTATCTTATTTCAAGTTTTGGGTGCTGTGTAGATGTACCCTAATAGCCCTGAGTTCTTTGCAACAATTGTACACATAACCCAACTGCCCACAAGGCCTGGAATCCTACATACTGCATTCAGGGCAATAAACTTTGCGGCAGGACTTCTGCCAGCATTATTTTTACTCTTGCAGGTTTAGTTTCTTCTCTTGATGGGTTTTGTGTATGGCTGTGACTAGACTGCACTGCTTTTCTGGGATACTGGAGGTATCCTGGAAAAGCAATGCTGTGTCCAAGGAACACATCCGCTTTTTCAGAAAATTTTTTGAAAAGCAGACGTGCTCTTTTGCCATCTCTGTAAACCTCGTTTTATGAGGAATAAGGGATGTGTTGAAAGAGCACTTTTTTCTGAAATTTGGTGCTATGTAGACACGCCAAATTTCGGAAAAGCCTCTTTTGACATTAAAGTGGAAAAAGATACACAATTTGCATACCACAAATTAAGTTTCTTTTTCTGACTTACCATTGCAGTGTAGATCTAGTATGTGTGTATGTGGCGTAATAAGGGTTATTGTTAAGTATATCTTCCACTCACTCTTCTGCTCTAAACTCCCTGGCAAAACTTTCACGTTTGTCACTTAGTAGCTGGTTTTTTAAACCCCTGTTCTCTCCAAGTTATCCCTGTCCCCTTGCCAAGGGATTATGATGCATAAATGTTTCCCTCCCCTGCACATCTCCAGGGTAAAAAAAGTCTGGTTTTCTTTCCTGATTATTTATTTAAATAGAAATGTCTGGTCACCTCTTATCTCTCTCGTCTGGAAATCCTTGCTTCAGGAATAGAACGATGTGACTAGTGATGTCACATGAAATGAATACTAAAGGTAACGGTTCCTGCCTCAAATGAGAGGCATATTTCCTTTTCCTTGGTATAGTGGCAATTCTTGCATTACATTTAGAGCCTCCCGCCTTGAAGTAGAGGGAGAAAGATGACCTTCAGCGCAAGTGGCAACCTCATTTGGCATAATTAGTCAAGTCCTTCAAAGACCTCACCTGTAAAGAAAGGGAAGAAAACGCTAAGGGTACGTCTAGACTACATGCCTCTGGCGACAGAGGCATGTAGATTAGGCTACCTGGCATAGGAAAATGAAGTGGCAATTTAAATAATTGCCGCTTCATTTAAATTTAAATGGCTGCCGCGCTGAGCCGATCAGCTGTTTGTCGGCTCAGCGCAGTAGTCTGGATGCTCCGCCGTCGACATCAAAGGCATTTGTCGACGTCCCAGGTATGCCTCCTGGGATGAGGTTTACCTGGGAGGTCAACAAACGCCTTTGATGTCGACCACGGATCGTCCAGACTACCGTGCTGAGCCAACAAACAGCTGATCAGCTCAGCGCGGCAGCCATTTAAATTTAAACGAAGTGTCGATTATTTAAATCGCTGCTTCATTTTCCTATGCCGGGTAGCCTAATCTACATGCCTCTGTTGCCAGAGGCATGTAGTCTAGATGTACCCCTAATGTGTCCAAAACAAGACAGAAAACCTCAGGGCTGTGTCTACATTGGCATCCCTTTCCGGAAAAGGGATGCTAATGAGACACTTCGGAATTGCAAATCCGCGGGGGATTTAAATATCCCCTGCGGCATTTGCATTTACATGGCTGCCGCTTTTTTCCGGCTCGGGGTTTTTGCCGGAGAAAAGCGCCAGTCTAGACGTGATTCTCTGGAAAATAAGCCCTTTTCCGGAGGATCCCTTATTCCTACTGGCGCTTTTCTCCGGCAAAAACCCTGAGCCGGAAAAAAGCGGCAGCCATGTAAATGCAAATGCCGTGGGGGATATTTAAATCCCCTGCAGATTTGCAATTCCAAAGTGTCTCATTAGCATCCCTTTTCCGGAAAGGGATGAGGAAAGGGGGAAACTTTGAGATAACTCTCTTAAACTTTGAGTTCCTCTCTTCTAACTTGTCTAGGAAAAGTGGTAAAGAGCAATATAGACATGTTTAAAATTGTTTTGCAGGGCATATGACAAATTTAAGAATTATCATAATCTTTCCATCTTTTGGGGTGAGGGAGAACTCCAGTAAGGTTGGAACCTCATGTGATATCATTATTCAGGGCTTCTAAAAATCTTGCACAGGCACTTGTGCAGACAGAAGAAAGAGGATCTGATGGGGAAAATTTAAAAAAAAACAAAACCTTTTTTAAAAAAAGTTTGAGACTATGTTGTGGAGTACAGGAAAGAGACCGACCTAATTCACCTGAAGTGGTACTGGAATATGTAAGGGTAATTAATATCCCCTGTCACAAGACATGCATCTGTATACCGGGCTATGTGTATACTGCACATTGTTGTGCAATAAGATATGCAAATGAGGCACGGGGATGACTATTGCTGCACCTCATTTGCATACCTAATGAGCCGCCATTTTGCGGCATGGGCACGGGGTTTTGCGGAAGAAGGAGCTGTCTACCCGGCTCCTCCTTGTGCAAAAAAACCCCTCTTGCGCAGAGCCGTTATTTCTGAAAATAAGTGGCGGAACGGCTCTGCGCAAGAGGGTTTTTGCACAAAAAGGAGCCGTGTAGACAGCTCCTTCTTGCACAAAAGCCCATGCCGCAAAAATGGCACTTCAGTAGGTATGCAGATGAGGTGCGGCGATAGTCATCCCCGTGCCTCATTTACCTATCTTATTGTGCAACAATGTGCAGTGTAGACATAGCCCATGAATATCAGTTAAGGGGAAAAAATTGGGTTGCTTTTTGCAGTTCATTGTTAACAAGGGAGTTCCCCGTGTTTCTTTCTAGATTTTAGAAGGTAATCTCCCCGTTATTTTTACAAAGCTTTTTGTGTTTAATATGGATTAATAAAGGGTTCTTTCTGACTAGCGTTATGTTGTATGATTAAGTCTGAAGGCTTCTCAAGCACAGGAGGAGAGCGCTTTGAGGAATCTGGATCGCCTGAATGATTATGAGCAGCAGGTTCAAATACTAAAGGATGAGATTGCCATCCTGGGTGCCCAAAAATCTGTTCTTCAAAGCAGGTATTGACCCTAATCTGGCAATTCTTTAAAACATACAAAGGAAGCAACACAAAAACTGAATAGCATCTAAATTAGTTTCTCAAATTTAATTTTATAATCTTCCATGCTAGGATACACATGTTGAGATGCAACTGAAGAGCAAGAAATTGCAGATACACGAGTTTAGATTGAAAAGTAAACACATTTAAACTTCTCCCTTTTATAATGAAACAACAAACTCTTCCACCAAATTTATTTTGAAGGAAGAAAGGGGAGGAATACACAAATATTTTCATTGAGCTTCAGGAAACATATCAAAAGGACAGCCTGGCAGATTAAAGAAAAATTGTTTCTGGACAGAAGCAATGTGTTATTTCTTGCTATAAGACTTTTGGAGCACCATTCCATTCCAGCACAAGACTGTTTGCTCACTGTGTCAGTCACTGTACATTGGTAACGGAAGAGGAAAAAATTCCTAAAGTTTTACTCTTTTAAATTCTGTTTCTGTGGTACAAGGTGCTTACCCCCACATGCTTTGGAACTGCTTCAACTATATTGATATTAGAAACCATTTTATGGGAATAAGCTGTAATGGGATACACATCTTTTTTATTGGTGTAACAGCATCCATTCTAGGACTTTGATTATATCAGTATAAAATCACACTCTTAAACACAATAATCAAATTGGTATAAAAACTGTGTGTAGACCAGACCAAAACATTCTGAAAATAACAGGGTGACCTTAACTACTTTTTATCATTCATTTTAGACTTGCACGGAGTCGCTCTCCTTCTCCAAGGCGCTGCCGAAGTAGATCCCCTAGTCCTCTCCCACTCAGGAGCTGCTCACCTGGCCGAGCCAGACTTACAAATGCTGCACGTCATGCCCACCTGGTGGCTCGCTTTAGTGAGATTTATGCTCAAGAACGTTTGGATGCACAGGCCCTTTTGATGACTTATATCGAGGATCTGGAGATGGTGCAGAGGATAATATATGTTGCAGCTGTGGTATGAAATAAAATGTTTAACATTTTTTTTCCATTACGGTTTGTGCACGACACACACTTTATGTAAAATAATATCACCTAGCTGAATTAAAACTGAATTACAGAAGAAAATGCTTCACTTGATACATTTTTTTTTGTTGCTATTTTTCATTAATTCCTTCAATTTATTATCCTTTTTATCTTTTCCCTAAAACATGGCAGTTCCTGACTGCTGGGCCCATTGTTATTACACTAGATCACACTGCTTCATTTAAACTAGTTTAAAATGTAATATTTCCAAATAACTAAGACTGGTTCATATGGTGCTTCACATTAAGTCACATGAGAGATCTAGAAGCATGTTTTCTAATTTATTGGGTATCATATAAGAGCCTAGGTAGGTAGGGAGACAAGAGGAATTCTCAATTTTACTCATTGCTTGCCACAGTTCATTTTGTGACCTGTGACAGGTCATTTTGCTTTTCTGTGCTTCATTTTCTCCCTCTAGAAAATTGATCTAGTACTTAGCCTGAACAAAAATTGTGACTCTTAATGGATATGGCGCTGAGAAGTTTTGAACACTTGGTGCTATCACTGAGACTTGTGGTTGCTCCTCACCAAGACTCAATAGCAGATGTTGTTGTATAAATACAAAGTGGTATTGTTTTTCCATAAAATAGCAATTTCCAACCAAATTACACAATCAAACTACAAATCTTCTTACTAACTGACAACATGTACTCCTCTATATGTATTATACTAGAGAATCTTACACTCTAGATACAACATCCTGTCCACTGACATCTTTAAATATCTTAAACTACAGTACTTGATTTAGCAAGTGATGGAATTTTATGGAAAAAATAGAAAGTTCTAGAAGGGAAGTATGAAGCATTCTAATCTGATTTGTCACCTGGAATTTAAAACCAAGTGTGAGGAATGAATCTGAGACTACTTTCTCCAAAGTGTATTGTTTCTAAATACTATCATAATTTAACACAAGAATTTTTCTTCCCTGAAAACTAGAAAGACATTTGGCTAAATTTATTCCTCAATATCAGTGAGGTTACTCTGGGCATGTTTCTGGACCATTGTTTGAAAATCAAACCTATTTTCTTGATCACAGAGTTCTAAATGTAATTGGTTATTTTAACATTTGCAGGAGTCTTTCCATGCAGCAAAGATGGCCTTCAGACAATTCAAAATGCGTGTGAGAAAAACTCTGTCTTTAACTTACTCAGGGCCTGAATCACTTGAAGACACTATCCTGGATTATATAGTGCGCCATGAGGATTTATATGATGTTCAAGCCAGTGTCAATGTAAGTAATGAGGAATATGAAGCTTGACTATTCATATTTTGTACAAATCTGAAATTTCTTAGTTTTACTAGGGAGAAGTTAACAGCACTCATTTTACTTTGTTGTAGCAATAAGCTTTCTTATGCAGTAATATAAACACAAGCATATTATTTATATCTAATATATTTTATCTGTGATTGTAGTGTCTTTTTGTTTTGCAAAAGTAATCCACTACAGTAAATAAAACAATTATATGATGCTTTCAGTAGTAGCCTAGACAGCACTGTACTTCTCTTAAAATCAGTATACTAGTCACAGAACTGATATCAGCATTGATGCCAATATTGTAATGCCATTTCAGAAATAACATAAGACCACATCTTTGGTGTTCTGTATACCATTTATTAAATGGAGTTTGTGAAAGTTAGGAGGGTCAGCTGTTTCCATATTAGCCAGTCTGTAATTAAAAAGCTCTGGTAAACTAAGGAGTAATTTGATACATTATGTTTATTTTTCAGGAAGTAATTCGTGCCATGAACATCAATCCTAAAATTTCATTTCCACCAGAAGTTGACTTCATCATGATCAGCAGTTTGATTCGGGAGCTGTGCCGTGTAGCTTTTTCAATGCAAACCTTGGTTCCGCCTCTTGATATTGCATTTGGTGCAGATGGAGAACTTTTTAATGAGAACAAGTAAGAACTCTGAAATATTTAATAATAGACTCCTACCATAGAAATTAGAGATGAAAAGGTCACATAGTCCATCCTTCAGGCAGTTCAGCCACATTTACACTAAGGTTTAAGATTGCTGGTAAACTCACTTAGTCTGAGTCTTGTTTTCCTGCTGCGTAGCAAATTTGATGAGAATTCAAGGGTTGTAGTGGAATATAATTTCAAAAGTATGCAAACTTTGGGCAGTATATTTCTCAATTAGTCATTTTTTCAACCAACAGGGCAACAATTTTATCCATAAACTCCAGTCTCGTGCATATTTGATCTTAATATTTTTAGTAAGGTTATCATCTTTCTCACTGCCATATTCCCTTCTGCCTCCAGTTTTTTAAAAAGAATTCTTCTTGCTACTTCCTCCACTGTTACTTTCCCAGTTCATTAGAAGCAAGTATCCATGATGGTGTCTGCTTTCAAGGGTCACACACATCTCAGGATCCTCTGCATATCCTTTCTGGAAGCTGTTCTGTGGATTCTGAGCTCTTTGGTACCCCACCATCAGCTCTGTGGAAGAGCAGCCACTTCTTAAAGTGAAAATTCTTTGTAGAAATGGATTATTTTTCTTCAATATCTTGCAAACCAGCTTTTAAGGGCTCTTTTAAGGCTCTTCGGGTGTGTCTAGACTACATAGCTCTGTTGACGAAGCCATGTAAAGTAGTTTATTCAACATAGTCAATGAAGCGGGGATTTAAATAATCCCTTCATTAAAATAAAAATGGCCACCACGTTGTGCCGACAATCAGCTGATCCGGCACAGCGCGGCAGTCTAGACATGGTGCGGTCGACAAGGGAAGCTTATTGTGTCCATTTGTGGGGATATATGACTGTGGACATTGGTCAGGGAGGGAGAAAGAAAGATATATGGGGAGAGGATGTGAAAAAGAGCAGCAATCATTAGGAGAAGGAGAAACTGAAGGTACTGCTGTCGTCCAAGGTAACTTTTCTTGGCTTCCTAGAATCCTAATTCTGACCTTTCTAGCTAGTGTGTCCAAAATCCAAACTGGTTTCTTTGATGGAAACTATTATTGTCAATTTAATATTTAGTCCTGATTCATATTTGTTGTTGTATTTTTTATCTAATCATTGTTTGACAAAGTGGCCCAGGAAGATGTTATTTATCCAAACACTGCACTTCATTGTTGCCCATCAGCCCTTGCTTTTACCTCGGTTATGCAGGTGTGCATCTGATGTGAGACATTATTATAACAAAATTTCCATTAGCACTGGCAGAAGACATATGTCTATGTTAGATGGGTTTCATACAAGTATATTCCTTTTTTATACTTGTACTATTGAAATATTGTTAAAACATATCACAAGCTATAATAAATATTCTGGCCTTATCAAGTATAGCCATCACTGCTTTCTTTCAGTATTGACATGGTAATACCCTCTTTGCTGTGTTTTGAACAGGTACCATCGCAGTTACGACTCTGATTTTACTGCTCCCTTGGTGGTCTATCATGTGTGGCCTCCTCTGATCGAAAATGATTCAGTTATTGTGAAGGGAGAGGCAGTTTCAAAGAGAGGTGCTCTGGTATGTACCCCCAGGCTTGATAAGGGAAGTCATCCTGTTTAATTTCTGAGGCAACTCTGGAACAGGCAGGATTTTATATATAAATATTTATTTGGGACCTGATCTAGCCGCACTTAATTTTGTGCATATGAGTAGTCCCAATGACCTCAGTACATTTCTTGTGTGCTTAAAGGAAAATACGTAAATAAATGGTTGCAGAATTAGGGCCTTAAAGAAATATTCTTTTATTCATATACTCAAGTCTTGGCTTCAGGGAAAGAAGGCTGCTCCCAATTTAGTTTTAATGAATATTCTTTTTAAAATATAGATCTGTGTCCTACTGTGTTTTATTGTAGTGGTCTCGCAGGAGCAGGAGTAAAAGCAGAAGCAGAAGCCGCAGCATGAGCCCTATTCTGTCTCATTCTGCAAGCCCCAGCCGCACCTTGGTATAGTATAACACACTGATCAATGAACTTTCAATATACTTAACAGGCTCTAGGGATTTAGTAACATGACAAGCCATGTGTGCACGTTGAACCTGGGAAATAAGCATTCATGTTGACAAGCTTGCATGGAATAGGATGAAATATTGTACTTATAAATAGGTACTCATATACAACTGCATTGTACAAAATACATGCGGAGAGTTACTATTTTAGTCAACTATGTAAATTTTGGTGATAAATACTATAGTAAATTGCTTGACCACACTTTGATTTGTTATGAAATATATTCAAGTGGCTAAATAAACTATGTTAATCAGATTTATGGCACCAAGCTAATATTGACTTTGTAAAGGAAAATGGTTCTTTATGATACCATTCTCTGGGAAGTCATCTTGTGAAGCAATGTTACATCACCTTTATGCAGAAGGTGGGCTTTCAAAGTTCCATGTTTCTGCTGGCATATTTATATGATGATTTTTACAAGTTATATCTCTCTTTACATATCACTGAAATCCAACCAATATGTTCCAGTCCCTTAACTTTTTGTTTTATTCTTTCCTTAGCATTTGAGGTCCATGAAGGTACCTTTCAAGTTTATACTAAGACACACAATAAATGTATCTTAATTTTTATATGTTCCCTGTTTGCTTATGTTTGCAAATGCAAGAAGTTATGGTATACTTACCATAATCCTGTTCACTTATGCTATAGGCCAGTGCAGTCTACCTCATTATTATAATATTTGTACTTAATATTATTGGTGGTGTGGTATGTGTGTAAATATATATTGCAGGGCACATTCTCCATAAGGTGAATATAAAATTTGCTGTATAAGGTGACTTCCCAGAGAATTATATTATCATGTACAGGTTGAACTTCTCTAGTCCAGCATCCTTGGGACCTGACCAGTGCCAAACCAGAGAATTTGACCCAAAGAAGATGAATATTGTCTAATAGCATTACCAACACTTCCACTGCTTACTGGTCTCTTAGGGTATGTCTACACTTGCTCTCTAGTTCGAGCTAGGGATGCAAATGTAGCCGACCAAAATTGCTAATGAAGCGGGGATTTAAATATCCCCTTCATTAGCATAATCTCGCCTGCGCGTTATTCCGCTCGCCAGCTGATTCGAACCAGGAAGTGCGCTCCGGGACACGTTAGTTCGAATCAAACCCCTTGGTTTGAACTAACGTTACTCCTCATTTTTTGAGGAGCGCACTTCCTGGTTCGAATCAGCTGGTGAGCGGAATAATGCATGGGCGAGATGATGCTATTGAAGCACAGGATATTTAAATCCCTGCTTCATTAGCAATTTCGGTCAGCTACATTTGCATCCCTAGCTTGAACTAGGGAGCGAGTGTAGACATTTAGGGGTAAATTAGAGCTAAATAAAAGCACAAAGCACTGAGAGCCGGGACTGGTGTCTGTAAACAAATTTTACGGGACCATGTTAAACTTGGACCTCTGGCTAACTAAAATCATGCCAGTCCATGGATGTTGCCAGACCAGAGAGTGCTGGACAAGAGAGGTTCAACCTCTAGAGCCATTTTTCTTTTACTATGTTTACCAGGACTGTATATGGTTATCATGTGTGTGTGCATATTATATAAACAATTTCAATTAAAAACTGTATTGTAAACTATCCTCATTGCAGATCACATGTAGGCTAATGAAAGTTTTGATTGAGTTGATGGTCTTACGTGCTTTGCTCCCTGTCCATTTCTACAGGTGTCCTCTTTTTTTAAACTTCCAGCCTTTCCTAATTATCAAGTACAACCACCCAGAAAATGTTTTAGGCCCCTCACAATACAGATAAATAGCACACTGTCCCTGCTTCTTAGAACTAGCAGTCTAAGTTTACCCTCTAATGGAAGGCAGGAGTAACAAATCAGGGAGGAAGAACAAGGAAGGAAAGGCTGAGCTCACAGTAATAAGATTACGTGAGAGTGTAGCAAAGCTTTTTACTCGTGGTGCAGGTTCTTCAATTTGTGAATATTTGAATAGTTTTATATCTATCTATCTATCTATATCTATATATACTTTAACATTATTTAATGATACTGTATAATCAGGTGTCTATCGTATATAGTGCATAGATAGAATGTGGGGGATGTTTTTATATATTAATACACACATACCCATTGCGTGTATAAAAATGTGTGGGTACATACATGAAATACCTTATTAACAATATCTTGTTAGACTCACTACATGTGGGTGTCATGAGAGAAGACTGAGAGGAAGTGCCTTGTTGAATCACACTTGAAGGTGGTACAGAGAACACTTCATCTAGTTGTGAGGCTGATGGGACTTACATCCTGAAGGTCTCACTGATCACCAGATTTGAGTAGGGAAGAGATTTTCCCCTACGTCCAATTGGCAGAGTCTTGGTTGCCTTCCTTTGCAGCATAAGGCACGAGTCACCTGATAAGATCATCTGGACTTATCTGTCTTAATCAATTCCTTATTGTTGCAGGGGCTTCAGTCACTGGTATTGTTCTTGGCCTGCTAACTTGCTCTTTGCTATTTGTCTTGCAGTTACCTCGAAGTCGCAGCCCTTCCCCAATAAGGAGCGGAAGCCCAAGTAAGTGGGCACATTCAGTACACAATGCCTCATGGTTTTCATTAAGTGCTTGAAATATTGAGTAAAGAAATCAAATAACACTGTGCGTGTCTTTGTCTCTGACACATTTGTGGCGTTTTTAAAATGAGTGGCCCTTCACTTTTTCATTTTGTAAAAATGCTGATGTTTCTGACTCTTGCAGGGTGCCTTCTTTCTCATCTCTTCCAAATCATTATCCCAATGTCTTGTGCTGCTGGTTGCCTTTGTGCAATGGCCAGCCAACTACCCACACAATGTCCTACAGAGTCATCACAGAGTTGGTTTTTTTTGGGGTGGGGGGGCGGGAGAGGGCTCTTCCATGAACAAACGATTCCACTGCATGGCTCCTGGTTCTATCCCTGCCAAATTCCAAATGGACTAGATAAAATGACAAGGATAAAATGAGACAATTTTCAGAATTTCAAATGAAGTGCCTTCTTGAATCCACTCAATGTAGCTACTTAGAAAAATAGTCATACTGAAATGTGTATTTTTCTCCAATAGGACTTTAAATTAACTGGATATGTTTCTGTGATTCTGTACCTCCGGATCAGTCAGCTTCAATGGTGCCTCCTCCTCTTCCAAGAGTACCTCAAACCTCACCTAAAATAATGTGAATGGCAGTTTTATCCCTCCCTCTGGAGGGTTAAATGTGTTTTGTTTAGTGTATTTTTACAAGTGTAATAGGTTTTTTATCATTATAGAAATTAATTGAACCAATTTGATACAAAAAATTGCGTAGACATTTAGGATCATACGCATTTTGCCTAAGAGTTTGCACAGGTCTTAGTGACCTGAGCAGCAGATCTAAGGATCACATATTGAACATTTTTACCTGAAACAAAATGCCATTTATTTTGACAGCATATTTAACATCACATGAACATTACAGTTTGTTGCTGAAATTAGCTGTTACTTGAAAACAGTGTCACTAGATGGTGCTTATTTAAATTTCTAGAAGGGCAGCACAGATCTTGGAATGTGAAATTCTTAATCACTTGGTCGGATCTGTCATTGAGCTAAAGATGGTCTCTGTTGTCTGACTGATGAAATAATGGTAGTTTATGATTGGCACATGTGATTTCTATATTTCCATCTCCAGGTCTTCAGTTACACTGATTTATGGAAGCACACAGCTTCCATAAATCAGTGGGTTTTGTGGAGTGCTGTGATGGTTTTGGCATGGAATTCCCTATGCTTGTTAAATCCAGTCTCTCCTTGAAGAAAGGAATCATAGAATACTAGGACTGGAAGGGACCTCGAGAGGTCATCGAATCCAGTCCCCTGCCTTCATGGCAGGACCAAATACTGTCTAGACCATCTCTGATAGACATTTATCTAACCTACTCTTAAATATCTCCAGAGATGGGGATTCCACAATCTCCCTTGGCAATTCATTCCAGTGTTTGACTACCCTGACAGTTAGGAACTTTTTCCTAATGTCCAACCTAAATCTCCCCTGCTGCAGTTTAAGCCCATTGCTTCTTGTTCTATCCTCAGAGGCCAAGATGAACAAGTTTTCTCCCTCCTCTGTATGACACCCTTTTAGATACCTAAAAATGGCTATCATGTCCCCCCCCAGTCTTCTCTTTTCTAAACTAAACAAACACAATTCTTTCAGCCTTCCTTCATAGGTCAATCTCACTAGTGATTGCAAGTTGGACCCTATAGATATTTTAAAAACGTCTCTGAACATTTTGAAATTTGAAATGCTTGCTTCGGATGCATGAACTATTCAGTATTTCTTCCAAATACATACAGAACAAACCTGTTAGAGCCTCCAGATGAACATAGTCACAAAAACTTGGCTATTAAAGACAGTAATTTGCTGCATTCTGAATTAATAATTATTTTGGCCTCAGAAGTACATTGGTTCTTCTGCCATTTAAAGGGATTTCTTGTCCATCTGTAGAAAGTTCATGTCAATATCAGAATAATTGTTTCTAAAAGAACTGATGCATCTGTAGGGCCAACTTAAATACAAGCAACACAAGAGACTACTTGGGGGCCTTGTACTTTCACATAGAAACCTAGGATTTCTAAGACTGTAATGGTTCTGACCATTAGCTGAACAAGTCCAAGATCTTGTTTGTCCAATAACTGATGCTTCAGAGGAAAGTGGAAATTTCTCATAACTTGACTTTGCAGTTGTGGAATGTAAAAGGCTGAAAGGATGAGGAATTCCTTCCTGTCCCTTTTGTAATAGTAAGATTTAATTACTTTTTTGTTCCAAAATCTATAGTTGTACATGGTGTTAGTCATGAATTTATTTAACTCTTTAAAAATTCACCTTCATTAATTAATTACATGAACTCTCATAGGGGGACTTGTGCAGACTTGGTATACTCCTTTCTTCCTCTCTACAATTTTCAGTCTGTTTGAAGTCTGTTTGAGGTGCTACAAACTTTAAGACCAGCCCAGACCAGCCCAACTTTACTAGTCCCTACTGTAACTATAATGTCACAACTGGTGCCTGTGGGCCTCGTTCGACTCTGATCCTGGTTCTATGCATATGTAAAAGGTACTCTTGATTTACAAAAGAGTCATAAACATATTTAATGACATGGGATCCATGACGGACCCTGGAATACACCCAGCAATCCCTTTCAGTGTATTCTCCTGCAAAGAACTAAAAATGCAAGTTCTGAAACAAAGATTTAAAACTCTTGAGGACCACATTATATACAGAATCCACCAAATCAGCTAACTGAACCTCCACTCACTTGTCTCAAGGTAGAGAAGTTTAAAAGAATTAATGTGGGTGCACACTATGTTTTGCAGGGAGAAAGTGGCTTCAGTAATCCCTTGCAAAATATAAAAGTTCAAAAAAAATAAACTTGATAAACAGTTATTCTTATCATGTTGGTCTGTGTAGCAAATAGCATTTAGCAGAGTGTATGATGTCATTAAGAGATTTTTTTTATTGGGCTTTATTTCAGCTCATTTATAGTCATTTAAATCAGTGCATTGGTAGAATAAGAGACTTTTTTTTTGTGATGAGTCAGATGTTAACCAGCTATTTACTGCCCTTTATCTACATCCAAAACTCCACCTGACAATAGTGCAATTTGTACATGCTGATCAAGGTCAGTGTATGACCCGATGTGATAGACTACAATAGAATACAATGCCCATATAAAAAGGGAACTCTGTAATTTCTCTCAAATGCTATCTTAATTAGCTGAGCTAAATGAAAGAATCACCAAACAGAAACTGTATAGAACATATACATATTAATAAAGTATTTTAGTGAGAGAAAATGTTTTATAATAAATCAGTGTAAATGCCACACCAGTAATCTTAAAATAATACAGGTGGCAAAATGCATAAATGTTTGATATAATTTTGTAAGCTTAAAAATGAATATGATCAGTTGGGTTTATGCTACGAGACTGCTACAATACAGTGTTATTCATAATGTCAGTGATAATCCTGAAGTGTTGGGCCAAATTCAGAGCTGATCCAAACTCTGTATAATCCCACTGAGATAAATGAAATTGCCTAGGATGAAAAGCGGCACTTATATGGACCAGTGGATTTGAGTGGAAAAAAGTATGTTTTATATAAAAGTTGTTATAGCTGAAGAGTTTCCCTTGCATAACAACACTTTCTAAGCTGATTTTGAATGTCTGAAGAAAAGATCACTCCAGGGTTTAATCTAAATCTGATACATTTTTTGTTATCTATTTCTGAGGAAATACTTGGCATCAACCTGTGGAATCTCTATAAGGAAATGATTTTAATATATCCCAGAATATCACTGTATCTAATTAAGAGTTACCAAGATGGATAACTTACCTTACTGTCGTGCAGTGTATGATCCAAGTCAGAAGCAATATTGTGCTTTTTTCCCACCTATCTTTGGGTGGGAATTTGTGATGTCGATGCTCAGCCAGAATAGTATACATCACTCTAGGTGGACTTGGAGGAGAAGTACTTTGCAGAGGAGGCAAAAGCTATTTAATTACCTAACACCCTTCTATATTCCTCGACCAACTGGTGCCTGTCAATCCTTCTTCACATTTTTGACAAGCTGTTTTAAATGTGTTGTAAAGTTTGTCTTTATATAAAAGTGCCATTGACAATTCTCTTCTTTAGCCTTAACATAGCTTTGTCCTAAGTCATTCATCTTTGATTGCTGTTGACTAGAGATTTATATTCTTTCTTTGGTTTGAAATAGCCTGGATTTGCATTAAAGAAGATTGAAAAATGAATTCATTTTGTTTTGCAAGTGTTTTAGCATATTTTACAGACCAATATGTTTCTGGATTGTACTGTATCTCTCACCTATGCAGTATGTATCAATTACATTTACACAGAAATATCTGCATCTTGTTTCACAGTTTAAATCAAATTGATACTGAAAAATATGAGAAAAGCTGTCAGCATCTTACTGACACAGAGCATGTGTTATTTATTCAGGAAATACACCCTTTTACTCAGCACACTGTTATACCCAATCATGACATTCTGCTGTTTGAAGAGAACGTAGAACACAAATAAGATACATCTGAAAACCAGCTGTTGAATTCTAAGAGTAGTGATTATTCAAGCAAGAAATGCATAACAAAATTTTCTCTGAAAATTAGAACCCATTTTAACCAAAAAATGGTAGTACACAGATATTTAACTTGGTGTCACTTTCTGTGAAATAAACTGCCCAATAACCTATATACTGACTTCTTTGTTCAAGCATTTTATAAAGAAAGAGAATTTTAAAGCTAATTTTAAACTGAAATTAGTTCTTCCTTTACACAGTGTTATATCTTAGAGGAAAATATCCAGTTTCAACAGTTGTAAGATGAGAATTACTTACCTTTGTAAAATGTTTTGTGGGCTTTGGATAAAGGGGAGTTTTTAGATTATCAAAATATCTGGTGATTCCTATGATGCTGAAAACATATTAGGTGGTTATTTTTCTCTATTATTGAAAGGCTGTCCTCTAGAAAAGTCTGTATCATTATGGGTTTTTTATCCATGGAACTGACCATGGAACTAAGAAAATTGAAAAGAATTAAAGATAAACACAATTGGGAATGACTCAACTGTATCCAATTTCTTAAAACTGAGACGTTGAATATAACCTTATTTACTCTCTAGAAATATTTATTTTAAAATTTAGCAACGTTCATAAGACATAACTTGTCAGGTAGTTTGGTAAGCTCATAACACATGATCAGAAATTTAAAATATTTACCAGTCAAAGGGAGTTGCAGTCGAAGATTCATTTGCATGTGTTAGGCCTGGTTTTTATCACATCACTCATGGTGGCATGAACCTGTTGTAATTTGAGATGTAATTTGGGTTGGAGATGGTCAGTTTACCTTTGCTTAAATTTGATTTGTAGTTAATTGTTGGCTTTAAATTTCAATAAGAAATTTTAATTTCTTGAAATTCATGTATTGTACTAAACCAAACTTAAAAGTAGTTTCCAAATAAAAAATGCTTCTAGCAGAATTTTGCTCACTGCACAGTGCAGAAATTAATGTGTGCACAGACTTTCTTCTCCCTCTACAGAAATGGACTACAGAGATGTTGGCTTCCACTAGGGGCCAACTGGATCTAGCAGAACCCAGTTCACAAGTAGAAAAAAAGGCTGCAGAAAGGCAGAGGGAACTGGAAGGCTCTGAGCAGCTGCAATACCCATCATGCCCTGAAGAGACACAAAGGAAATTCCATGTAAGCCCTGAACCTAGCATCAGGCAGGTTTTTTCCTCTGGATCCCTTGGCTCTCAGAAGGTAGGGGATAAGAGTTGTCTGAGGAGGCCATAACTGGGCTGGAGCAGGAGTGTGTTTTGCCTCCTGTTTGGGATCTGAGGGGGGAAGAGGGCAGAGAAACAGGAAGTGGGTTTTCACAGGGGTTTCTTTAACTCTGTACTCCCGAGGGAAATTTTTGTGTCTACTTTGATATACATACCTGCTGACAGGTATTTTGAAATAAATTATCAAAATAATTGAAAAAGATGTGGTCATATAGTGTTATTTTGACACACAATTTGCAGAATTTTGCATATTTAAAAAAAACTTTTGCAGAATCTCTAATTTTTTTGGCACAGAATTCCTTCAGGAATAAAATAAATTCATGGCTTCTATTGAGCCCAGGAGGCAACTAGATCAGGAAATATGAGGTACTTCTAGGTGCAAAATTCTCATAGATGTACTGTCAAAGCCCTCAATTCCAACAAGAAAACCTCACCTTTGTAAGAGGAAAGTTGATTCTTCCTCTGTGCTAAGACAGGTCAGTCACAGACGTCTCTCTAAATTAAAAAAGCATCAGAATGTCATGTTAAATCCTTTTAAGGTTTGGATTAGGGATGTGAATGTTTAACTGGTAAACCTCACCATTAACTGGTGAGTGAGGCTTACTGGCTAAGGTTAACAGGTGGGGACTTGAATAGCTCCTCCAGCATGGCTGGAGCAGCCCCTGCCTGGGGCTGACCCAGGTGCCCCACAGGCAGGGGCTACTCCAGCCCACCAGTGCAGCCCCTGCCTGTGGTGGGGGGCTGCTCCAGCCCAGAGGTGGGCAGGGGGCTCCCCAGCCTCCCTTTAATAGGTTAAACAAACAGGATTTTATACCCCTAGTTTGGACTACGCCCACCTTATAGGAGTATCACCAGTGTAGCCAGTTCCTGATATAATGAGCTTATAGTTTAAATCAGCCTCTTATTTCAAATTCTTCAAAATTTCAAATCAGTGGCACTCACATTTGTGTATGTTTTTGTGTAATGAAACTCTATCTTTGGTTGATTAATACCACTTAGGGCCATTTATTTATCTCATTCAGACTGGTATTTCACAGAAGACTGACTTTAGCCTAAATAACATGTCAATTCCAATTGTTCTTGGCAAAACACCAAGAATTCCATGTTTTCACAGGTACCTCAAAAATTGTCATTAAAAATGCTAGATTATTTTGTTATGGAATCACTGACTACTTACTCCAAACAGTCCTGGCATCTCACATTACAAAGTTTAAGTTAGTTTAGAGTTTGGTAAAAGAATAATACAAATCTAAACCACATTTCAGTCTGCTGTTATTTTAAGTAGGCAAGTGATTGTGACCCTTAAAAAAGAGGTTTATGAAGAGCAGATGACAATATCAATGGTTTTTTTTGGAGAAGTTGTGAATAGACCAATCTCATTGGTGCAAAAGTACACAGACCCCAAATTAAGGTCCAGTCCCACATCCTTCCTGGCATAGACATGTTGTTTTACTGGTAACTCAACAACAGAGTATAAATATCAGGCTATACTTCCTTTTTGAACTTGGCCGGTTTTAGGCAGCAAAATCAAATTAGCTAGGAACATGGGATTCTATTCAGTTTCTATTTACATCTAACTCACAGTTGGGGTCTCCAAAACACAGTCTTCATTGGAGGACCAAGAAAAAAACTGCTTAGCTGTGTTGTAAATTATTCCAATGAATTATAATAAAGTGTGTTGGACTGCAGCCCACATCGGGATTGTGGCCTGCTTTAATTTTGGCCATGGAACACTTACTCCATGTGGCTAACCTTACCTGCAGACAAAATGGTGGTATGAGCAGCAGTATTGCACCTCCCACTCTTTATGCACATAGCAGGCAGTGTAATATGGGTTTAATGTAAAGAAAAACTTACTCAGAACAATCCCTTCTACATCAAGAGCCTTGCACATAAATTTGGCTGCACTGCTTAATTTGTGCCAGGGTTTGGCAAGCCTTGGTACCTCTGGGCTTGCAGCATCAGTTGTGAAAGTTTTTTAAAAAAGTTGCTTGAACCCTGGTACCTCTCTCCTAACAAATTAAGCACTGATTAGCTGAACCTGGCAGATGAATTGGAGCCTGTGTTTATAGTTGTTTTTGTTTTGTGTCCGGTTGTTCAGACAATGATGAAATTAATCTTAGTAATTTCTATCTATAGGATGGATGGCATGTTAGACTACAAAGGGTATAAGAGCTCTCTTCTGTGTAAAGTGCTGTTCTACAGCTTCTGTAGACATGGAAAAGGAAGCCAAGAGGTACTAAATAGGCAAAAAGAGGGAAAAATACAAAACAGCTGCAAAAACCAGCAAAAGGGACACAAATCTCCCAAAGTGAGGAAATGGCAAAAGGGGATGAGACGATGGCACCTGGGGTGTAGCAATACAAGTCACACAGACATAATCCAAAGAGAAAAACTGGGGAGTGTGAACCTGTGGGAGGAGACCTGATTATCAGATTTCAGAAAACCATCTGCTTTCTAGCTCTTCCACAGGTGTTCAGACAGTTGCAGGGAGGTGGAGGTGAAGGCTGATTTCATTTCCTGGGTTGACTAGGATGTCTGTCCACACCATTGCATAGCTGAGAACTCTTACATCAGCATTCTGGAAAACTGGAGTTGTGCATAATTTTTGTTGCATGTATGGCAGCTGAATCAATATTTGCCTATAGAGAGGTGAGTAGTTCATGTGCTAACCAGAGGGAGCCAGGTTTTTTGAGAGAGATAGGAAATATGGGCTTTGAAGGAAATAAACCCTCACTGTTCCTTTTAGATTTTGTTTGAACATTGCCCTCCAATCAACATGACAAATATACATTAAAAAAAAACCCTAGTGTATAGTACAAGGTTTGGGGCTATGAGATTAGATAATTTTTCTCATAAATTTAGCTCCTGAAAAACTTGCCAAGTGATAGACCTGCAGTTTCCCACAAGATGGCACTGTTGCTTTATATATAGAATTGGTGTGTGTAAGTAAAATTTCAACATTTAAAAAAAAAAAATCAGCTACCAAAAATGTTTGGAAATAAACTTATAAATGTTACGTATGAAAGCAGTATAAGCAGGTGTGTGTCCATATCTGAGTTTAATCAAGCTGTATAAAATTGGACAGCTGACTGATGTGTTAAGCATAGACTACGAGGAACAACATAGAACATGAAGAACAGTTGGTTACAACAACAGCAACAAATCTGATAATTGATTATTAGAAAGCTGGAAAGAGATAATCAATGGGAAGCTGTCATGGATGTTAAATGCTGGGTAATGCTCCTATTGCCTTTTCATTAAAGCTGGTCAAATTGTTTTGTCAACACTTTTAATTTTCAATTAAAACTGGCCTTTTAATCAAAATGCAATTGGTTGAAAATTTAATGCTGACCATTATTGGATAATGAAAAACCCACTGACTTTTTTTATATGCTTTTGGTTACAAAATGTTCAGTTTTGAAAACAAATGTTTTCCTGAAAACTAAACTTTTTTTTAAAGGTTTTGGATGAATGCTTTTGTTGAAAAATCTAAAAAAAAAATCAAAAACTTCAATGGAAATTTAAAAAAAACTAGCATTTTTTCCCCCAACAGCTCTTCTTTTCATCACCAAAGAAGATATCTCAGCTGCTTAAGGGAGAACATAGATATTTGCTATAATGCCTATTAGGTCTTTGTTTCTAGTCTGAAAAAGAGAGAGCTTGTGGTATTGGTCAGCTGCTTGCCTAACTATGATTTAGAAATGGATTATCAGCTTTCCATGTTCTTCCCTTCTCCTATGATTTAGAGAGGCATTTTCTCTTAAAAAAAATATGCAAAGGCTCTTTGTTTGCCTTTACCCTGCATGAACCTGAATAGAGCGCCCTTTTATGGAAAAATCACTGTTTTTCACCTTCTGGTGATTTCTATCTCATGGACCAGAGTAAATACACATTTTGAATAATCTAATGTCTTTTTGTCTAAGGATGTCATCTGCTGCTATTGTGTAGAGCATAGACCTTATTAATTTGGAACTGTTTTTTTTTTAATGTTGGTTGATTGTTTTGGGACATAAGTTTTCTCTCTAAACTGTTTTTACTTATAGATCTCATGGATAGCAGAGGAATCTGACCTGTGAGGTTGAGAGGGGGAGAACTGGTACATGGAGGTGTAGTAATCATAATTAATTGGAAATAGGCATGTCACCTCAGTTTTTTTGATAAACAAATGACTATTCCATTCATGAAGAAATGCATGTTTATCAGGATTCTGGTGTATTAAGATATACCATGAGATGGCATCTTGAAGAGCATAGAACACTGCCATTCCAAATAGCTCAGTAACAGTAAATGTGAATCCAAGGTATTTAGTGTTGTGCATGATTTCATTTTCTTTAACAAAACTTTTATTTCACATGCAGACTAGCGTTTTTAAAGATTAGATTAAAGGTCTAGAGAACATGACCTATGAAGGAAGGCTGAAAGAATTGGGTTTGTTTAGTTTAGAAAAGAGAAGATTGAGGGGGGGGTCATGATAGCCGTTTTCAGGTATCTAAAAGGGTGTCATAATCTTGCCACCTGTCTACACTGGCTGTGAGTATTTGTGCAAGAACACTGACTTTGTAATGTACAAAATCAGTGGTTCATGCACAAATACTCTGACGCTCCTGCTCAGGGATAAGCCCTCTTGCGCAAGTATTCTTGCGCAAGAGGGCCAGTGTAGACCGCAACGTTAATTTCTTGCGCAAGAAAGCGTCTACACTGGCAAGGATGCTTTTGCACAAAAGCAAATCTTTTGTGCAAAGGCACGTGCCAGCAGTATAGACGCTCTCTTGCGCAAATACTTTTAACGGAAAAACTTTTCAGTTAAAAGTATTTGCACAAAATCATGCCAGTCTAGACGCAGCCTAGAGTTTTGATGCATGTGTTCCTAGCAATAAAATACAAAAAGGGAGAAATACAAGAATTACAACACTAAAGCAGATGTTTCAATAGAATCTTTCCTAAGATTGACCTTTGAGCATTTTTGCATATAATCATATACTTACCCATCAGCCTTTATTCTTAATTAATCATGTAGGCAACCCCCTCAATATCAGAGAAACACACAGCACATTTAGCAAATGAAGCTGTTTGAGAGCTGAATGAGCATCTTCATAGGACAAGCTTCCCCCCCAGCTGCTACCTAATACACTTTTTGGAGCTTGAATAAATGAGTTGTTCTCATCTTAAAAAACAAAACAACCCCCTCTTGCCTGAGAGAAATAGCTGTTGGCAACTTCCTTCTAATTAAAATGTATGTCTGAAAAGCCTTAGTCTTTGGGAATACTGAACAAAATGCCAGCACTAGATAAGGTACAGATAATGCTTTGTGTCCATTAACTGCTCCTTACAATTAGGAAATGTGGGTTCAGCCAAGCTAAGCCTGACTATTTTGTGCTATGAGGGAAGATTTTCTGATCAAAAGTAATGTAGCACCTGTTATCTGCCTTTTTTTGAATAGATGGGTTCTTTAAAACCTTTAAAGTAATAATTATTAAAAACCAAAAATGCCCCAGTTGCAAAAATGAAAACATTCACATTACAAACAAATCCTAGTTAGCTGAAATAGATAAATAAGAGGAATTATAAAACTGATGCTAGGTTGGTAATTTTATAGACTGTTTCAGACAATCAAGTCTGTTGGTGGATAATAGTGGAAAAATTCTCCTTACCATGCATTTAATCTAAGAAATCAATTATGTTTTTAGTGCAGCTAAAAAATGGCGCTCATTACAGAATTGTCAACCTCCATTATTAAAAATGAGTCATGCCTCAAATTATGAGAATACTCAAATGTTTAAAAAAACAAATACTAGTTTTTAAAATTTGCTTTCTGGTCTTGGGAATGCACATGGATCATGTTTTCAAGTTTTTTTTCTCTTGAAGCATGAAGGCTTGAAATTTTCTTTAAAAAAGAAAACTGAGCTTTTAATGAAATCTTCATTCAGGGCCTAGAGCTAAAAGAAAAACCATCAAATATTGTGAGACTTGCAATAAAATTGCCAGAGTTGGCAATACTCTAGTAGTTTCCAACATTACAAAAAAGGCCAGGACAATTTTCTAAAGGACTGGGAGTGCCAAGAGTGAGAGGTCAGGAGTGGCTATAATTTAATTTTGTACTTTATAATGTTGTTTTTTTTAACAGAGGAGTTGAAGCTCTTAGCACCACTCCTTGAGCAGACTGCCCCTGTCTCCAGTGGTGTGTGTTTAAGAAAGGTTCAGTAGCCTGAAACCCTCTCTTTGACATCTTCTGGAAAAAATGGCTGGTCTGTTTCTACCCCTTCTCTCCCTCACATAGATTCAGGGGCATTTCACTCATTCTCTCTCCAGGTTTCTCTTGTCTCCCCTTGTTCTTTTATGTCTCACTGTGCATTTCCCGCCTCCATGGTTCTCCTCTCCATCTCTGTGTCCTGTGTGCTCTCCCTTTACTCTGTTCTGTACCACCTATGTGACCTCCTATGGCCCAATGTATGTTTCTGTCCCTCCCCCAGTACCCATTTCTCCTGTTTTATGTCTTCCCTAATGCATGTCCCAATCTGTGCCAGGGCTGACCAGACAGAACTCTGCTCAAGAAGCCTCTGGCCTACTGCCTGCTCTCTACACCACTTATTGTCAGGAAACCCACTGTGATTCAGTCACTGGAATCGCCTTGGGACTGTCACTTGATCTGCTGAGATACCACTGAACCCAACTTCCAGTCCTCTTGGGTGCCTCTCAGCTTTGTCCTGCTGAGCCAGGCCCTCTGGCCTCATCCAGCAGTGAGAGTTATAGCTCTTTGCAGTATACTATAGATCCTGAGAGTGGCTCAGCTAAAGGCACTCGCCTCAGCACCCAAATGCACAGCCTTATACAAGGTAGGCTCATGTTGTTCGCCTTCTTTCTCAGAGTAAAGACAGAGATTACCAGATGCTTACCCCACCCCAAGTAGCAATTATTTACACTTGGGCTATGTCTACACAGCACGCTTATTTCGAAATAACTCATGTTTTTTTGAAATAGAGTGCGTGTCTACACAGCAAGCCCATTATTTCAAAATAATTTCAAAATAACGGGCTTCTTACTCTGACTTCTGTAATCCTCATTTCATGAGGAGTAAGGGAAGTTGAAGGAAGAGTGTTCTTCCTTTGACTTCCTGTTGTGTAGAGAGCGCCAAAAGCCAAGTTAAAGTACTTTGACTTTAGCTATGCAATCAATGTAGCTGAAGATGCGTATCTTAACTTGACTTTAGCCCGCAGTATAGACATACCCCAAGTTTATTAAGAAACAAGTGATTTTATTAAGTGTAAAAAGTAGGATATAAGTGATTATGAGAGAGACCAGTTGGTGTGATAAGGTTCTTTCACAGGCTGGAAAGTCTGGGCCCAATCCTTACACCAGTTTAGTCTTAGATGTTTCCAGAAATCATCTTGAGCGGGGTAGCCAGGGGGAACCGACAACCTAGATTACTTCATTCCTCATCCTTAAGTAGGATTTGTATAAGGCAGGAGTCCATTGTTTCAGTTTGACCCCCTCTCAGCTACTTATGGAAAAGTATATGATTTAAAATGGATTCCTTCATCAAGTGACATAGTCACATGTCTCTGCAAGAACCCTGTCTCCATACTTCACGGGCCTACCCACAGCAACAGGAAGGCTAAGCTTCATTGTCTCTTTGTTAATTGGCTATTATAGCTCTGAAGTACCATTAATGGCCCTCGTTTAGTGTGACTACATTAGTAACACAGGTTTATACTCCATATTCCTAACTTGATGTACAAAGATGAAACATGCATACAAATAGGATAGTCATATTCAGTAGATTATAATTTTTCCAAGAATATCTTTCTTGAAGCATTTCACATACACGGTATTCCTTTCATGTCATTCATGTTCATAAGCATATTTTCATAAAGTATATGGAATGCCCTGTCACAGCCACATTATTTTTTCATAAGCTGATCTAGCTTTCTGGACCTGTGAGCACCTAAACAAGGAATTAAAATGCCAACAGTGTCCTAGCCAAACCCAGACATTTGGAAAGTATCATTAATCCCTGTCAGGTAGGTATTAACAGCCCTATTTTACAGGGGAGAAAATTGAAGAGGGAGAATGTATTTATCTAGCCATGTACTTGTATGGCCTTCATCACTGTAGTATCTGAGCTTTCTGTGCATGGCCCACTGAAGTCCTGTGCCCATCCCCAGGTGCTGGGAGTACAACTTAGATCTGGACTGCCAGTTCTAAGCCCTGACTGTAAGACCATCCCTCCTCTTTACTTTGTTTATATGACTACTACATACACTTAATGGCTATTTGTGTGCTGTCAGGTTAGAAGGCACTATTTTCCAGAGTAGAGTTATATATTATAAGAACACCCTTTAAAAAATGTTAAACATTGAATGATGCAAATTTTGGCATGAGAATGAACTAGGAACTAATATTGCTGTTGTAATACACGTGAAAGCCAATGTTTCAGTATCCTTTCCAGTCACGTGCAAAATACCAACTCACTATAACTGTATGTCAGTGATCCCACTAGTAAGAACTAGGATCAAGGGACTCTGATAATAGTTGGAACCTGTGTTTCAATCACTTCATCCTACTTGTTCCATCGTTCCTCAATTAATTCAGTTAAAAAGATTGATTCAGTTAGATATGTTATTTCCCTTCAGTCAGGCTAACAGCTTTGCAACCGTAACAGCTGATCTTGCTCTCAGTGAAGTTCAGGGAAGCTTTGCTACTGACATATAAGTGATCAGAGACCAGCTTGTGGCAATATTAGAAAGAGAAAGATTACACTCACATGGAACTATTTCCATACCATACCTTCTGGGAATGCCCTAATCTTCTCGTTAAAATAATTAGTCATACCAATATGGAGACAGAGGTCCTATTGCTATTTGGATTTTGGTTATGTTATAGTACTCTGCTTCTAGCACACTCGTGCAACGGGGTAAACCCTTCCCCTACTGCTCTAAACATACTAGTTCCTCCTAGATTTTCCTTCCCTTAAGTTTAATAACTAAAGCAAGTCCTCTCAAGGTGAACAGAAGTGCAGAAATTTTAATAGAGAATTTACTCGCCAATTAGGTTTTCCTGAACTCTCTCAGCTTAAGTCAGTGAAGACGTTACTGTTAAATGAGCCCTTGAATTGTGTCATGGATGGAGGTTGTAGCTGCTACTGCAGAGCCCATGCAGCTGCTCCACACTCTGTCTTGGGGCTGAGCAGCGCAAAGCGATTAAACTCATAATTTATGTTTCTTGTACAAATTATTTTTGTCTCAGCTTTGTGTGGAGGAGTGAGGATTTGGCCCTGTGCCCACTTCAATGGTGAACAATCTCAGGACACCCCTCTCCCCCAAAAACCCCAAACTCTGATCAAAGTTATAAACACTGGCAGCTTTCAGGTTTGCATTTCTTTCTGAACCTAATTTAAACGAACAGCAGACAATTTATGGGCTTTTCCAAGTGACTCTACAAGGCTTCTTTCCCAGAGTCTAACTCTTAGACAGCTAACTACAAGTCTAATCAAAACCAGACCTACTTGTTTGCTTCATGTGAGAATAAATATTGATGGAGCTACAAAAGACTAGGTTTAATGTACAGTAAAACTCCAATAGTCCGGCATCCAATAGTCTGGCACTCCTGATAGTCCGGCATCAAAATGGCAAGAGCCTAGTGAGTGAGCTTCAGCAAGAAATGAGTCACAAGGTAATAGTGGCAGCAGCTGAACTGAGCAAAAAGGGTAAAAAAAGCTTTAAAAAACTAAAATATTACAATATACTGTATACAGTATGTACAATAAAAAGGGTTAAGAACACTTTATATACAGTATATAATGTATATAGTATATATATATAACCAGTTTATAGTACCTCCTGATAGTCCAGCATATCTGATAATCCGGCACCACCTAGGTCCCATAGGTTCCGGATTATCGGAAGTCTACTGTAGTAAACAATGAGCCACTAGCATGACAGCATTCAGTCACTTAGCAAACTCCGATTTAGAATCAGCAAATTTGGTTGGATTTCCCTTCATTGTACAAGGAAAGTTAAAATGTTTGGATGCCAAGTAAAGAGGGGCTCTCACGAGAAGACGCCTCACATCTGTTTGGATGCCAAGTAAAGAGGGGCTCTCACGAGAAGACGCCTCACATCTTCTATGTGGAGTTTCAAGTTTTAACAATGAGGAGAATATGCCTCGTGTGTTGCCCCTCAGAGGGTGATGGGGAATAAAATGTTCCTCAACGTTGGTCTCCCTAGATTCTTCAGAAAAAGCTGCAGGATTCAGGCTCAGATTTCAAGGAACACTGCTTTCCTTCTTCATTGGCCAATGTGCACTCTAGGGCCATGGTGCCATCTGGTTCTGACGTAGTAGCCACAATAGTAGCTACTACTCTAGTGAACTGGTCAAATAACTACATTGTTCAAGCCAACTAGCCACACTCAACCAGCCAGTTGCTAGCGCTGGACACCACAGCTCTAGGGGCTTATAGAAATCAAACTCCATACAGCTGGCTCTTGCTTTGATTAGATGAATTTGGACAGTTGAGGTCCACTGACCTTGACTTAGAATGAGCCCTGAGATGATGCCTAATACTTAGCACTTCTGTATGGAAGTATTTTACTTATTCAAAGCAATGTACAAACAGAAGTTAATATTCAACAGCCCTCTGAGTGCCTTCTACAGACTGGAAAAATAAGGTAGAATTTAAATGACTGGTCAAAGATCACACAGCACATTAGTGGCAGAGGATGAATTAGAACCAGAGTGTCCCTGAGTACCCACATGTACCTATGCTGTTTACAGTTTTGACAGGAGTATGCACATATACCCCAAGGGATCAGATGAATTTGCTGAGGCAGCATATCAGTATATGGTTTTTGACAGGCATTTAAGAAAGAGAATGTGAACACAATCTGAGCAGGGAAACACTAGTATCCAAATATGAAAACACTCTATAATTGATAATACAAAAGCTTGATTTGACCATTGTTACCTCCAACAGCTTTCTATTTGATTGACTGGCACAGGCATTGTGACTGAGATATTCAGTTAATAATGTCTAATTAAATAGCCCAGGGCCAGCTTTAGGCCGATTCGCCCGATTCCCCTGAATTGAGCCCCACGCCTAAAAGGGCCCTGCGCCCTAAAGCCAGAGGGCCTCGCACCCTAAACCCAGAAGTGTGCTGGTGTGCCAGATATGCTGCATGAGGGGGCGTTGGCCCCGGAGGAGGAGCGTGGTGCCTTCTGTGTGCTGCGGGAGCAAGTGTCGGCCCGTGGGTTTGGCTGGAAGGTGGGACTCTGCCCTGTAGCTGGGAATTTAAAGGGGCTGTGAGTTGTTTCTTTGTGTGCTGGGTTGGTGGCTTTTTTAAAAAAAAATTTTTTTTTTTTGCTCAACTAAAATTTGGTTCAGATTGGGCCCTGCACTTCCTAAAGCCAGCCCTGAAATGGTCCATTTGGTGAACTATGGGTTCTCCTTACATTTCATTTTAACATCCAAAACAAGATGCTAAATGACTGACAAGCAATAGGGTGTGAACTCATTTCAGAGAGAAAAAGCAGCAATGACAAGGAAAAGTATGATAAGGAAAAGCATCCAGACTTAGCAAAATAAATAAATAATCTACATCAGGGCAAGCAGTGGTGGCCCGTCAATACAGGTGACCTAGGTGGTCGCCTAGGGCGCAAATATAAATGGCCGTTGAGGGTTTTGGAGGTGGGGGCACCGATCGCGCGTTTTGCCTAGGGCGCCAGTTGCTGTCAGCTTGTCTAGGGCCACTCCTGAGGGCAAAGAAAGGGCTGGCTAACTTCTGGAAAGTGTAAAATATGCTTGTATTTGCAGACACAACCTTCTTTTATGGAAAGAGTTAAGCTGTCGAGCTATTTAGTCCTATACAGACTTATTTTCTTTGATTTGTAAGGCTTTAGCAGGGGTTGTCATTAAAATCGTTCCAATTTGTCATTTTCAGATATGCTGCAGTGTTCCCAATATTCTCTCTTTAAACAGGGCATTGTTGGAGTAGATACTTAGTACAGGAAATACTTTGGTAACATTACTTACTTACTACTATGTTTACAGATTGTAACAGTGATCTAAATAGGCTTTTCTTTCTTTTTGTTAGCATTCCTAGTGCTTGGGCTTGAAATGCTATTATTCTGTGGTGTCCCATTATATAATGTTACTTCACTTAGCACAAGGACCAGCCCCTTTGCAGTGCCTGCCATCTATCGCAGACTTTCCTGATCTCTCCTCGTGTGTTTTCAGCTGAAATGTGAAAAGAGGCAGCGAGCAGACCTAAGGGTATGTCTACCTTATGGGATAACTGAAGTTGCGTATCTTAATTCGACTTTACGTTAATTGCATACCTGAAGTTGAAATACCTTAACTCAGCTTTTGGTGCTGTCCATGCTGCAGGAAAATACTCTCCCTTCAACTTTCCTTACTCCTCATGGAAGCAGAACTACCGGCATCGACTGGAGTGCCCCTCTCAGTTCAAATTAGTGTGTCTTCACTAGACCCACTGATTTGAACCCTGGAAGATTGACAGCCAGAGCATATATGCAAATGAGATCACAACTCCTGCAAATGAGTCCCTTATTAGCATATTTTTTCTAAGAAAACTCGTAGTGTAGAATAGCCTTTGTGAGATCCTGGTTCATCTGGAGTCTTGCCATTGAATTTAGTGGAACCAGGAATCTGGTACAGTGAAGACTTAAGCTGCAGAGAGCGATCAAATACAATATGTTTTCTGATGAGGTAATATATCTTCCTTCAATGCTCAATCAGAATGTGGCCCTCCATGCTAGTCGACATTGTGAAGGTCAACCTGTAAGTGGGTTCAATTAAAAAAAAGTGAGCAATTGCATACCTCCCCCAAGGGCTATTAGCCAAGATAGTCTGGGACACAGTCCTATGCTCCAGACATCCCTAAACCTCAGCCTGCAAGCTGCTGGGAGTGGCTGACAGAGGACCGATCATTTGATAATTGATCTCTTTTTGTCCATTGCCTTTAAAGCGTCTGGCATCAGCCATTATTTGAAAATGGGTGACTAAGGCTAGCATCATCATTGGTCTGACCTCGTCTGGCCATTCGTGCTGTCTTAATTTCCCCCTTGCCTTGTAAGAAGGCCGTTGAAGAAGGTTCACCTGCTGCCCAAGTGTGACATAGTGGGGGGGAAGGGGCTGTCTGCTCTGTAACCCAGTGTCCACACCTGGCTGTACTGTCATGTGTGATTCCCACTGACTCACCCACATGTGTATTGGCCCAGACACCTAGTCCCAGCCTGAGCAGATAACAAGGCTCCTCCCAGAGGGAGAGACAAAGGAAGGGAGGTGGAGACGGCCACCTGGCTGGGGGCAGAGTTGGGGAGTCAATCTTGGCTGAGAAACAAGAAGAGAAGAGACTAAGCTGAGTACTGGAGGCTTGGGGGCCCGTGGACCCCTAGCCCCAGGGGTCTGAGGCTGCCTGATCCCTCACTTGGATGCTCACATAGAACCTAGGCTGTGCTATACCTCACAGAAGCAATAAATCCTCTCTATTCTACTGGCTGGCAGAGTCTCATCATGCTGCAGATGGGGTGCAGGATCGGAGGGTACTCAACATGCCACCACACCAAGTGAATACCCTAATCATTGGGTCACAGGGTACAGTGATGAGGGCTCCCACAATGTTAACGCATTGAAGCTGTTCCTCTTTAATTAACTAGGATGGGGATGGAAGATGCATGATGCTCCATCTCTAGGTCAGTGGTGGGGCTTCTCTTGTGTGTTAAAGGGGATTTGACCCAGCAACTCCTCTCTGCTCCCTGAAAAATGTGTGTAGGAAGAGGGATGTGCTACAGCCCATCCCTGGGTTATATAGCTAGCTGTGATGATGGTGGCTGGGAACCTCTTGAACTTAAGCTAAATATTATTTGGGCAGCAGCAACTATGAATTTGAGGTCCAGTAGCTAAACTACCTACCTTGCTTAGTGGTGCTGTGTGTTTGCATCCTCTCTCTGCCTGCTTTAAGAAGGGGTTTCAAACACAGTTGTGCTGCATGTTCCCTGCGTGATGTGGGGCTTGCTTCCCTCTTGCCTGTGGAAGTGGTTTTCTTAAATATTAGGCAAGGAGTGGCCCAGAAGTTTGGTTGTGGGCTCAGACTGTCACAAGTATGGACTTGAGTCTGTCCTGGTACCTGCGCCTGCCTCTGTTCTGTATTAACCCTTGGATTACTGCTTTCATGTCTGTTGAAGCTGTTCTGCTTGAGTTAAATGTTCTTTTGGCCAGGCTAACAGATAGCTTCACTCTCTAGTCTGGTTGCTTAAACAAGACAGCACGAGACTGGAGATATTTCATATGTGAACAGGGACTGATGGGCATTTTTGAGGGTTTGATTTTTATCAGTAATAGGCCAGTTCTCAATAATACATCCCTAAGGAGGATTGAAGTCCTCTTTGGTCATTGCCAGCAGCAACTTTTTGGTCATATAGCCTGCCTCAGAGATATAGTCCCTTCACTAGCATATTGTGGCTATCAAAGAGCCATCAGGTACATTGGAAAAAGTCACAGAATTTTCAAGCAAGCCTGAGTTGTTTTAAGGCTTTCCATGAGAATCAATTAAAATCCCTCATTTCCAGACAGTTCCAAACTTTCATTTGTTTTGATCGACACTGTGATTTCATTCTAACATGAAGTGTGAGGTAAAAATGTGTGTGTGTGTGTCTGTGTGCGCGCGCGCATTCTCCTTTCCATACTGAACAGATATTGGCTCTAGTTCTAGCCTGTTCTGAAGGCTCTTATACTTTTGAGATCAGAGAGGAGCACTATGGGAGTTTCTGTAATCTATGTATGCTTATACAGATGTCAGCAGCGTCAGGATAAGCTCTACCCTGACATCTGGTGGTGAATTGTGGCGAGTGGTGCAAAAAGACGTCAGGGGCTGATCTTGTTTGCATAGGCACACCCACCCCACCTAGTATGTGCTCACAGAAGCCCAAGTGGTCACTTTGGCCACTGTGGGATCCCCAGTCTCTCTGTTATTGAGGCAGGAGGGATAAAGTTATGGGTTAATACAGTGTTGATAGGATAGCATAGGCATCAGGTATTGTAGGCAGTGGGAGGCTGAGCACCCCGAACAGCCTATTGTGGCCCCTCCCTCAGACTAGTATACTTTTCATAGGGAGCTAGGATTGGATGCATTGCCTGTTTGCCCAGTGCTTTGGGGCCCAGAGCCCTGGAGCTATGGACGCAGTGACTTCACTGCCCAGGAACTGTGGGCACTGAAGCTCCAGGACACCAGGGCTGGGGTCTTGCCTCTCTGCCCCCAGCCGAGCAATGCTGGGGTCATGGGCCACACAGTAGATGTTTTCAACTACTGTGGGAGTGAGGCAGTTAGAGGGGGGCACAAAGGAAGGGGCTGGGAGCTAGGTCACTAGCTGCCCATGACTGTCTGAACATTGCAGTCAGTTCTGTACTGTTTCTGGCAAGGTGTTAGACTCCAGCACTTTTGCAAACCAGCACCTCACAATTTATAACGGAGTCATCTCAATAACACTTGGTGAGGTAGGGAAGTGCTATCACTCCCATTTTTCAGATTGGAAATGGAGGTATAGAGCATCTAAGACTCCTGACAGGTCACCCAGGAGATCTGTCATGGTACTAGGTGGATTTGAACCCAGGTCTCAAGCTCATATCCTAGTCACTAGGCCAGTCTTCCTTTTTCCAGACTTTAAAACCATTATCACATTTATCCAGAGAGGCTAATCCCCTTTTAACTGTAATGTCTTCCTATGATTTTCAAAATATGATATTCCTTTTGTTTAAAGTTGGAGAGAATTCAAACTGCTTTCGAATTGTATGTTTGTTTTTCTTTCTAATTTGGTCATCTTATATTTCTTCTTTCCCTGCTGAACTGTTACACAACTATGGTGCTCTTACCAGTGGAAGCCAGCCAACATTGACCATAGTCTGGTTTTACTTAAATATCTACCTTCCTTAAAGATCAGTCACTGGCTTTCCTGTGCTGTACCCAGAATTCACCATTTACTGTAACCTTTTAGTGATTCTAAGCTCAATAGGTGGTAATGGCTTTTGTGACCTAGAAACTTGTTATTCATACTTACTTGCTGCAATTTTCTTTTAAGCTAAACATCACTTAAACCATTCTTCTTGGAAAGGAAATGCTATCAGCCAGCTCTTGATCAAGGGCTTCTAGTCAACAAAGTGACTAGAAAAATGACACTATGAGATTCTATGGTTATTGTGACTCGATTTTTGGAATCTGATGTGTTCATTTCCCAAGTAACAGCTGTTTTCATGACCGCTTAGCCCTGCAATCTCAACTTATATGACTGCCAGGACCAAAGGGTTTTTTTCTATAGCATGATCATGAACAGTGTCAAGTGCATGTCAAATTGTACTGTTCTGATTGGGTAGCATAGAACACGTTTTGCACAGATATAAATATTATCTAGAAATATCAAAGTCCTGTCACTTTTGAAGTACTGTACATGCTATGGGCTCAGTTCTGTGGGATGGTAAGTGGTGCCAGAGCTGGTGCTACTGTGTGACCTCCACTTCTCCTGACTTTCCTGATAGGTAAGGGCACTCTGTCCTGAGCAGGATTATACCCTATCATTATAGGATCTACATAATGAATAGTAAATATTGATTTTTGTTTGTTATATATTCATTCATACTGGGTAGAAAATGGAGATTAAACTTGATCCATGTAGAGTAGATCTTGACTTTGCCACTATCCAGGAGTGGTTTGAAGCTGGTTGCGGCAGCTGGCGCCCCAGGTGGAACGCACGATTGGTGCCCCTGCCTGAACGTTCATCAATGGCGTGATGTCATCATCAGGCATCCCATTGAAGGCGGCGCCCTAGGCGACCGCCGAGTCTGCCTATGCTCATGGGCCAGCCCTGCCACTATCCTTCGAAATTTCAGTGTATTCAGGTCTAGCATTTAAATTTCTGCTCAGTTTCCTTTATGGTAGAATCATAGGGTTGGAAAAGACCTCAGGAAGTCATTGAGTCCAACCCCTTGCCAAAAGCAATCCCATCTAAATCATCCCAGCCAGGGCTTTGTCAAACTGGGATTTAAAAACCGCTAGGGATGGATATTCCACTACCTCTGTAGGTAACCCATTGCAGTGCCACACCACCCTCCTAGTGAAATAGGATCGTATAGGGAAAAACTTTTACTTTGTGCAAAACCAAAAGAAGGCAAATGCCACCAATTTTATGTGCCAGCTGTTTGATGTTGATGTTCTTTTTCACTGCTCTGTGTCAGCTGTTATCAACAAATTTCTTCCTCTCCATATTTTAGCCATGTTTTAGATCCAGCTGGACATCATTCACAGCTTAGGTATCCGTTGATACATTACATTATAACATGATAGCCTCCTTTCTCCTAAAAGCAGATTGCTATCATGTTTTATAGCTGTAGAAGGGATCTTTTGCTCTCACTTCATGAGTAATTTCTAACTTGGTGGTAAAGTGTTCCCATCCAAATCTAAATCAAAATACTTATGTTTTTTGTCTTTATCAAATATAGAAGTGTTGACATTTTTAAATCACTCATTTAAAAAAATGTCTTGTTGAATAGACTGGTTAGGCATCATAGTTTTTTTGTCTTTCTTCTTAATCTCTCCACCTGTAATTTGTCCCATGGCATCACTGTGACTTTCAGAAATGGAAATGACTGCTTCTATTCATATTGCAAATGAACTGAAATATTTTATTTCATTAACTAACTGAAAAACATCAGAAATTCAGTAGATAGCCCAGGTAGACGAGGCAGCATCCTTTATTGGACATTTTAGTGAAAGAGACACACTTTCGGGCTTACTCAAACTCTTCTTTAGGTCTGGTCATCATCAGATGTTCTTATCCCTTATATGGAGAGGAGGAAATAATTAGAAGCCTTCTGAACCAGATTTTAACAGGAATACTTTTCAATTAGCAGTCAAGGAATGGACTTCACTTAAACTGATAGAAAGTAGCACTTTCTTTCTTATTGTGCAAACTTTCAGTTAATAATGGTGTGGTCTAATGCAGCCGATTAAAATTCAGCCCTTTTTCTAGGTACCTGGGTCATTAACATTTTAATTACCTATTAGGCAAGAACTTACTTTTTATTTGAAAGGTCTCATCTGATCAATCTTAACTATTCAGACTCCCCATACTATATTAGTCACTTGAGTATCTTGGTGTCTATTATGCACTGAATGGTGAATGGAACATTATACAGCTGTGCACTGAGAGTCACGTCGGACTGGTCCATTAACTGCCAAAAGTCGTGTTCTAAATGTGTTGGAAGGGTGGCCTTCAGTAGAGTTATGGCTTGATTTACAAAAAGTGAGGCACCTGTGGATGTGCATGAAGATGTATGTACAACTGCACATTTAATTTGTCCATGCAGCTGCATACACAGACAGGCTTGCTGAGAGGGAGGCACAAAGGGGATAGTTGCCACAGGACCTGGTAATTCCAAAGGGCCCAGGGCTCCCAGCTGCCACCACTGCTATTGAGGCAGAGATGGTGGCTGGAGCCCTGTTCCCGTTATATCAGAGGTGGGGAAACTTTTTAGGGTCTGGAGCCGCTGATCCATAGAAAAATCTGCTGGGGCCACACACAAGTGAGTAGCAAAAAATCCCAAACAAAACCTCATTGTTGTGGCACCCGACTGAGAAGCAGAAAGACACTCCCCACATTCCTCTCACACACCAGAGCCTAGGGGATCCCAGGCTAATTGATTTTTCTGTGCTCCAACCCCACGGTGAGATGACGGGGATGAAGCACTGGGACAGGCTCCTCAATGCTGGGGGGGGAGGGATCCCTGAGTCTCGGGGGCCAGATCCAGGGAAGCTGTGGGTCACATCTGGCCCTTGGCCTTAGTTTCCTCACCCCTGCTTTAAATCCTCACTGGAGCCCCATGTTGCATCCTCCCCAGGAGCCACTGGAAGGGCTGGTTGGGAGATGCTAGCCCTTATCCCTGCCCCTTCAGCCCAAGGCCCCTTCCCTTCCAGGAGCACAGAACCAGCCCTCCCACTTGCCCAGGGGTTTGGCAGTTCTGTTGGACCCTCTGCATAGAGGACCCTACTGAGTTTTAACCTTGACTTCAATAAAAGAAGGAACTAGGCACAAATGGAGTATTTAATAAATAATGACAAAGTAAATCTTGTAATGGCTATTTAAAATAACTGATTTTGCCTGTGCACTTGGGCTAACTGAATACTCAAATTATATGTACAATTGCAGGAAACCCTAATTTCCTTTAGGGGAAAAAATCCTTAGGAACTAGAAACATATTCTAAAATGTTAGTAATTTAAACAAATAATATTACAGCAAATTACATGAAAAAAATCAGACTTGGGCATGTTGGGGATCTTATTGGGATCCAGCATTGATTATATATGTAAAGTTGTTTCTAAGAGCCATATTCATTCTCACCTCAAGGACAGGGGAGGTCTCACTGACTTCATTAGGTAAAGGGAGTCAGTCAAATCAATTTAAAATCTCAAATCAGTAAAACCACAGTTGCATAGACTGGGTCAAATCATTCTCAACTTACTCACATAGGTAGTCCATTGAAAATACTGATCCTTTTGAAGGCAATGGTGATAACTTGCATAAGATATGAATGAGCTAGCTCTAGGCAGTTACTGATTTTATTTATTTTAGTTTTGGCCAAATTCTGATACACTTACTGAGGTTGACCAGTTTCTTGTCTTGTGAGTGGTACCGCTTATTTCAACGAGACTGCTGGTGTAGTACAGTACTACTCAATCTTAATAAGGATATCAGAATTTGGAGTTTTATTTTCCTAAAAATGAAATGAATTAACATGTCAGATTCTAAACAAACAACAAGTCTTTTTGTTAGTCTTTAAAGACTAACAAATTTTTTGGGGGAGGGGCATATAATGAAGTGGGCTCCAACCCATGAAAACTTATTCCCTAATAAATGTGTTAGTCTTTAAGGTGTCACAGGACGACTTGTTGTTTTTTCTGAAACAGACTAACATGGTTGCCCCTCAGAAATATGTCTGACTCTGACTGAGTGATGTACGCGCTGCTTGGATGTGCTGAGTTGCTTTGCTACAGTCTTACAAATGACCTAATAGCTGAGCTACGTAAGGGAGAAAGTTTTATAAAGAATTACTTTCCTGAGAGAAAAATTAAATAATTGGTCTTCAGTATGAGCTTAGAACTTTTTTAAAGTATCGGTTTAAAAAGTATAAAGTTAATCTAGATGAGTGCCCCTCTTTTCAATATTGATCACAAAGCACCCTAAACCAGTGGTCTCCAACCTTTTTAAGTATGAGATCACTTTTTGCATTTAAGTGCAATCCAAGATCTACCTCAAATATGAATACCCTTGCCCTGCCTCCTATGCCCCTTCTCCGAGGCCCTGCCCCTGCTCACTCCATCTTCTCTTCCTCTCCCAGCCTTCCTTCCTTTTATCAGGCAGGGGCTGTGGGATGGGGTACAGGCTCTGGTCTTGGATTAAGGGATCTGGAGTGTGAGAGGGGCTCTGAGCTGAGCTTGGGGCAGGCAGTTGGGGTGTAAGAGGCGGTTCTAGGTGAAGGCTCCGGGAGGGTGTTTGGATTCAGGGGTGCTTGGAGATAGGGCAGAGACTTAGGGGTCCAGCAGGAGGGGGTTTGTGACTGGGGTGGGGTTTCAGGATGTGAGCTCCAACTGGGCACTGCTTACGTCAGGTGGTGGTGCAGTGGGGCTAAAGCAGGGTTACCCCTGCCCTGGCCCTGCACCTGCACCACTCCTAAAAGCAGCCAGCAAACTGCATCCCAAGTCCTGTTGTGTGCTCCCCCCCACCCCCAGTGCTCTGTGGAGCTAGGATACAGGGTGGGAGTGGGGGCACCTTGACATCAGTGGCCCTCCCTCCCAGGGGCAGATGAGGATTTTGCAGGGCCCAGGGCAGCACAATTTCACAGGGTCCCCCCTTTGACACGGCTCATGCGCGGGGCTTCTTGATGCGCGGGGCCCAGGGCAGCCGCCCTGCTCGCCCTGCCCTATATCTGCCACTGCTCCCTCCTCTCCCTCTCCTGCCCTGCACAGCAATCAGGAGGCTCCTGGGGATAGGGGGAGGCAGCTCCAAGGCAAAGGGCAGGAGATGAGCAGCAGTAGGGGAGGGGCAGAAGTGCCAGCACTTGATAGTCTCTTGGTCAAACCAGTCAGGATCACCTGTCAAAGGCTCCAAGATCTACCAGTAGATCCTGATCTACTGGTCGGTGACTACTGCCCTAAACTTATTGACCTCTGGTAGACAGCCATTGCATTCTTCTGCTAACATACCATGAAAATGATAACATTAACAAAGTTTGGGAGATGTTTCAAGTATATCACTAATTTCCTGTTTGAAAATAAGAAGAGAAGCAAGGATATCCTTTCTTCCCTCTCCTAATAGAAAGAATGTCTCTCTTGCACCTTTTTTATCAAGAACGCGCACAATTATACATACGTGGCATATCTTTTTGCAATTTCTTTCTGATTGCCTGAAGATAACACTGGTGTTTAATTTTTATTTACACTATGCCTTTTGCAAATGCCTGGATAGTGTGCCAAAAGACTTAAAGCCGCCCCTGAGAATATATGAAGAAGAAAATTAAAGTTCTCTGTGTTTCCATTTATTTCTTGCCAAGACTTTTCAGCTGCAGGATACAGCAAAGGCCAAATCACTTGAAACTTATTAGGACTGTCAGGACAATCAAGGGGAATTGCATTAGTGATAAAGATATGGATCTATGCCACAGAACTCTTGTGTAATATATAAATCTCTTTCTGTGTGTGTGTGTGTGTGTGTGTATACACACACACACACACACACACACACACACACACAGAGATTTGAATTATATTAAGAAACCTCCCTTTCCCCTTTTGTCTAAATTCTTTGAAGGCAACATATGCTCATCATGATGTGGCAACCCCCAGGCAGATGTTCCAGAGCTGGAGTTATCAGCTGATATGTTAATGTGGCACTTTCAGAACAGCATATATTTTAACTTGAGAAATTTAACCACACTTCTTTTTCTGTGGCCATAAACACTTATTTTCTTGAAGCAGTGAATTCTCATGTCATCTTTTCTATGATACTGTCCTAAGATTCCCAATTGAAGAAGGAAAGTGCAACACAGACTGTTCGTTCAGCTTTGTGAACAGTTAAGGTTTTTTCACCATCAGCTGCTAAGTAAAAGGTATTTCAGGTCTAAAGAAACTCCCATCAATATTTTGAAGTTATCAGGAGGAAAACAGAGTTGCAGGACAAACAAAGCACTTAACATGATTCACACTCAAATCAGCTTTTGTTAAAATGACGCAGGAGGTTGGGAGTTCTGGTTAAGTCTGAAACTCACAGCTGTATTGTTTTCTTTTGATTCCACAGAAAGGGATGAAAAATGGTAAAGCCACATGTGGGGGTGGTAAAGAGGGAATGCTGCCTCCATTACATTAGCTTCCCTTCCACAATAGGAACCAGCTTGTGGGAACATGTGGAAACCACCAGACTTCATGCTGTGGAAAGGGACAGGCCAGGGAAAGATCATCGTTCTGTTTCATCATCATAACCATACCTGCTTTTCTCTGTAATGTAAATAACCTCCACAAGGCGCTGGAACATTTTTAATAGTGTGGGTATTGAAAACTAGCCCTCTTACCCCAGAGTTGGGGCTGGGAGCCGGGCTGTGTCTCCAGGAGGGAGGGACAAGGATAGCATAAGGGGGCCAAGGCTGAGGCCATAGCTAGGTGTATGACCAGCAAAGCAGTGGAAACCAGCAAACCTATGTTTCCTGCAGCACCCGCCAACCCTAGTTCCTGTGCCTATGTGAATGTAAGGTTTGGAGGCCAGTCACTCATACAGGAGCTCTGCTGCAGAGGGGGATGTGGACTGTGGAGCTGGAAACATGTTATTAAGCATAGAGACTCTTTATGGATGATCCCTGGGACCCTGAGATTGCTTGGTTTTGGGGCAAGTCTCTTGTTAGTTCATGGGGGAGGCATACCCATGCTCCCTCAAAGGAAGAATCTGAAGGAAATTCCTGGAATGTAAGGTCTCCCAGTCTTCTATCTTCCATGCAGGTTGCAGGCGAACCCTATGTAGTGTGTAGGATGGCCTCAGTCTTGAGCCTACTGTGGTCTGATTGGTATTGCAGAGCTCTTTGGGCAGTAGATGATCACTGAATGCCATGCTTTGGCAGCACAGATTTTTGTGACTTTGGGAGCTAGGTTCCTCTCTGTTAATCACTGAGGAAGGCAAAGGAGCGGAGGTTCTTAGCAAGTGCCATATGCCTACAGAAACGAGGCATACTGGACCTTGCTACTACTTTCCACAGATCTCCAGAATCCAATGTGCTGTACTCTGCTGTATAGATCTTCAGGGCTGGAGTAGAGTTGGTGATAGAACAGGGTGAAACCAGTGAGCAGCTGCACTTGCTGGTTTGCTTCCCTCCGGGCCCAAGAGATTTCTAAGTGGAAATCTCCAGTGATATAGAGTTCTCTTCATGGCTTCTACTGCATGGGATCAAGACAAATGTGAAGGGAAAACCTTCTGCACAAAGACCCTGGGATTTGAGGAGTTAGTAATAGTTTAAAGAAAACCTTCACGGCCCTCCTCCCTGCAAAAAAGTGCTTCTCTTTTGAGGTTTGACTTAAAATGTAAACCACAGGAAACTTTACATTGCTACTTAGAGCTGTTAGAAGTCACCAGTGCTATATAAATGGAAACAGTATATAGGGCTGTAGCACCTCAGTATTATAGTCACATAATACATACAGGCTTTTATATTGAGTATCATGGACCTACTTATCTGGGTTAGGTTCAAGGTGACATTTTATTTCTCATTGATAATTAGATTTGCTGTAGACTAAAAACAGAAACAGAACCCAGTGAACTTATCACACTGGGATGTTTGTTCATAGTTAAACTAAAGATATGTAGAGCCATTAGATTGTTCCAACCAATACCTCAGAAGTTTGTGTTGAAGTATGTGCTGCTGTTGAACTGAATTTCTAACTGTCCTAGCTTTTAGTCTATAAGATAATAGGTAAACGCACTATTTTGGTATTTTCTGATATAAAAAAATACCATTGAATTCCACATAGTGATGACAGTTTCCTTGATCTAATAATTATCAACAAATAACTAAAAAAAAATTTCAGCTGAATCTAAAAAACAGCTGAACTTTTTGTTTTGGTAGTTTTCCCCAAAAACTTCAATCTGAGGCAGACATCCAACTCAGGAAATTTAATCAAAATGGCTAAAGTTTAGCAAAGCAATAAGTAACTGAAAATGGGGTCTTATAGTGGGAAGAGTCAGAGAAACTTGAATTACAACCATTGCTACCTGCATCATCTATAACAGAATTACAAATGTGCATAGTTTGAATTAGGAAACTATAATTCAATTTGGTACTTCTGGAGGGTGCAGAAAAATAGTGGAGTTCTCCTGAGATTATTAGTACCTTCCAGTGGAAATATGGTCCTAATCACAGTTGCCCATATCCTCTCCGTCTCATCAATTTTGGTACTCCCATGGAATGAGAAGCTTAAGGTAAATTGATAGGAGAGTTTCCTAATAAGTCTACCTAAGCTATGTTAACTCCAGCTATGTTATTAACATTGTTGGAGTTGCATAACTTTAGGTCAACTTACCCCATAGTATAGATGAGGCCTGAGAGTAGATCATGGAGGGAAAAGCCAGGTGGCGTTGCCTTGAATTGTGCTCTCTAAAAGCACTTTACAAACAATGAGTCCAACAACACTTCTGAAAGAGCATTTTTATCCCCTAAACAGACGTTAAGGCCTTTTGTCCACAGGACACAACTGCATGACAAGCCAGGTGTGAATCTATAGCTTATTAGCTTGCCATGCAGTTATAGGCTGATGTGGACACTGCTACTGTGCAGCGGAAATTTTGTAGCTACGTTGCTGTTTGAAAGAGGAGTATATCAAAATATGCTACAGATCTTCTCTCCTTCTGCAGCAGTGTCCCTACATAATAGTGCTGTGTAGCAAGCTAGTTTGCTGTGGATTCACATCCTGGTGTGCCACCCAGGACCATTCCATTTAGCAAGCTCCAGGTGAACTGCTCAGGGTCTAACTGACTACCATATTCTGGGTCAGGCAAGAATTTTTTACCAGGTCAGATGGGCAGAGACAGTGATATATTTTGGCCTTCCTCAGCAGCATGGGGTGTGGATCGCTTGCTAGGATTTTCAGGGCATCTCACTAGACCAGTTCTGTGTGTTTGTAGGGGTTTCAGGCCTTGGTGCATGTTGGTCCCTCTTTGTGGTGTGCCACAAACAGACTCTTTAGTCGCTCAGAGTATGTCTAGACTGTATCTCTCTGTCGGCAGAGGGATGCAGATTAGGCAAGTTGACATTGCAAATGAGGCAGGGATTTAAATATCCCATGCCTAATTTGCATAAAAATGGCTGCCACATTTTGCTGACTCAGCACTTTGTCCACAAAAAGCGGCAGTCTAGAGGGGATCTGTCGAGAAAGAAAGCCTTTTTCGACAGATCCTGTAAGCCTCCTTTTAGGAGGCATAAGGGATCTGTCGAAAAAGGCTTTCTTTCTCAAGGATCCCCCTCTAGACTGTTACTTTTTGCGGACAAAGTGCTGAATTGGCAAAGTGTGGTGGCCATTTTTATGCAAATTAGGCATGGGATATTTAAATCCCTGCCTCATTTGCAATGTCGACCTAATCTGCATCCCTCTGCCGACATAGGGTACAGTCTAGACATACCCCCAGGGTTGTAGTGCTTTGGTCTAATTCAGATTGTGGAGCTTGATGTTGGGTTGGGTGAAGTTTACTGGACCATGATTTACATCAGGTCAGACTAGATAACCTGGAGGTCTGTTCTGGCCTCTAACTCTGAGAGATCCTCTCAATCATACAATGAATCCATGGCAAAGCCAGGCTTCTCTTTTAACTTCCAGTCTTGGTCTTGATCACTAGGCCATGCTCTTTTCCAGCATAATACCAGCCTGAAATATCAACCTTGGGCTCTAATAATGCTGTATCTGGCAGTCAGGGGTTTCTATTAAACCTATTTAAAAAATGAATAGTATGCAGAAGCTTTCATAACAAAAGATTCCACAAATGACTTAAAAATACTTGGCTGAACAATGCCTAAACATGGGGCAAAACGGAAAAATAAGAAATCCTATTTAATCTCAGTCAGCAATTTATTGCTGATATTTACACAGATGCCACGTAGCTGGAGCCACTGGACATCTGGGATGTAGGCGGTTAAATCTCCCTTCTAATCTCTTACTGGAAGTATGGTCCGAGAAGGTCTCCTGACAACCCTAATAAATCAACACGTTGTTCACAGGAAACAAGGCAATCGCTGCAATGATTCATGGATTCTGTAAGACTCACATATGCCTTTTCAGGGCTATTGTGAAAGCTTTTGCAGGAAAAAACAAAATAAAAAGCAGCCTGGAGTGAGCCCATAAAACAAAATATGCATGCAAGAGAGTGGTGGACAGAACTCTGCAAGGCTGCATTATGGCATGTGCAGCTATTGAGGTAAATTTGCCATCTAGCCACATTAGAGGAAGACATCGCTGAAACACCAGGAAGGCGGTGTCTACATTGGCGTGATCTTGTGCAAAAGTGGCCGCTTTTGCGCAAAACCTTGCTGCCTGTCTACACTGGCCGTGAGTTCTTGCGCAAGAATACTGATGTTCTAATGTATGAAATCAGTGCTTCTTGTGCAAGAACTCTGATGCTTCCACTCAGGAATAAGCCCTCTTGTGCAACTGTTCTTGTGTAAGAGGCCAGTGTAGACAGGCAACGTGAATTTCTTGCGCAAGAAAGCCCTATGATTAAAATGTCCATCAGAGCTTTCTTGCGCAAGAGAGCGTCTACACTGGCATGGATGCTCTTGTGCAAAAACTCTTCCGGAAGAGAGCGTCTACACTGCCATGTGTGTTGGCGCAAGAGATGTGCTTTTGCACAAGAACTCTTCCGCAAAAGAGTTCTTGAGCAAGATCATGCCAGTGTAGACGTAGCCCAAGTGTTCAGGCATTTTTGAGTTTACAGGAATGATAGAAACAAAGATTTGGTGGCTTCAACCCTTCTATCACTGAAAAGTAACCACATCACATTTTGCTGGCAAAGGCAGTTAATGTTCTGCCATATTTTGTTACGTTGGATAGTGTTATCTGCCACTTCAGCTACTCATACTCAAGTCTTCCTGGTTCACAAAGCTGTTTTTCCCTTCATCTCTTATTTTAGCAGTGTATGGAATCTCCATACTTTCTAGCAGCACACCAAGCCTGCTGACTGGGGGAAAAGTACAACTGCCCCAGGGCCTGGTGATTCAAAAGGGCCCAGGCATCTTGACTGCCATTTCTGCAGCAGTATTAGTGGTGGAAGCAGGGAGGCCCAGGCCCTTTAAATTGCTCATGGAGCACAGCATGGCATGCTCCGGGCAGCACTGAAGGTTAGCTGGGGGGTGCTGATGCATCACAGTCCAGGCAGTGCCAGTTCCACCCCTTCTGCCCAAGCTCCGCCCCTTCTAAGGACGTGGAGGGGCCCGGTGAGGCTGCCGGCCCTGCTGCAGCACATTAGATTGCAGATTTGAGCGATCCAGGTGTTCTGCCTACATTGTCAAAGCAAAGACAGAATACTATTGTCTCAACCCTGATAAATTAGACCTTAACACCTTTGATCTTTTCCCATCACTGACCTAGCAATGCCTAAGTAGGCAAGGTGCTGAGACACCCTGCTATAGACCAGAGTGTTTTGAATGACCAAGTTCATCTGTGACAATCCATGTAATTACCCATGTCCTTATCTTGGCTTCTGCACAGTTGGCAGTGTGCTGATAGGCAGGCTGCTTCTGGGATACAATGAGGACAAATGGAGCAGAGTACCGTAGCCAAAGCTGAGGTTAGATAAATACTGCACAAATCAGCTCGGTGTGTGCAGCTCTGTTTGTACAAGTGGCTTACAGCAAACCCAGACCCCTCTGCAGAGGAATGCAGAAAGTAGACCAGGCAGACTTCCTAATGAGTGAGAGTCACACTGTGGGGTGGTAGTGGGAAGACTATTTTCACTGCTGGGGCTTCTGTACCAGTGATTCCCATTGCTGCTGGCAGAGTACTAGTGAAAATTGGCACTGGGGAGGCCCACACAGTGTTAGCCGCTCTCAGAGCAAGTGTATTCTACATAGTAATACAATTCCCCATGCACCTTTGAGAGCGAATGTCTAGAGCGCTACAAGCGTGCTGGAAACCAAATGGCGGTGAGCATGCCAAGTTTTCCTAGCTTAGACAAGGTCTCAGCAGGTCAAAGCCTGCAGCCCTGATGCCGAGAATTCAATAGACATTATGTCTGTCTCAGGATTACAGCACAGGCCCCATATGATACATAAGAGTTGGCTCACAGAAGGCGTCTCAGCCTGGTCCCTGACTCCCTTTTTGTTACTTAGTTTGACAGACTCTTAATATTGCTTTTCTTTATAGCTTGATGTGGTTAGCAGATGATGGTAACCATTCTGCTGCTGACTAAGCCAGTTATGGTAGCTTCTCTGCTAGTATTTACAGGTGTTTTTTTTTTCTTTTCTAAGAAGTACAAATTAATAGGAGTGGCAGGTTTGTAGAAATGTTGGTGGTGCCCAGATCCCGCATCCCTCCCCTATCCAAACCTCCCCCTCCCCCACTGCTGCCTAAGGCTCTGGGAGGGAATTTGGGTGCAGGAGGAGTCTGGGGTGCAAGTTCTGGGCCTGAGCAGAGGATTGGGGTGCAGGGGAGGGTCTGGGGAGCAGGCTGTGGGAGGGAATTTGGGTGTGGGAAGGCAGAGGGGTTAGGATCGGAGAAGGAGTTTAGGAGTGGGAGAAGGTTTGAGGTGCAGACTCGGGGATAGAGTTTGGATGCAGGAGGGAATGAGGTGTTTGCCTCCCAGAGCCCATGTGGGTGTGGGAGCGGGCGAGAGGTGCAGGCTCTGGGAGGGAGTTTGAGGATGGGAGAGGGTGCGGGTGCATGCTCTAGGCGGACTGAGGGTTCTGTGGCTGTGGGTGTGGTACTAACCTGGGACATTCTCCTCTGGCAGCAGCTCTTAGGCAGAGGAGGAGGGAGTCTCTGTGCACTGCTGCCTGCAACTACTACCTCTGCGGGCCCCATCACCGTCAGGGGCACGCAGCGCTGGGTCAGTGCATGGAGACACGCCTGGGGCCGCAGGGACACACTGGCAACCATGTGGAACCAGCGGGTAGGAAGCCGCTCTAGCCCTACTGGGCTGCTACTGGCAGTAGAAGCCCCCAAGCCCTTTTAAATCACACAGTGGTGGCAGGCATGACTGGCCAAGAATATTCCTGGAGCCGGGGTGCCACGGGCCCATATAATTCACCATTCCAGCAAATGAACAATAATTGCCTTGTGTATTAATTTGCTTTGAGGCATTACACCACACCACACAACTTTGCATATCCTCAGGCTTTGTTTTCTTTAAGCAGTCAGTAGTTCTTGTTCAACATTGGCCCAAATTCAACAACGTACAGGCTAGAAGTTACATGCTAATTACTTAGAACTTCCAAAATGTGATGCATATTTACCTTTTCAACTCTGAACTTCCTTCCCTGGGACACTATATATGTAAATGAAAAAGATTTTGATTTTTTTTCCAGTGATATTTTTTTCTTGAGCCATAGCAATAAGGTCAGTGGCATATGTTGTATATCAGCAAAGCACTCAAATGGTTAAGAGAAAGCCAGAAGACTGCAGTCAATCTGTTCCATGAGACTGTCTCATTATGACAATTTCTTTAGCAATGGGGGGAAAAATAACTGATGTTAGCTGTGGGCTTTGCCAAAACCGACATTTGTTTTCCATTAGTTGCACATATCCTTTCTTACAGGCTTACTATGAATTGAGATACAATTCTGGGCATGGTCCTGGTTTATGTAACACATCATACGATAAGGATAAGAAAACCTCACATGCAAAACTGTTTTTCCTTCTGGGCTTCTTCTAACTCTGTGTGGAATATCCTTGTTCTCAACACCCAAAGGTCTCGGAGCCTGTCCTGTGGTAAATGTCCAAGAATAGGAACGGCTGCTGGAATGTGAAGAGCATAGCTTGTATTGGGGCTGTGCTACTCACACTTAAGAATAATAAGCTCTTTGAGTCTTCAGCACAGGTCTGCAGGTTTTAAGAAGCAACCCATCTGTGCGTCAGCTGAAAAATAACACAGAGGATCTGCTTTGAGCTCTGCAGCAAGAGCGAGGAAGCTATTCCAGTTATTCGTTATTTTTGATTGAGAAGTACACCGCAATAATTTAGCCAGTCTATGTTATCAGAAACCAAGTGACAGTGTCAGCTATAACTTCTTACCTCCTTCTGGAATAAGAATATGTTCAAGGCCAAAGATGTTGCTGATGGTAGCAGAGAAGTGAGGGAGGCAAGAAGTTGTTGTTATTTATAACATTACAAAAATCCAGCCTGGACTCTAACAGCTTGTTTTTTTAGCTCTGCTAAGCAACTAAGGTTTCCATTAATGCTAATAAGCACTCACTAGTTCAGAAAATCAGGCAGTTGGTGCTGTAGACATAACACTGAAAGCCTTACAAATTCATACATAAAAGTAACTAGATTAAATGAAATCCTGACGTATATTACTACCATAAAAGCTCCAATGAAAATTAATAGCCAGAACACTGTTAGAAAATATTCCATGAAATAGTCTCATCTCCATGCTTCCAGATCTCATTTCCCCCAAAGCCAGAGAAAACAGATGGACATTGCAACTTATCCTGAGGGTCAACAGATTTGGACTTTTTCTGGCCAAAGGAAAGGGTTGATTTCTATGGTTGAGGACTCTGTGTTAGAAGCTCCTTCTCTGTTATACCCAGAACAGTGTTCTCTCTAAGGATGTGTCTAGACTACATGGCTCCATCAACAGAGCCATGTAAAGTAGTCTACCCAACATAGTCAATGAAGCAGGGATTTAAATAATCCCCACTTCGTTAAAATAAAAATGGCCGCCACACTGTGCCGACAATCAGCTGATCCAGCACAGCATGGCAGTCTAGATGCGGTGCGGTCGACAATAGAAGCCTTTGTCGACTGCTCCGGTATGCTTCATGAAACAAGGTTTACTGGAGGAGTCAACAAAGGCTTCCCCTGTCGACCGTGCTGCATCTAGAGTGCTGCGCTGTGCCGGATCAGCTGATTGTCGGCACGGTGTGGTGGCCATTTTTATTTAAACGAAGTGGGAATTATTTAAATCCCTGCTTCATTGACTATGTCGAGTAAACTACTTTACAGGTCTCCATCGATGGAGCTGTGTAGTCTAGATGCACCCAAATGGCACATCTACACAGCAGCATTATTTTGAAATAACTGGCTGCTGTGTAGACTCAGACAAAGTTATTTCGAAATAATGTTGAAATACTATCAAGCTGGAGGACTTCTTACTCTGACGCCTGTAACCCTCATTGTACAAGGAGTAAGGGAAGTTGGAGGAAGAGTGCTCTATTTCAAAATAAGTGCTGTGTAGATGCTCCCAATATCGAAATAAGTGACACAATTGACATAGACTATACAGGGCTTGACAAACGGTGGCAAAATCTACTCGCCAGCCCCTCATTGCGCATGCTCAAGACCCACATTACTCATGTGCATGCTGCCGGTGAACAGGGTGACCGGCTGAAATCTACTTGCCACGAGCGAGTAGATTCACTGATTTGTCAAGCCGTGTGTGTGTGTGTGTGTGTGTGTGTGATTTACATTACAGATATAAATTTAAATTATGTAAGAAAAAATACTAAAAACCGGATAATTAACAAGGTACAAGACCCTGCAGCCACCCACCCTGAAAACCACCCAGCTTGCTGGCCCCTGCCTCCAACACACACTGTGTGTGCCCCTCTGCCTGTGCCCCCATCAGGAGTCCATATAGCTAGCTGGTACCTGTAGGCCTGGCTAACTGCTTACCCCCATGCACACTCTGTAGTTGGGCCCAGCTTTGCAATCCCCACCCCCTATGTGCCACCAGTATATATGCCAGGGATATGCTATCTGGCCCTCAACACAAACAGCCAGTACCTGGGCCTAGGGCCCATAGCCCAAACACCACTGCCCAGAGACTTGTGCCCGGCCCCGTGCCTTGCCCTCCTCCCCTACCCTGAATTTACACCCCACCAGAGATGGCCAGTACCTTTGGCACCCGCTGGCTGGCTTCTGTGCTGGACCCCCGCTGTCTTTGGCCCCCCTGCCTCTACCACTGCCTGCCATGCAGCTCGCAGCTCCTCTGGCCCTGGCGGCTGGATCAGCCTCCTGCTGCCCACCATGTGGCTCCTCCAGCCCTGGCCGCTGGACCAGCCTCCAGCCACCCGCCACACAGCTCCTCCGGACCCAGCCACAGGAGCAGCCCCCCTGCCGCCTGCCACGCAGTTTGTGGCTCCTCCAGACCTGGCCGCCAGAGCAGCCTCCAGCTGCCCGCCACACAGTGCAGGGTGGAAATTTTTTTTGTTTGTGTGCATCTTAGAAGGAACCCTGATCCTAAGGTCTACAGCTGATCAAAAGCAAGGAGGAAAAAACAGACTTGGAATTGGTCTTACTTACATTGGCAGATGTAAAGTGCTGGCAGTTAAAAGTGCTGCTCATGGAGCGCAGCAATGAAAATGCTTTTGGGCATCCACGTTCTCAGCTGCCAGTGAATTAGCGTGACCACACTCACAGCACTTGTGCCTTTTGGAGCGATGCATTCTGGGCAGCTATCCCACACTCCTCTTCTGCCACAGAGGTTTGTGGGGAGGCGCAGGGCATCTGGGATCCTGTCCCAATGACCAGTGGTGCATTACTTTGCATCCCAGCAACCCCTGCGCTTTCATATGGCTCTGGCACCATCTTCCAATGCCTTCTGTGCTATGGGCTCTGCCTCTTTGTTGTGTGGGAATAGATCTTCTGCTGTTCATGAAAATGCTGATAGTCTTACTAACATGTCACAAGTGGCAGTTGAGTTATTCCTGAAGCTGCAAAGTGACAATGCGGAGTCCGAGCAGCATTCATACAACATGAGATTTCTTGTGGCATTCACAGAGGTGTGGACAGTGTTCCTTCTTAGTTGGGCAACAGAACACCTTCACAGGTGATTAATCAGCCCTGCCCAGTCAGAGGCCCAGGACTCAGTTCACAGAGCTGACTGAGTGGGCGGGGCTGATTAATCACCTGTGAAGTTGTGCTTCTCCGCAGCTTAGAGGGAACACTGGTGTTGACCACAGTGGAATGTCACTCTTTGGCTCGGGAAACAAGCACTGAGAGGTGCGATCACATTGTCACGCTAGCCTGGGATGACAAGCGATGGCTGCAGAACTTGCGGATGAAGAAAGCCACTTTCATGGGACTGTGCACTAAGCTCGCCCCCACCCTGTGAGGCAAGGCAAGGCAGACGCAAATGAGAGCTGCCCTGCTTATGGAGAAGCGTGTAGTGGTCACACTATGGAAGCTGGCTACTCCAGACTGCTTTCCCTTGGTGGCCAATTATTTTGGAGTGGGAAAGTCGACTACTGGACTTGTGCTGATGGAAATGTGCAGAGCCATCAATCGCATTCTGTGCTGAAAGACCATGACTGGCTTTGCACAGCTGGGCTTTCCAAACTGTGTTGAGGTAAGAGATGGCACATGCACATTCCAATTCTGACACTAGACCACCTACCTTCCTAATACAATTGCCAGAAGAGGGATTACTCCCTAGTTCTGTTGGCGCTTGTGGATCACTGTAGGTGTTTCATGGACATTAACACAGGTTGGTCTGTACATGACACACACATCTTTCAGAACACTGACCTGCTCAGAGAGCTGCAAGCAGGGACTTTCTTTCCAGACCAGATGATCACTGTGGTGGAAGTGGAAATCCCATTGTGATCCTTGGAAACTCTGCCTATCCTTTAATGCTGTGGATCATGAAATCATACATGGGAACCTTGACAGTAACAAGGAGCTGTTCTATCAGAGGCAACAGCATGGGGATGGAGGTGGGCAGGCAGATTTAGGACTCATGCTTTAAGCCGGCTCCCCAAGGGCACCGACTCGTTCCTCCTCCCTCCCCTTGCTGCCTTGGATACACTCTGCATGTAGTCAACAGGATTAACCAATAAGCCCAGGCTAATCAGTTAATCGTAGTCATCTACACATTGACATCCCTAATTCAATTACTGTGGAGTGTGCTTTTGGCCATTTGAAGGCCTGCTGGCAATGTTTGCATGGGAAACTGGACATGTCCAATGATAACATCCCTATGGTTATCACCATGTGCTGGGTCTCCACTAGTATTTGCGAAGGGAAAGGTGAAAGCTTTACTCTGGGCTGGACCACTGAGACACAGTGTCTGGAGGCCAAGCCTGGACAGTCCAAGACCAAGGCTACTAGAGCAGCACAATGTGGGGCCACAAGGATCAGAAAGGTCTTCAAGCAGCAATTTGATGCTGAAAGCCAGTGAAACTTGTTGCTATCCATGGGAGTGTAGTTGCTGCATTGCTAGAGGGTTATTCCGATTGGTCAGTTAGTCTTACAGTGATGGTAGTTTTGCTGGGGTACACTTGCTTGCTTTCATGTAATGGAATAAAGATTCATTTGAAACACATGAATTTAATTTATTAAACACAATGTAGGACACGTGAAGCATGAAGCATCTGCACTGTGGGAGACAGGGTGGGAGAGGCAGGAAGTGAGGCATGCCCCAAGAGTTTCACAAGTTTGTTTATGACCAATGTTCATATGCAGCCCCGCTCTCTGATGTGCTGTGCAATGGGGGCTACCGTTCATCAGGGCTAATTTGTAAGTGGATGGGTGGGGAGTGCAGCAGGAGCCTGCAGGAGCCAGGTGTGGAGTGCAGCAGATGGCAATTGGGGACAGGCTGGTGCCCAAACCATGTTTGGTGGTGATGGGAAGGGTGTATTGAAAACAATTTTAGGACAGCAGCTGTGGGAGGGGGGTGGTCACGCAGGTGAGATGTGTGCAGCACTAGCAGTGCCTCCAGAGTGCCCACTTGCTGCTCCATAATGTTTAGGAGCCGCTGCATGCTGTCCTTATACTCCCTCCTGTCACTGTCCCACCATTTCTTGTGTTCGGTGCCAGCATGCCTCAGGATGTCTTACAATAACTCCTCTCTAGTCTGTAACCTCCTGCTCCCAGCAAATCTCTCAAGCACTTCCTGAGACCCAACCCACTTACCAGTCATGTCATCCGCGGGCTGCGAGTGGCTCACCTCTTCAGGGATGCAAAACAGCTCCTGATTGCAAGCCTCTATGGATGCTGAGTCCTTCTCTGGCTCTGGGTCCCTCTCAACCCTTAGCACACTCTGCCACATCTTCCTCTTCCTGTCTTGGTTCACTGTTGGATGCCCCATGGGCTCTCAAGGTAACCACAGGGGTCTTTGGAGTGAAGGTAGGGCACCTCCATGTATATCATGGAGCTCTTTGTAGAACCTGTAGGTTGTGGGCATAGCACTAGAGCAGTGGTTTGCTTCCTGTACCTTGTGGTAGGCATTTTGCAGCTCCTTCACTTTGACTCTGCTCTGCAGCATATCCTGGTCATGGACCCTTTGGATCATGCACCTTGATACCCGCCCACAAGTAACATGATACCTATCTGATGGTAGCATAGTTGGGACTGGACTGCCGCCTCCTCCCCAGAGGTCTAGTAACTCAGCATGGCTCCAAGCTGGGAATCCCCTGGTGCAAGGAGAAGGCATGGCAAGCTGGAAATATACACTGAGAACACACCACGCATTGCTGAATACACAGGAAAAGGACTTTCAAATTATAAAAAGAATGCAACGGGCAGGTCTGAGGGTTGGTCTCCTGAGAGCAGGGCAGTAGAGTTCAAACAGATGACCAAAGAGGCAAGAACAGGCATTTTGGGGAAGGATGCTAGCGGACAGTCAGGATGCAATACAACACCATGGTGTCCATAGTGGCACTCCAATGCACTATCCAGAATGCAGCAAGTGCTGCACTTCTCACGGAGGTGGTTTACCTAGAGCACATTAACTGCTGAGCTATGTGCACTAAGTGCCTTGCCAGTGTGGACGCATCAAAAGTTAGAGCACCAGAGGCTGATTTACTACACAATAGCTTGCCAGTGTAGACTTGACCATTGTAGGGATCAGAAGATCCAGTTTATCCTTACCTGGTTGTAGTGGAGGTTCACCCTGCTGGGACTAATCAGAGCTGTGATGTCGGAGTGGCAATCTGAAGCAGAGGGAGCACGATCATGCTTCACATGGATAAGCCAAGAGCCTAATCTTTTAAATTCAGGAAAGACAAAAACAAAGTAAGAAGACTGATGAAGGAGGCAGTGCAAACGCTTGAGGCTATGTCTAGATTGCAGGCTTCTTTTGGAAGTTTTCTGGAAGAGATCTTCCAAAAAAACTTCTTCTGAAAGAGAGTGTCTGCACAGCAAAAGAGCATTGAAAAAAGCGATCTGCTTTTTCTAAAGATAGCATCCACACTGAATGGATGCTATCTCGCATTTAAGCTGTGATTACTATGGACAGAGTGGCCACCAAGTCACCTGTGCTTTTCCCCCTCTTTCCTCTTCTTTCGAAAGAACTTCCTCTTCCCCATCCACACACACCTTTTTCCAAAAGAGTTCTTTCGGAAAAAGGCTTCTTCCTCATAGGTAAACCTCTTTCTATGTCAGAAACCCCCCTCTGTTCTTTTGATTTGTTTTTTTTATTGCAGTGTGATTGCAGTGTGGACGTAAGTGAAGTTTTTTCAGAAAAATGGTCATTTTTAACAGGCTTCCTGAGTGCCATGGAGCTCCCCATATTTGAGCTAAGTCCAGAGGCATAAGAACAACCTTTCACCATCCCTGGAGATTTTAGTCCCATGAATTGACAGGAAGAACAGCTGAGTAGATTGATACTCCAATGACCTGATCCAGTGGGAAGACTCTTCAGATAAAATCTGCTAAATATGACTGGACATAGAAGTCCCAGTTGTGCTTGGCTACTCAAAAGGAGTAGGCTAGATGCTTAATGTGGTATAAGTAATAGCAAAGCTCAAACCAGATGGGTTGATTTCATAAATAAGAGCACCACAGATGAGTTCCTTTAAAAAAAAACCCAAAGAATATTCAGAGGGGGATTCTGTGTCCCCTGTAGTGTTTGACAATAAGAACAATACAAGTGATTATAGTTTATCCACATATATAGTGGATACAAATTCTTTACTATATTACTAGTTGTAGCTTAAAAGATTTATTTTTCACTGTTATGGGGTGTGGAGGGTTTTTTTGTGTTTTTGTTTTTTGGCAAATTAGATTTGAATTTGTAGCTCTTTCTTTACCACACCCACTAGCAAATAGAGGCTCTTCTTTCCAATGCAGTCACTGAGGATAGTGTGCTGTGCTAAATGAGATCAGGAAGTTTTTCATCTAGATTTCCATTCTGAAACCACATATTATTTCCTCTTCTAAAAGAGGCTGCTTTTGAGCCACTTGTACCAACTCATTTTGTAACCAAAGAGCAGATAGGAAAGTTTGTTTTAAAACTCACACTGACTTTTAATTTAAAATCCTACAGCTCAATATATAACAGCACATTGGATACACTTACAAATCTTGATTCCAGAGGTTACGTGTGATTATATGTGCTGATTGATTTTAGTCCCTGCATTCCAATCATTATGTTTTTCTGATACCAGCTAGTAGATCTGTAGATGCCAGTCATGGACTCACTATTTGCTACAGGTATGTCTTAAAGATAGTATGGGAAACCTTGGCCCCATTGAAACCAATGGCAAATAATGCCTCTGACTTCAGTGGGGCCAGAATTTTATCCATTAGGGCTACTTCTACATTGGCATGATTTTGCGCAAGAACTCTTTTGCGGAAGAGTTCTTGTGCAAAAACTCTTCCAGAATAGAGCATCTACACTGGCATGTGCCTTTGCGCAAGAGATGTGCTTTTGCGCAAGAGCATCCTTGCCAGTTTAGACGCTCTCTTGCACAAGAAAGCTCTGATGGCCATTTTAACCATAGGGCTTTCTTGGTCAAGAAATTCGTGTTGCCTGTCTACACTGGCCTCTTGCACAAGAACAGTTGCGCAAGAGGGCTTATTCCTGAGTGGGAGCATCATAGTTCTTGCTCAAGAAGCCCTGATTTCATACATTAGAATGTCAGTGTTTCTGCGCAAGAACTCGCGGCCAGTGTAGACAGGCAGCAAGTTTTGGCACAAAAGCGGCTGCTTTTGCACAAGAACGCTCCAATGTAGACACAGCCTAGGTGTTTCAAACATGCACCCTTCTGTTGAACTATGCCAGAGTTTCATTCCAATCAGTTGTTTGCAGTGAGAAGTAGTCATATTTTTCCATTGTTCACTCTCTGACTGCAGGGGCAGCTTAGTAAAATGGCATGCCTTAACAGCCACAAAAGCTCATGATACCATCTACATGTTTTGTTAATCTTTAAGGTGCTGCTAGACTATCCATTGCAAAATGCAGGACAATGTAGCACTTTAAAGACTAACAAGATGGTTTATTAGATGATGAGCTTTCGTGGGCCAGACCCACTTCCTCAGATCAAATAGTGGAAGAAAATAGTCACAACCATATATACCAAAGGACTATCCATTGTTTTTCAAGTTTTAACAGCTATGTTGTTCATCTTTTGTACAATTCATATCAGCAATGGTTTTTAAAATATGTTCCGCTGAACACAGAAAGAAGACCAAAATAATGGCTGTCATCCTCATAAGAATGGGTCACTATTATCAAGCAGTCCAGCTATATTCACCTCTTGAACCTGATCCTGTGCTCCACTTAGGACTAAATCAAGAATTGCTTCTCCCTTTGTGCATTCCTAGACAAGCTACTTCAACAGTTATTTAAGGTGTCAAGAAACTTTGTCTCTGCATCCCATCCTGAGGTGACATGTACAATATGAGAATAATTGAAACCCCATATTATTACTGAGGGTTTTTTAATTTTATTCACCTTTATAATCTCCCTGAGCATTGCAGTCACTGTCACCTTTCTGGTCAAGTGGTCAGTAATGTATTCCTAATGCTTTATTCTTATTATTTGGCTCATTTACAATTTTTGGTTAATTTGATTCTATACTTTCACATAGTGCAGCTCTCCCACCAGCATGACCTGTTCTGTCCTTCTGATATTTTGTACCCTGATGATATCCTCATTCCATCAAGTTTCTGTGATGCCTTTTATATCAATATCCTCATTTAACATGAGGCACTCTGATTCTCCCATCATATTATTTAGACTTCTAGCATTGGAATATAAGCACTTAAAGTGTCACTTTTTAGCTGTCTGCCTTTACGTGATGTAATTGAACAGGATTTTTTCTCATTTGATTGTTTCAGTTTGGATCCTGCCTGTATTTTATCATGTTCCATCCTCTTCCTCCTTTCTAGGACATAAAGAATGTCCATTAATAGATCCTCCTTTTAGGAATGTCTCTGTGCAAACCACATGCTCTTCTGCACCTGTAAGTTTTCCTTCAGCTCTTAGTTTAAAAACTGCTCTGTGACCTTTTTAATTTTAAATGCAAGCAGTCTGGTTCCATTTTGATTTAGGTGGAGCTCATCCTTCCAGTATAGGGTCCACCTTTCCCAAACGTTTCACCTAACCCTAACAAATCAAAACACTCCTCCCTACACCATCATCTCACCCATGCATCAAACCCCTGCAGTTCTGTCTATCTAACTGGCCCCGCACATGGAACTGGAAGCATTTCAGAAAATGTTACCATGGTGGTCCTAGACTTTAATCTCTTACCTAGCAGCCTAATTTTGGGCTCTAGGATCTCTCTCCTATCCTTCCTGATGACACTGGTACCAACATGTACCATGACCATTGCTCCTTCCATAAGTCTGTATAGATGTCTTGAGAGACCCAGAACCTTCACACCAGGCAGGCAAATCACCATGTGGTTCTCCCCAACATTGCAAACTCATAGCCCTTCTGAGTACTCTGTTCCCTTGCCCTTGTTGGCCCTAGCTCAGGGGTCTCCCACAGGAGCCTGCCCTGCTCTCTAAGCAGCTCTTCCTATTGGGAACATTCCTCATTCTTCCCTTCAGGATCTTCCTTCTTCTAAAGTTTCCAGTGCTTCGTCACCACAGCTGGGGTCAATGTCTAATTAAGCATCATCACACCAAGCTGAGGATCACTAATTAGCCTTTCTGCTGCCAGCTCATCAGTGAGCCTGAGGGACAGCTGCTATGTCATGCACAAGGCTGAGCCCAGCTTGCCTCAAAGGGCCGGCCAGCCAGCCTATAACATGGCTATGCAGAAGGTAAATGGATATGAAAAGAAACAAAGAAGTCTCGAATAAAGAGAAGATCATGTACATACAGTAAGTGGTCACAAGCCAAAGGTAGCTATATTAAAAAAAAGAGAGAGAACATTTAGGGGGACAAATACTTAATAATGTGTAGAAACTGGTCAAAACATGTAAGGTTCTAAGACTCCGTGTAACTAAAACTTTGAATACATCTAGCTAAATGATGGTAGCAAGAGCTCTCACTGAATTATGGCCGGCTTCCCAGGACAACAACCTAGAGAGGGATTGATATTATTTTTGTTAATACCTGCTGAGTTTGCTTCTTGTCTATTCTTTAGTCTCCTCTCTTCTCTTCCTGTTGCACCCCTGGATTACTACTATCTCTGCTTCCTGTATCCTCTCACTTCAGCTTTCTTCATCCTGTACTTACTCAGAAATAACTCTGGCATCTGCATAAACCTCTGACCCTTAGAAATGAGGGAGTACAGTAGCTCTGTTTATCTCCAGTCCCAGGAGATTGCCCACACTGTAAACCTTTGTGATAGCTTGAACCATTACTCTAGTTCAAGGGCCTTTCTGACCAAAGCACTCTTCTGTTTCCAGGCTTGCTCAGAAATGGTCTCTTTATAAGAAGCTAGGTCACATTTAAACTGTAACATCAGGGGAATGAGTTAGGGTCTAACCCTGCAAGGTACTTAGTACTGCTTGACTTGAGTGGAAGCTGAGAAGGCAATGTAAAACATTGCACAAATCCAGCTAGTGCAACCAACATTACTTTATGTTACAAAATAGTAGCCTGATAGGGAGGAAAGTTCATACTCCTCCCATTGTTTTATAATATTTCTTGTCTTTATATAATTATACCGCGAAAGAAAATCCAGCCATTCAGAGTGCAAACTTTAGCCATTGGGAAGTACAGTGCCTGATGCTTGCATTAAGGAAAAGAATGACCTGAATCCTCATAAACAAACGAGTAGGAATGTGGAATTTAATGTGTATATGACAAGAAGCTTGCCATTGTGACCAAAGAATTGCAAAGATGTAAAGATCGGAATATGTGGAATTTCTGAGCTGCACTGGAAGGAGAGGGGTCATTTCATGACTATGAGTGGATATAGCATGTACTACTCAGGATCCCAGAGAATGAGAGAAAACGTGTTTGCATTTATCTTATCCAAGGAGACAAACTATGTTTGGATGTAATCCAGTCACTGATAGAATCATTGCAATTTGCCTTTGAACAAAGCCAATCAATACATACCACAAGTGGGTGGAAGACTGAGTGAAGGGAATACTTCTGCTCTTACCAAAGAAGCACCAGCTCTCTGATGTACTTGTGAATAAAGTTTAACTCCACATAATCCACAATTGCATGAAACAAAAAATAGAAGCAGAGCTATCACCATAACAAACTGATTTCAGAGAGGAACAAGTTGTACCTGACCAAATAATAAATATCTGTCAGATCACTGTATTTTCTGCAGGTTTACATTCTGACTGCAATTATGGTTTGTGGCTGTGGTTGATAAGTTTTCTGAGTGATTTGAAGAGACATTCACTGAAAAGTTAAGTAAAGTTATCATCCTTGCAATGAAGGTTCTGAATGCAGAAGTTGGAACTTCAAGATGTCATAAAGAAGTAATGGGAAATAGTGATTTTGCTTTACAAAATGATAGAGTGAGCATTTAGTTGAATTCTTCTGTTCTAGAATATTTAGAATACTCTTCTAGAATATTGTTCTGGTTCTTTAAAATACCATCTTCACCCAACACCTTATATTTATACACATGGGGTTCAACTGACAGTATGATAAAGAGCCAAATCAACTATGTATTGATACAGCTGTGCTGGAGATAAAACCTTATACGTAACATTAATACTTTAAAAGGTATGATATTTAACAGGTCCACTGCATTTGAACTAGTCTAAGGTACATAACTGTCAAGATCCTGACCAAGACAGTTGGGGCCAATGGCCAGAGTGAGGTCAAATTGAGGCAGAGAGTAGGAGAGAAGTTCATAGTGAAGTTGCAGATTGGGAATTATATTAAGGATCAGATTCTGAGTCAGGTTTTCAGGGTCCAATTCAGCTGGAGAGGTCCAAATCAAGTTGAGATCAAAGCAGGAGTTCAAGAACAGGAATGTTCATAGCAGCTTTAGGAAATCCAGGCTGTTGCCTGAACACTTAGTGGAATTCCCTTGATGTTTATATAGAGTAGAGAGCAAAACAGGAGCCATGAAAATGGTGCCTGCCAGACCCTCTTGATGTGCTACTGATCATAGTCTGTGCCCACAGCACATCATTGCTGCTTCTGCGTGGCAGCAAGGAGCTGTCCATTGCCTCATTGGTCTGGTTTGGGCCTAACAATAACTTTTGTCCAGAATGGGTTTGAGGCATTAGCAAAGTTGGAAGAGAATGACCTGAACAAATTTTGGATTAAAATGAAAACCATTATGCTAAAAATCATTCCAAACTCTTAGTGTTGGACTGCTACATAATTATCCTTGAAAATGTTTGAGGTCGTGGAAAAATGACACATTCAGAAAGAAAGTCTTGGGGCTAGAAGTACAGAGGAAAGAATATAAGGAACTGAGCAGACAGATTTAAAGGCAGACTAGAGAAGATGAGTGAATATATAAAGGCAAAAACTACAGAACTTGAGAATTATTGAGAGTAATAATACAAAAGGTATGTTCACAATGGTCAGACTTCTTGCTAAAAGGTTTTCTCAGTGATAGAGTATAATAAAATATAATGGCAGAAATCTCATTGAATTTGATATTAAATGCATATGGAGAAGTTACTGTGCCAATCCCTAGGCCTCACCAGAATTACTCATAAAACAAGATGATAGAAAACAGAGTATGGAGCTAGATTCATCAATCCTGTGAGAGGAAGTGGCACTTACTATTAAGTAAGTGAAGCTTAAGAAAACACCAAGAGCAGGTAAAATGCCAGCGGAAATGTTAAAAGCAATTTGTGAACAAAGTGGTACTGAGTACACATGGAGAAGTGGTAATGATGTATGGATGACTAGAAAGTGGCTGAAGGACTGAATGAAGGGTATCTTTCTGCTCTTATCAAAGAAGTAATAGCTCCATAATATCACATGTGAGCAAAGTTTTGTTTGACATACTCCAGGACTGCATGAAAAGATTAATAGAAATAGAACTACCACCACAACAAGCTGGTTTCAGAGAGGACCAAGTTGCACCTGACCAAATCGTGAATCTCTGTCAGATCACTGAAAAATCCCAAAAGTACAATTGCTTATGTGCTGCATTGACTATTCAAAAGCATTTGGTACCATGCAACATGACAGTTTTTGGAAAATACTCTCAGATATGGGGAATCCAAAGCATCTCATTGATCTCATCACAAGTCTGTAATGCCAACAACATCCCACAATGACCAACAGTTAGTAACAATGAGAGGTTTTCCACTGGGCAGGTATGAGACAAGGGTTTATTTTGCCCCCAAGTCTCTTTAACATAGGTGCAGAATTAATAAAGAGAAGCCTTGAAAGTTTTCAACAAAGTGGAAGGAGCTGGGACTTTGATTGGTGGACATCTTTTAGCCAACCTCAGAAAAGCGGATGATACAATGCTTTTTACTACAGCCACTCATGCAATTCAACGCATGATGCGGTCTGTAAAAACACTTAGTGAGGGACATGGACTATTGCTGATTGTGATGAAAATGAAATGCATGTGTGCTCACATGACTGACAAAATCAGAATGCATGCAGACATCATGATTAATGGACAAGCTGCAGAGGCAGTAGGTTAATTATCATGTATAGTTGACTAAGAGGACTGTTCCAAATAAACTGGAAGAAGACTAGGAATCACTCCTTCAATTTTGCCTCCCTTAAGAGAGCTTGGGAAAAACCTTGGTATCTCAAAATACACCAGGTATGACTGGTGAAAAGATTAATTTTTTCCATAGCGATTTGTTGATGTGAGTCATGGGAAGTTAACATTGCTGACAAGAAGAAAATTGAAGCTTTTGAGATATGATGCTAATGAAAACTCTTGCATATTTTGTCCCCAAGCTTCTTTTACACATATGCAGAATTTATTATAAGACAAAAATTGGAAGGTTTTGACAAAGTGGAGGGAGCTGGGATTTCCATTGGTAGACATCTCTCAACTGACTTCATTCCCTTTGAAGCATCTTGCATTGGCCACTGTCAGAAGAGAGGATATGGGGCTAGATGGACCATTGGTCTGACTCAGTATGTCTGTCTGTTCTAAAACATAACTCCTGGGTGGGAAAAATGTCTGTTAGAAATATTACTGGAAGAAGCAGCCTCTCCAGCTGGAAATCAATGTAAATATAAGCCCTTTGGTCACTCTAGGCATAAAGATGGAAATAACCTCCAGAGAGTTATTATGGAAAGAATGATGATGGCTGGTAGGTCTTGTAATAGAGGATAAGAGATGGATAGCTGGTGTACAGCAGATCACTGGAAGGCCAGCTGCTGAATGCTGGAAGTTAGTAATGGATCATGAAGGCTCCTGAAAAAATGGCTATAATGTCACTGATATTCAGACATGAATAAATGGATTTACTTGTATTGTTTTTTTACTGCAACAATTAGTTAAGGGTTTGCATATATTAGTTTGTGAGTTGCCTGTGTCTGTGTTGGGAACTAAACTTCTTTTCATCATAGAAATCAGTGTAGAGAAATGGTGGCCTTGGAAATAGAATCTGAAACATAAAGATGAAATATAATAAGATGTTGATGGTGGCTTGGAATGTTCTGAGCACTCAAAATTCCTGTTAGTACCGAAGGCACTCAGCACCCCACAGGAACATTCATTCTTATGGGCTGGATTGTTCCCTTGTATGAACCTATGGAAGGTCTTCTCCATGAGCAGACCTTCTGTTTTCCATCCAGAAGGCAAAATAGCAATATGAGACCTCTATAGCAATATGAGACAGCTACTGCTTTGTATGGTGTATCCAAAGTAATTCACTTTAATACACAATAATCCAAATGATCAGCACATACATTGAAGTACTGTAGGGTGGATTGTTGTTGCCCTTTAATAAAGATGAAGAAAAAAAGGCTTTGTAAGCTCATCAGAAATCATCTCATTCGATGCCTTACAACCATGTTGTGATGTTATTGGATTGTGATATGAATATAAAAGTCACTGATGCAACTGTAATGCCAACAGGTGGAACTGAACCTGGAGCTTAGTGCATGAGCGGCGACTGCTTGAGCTAAAAGCTCTCAGCTAATGCTGTAGAGCAAACTCAGTCTTTCTCTCTGTAGGTGGTCTAAATGCCACTCGATGGGACAGTGAACCCAACCCAGCAGGTATGTGGATTACACAACCACTGTTATATGGTTGCACAAACTGAGCCAAGTAAGATGTCTATGAAAAACGTATGATTCATTGATTCTGTCTATGAAAAATGTATGATTCATTGATTCTGTTTATACCATTTGTATGCACATATCACTTTTGTATTTTAAGTTATGAATGTGGGCTATGTACTTGTATTTCAAATGTTTGCTTCTGTGAGACATTAAGAGGTCCAGCCTATTGTAAAAGGACAAGGTCAAGTGAATAGAAGTACTTGATTGACAATGAACCTTGGGTGGTGCCAATCCACATATGATGAGCTCCTCTGTGAACGTTCAGACCAGCATGGGAGCAATAGCTACTACCTAATAAGGACTGAGTCATGCATGGACAGGTGACTTTCTCATGTGACAAATTCTATCTTAGGACATACTTTAGCACAGGGAGAAAAATAAGAGTCCCTCCACGTGCCCAAAGTTATAGAAAGGGCCTTGGGAGTTCCTCTTCATTCCAGCTTCTCTCCTCTGGAGGATCTTTGCTACGAAGTGAAGCTTTAACAAAGGACTACTGACCCATCCTAACAAAGGATGTATTCCAGAGACTTGATTTAAAACAGCAGATTATTCCACCTTTACTACAAGCCTGCACAAAGAACTTTGCAGTTGGTGTATGTAATTGATTCTTTCTATCTTTAGATTTTAGATTCTAAAGGACTGGCTAACAGCATGCTTCTTTGGGTAAGATCTTAGTTATAAATTAACTTGGAATGTAGCTGCTCCTTTGGTATCAGAAGAACATCTTTTGATTTGATGAGATTGGTTTTCATAACCTCTCACCTACTGTATGGGGAGCAGAACTGGTGGTGGCACAGGACAACCGTTTGGTAAACAGACATGCTCTTTGTGACTGATTTGGTGTGCTTTATACTAGAGGACTTGTGCTGTAAGCCTTGGGCTGTAAGTAGCCACGTCTTTAAATAATTTGCCTTGATTTGATACTCTCAGTGGTGCCCCCAGAAAAGTCTATATGTACAGTTCAATAGACCCTCAGGCTATCTGGTTTCTATATCCTTGAAATCATTGCCATTCAGGCCCTGTTTAGCATGGGAGTGGAGCCAGATATGTCATTGCTAGTAGGGTTGTAACAGGGTTTACAAACTGTCTGTGGAGACAGACCAAAATTAATCTGTATACACAGTGCTGAGGGGAAATTTAATACTGGAATAATGGATATCTCTCTGTAGAGTGGTATATATGACTTGTGTCTCAGCTTGTTTGCTGTGTCCATTTGTTTATTGATACTTTACTCTAAATCAGCCTGCGGGTCGCATGTGGCCCATCAGGATAAGGGACATTTTGCTGACATTGACTGTCCACAGGCACTGCCCCTCACTGCTCCCAGTGGCCGCAGTTTTCTGTTCCTAACCACTTGGGCTATGGGAAGTAGTGCCTGCAGATGAAGGGGCCGCAGGGATATTCTGGCTCGCACTTTCCACAGATCTCATTGGTTGGGAACAGAGAACCATGGCCACTGAGAGCTGGGGTGGGGGAGAGGGAAGGTGCCTGTGGATGGTCAACAGCAGGAAAATATCTCACAGGCTGTATTTGGATTACCTTGTTGGGCTGCATGCAGCCCGTGGGCCACAAGTTACCCACTACTGCTTTAAATGTTTTCCTGCTGTCTGAGCTCTGACATTAGACAGGAAGGCCTGGATTTCCTTGTGAGAGCATCTAATACCTTTCTGTATGTTCACGTAGATGGTGAAAAACTCTTAAAAGTTTGTAGCAAAGTAACAACAACTGGCATTCAAAGAAAGTGAAATTCATTAACCTGGGACAGGTCTGCATAGCATGAAAGCATCCCACCTTTACAAAATTATGCTGTAATGCAATGCTGTGCTGATCAGGAGTGCGGGAACCATTTTTATAGCGGGCAGTGCAGCATGTCATTGAACTCAATTGCAAACCACAGTGATGGAAACCACTTCAAGGCAGGCAATGTGGCACACCTCCAACCCCCTTAGTTCCAGTACCTATGGTTCTGATCTGTGATAAGAGACCTATTTATTGTCTGTTGGCACAATTGGAACATTTTAAAGGAAACTTCAAATCAATGAAAAGTTACTCTTATGAAAAAAAGAACCCCATAGCGAATTCCATAAAATTGCAGAGACGGTACAAGGCAGGAAAACAGGGTTCCATCAAAACCTCTACTGCAATAGTTATTACTTTTCTATTGCTCCTTCTTATTGTTAGTCCAAAATGTATGGATTTAAGTGGACAGCATCTGGCATGCAGCCTTCAGTGAAATCATAACAATAAAGTGCCTTATTTCCCTTAGGAATTCAGTATGCTAATTAACCCTGTACTACTTCAGTTGATTTGAGCCAGATGAAAACAAAGCCAGGAGTCATCTTGGTTTTTCAATGGGTTGAATTCTCATAGGCTCAACCAATTTGAAAACTTCAGAAACCAGCTGTGTTTCTGTGGAAGCTATAAAAAGGTGAGGTAAAATATGATTTAAACCTGTAGTACAACAGCAGTAAAGTGACTCACACTCCACCAGCTGTCAAGCATTTTGAAGTTGTGTTTAAAGCACAGTGCTGTAATTTGACCCCTTATCCTTTGTTATGTATTCTAGGATGTGACTGTTTCAAGGCTCTTTTTCCTCTTGTGAAAACCTGCATGCAGAGGTCAAAAGAAGTAACTCTGGATAGTGGATACTATCAGGCAAGATGCTGTGCTCCATCTGAGAGGTGCTGCGCATGTTGATTTCCTAAAGAGAATGCATTCAGTGTCTTACAGGATGATGATGACCTCTGCTCAGACTAGGGCTGTTAGATATCGGGTAATTGAAAGGTCATATAACCTCATTATTTATTATTGGTTATATGACTATTCGATAGTCCCTGGGGTGGGGCCAGCAGCCAGTGTGCTCCTGGCCCCCCTCCTGGAGATCCCCCTGGTACCCCACACTGCTGCCTCTGTATTGGAGGCAGCAGCAGCGGGTGCCAGGCAGGAGCTGGTTCATGAGGAGAGCCAGTTTTTTAAAAAGCTTCCCATGTAAACTGGCTGCAGCCCCTGACTGCGGTGCTCCGAGCTTCCTACAGAAAGAGGCTGCTGCCTGGGATTGGGCAGGAGGAGCAGGAGGTGGGGGAGGCTGCTGTGAAGCTGCCTCTGTCCACAGTGGCCTTGGCTGGCTGTGGACAAAGGCTGGTCTGACAGCCTGTCTGTGGTAGGTCTGAGCTCTGTCTGTGGTGGGTCCCTGGGAGTTGGGACTCCACTGCAGACAGGGGCTGCTGCAGGGGACCAGCCTCGGTCCACGGCAGGCCCAGGCTTGCCCCGGACAAAAGCTGCTCTGCATCCTGTGGAGCAGCCTCTGTCCATGGGGAGCTCAGACTCCTGGCAGACAGGCGCTCCATCTCAGCAGCCTCCCTTGCCTCCTCCCTCCCCACTCCGTTGCCTCTGATAGAGGCAGCAGTATGTGGGGGTGGGGGAGGGGCAGGTGGTACTGTGGAGCCTGTGCTGTGGGGGAACTGGCTCACCCAAGCACTTGCTCCTGCTCCCCCCCACCTTGCTGTCTCTGATACAGAGGCAGCAATGGGGGGTGGAAATGCAAGTAGTCAACAAGATTAACTGATAAGCCCAGGCTTATTGGTTAATCGTATAGTCGACTACCTGTTGACATCCCTGGCTCAAACCACTCTTAGGTCTTCAGTGAATAATTACATTTGTACAGTTCTTTGGCAATGTAAACCACTGTATGAGTGTCGATGTTGTTGAACAGTTGCTAATCAAATTACTGACAACAGCTGGACACATTTGGTTTTCAACATGTCTAGATTGGCATGATTTTGCGGAAATTCAAGCAGCCAGTGTAGACAGCTGGCAAGTTTTTCCGGAAAAGCGGCTGATTTTCCGGAAAAACTGGCCAGTCTAGACACAGCCCAGGGCTACGGCTAGACTGGCATGATTTTCTGGAAATGCTTTTAACGGAAAAGTTTTCCATTAAAAGCATTTTCAGAACAGAGCGTCTAGATTGGCAGGACGCTTTTCCACAAAAGCACTTTTTGTGGAAAAGCGTCCGTGCCAATCTAGACACGCTTTTCCGCAAAAAAGCTCTGATCGCCATTTTCGCAGTCAGGGCTTTTTTGCAGAAAACAAAGCTGAGCTGTCTACACTGGCCCTTTTGCGCAAAAGGACTTTTGCCTGAACGGGAGCAGCATAGTATTTCCACAAGAACACTGACAATCTTACATGAGATCGTCAGTGCTTTTGCGGAAATTCAAGCGGCCAGTGTGGACAGCTGGCAAGTTTTTCCGGAAAAGCGGCTGATTTTCCGGAAAAACTGGCCAGTCTAGACACAGCCCAGATGTTTTGTACTGAGTCATGCCAGGTATAATTGAATAGAGATGTAGAACGAAGTCCTAAGAGTTCACTTTTCTTATATCAAGAGTACAAAACATCCACTGGGGTTAAGGGAGAAGGGTTCAAGCATGATGTGATAGATGTTTTAAGGCTAAAAAAGGATGAAAAAGCTTAGCCAATGGTGTATCAGTTTTTTATGTATAATTGGAATGCATGGATGGTGAGGATTTATACATGGTTTTCTTTATATTAATAGGCAAATGTTGAAAGACCCTTTACACAGCTTATTTGTTGAACTCATAATGACATGATGCATTTTCTAACTAATTATTTAAAAAAGAAGGATGGAAATTAAGCCAAAATGTATCATAGTGATAAGGCTTGGAACAGCAAGAATACATAGTTCTACTTGTTTGCAGTTTTACTGGCATTAAATCAAGAGCAATAAACAAGGGGAGGGAGGAAGAAGCTTAGTACACAAAGAACCAAAACTAACCGAAAGGAAAGCACAGCTAAACCTAGCACAAAGCCAAAATGTGATCTGATTTGGGGAGGTTTACTTTTAGCTTGAGTTTGATACAGTGATCTGAAGAGTAAAACCTTTTCTTGGAGAATTTTCTGAACAAAAGATGCTTTCAAGAGCTGTTTTTTTGAATGGCCTTTTGAAATGATTAGAACATAACACTGGGAGTTAGGACTCCTGAGTTGTATTTTTAGTTCTGCCATTTAGTACTTGTGTGAACTTAGGCAAATCATTCCAGCTTTCTATGCCACCATTTCCTTATGTGTAAAATGGCAATTATTATACAGGCAGTCCCCGGGTTACATACAAGATAGGGACTGTAGGTTTGTTCTTAAGTTGAATCTGTATGTAAGTCGGAACTGACGTCCAGATTCAGCCACTGCTGAAACTGATCAGTTTCAACAGCGGCTGAATCTGGACGCCAGTTCTGACTTACATACAGATTCAACTTAAGAACCCCAGGCATCCCCAAGTCAGCTGCTGCTGAAACTGATCAGCGGCTGATTCCAGGAAGCCCGGGGCAGGGGCTTCCTGTAGTCAGTCACTGGTCAGTTTCAGCAGCGGCTGACTTGGGGACGCCTGGAGCAGAGCAGCTGGGGTGCTGCGGGATTGGTCCAGTAACGCCGCTGCTCCTCGGCGCTACTGGACCAACCCAGCAGCACCCAAGCTGCTCTGCCCCAGGCGTCCTGATTCAGCCGCTGCTGAAACTGACCAGCAGTGGCTGAATTAGGACGCCTGGGGCAGAGCAGCTGGGGTGCTGCCGGGTTGGTCCAGTAGCACCCAGAGCGGCGCTACAGGACCAACCGGCAGCGCCCCAGCTGCTGTACCACAGGCATCGGGAGCAAAGCCGCGGAGCACGGGGGCAGCGGGACAGCCCAGACGCACCGTCTGGGCTGTCCGCTGCCCGCGTACTCTGCGGCTTTGCTCTGCTTTGCTCCCCTTTTCCCTGACACGCATCTGGGCTGTCCACTGCCCGCGTGCTCCGCCGCTTTGCTTCCTCTCCCTGGTCTGCTGGAGACCAGGGAGACGGCCCCGTTCGTAACTGCGGATCCGACGTAAGTCGGGGACTGCCTGTATGTTTTTACCTCATACAAATGTTGCGAAGAACATAAACATTGTCATATAGGATTAGACCTTAGTCCTTCTTGTCCAGTACAATGTCTCCAAAGTAGCAAGCACCAGTTTTATGGGAAGGTGTAAGAATCGCACTGTAAGCAATTGTAGCATAAGCTACATCCCTCTCCCCGGCCCACTGTAGGCTGGACTTAAACTTTGAAGCATGGGGGTTAATATTATATGCTTTCAAATGTTTTGTTATGATTAACTATGATAGTTCTGTATAGTCATCTTATCCATATAAATGTCCAATATCTCTTTGAATCTTGCTGATTTACTGCTCTCAACAATCTCTATAATGAGTTCTACAGTGCAATTATGTGTTATGCGAAAAAAAATATTTCCTTTCATCAATCAGTTTTGAATTTGCCACCATTTAATTTCATGGCCTTTCCTCTTGATCTTGCCTGATCCTCAGTTAAAACATAGTATACAAGAGTTTATTAATTATTTTGCTGTACTATAAGAAGACAAAAGTTAAAGTTTTCAATGAGCCCTTTCCAGTTTCAGCAGGATGATCTTTTGTGCTGTAGATAGCAGATTACTGACAAGCTGTGCTTAATTTATAATGAAAGAGGTCCTGGGGCCCAAGCAGTTATGTGCTGGGGCACAAGCAATCTGTTTACATTTGTAACTGATGTGGCAAGCCCGGAGGTACTGGGGGCATGAACTGCCAAGCCTAGAGGAGCTCGGCCTCAGCCCTGGCAAAGTGCACAAATTAAGGCCTGCTGACAAGCTTGTTTATCAGTGGTTTGAGGATTATCAGATGGATAGGCAATCCACAATGATACTGGTTATCGTTATTCCAAGGACACGGATCTGTGCCCAGAAACAGAGAGCAAGCTGGGGCAATTAAAAAAGGGTATAGAAAAGATCCCTCCTTTTAATTACTGATTCAGCACAAATTATGAAGCTTCAGAGGGGTAGCCAAGTTAGTCTGTAACAGGAACAACTTAAAAAACAACAGTCGGGTAGTATTTTATTTGTTAGTCTTTAAAATGCTAATAGACTGTTTATTGTTTTTTAAGTTTTTACAAATTATTAAGTTGGGGAGCAGCAGTTCAAAAGGAGGGCTGAATAATTATGGTACTGGGTTTCTGGAGTGCATTGATGCTGGAAAATGATGTCAGCTTGAAAGCCCACTCCCTGAACTTTTCACCTCCTCCTGCCCCCACAAATCATGCGGTTTAATTAAGGAACAGGTAATAACGGTCTTACATTAAATTAGTACCTTTCATCACAGATCATCACAAAATGTTTTACAGACTATATAGAGATCACTTCATCTACCAAAATCAGCAAACACTAAGTGAGCCCCATGAGCTGTTTTATAGCATACAGCTGCATTTAGCTTGTAGTTTAAGACAGCAAGTAAAAAAGAGACTGAAGGGGAATTAGATAAGCAAAATTTAAAGACCAAAGCTGGAGTTTTCTAGGACAGTGGAGTTAACTTTTCCCCTCATACAGAATGCCATGGGCTATATAGGCATCACAAGTGCTCAGGGTGCTGGGTTTACAACTCATGAACAAAATGGTACCTCAGTAAGTCAGGTTAATGAAAGTATTGGTTCAGTACTGAATCAAAGGGAAGAATTCCTCTCCCTAAATTGCTAAAATTGCTTTCTTTAGCATCTATACTTGCCATTGGGCTCACCTCAGACCCCTGACTGTCATCTGTGCAGGGAGGATTCTGAGGCAGGATGTGGTTGGAGAGGGTGGTAGATTGATACTGCACCCCACTGATTCTCTGCCCATGCAATAACCCACAGGAATTGTTGCCACATGGACACAAATTAGGGCAGGTCTCAAGGTTGTCCTCGTTAATGTCAGCAACAAGTATTCAGTGTTCAAGCATAAAAGGAGAGAGCGAAGACAGTGCAACATTCAGGCTTCTTCTATGTATACTGCTTTCTTTCATCACCTACTTCCTGAAAGCAGAGTTCTTCAAGTTCCTATGCATCATCATACTGTGCCCATCAGAAGCCATGTTGTTAGGTCACTATCAGTCATGCAGGGGTCTGGAACTGAGGTAATACAGGACTTAGCAAGCAGGGGAAAGCAGGAGAAAATGGTTGGATGGTTTCCTCCTCCTCCCACCAATGCACTTAAAACTGCATGGATCTATTTCCATATGGAAGGATATCTGTACTGGGAACAAGGGGCTGGGATCAGTGTCAGTACCACAGAGTGATTGCCACATGGGTAGGAGGAGATGAATGTGCAGATCCTCAGGGACGATGAAGTCCATGGAGAGGGAGGAAATGTTACTATTTGGAGTGTTCTGATCTGTCGCTGCTCAAACCTTCCCTGAGGAATAATAGTGACCCTCAGAGGGTACGTCTAGACTGGCAAGATTTTGTGCAAAAGCAGCCACTTTTGCACAAAAACTTGCCAGCTATCTACACTGGCTGCTTGAATTTGCGCAAGAGCACTGACTTTGTAATGTACAAAATCAGTGCTTCTTGGGTAAATACTTTCACGCTCCCGCTCAGGGATAAGCCCTCTTGCACAAGAATACTTGCGCAAGAGGGCCAGTGTAGACAGGCACCTTAATTTTTTGCCAAGAAAGCCCGATGGTTAAAATGGCCATCAGAGCTTTCTTGTGCAAAAGTGTGTCTAGATTGGCATGGATGCTTTTGCGCAAAAGCATCCTTGCCAATCTAGACGCTCTTTTGCGGACATACTTTTAACGGAAAAACTTTTCTGTTAAAAGTATTTGCGCAAAATCGTGCCAGTCTAGATGTAGCCAGAGTGTATGAATGTACAGTTGCTACTGGTAATCCAGTTATTAAAAACAATGATGGAGACACGAGAGCTAAGATAAAAGGTCATGAGACATCATTAAACCCAATTTTTTATGTAAATAACAGAAGGGGAGGGGAGCCGCACACAGCCAGGAAGCAGAGCTCTTGAAATACTGTACCCACAAAAGATTTATTTCACTTTTTTGTCCTCCCTGATCTTCATGCTTGAAGAGTATTAAATTCTTGAGATGATAATTAATAATAAATAATAATAATTAGAAAATGGATTCTGAGTACTGTATTTAAAATCCTGCTTAAAGCAATAATCTTTGTTGTGAACATTGCAAGAATACATTTAGCAGGATTCATTGCTAATAGCTTTTGACAGAACAATTTGTCAGGCATCTGCCACTGCCTTCATCAAAGACCTATTTCAAGTTTTATGTGGGTGTCAGAATATCACTTCCTGTTGATGGAGTAGAGTGAGTCTTGGGGAATCTCAGTCTCAGGCAATCCTGCAAGAAACTCCAAAACCAAAGACTAATTGCTGTCTTCTTTTTTTTTTTGGTAATAAGTAGCATTATATCCTGAAGCATATCATATAGGTATGGGAATCTACCATTAACTATCTGTTTCATGATAAAGGTGTTAAGATTCCAATTAGGGGATTGTTTCTCTAATGTATATCTCTGTGTGTAACTGAAGGGTTGCCTGAAGCATGTCCTCTAAGTGACAAGAGGAACAGTTGTACCACAGAGTAAAGTTAAGCAATACAAACTGTGGAGCAATCCCCCCCAAAAGTCAGCTATGGAGAGATTAGTTCCCAACAAGGGATTTACTTGTCAGCAAACAAGTTTGTGCATGGCAAGTCCAAAATGTTAAATATACATGGTCAAATTAAATTCTCATTCAGTCTACTCAGGAAAAAATCTCCTTTCAGCCAATGGAGCCTTGAAATCAGTGAGAATTGGTTCTAATAGAGACAGAGTCAGAAAGTTAGAATACAGCCTACTCCAACAAAACAATGAAGAGAAGCTCTGTTATGATAGCATTTATTATAGTCTGACATGATACATTCCTTTGTGGATTCTCTGGCAAAATGCAGACAGACATGTGTATGGAATTAAGCGTCAGGTTGCAAGTTTCATTATATTTTCACCCATGGCTCAAGAAGTACAAGGCTCCTTACCATATAACTGGTGATGTGAGGTAGGCTCTCTGCAGTCAACCCCTTAGGAATCAGCTGTGTCTGAGTCCTAACACTCTCCCCTGGAAGGGGCATGGAGGAGATCTTCTACATAGTGTAGACATGGCCTTATAGCTCTAGAGTTCTGCAAGTTGAGGGACTGCAAGGTCAGGGCACTAGCACCTGTAATCTATTTTGATGTAATTACATATGCAGTAGAATCATGAATATCTAAATTTTGTTTGTCTCTCAAACCTGCCTTTGAAATTAACTGCCACAATACTCCCTGTTCTAATGACTCAGTTTATTGTCTGTTGATTATTTCATAATTATTCAAATGCCTGCAATTTAAATCTCCTTTCCTACAAAAAAGTCTCTGCCATCCTGTTTTCTTGTTCTATTGACTCCATGATTATTGATTAATTCATAAGAACTCCCAATTAGCCAGACATATTTCACCTCACCCAACATGTTGGATATACAGAATTCAACTGTTTGCTTGCTTAAGTGCATTTACAGACTCAAAGGAGGTATCAGCTGCAGATGAATGTCTGTTTGTCTCAAAATGGTTACAATATGAGCTGTGTGAATAAAATCTGGTCTGAATTGCAAGGATTGTTAGATACAGCAAAATGTTTCCTTGTGGGCTAAATAAAAGGGAAATGGAACTTCGGTATCATACTTAGTATCCTTTAAGGACTGTGTGTACTTGTAATGTCCAAATGTTTAATGGGTTGCTACTCTATTTACTGAAATTATTGACCTCTGGGAGGCCTCAGCATCTCCATGGCCATGGTTTATGACTTTCCCTGGCCTGACTGTTTACTTGATCATACTTATTAGCCATGGTGGCTGGTTTTTTTTTTAAATAAGTGTATTAGCTTTACTGATTGACTGACTGGCATCAGTCCTAGATCTTTCTTGCCTTCTTTTTACTGAACCTTTTGGGACTACAGGATTCTTTATTGGAGAGATGGGATTCTATGCAGATTGTGAAAACACTAGGCTATATAGAAAATCTTTTTATATGAAGTAAGACAGTAGCTTGTAAAAGAGGAATCACTTTTACACAATTGCTTGTGTTTCCATCCTTTGCCCCTTCTTCGTGATACTTGGAATCAGGTCAACTGATATGTTCAACCATTTTTCTCATTCTTTCTCTATATAATAAATAAAATAAATCAACATATCTGTCTTAGGCCAAAGCAGAATCCTGAAACCGCTTCTGTCAAGCTCACAAATATTATTGTCTTAGGCTTTGACTTGAGTCATTGCATAGCCTGGTTTTTCTCAGCCACAAGTCTAATATTTGACACATTGGAAAATTCTAATCTAATAATCAGAATCTTAAATAAGAATTACTGTTGCAGCCACATTTTGCTTTGTGGTTCTTACCTCACTGTTGACATTCAGTGTATAGAATATATACATGGATGAAATTACATACAAACCTGGGCTCCATTAAAAATTCCAGTGGTGACATTACATCTTAATCTTTCCTCTGAGAAATAATAAATGTCTCAAATCAAAAAACTTTAGACCCTCTGAACAATATTGTCAAATTATTGTGTATCTTTGTCAGAAAAGCTGGGATCATGATCTATTCATTCATTTCTCTAAGCTTTTCTAGGAAGCTGTCCTGCTGTCGTACTGCATTTATTACCAACACAGATAATTGTTCCATGTGTATCATTCTTTTTGCTAGATCTCTAATCACCATCCCATCTGAAATCTCTACATGTTGGGGTTTTTTTTTTCATGCTCATTAAAAAAAATCTTGCTTGGACTGCTGTAAGAGCTTGTGGCAGGTTGCAGAACTGTAAGTTATGTTGGAAGTAATGCCTCAGTAGGCATTGTAATTTGTGCTAACTTGTCTCTGACTAGACTAGAAAAAACTCTAGTGCTAACCTTGATTTTAAAGTACATGAAATATCCAGTGCTTGGGCACTGGTTATCAGTGCCAGATAAATAGAAACAATATTTTTTTTTTCAAATGGAAGAAGTGTTTGAACAAAGACAACAGATGTGTGTCTGTGTTTTCTTTTTTAAAAATTACCACAGGATGGCAGTATTTCATAAGACTTAAAAGCTGCAAATCAGGAGATCGATGTTTTTGTTTTGACTGACTATACTGCAGTAATAGGTACCTCATTATCCCTCATGTTAATAACTTAGTAATAAATATTTTAGTTATGATTTCATTCGGACTTCCATTATAATCCCTATCATTACTTGATAGCAAGTTTCTGAAAATTTCTCAATAGAACATTTCCAAGTCTCAAATGGACTTTTAGTGTACAGCTCGAAAAAATCCATTCATTTTGAAAATGTGAAAAATAAGTATTTTTCCCTTTATAAAATGTATTTTGCACATATTAAAAACAGCCAGCTGATCTTTGATAAGGTGAAGATTTATAGAGGACAAACAGAAAAAGTTGTTCAAGTGGTTAAAAAGCTTACTTTTGACCACATACAATGTGCAATATTAATTAGGGTTAGAATTATAATACTATTTATAGGACTATATGGACTAATGCAAGTATATTGATACTATTTCGTTTTTATGCTTCTGTTTCAATGCGGACGTCCATGTGGTAATTGTCCAAGTTGTTTTAATATGGTAAACTCACACATCATTCAATCAAGGATTGGCGTCAGGAATTTTGGTACAGCTGTGAATTTCTGGAGCAAATAGAATTAGAAAAGAGCTGACATGGAGACTGAACTTCTGTACCTTTTCAAGACACAACAGTATCTCAGTCTAGATGCTACATAAGGTTTGGTTTGAAGGCATCTTGGAAAAACTCACTTTGCAACTGGGTGGTTCTACCTCAGCTATTCTAAACAAGAAAAGCCTTCAGTTTTTATTAGTTATACATTTGAATGTCTCAAGCACAAATATTTATTCACTGATATCATTATCTGAAGAGATCAATAAACACACAACTGTATCCTTAAACTTCACCAAAGAATCACAAAATTTGTTGAGAAATTAACTGGTATTTAACTAGCTCTGGACATGTGACTACTATTATTGGCCTAGAAATGAACAAATGAACACTCATTACCTCTCTCAAACACACACAAACATACAGACACATGCACATGTATGTCCTTTATTTTAGTGAAAGATCATATGACATTTAACACAGAAGCAGTGCTCCATAATATTAATAGAACTAGTAATGGTTTGTGAAGGCCCTCAGCTATGATGCTGCACTTCCTCTTCCATTCTGTTATGAAGATTGCTACTGAAAATTATTTCTTTTTGAACAGCAATGACATTGGCTCCCTGTTTTTATCTCACTGGTCTTAATATCTCTGTTCACTACTAGTGAATTAGCCAATTTCTATTGTACTGAAATTTACATAAAGTCAGATTTGTTGCTACGTTGTACAACTCTGAAATTAAATGTTAATTTTCTTAATTATTTTAATTCCTTCTCTAGGAGATCAAATTTAGTTCAAGCAGAGATTAATATTTGGACTGAAAATGCAATGAATAGTTTCAAATGTTTTCCAAAAAACTGATGAGTTTAAATTTGATTTTTATATATGGCCCAAAATTATTTAATAAGAAACTAGGGGGCTGTGCTCTCTGTGCTCGCCTACCCCTCTCTCTCTGGCTGCTTTCGCTTCGCTGAGGGAGCCTCTTGACACTAATGATGCCATGACATCATTCTGTTGCCCGGCTAGAACATTCTGTCATCCGACAGGAAAAACTTTTTATATATAGAGAGAGAAAGAGAGAGAAAAGCATAAAGCATGCAAGTGCTATGTTCACTAACTGACATCCTAGGAATGGTGGGATATAAAAATGTCCCATGGCTGAGGGATGGATCACTTAGTCTCACCAGGCTAGGATGTCTATATAGCCAACGTGTAGTTCTTGAAGTAATGCTGGATATGGCCTGATTCTCCCTGTAGAGATTTTGATCCACTTCATCTTCATTCTGAACATACCTCCCAGTAATCCCTCTACCACTTCCATGTCCTCTAGAACATGTTCAAGACCAGACAGCCTTGCCTCGGCAAAGGTGTTAAATTGCTCTGCCCTAAACAAAGGAGTGTGAGTTTGCCTCAATTTGGGTATATGAACAGTAAATAGGACCAACAAAACAGTGGGAAGAGAACAGTTTTCATTTTAGCAAATACTATTAAGGATAGGAATAAGCATGGAGCTTCTGTCACCCTCATAGTCTGAATAAACTGTACGTTGAGGGGTAACCTACAAAATAATCTATTTCAAAGGTTTACTGGTCTCTAAGTCCACGGGGACTGAACTTCAAATGATAAGCAATTGAATTAAGTGATTGTGTACCACATTACTTTATTATAAAAGAGTCTAGAGCAGGGGTGGGGAATAAGCAGCTCTTGGGCTGGATGCAGTTCACCATGGTAAGCCCCTGGCAGCCTTTGGTCGTTTTATTTACCTGTGAATCCATAGGCACTGCCACTCACAGTTCCTGTTGGCTGCAGATTGCTGTTCCCAGACACTAGGAGCTGTGGGAAGTGGTGTGGACTGTGGCACCATTTCCCACAGCTCCCGTTGGCTGGGAACAGTGAAGGACAGCATGAAGTCATAAGTGCCGCTTAGAACAAAGTAATTGAATTTTTGAAGATATAAGCAAAGACAGAAGCCATCTTTGGCATCCACCACTAGAAACATACAAGGGAACAGAATTCATACAAGCTGAGAAAGAAAGGTCCTTTACAGCAGGTGGAGTTGAAGCCTCTGAGAACAAAATACATTGGGAAACCTCCTTAGGCAAAGATCTTTTACCAAGAAGACAAAGGAAGCTAGGCTCTTGTGCTTCTATGGAAGATCCTGGCAGAAAAAAGTTAGTCAAGCATGGGGAAACTTTGTGAGAAAAACCATCTTGATCGAAGCCTGTACCTTGCTAGATTAAGTATTAGACTTTTAGACTTAGCTTTTATTTTCTTGTAATCATCTCTGACTTTACTTGGTATCACTTAACCTGTATCTAATTTATTATAAACTAGTGTGGTATTTAAATGAAAAGTTGCATTTTTCCCAGTAAAGTTAATAAGCTCTTCTGTGCTTTTGTATCTTTAGAACAGCAACAAACCTTACTATTTCTCTGAACTGTTGAGGAGTGGGATGGACATTGCAAAATACCATGTTTGGGGGAAATTTTGGGATTGGGAGTATGTTTGGGTTACCTTGCTGGCTGTAACCAAGGCTGGTGGAATCCAGAGCAAGGCTGTACATAGGCTTCTGGGATTCGAGTTACTGAGCCAAAGCTGGCTGCATAGCACACAAACACTCAGGGTATGACCAGCATGCTTGTTGCTAACTGAGCATTTCAGGTTGAGAGCTACAATAGCAACACACTGTGAGGCACTCAAGGTTACAGAGGAAGGGTATGTCTACACTTGCAGCCTATTTTGGAATAGGGCTGCAAATGTAGGCCTTCGGAATTGCAAATCAAGCCCGGGATTTAAATATCCCGTGCTTGATTTGCATCTTCCCGGCTGGGTGCCATTTTTTGAAATTTACAAGCCCGGAATTACTGCCTGCGTCTACACGCGGCAGTGAAACGGGCATTCGAAATAAAGCCCTATTTCAAACTACCTGTTAAACCTCATTGCAGGAGGAATAACAGGTAGTTCGAAATAGGGCTTTATTTCGAACGCCTGTTTCACTGCCGGGTGTAGACGTGGGCAGTTATTCTGGGCTCGTAAATTTAAAAAATGGCGCCCGGCTGGGAAGATGCAAATCAAGCACGGGATATTTAAATCCCGGGCTTGATTTGCAATTCCGAATGCCTACATTTGCAGCCCTGTTCCAAAATAGGCTGCAAGTGTTGACATACCCTAAGAGGTGACGCAACCCCTTATTGGTCTGGCTTGCACCTTCACTCTGACTCTCCTACATGCTGCTTTTTGGCTTTATGCTCTGACCCTAAGATACCCAACCATTAATACTCCACTGCATGTATCATGGCCCTACTCCTGCAGTCCTGGTGCAGGCAAAACTTCCATCTTCCCCAACACTGACATGATGGGAGTTCTCCCTTAGTCATAGTCAATTTTATCTGAAAACAGAAAAGGAGGTGACCTACTAATTTCCAATTTAAAGTCTAGAGGCAGCCAGGTTCAGAAACTGGGGCAATAGATTTTTATTCAAATCCCAATATTAGCCTCGGAACAGCATCTGAACAAAAATGGTGAAAATCCATTCTTGCAAAACCAAATGTTACAAATGTCTATTCTCACATTTCTTTCAGTTATAACCTCCCCTACACCTACCACTGACTCCTCAGTCCCTGCTTTCATCCTTCTGTATTGAACTACCACTCATTTTCTGCTGGATAGGAGTCCCTCTAACCTATATTCATTTTCCAGGGTCGTCAGAGGAACACTGCTTGAATGCTTCCTCCCCTCCAGCCTCTCTGTGTATGTGGTGTCCAGCATGTCTTCCTCTCCTCCACCCTAGGCAACAGAGAGTAGCAGAGTCTATTGCAATGTTCTTGATGGAAATTCAGATCCCAATAAATATTTGTATGAGACTGATTTGGGCCCAGATCCCCAAAAATATGTAGGCACCTAATGTCCATTAAAATCAATGGCAACTAGCCATCCTCTCCAAATTACAGCATATAGAATTTTATACTCAAGTAAATGAGATTTATTAGCATATATAAATATATATGTAGATGTGCACACATGAGAATATCATTATAAACAATCACTGATTTCAATGGGAGCTAGGTGCCAACATACCTTTTTGAAGGTCTGACCAGTAATCCTTTAAATTTTGAATAGGAGAGTCAGACTGGTGGTCATTTGTGATAACAGGATTAAGAGCTGGAGAAAGAAGAACTTAGATTAATAGGATGACAAGTGAATTCGGTCAGTAGAAGGCTTTGCTGTGAGAGTATGATATTCCTTGGGCTGAGGGTTTCCAAAGTTAATTTTCGATGCAAAAGAAAGACAGTCAAAGCTACTACTCCATGCGTGACTGGAGCTAATTAAAACCTCTTCCCCATTTCCTGTTCTGTTTTTCATCATGACCATTGTTTGTGTGACACCTCTGCTAAAGGATCTTATTTATGTTTCAGCATGAATTGATGAACCTATGCAGTTACAGCTTCACTCTCAGCTCAAAATACCTTAACTTTTCAGTATGGTTGTTTATCCATAGCTCTTTCACTTTTAAAAAAGTAATAGAAATAATAATCTTTATGACACAACTGGTGGCTGCGAGGCTGCTATCCTGCTGCTGGGTGTGAAGTCAATCCCTTGGAGTATTTCCAACCAATAATTTTGGCACTCTTCCTGGAGTATCAAGAGAACTAGTTGTATGTTGTTCCTAACATCTGGTGCACCCTCTGAAATCCAAGCAATTAATCCTGATCCAAGGTAGAGTCTCCCTAGACCAGCTAAGAAAGTATGTTTAACAGAAACCTTGTGGAATTCATTAGGAGCCTTCTATATACCGTATATACTCAATCATAAGCCCATTCATTCATAAGCTGACCCCCAAGTTAAAAAAATGGTAAAAAATCACAATGACCCATTCATAAGCCAACTTTATATTGGCTATTTGCAAAATTTTGGTTCCAGCTCATCAGAGTAAGCTGCAGGCACGTCAGGAAATTTTGTTTACCTGGAGCATCTGCAGGCATGGAGTCCTGCATCTCCCAGTGTCTGTGATTTGCCATGTCTGACCAACAGGAGCAGCGGGAAGTGGCGGCCAGCATATCCCTTGGCCTGTGCTGCTTCCCACAGCTCCCATTGGCTGGGAACAGTGAACTGCAGCCAATGGGAGCTGAGGGGTCCTGTGTCTTCAGACTCTGCAAGCAAACAAACCTTCCAGCGTGCCAGCAGCTTACCCTAACAGGTTGCGAGCCAAAGTTTGCTGACCCCTGTTGTAGATGATGAAATGTTAGTTCAGGACTCGCTTCTTTTTTTTAAAAAGTGCTAAAATATTATTTTTATTTAAATTGCATCCACATGAAATTTGACCTTTCAGCTTCACTAGTCAGAAAAATACAATAAATGATGATACTATGGCAGCGGTGTCAGTCTGCTACTGTGTGATTTGATCTTTTCATGCATGTTGACCAAGGACCTCCTAAATCCCTAGGTAATCTAAAAATATAACGTGCAGGATTGATAAAATATTTAATAAAATTTAAATAGCCTGTTATCACCCCAGACATGCCAATCTGCAGGCCTCCCTGAAATAAACAAAGAACTATTATAATTTGACAGAGATAAAACAGGTAACATTCCTCTCTAAAGTTCTACACAATCTATAAATTATTTTATAAGATTTTCATACTAGTATTTAAAACGGACAATGGTGAAAACAAAAGAAAAACCATCTGCTTAAGATTCAGCATTTCATCTTAAAGTTGTTGAATATCCAGAAGCAAACAAAAATCGTGTGGCTGCTTGTGAATTCTGTATCACTGAGAAGCATGTAATTGAATGGTGAAAAAATAAATCAACACTAAAAGACATGCCAAGAAACAAGAAATAATGTCTAACAAGGTGCGCTTCATATTCTCGGCTGAAGAAAAATCTCAATGATTGGGTTGTTGAATGTCGAAAAAATGGGTAGATCTGAGAAGTAGATTTCATCTGCATGCTCTGCAAAAGAGGAAAAATACAAGTTAGAAAAGCCATTAGTGTTTGTTGCATTAGTGGGTTGGTGTACTCACTTTATGAACAGTCACAGTCTCTGTCTTTGGCAGCGAACAAAGATAGCGCAAAAGCTGCTAGAGACCTGCAAGAAAAAAACTGAATCTCTCCAAAGGTTTATTATAAAACACAGAAAGGAATACTGTATGCATTTGAGCTGTCACAAATAGGAAATATAGATGAAACACCGGTGACATTTGATCTCCCAGGCAACAGAACAATAACTGATGTTGGTGAAAAAAGAGTTTTAATTAAAACCACTGGCTATGAAAAAATCCATTTTACAGCGGTTTTATCATGTTTGGCCAATGGATCAAAGTTCCACCATGTTGTTATTTTTAGAAGAAAAACCTTGCTTAAAACCATGACAGTTTCCTGGGGGTATCATCTTGCACACACATGAAAAGAGATGAATGGATGAAAGTGGCACGATTGAATGGCTAGAAAAAGTGTGGAATAAGAGACCAGGAGGACTTCTCAAGAAATCTTCTATGCTTATTTGGGACATATTCAGGGCACACAGGATGTATGAGGTGAAACGAAAACTACTTTGACCATAATACCTGGAGCATAGTTCCCACCAGGTGCGTGCCTGCACGACGTGTGTGTGTGTGTGTGAATAAATTGGGCGCCACCTTGGCACATATCCAAACCAATGCACATGACCTCAATATTGGTGCATAAGCCAAAACTCAGTCCACTCATGGTTGGAAAATCTTACAGGGAACACTGAGCTGGAGCCTTAACTTCTGTTCAACTGTTTGTCTTTCTGAACAAACCCTTTTCAGACAAGCTATGCAAAATGTGGTCTGACTGGATATGCTCAGGTCAGACAAAATTGACAAAAGGTATAAATCTTATAAAGCCCAAAATCAGTCTGGCTGCCCAGTGGGTCAAGAAGGCATGAGAGTCCATTCCCTTGGAAATGATAGAAAAATCATTTTGGAAATGCTATATCAGCAATGTGCTAAATGGGTCCCAATGGGAGTTGCAGGAAGTAGCATGAGTCAAGGGCTGTGCTGGCCACCACTTCCTGCCACTGCTGTTGGCCCAGAGTTGTGAACAGCAGCCACTGGGAGCCAAAGGGCTCTGTGCCTGCACCCACTCCAGGTACATAAAACATCCCGGCACACCAGCAGTTTACCCTGTTGGGCTGGGAACTGAAATTTGCCAACCCCCTGAAGTTAAAAAAAAATTGGTAAAACACAATGACCCATTCATAAGCTGACCTCCACTCTTTCATGCATCATTTAACAAAAAATTCCATTTATGGTCGAGTATATACGATAATTTCCAGAAGGTAATTGTATGAGGCTCAAACTGCACTAGGGAATATGTTATCCAGAGCTCATTCTAAAGTTCACCTTTGCTTTCTGGAAGGCAAAAGCGGGATTAGTTACAGAGAGATATGTCAGAACAAAAGTAAGGCTGTGGATGATAAACAATTATTTTGTGTTGAGACTAGAATACAGAATAAAATTAAATAAAGTTCATACAGAATACGATTTTTCATCCCTTGTTCTATCTACCACAATGAAATGTTCTTGTCCTTTAGTATTATACAATAACAATGGGTTATTGTTACATGTTACAAATGCTTTAAACCTTATTTACTTTAGTGTAAAATTCTATATTCTATAATTTGGGAAGGATGGCAAGTTGTCAATAAGGTTGCTGTTGATTACAAGAAAAAATAAAAACATTTTGCATTAATACAACATTTTACAGGCTGAGTTCTGCTCTCATTTATACCACTAGGATCATACAAAGCAGAATCTCCAAAATGTTTGGTCTTGTTCCCTTTGAATGAAAGTCATGCCACTAATTTCATTGGGAGAAAGATTAACCAATTAATTGACTTATGCAGCATCTGGCAAGGGAGGTACTATTATGTTCAGGAAATCACTGACAAGATTTAAAATGTATAATTTTCTATATTCTAGTTAGTTCATGTTAGTTACATGAACACTGCACCATAGAGCTGTGTTTTCTTTTGTATGCCTTGGCAGGCTGGCTATAAGCAGCAGCCCATGGAGCAAATACAGCCCCGGTGTAAGTGAAATTGAAAGAGTTAGACATACTTGCACCAAGACTGAATTTGGGTCTCCTTACATCACCACCCCTGTCCACACAATTGCCTTACTAGAAAGTTTGGGGTTGAGATTAGTTCTTTGTTGTCTGGCCAATGTTTATAGGAACTCATTAAAGGGCAAAACATATTGGATTTGTACTTGATGGAATGATAAGCCTTCTGTGACGGGGCGGACAGGCCCCGCACTAACGAGCAGGAGGTAGCTCAGGCCCAGCTGGCAGAGAAGGCCCCGCCCCTCCGACCCTGCTGGGCATGCTCCCAACAGCGGCCGGGTATAAAGGCAGGAGGAGCCCAGCAGGCAGGGAGGCCCCAGGGAGAAGGAGGAGACCAGGCCGGACCGGAGTTCTTGCAGTTGCTGAGTCCAGAGTCGTCGCCCGCGCTGAACCGGGACACGGAGAAAGCAGCCGCTGGCCCTGAGTGGCAGGAGCGCGCCCTCAACCCCGACAGGTACTGCCTGAGAGGCGAAGGGGCCCGGGGGGAACCAGGGCGTGGTAGGAAGCAGCCCAGGGCAAGGGATACACAGTTTGGCTCGGCGTGTATCGGCCGGATCCCCCGCCAAGCCGGCAGGAGCCATAGACCCTGCCTAAAGGGCCCTGGGCTGGGACCCGGTGGAGAGGGAGGGCCCGGGTCCCCCTACCACCCGTTTTCCCCTACCCTGGACAAACAGACCCCGGGCCAGGGGAGGCTTCGCAGAGCAACTAGGCCTCTGCTACCGTATATGCCCTGATAGAAGGGCCGAGACTTTTGTGTTGAGACTTTGCTACCGTATATGCCCTGATAGAAGGGCCGAGACTTTTGTGTTGAGACTTTGCTACCGTATATGCCCTGATAGAAGGGCCGAGACTTTCGTGTTGAGACTCTGCTACCGTGCATACCCTAATAGAAGGGCCGGGGCCTGGGCCTAGGGACTCTGGAGTACCGTATAGGCCCGGTCGGAGGGGGCCGAGCCCCTGGACGGGGGCGTACCCCTTGACAACATGGTGGAGAATGTGGGTGTACCACCCCTGAACCTAGGGGAGGAACGGTGGGGTGAATGCCCCAACCGGGCGGAGAGCGAAACGGAGGTGGTGAGATGGATAGAAAAGGCGGCTGAGAGGCAGAGGGGGCAACTCCTGCAGCTGAGCCGGGCGTTGCAGCAGTGGGTAGCGCAACAACTGGAGCAACAAGGGCAGCTGCTCCAGGAGCTAAAGGAAGGGTTACTAGCCTCCCAGGCGCGGAGTCTGCAGGCGGAGACAACCGAGGCCAGTGGATACGCCCAGGTACCGACTGTAGGGCACAGGGCCCGGGAAAATGGGCCGGCAAAGGCCGTAGTGGAGGTACGGGTAGAAGGGACTCTCGTCAGAGCCCTGATAGACTCCGGGTGTAGCCAGACCATGGTACAGGAGAGCCTGGTAAAGAGCCCCGAACCCGCAGGGGGGCCAGTCCTGTTACAGTGTGTGCACGGGGATATAAAGGCCTACCCGACGGCCTGGGTGAGGGTTGCGGATGCCTGCGAGGAGAGGATTTGTCGGGTAGGGTTGGCCCCACAGCTGGCGTATCCGGTAATATTGGGGCGAGATTGGCCTGGTCTCCGCAGGTTGGTCCAAGAGTGGGCCCAGCAGGACCCTCCCGAAACCGGAAGAAGGCCTCGCACAGGGACGGTGGTGGCCCAAGGTGAGAACCCCGAACCCGAGGACGAACCGGGAGTTAGGGCCGGGACGTCGGGCTCAGCAGAAACCCCAACCCCGCCCATAGAGGAGGAAGAGACGGAGTGGCTAGACGCCCGGGGAGACTTTATGCGAGACCAGAGAGAGGACTTAACGTTGAGCCGAGCCTGGGAACAAATCCAGGAGGCTGAGGACAAAGAGTTCGGAGGCGAACGGGGGCAGCAAGGACCGAGGTTTGAGGTCCGAAACGACAGGCTTTACCGAGTGGCCCTAGACCCGCAGACGGGCGAGGAATCCGTGCAGCTCCTCGTCCCCGCCAGGTACCGAAAGGGGGTACTGCGATTGGGCCATGCCAGTCCCTGGGCAGGACATCTGGGCCGTGAGAAAACGCTGCAGCGGGTGGCCCAGAGGTTCTTTTGGCCCGGGATCCATCGGGAGGTGAGGGAGTTCTGCGAATCCTGCCCCGAATGTCAGCGCACCAACCCAAAGGGGGTACCCAAGGCCCCCCTGGTGGCTCTACCAGTGGTAGGGGTCCCCTTTGAGCGGATCGGGTTGGACTTGGTGGGGCCCCTCGAGAAGGCTAGCTCGGGGTGCCAATATATCCTCGTTATAGTGGACTATGCCACCCGGTATCCCGAGGCAGTGCCCTTACGGAACACCACCGCCGCTACTATAGCCGCGGAACTCCTGGAGGTATTCTCTAGAGTGGGGATACCGAAAGAGATACTGACTGATCAGGGCACCAATGTCTCGTCCAAACTGATGGCCGAGCTGTGCCGGTTGTTAAACATCCACGCACTACGGACGACCGTATACCATCCCCAAACAGACGGACTGGTGGAACGTTTTAATCGGACATTGAAATCAATGCTCCGCAAATTTGTAGAAGAGGACCCCCGGGGGTGGGACAAGATGTTGCCAGCCTTACTCTTCGCGGTGCGGGAGGTACCGCAGGCCTCTACGGGGTTCTCCCCTTTTGAACTCCTATATGGGCGACAACCTCGGGGGATCCTTGACCTCCTGAGAGAGGATTGGGAGGGGCAGGAGTCCCGGGTGATGGGAACGGTCCCCTACGTGCTGCAATTGAGGGAGCGCTTGCAGAAGTTAGGCGAGTTCGCTCGAACTAACCTTTTACAGGCTCAAGAAACTCAAGCCAGATACTACGACCGAGGGACAAAACTACGGACGTTTGAGCCGGGCGACCGGGTGCTCCTTCTTTTACCCTCGCAAGAGTCCAAGTTACTAGCCAAATGGCAGGGGCCGTTTGAGGTGGTACGCCGAGTGGGGCCTGTCGATTACGAGGTGAGGTTAACGGGGAGGAAGAAGGGACTACAGATATACCATGTAAACTTACTAAAAAAATGGAAAGTGCAGGAAGGACTCGTGATCAATCCCTCCCCACCTGATGAAGACTTGGGGCCTTCGGCCGCCGACCCACCCCCGGATCAACCGGCCACTCTGGGGGAAGAACTGAGCCCGGGCCAAAAAGACGAGCTATCCCGCTTGGTCCAGAAATACGCCCACGTCTTATCTTCCCAGCCAGGCCGGACCAGAGGGATAAGCCATCATATAAGCACCCTACCAGGCCAACGGGTTCGGGACCAACACCGTCCGCTACCTCGGAAGATGTGGGGGCTGGTGGAAAGAGAACTCCAGGCGATGCTGGAGATGGGAGTGATTGAGGAATCTCGCAGCGAGTGGCGCAGCCCCATCGTGCTTGTCCCAAAACCCGACGGGACGATGCGCTTCTGTATTGATTTCCGGAAGGTCAATGCCATCTCAAGATTTGATGCTTACCCCATGCCACGCGTGGATGAGTTACTCGAGAGGCTGGGAAAAGCGCGGTACCTCTCCACCCTAGACCTAACCAAGGGTTATTGGCAAATCCCGTTGACCCCGACCTCCAAGGAAAAGACTGCCTTCCCCACCCCGTTCGGGCTGTACCAGTTCATCACAATGCCCTTCGGCCTCCACGGGGCGGCCGCCACCTTCCAGCGTTTAGTAGACCGGTTATTACGCCCTCACCAGCTATACGCCACCGCGTACATAGATGATATAGTCGTCTACAGCCAAACGTGGCCGGAGCACCTTCAACATCTGGAAGCAGTATTAAAAGCCCTCGAGGACGCGAACCTCACGGCAAACCCCGGGAAATGCCACTTGGGACGAAGGGAGGTGACTTATCTGGGATACACGGTGGGGAGGGGGACGTTGAGACCCTTAGTCGACAAGGTACAAGCCCTCCAGGAGTGGAAGAGGCCGACAACGAAGAAGCAGATTCGGCAATTTCTGGGACTGGCAGGTTACTACCGCCGATTCATACCTGACTTCTCAACATTGGCGACACCACTGTCGGACCTGACTCGGAATTCCATGCCGACAAAGGTACAATGGACACCAGAATGTGAAGAGGCTTTCCACGCATTGAAACAACGACTAGTAAAAGAGCCCGTGTTGTTCCCCCCAGACTTTGCTAAAGACTTTATCCTCCAGACGGACGCCTCTGAGAGAGGACTAGGAGCCGTGCTAGCCCAAGAAGTGGACGGCGAAGAGCATCCGGTGCTCTATATGAGCCGGAAGCTTTTTCCCCGGGAGCAGAGATATTCCACGATTGAAAAAGAGGCGCTGGCCGTAAAGTGGGCCACAGATGCACTCCGGTATTACCTGTTAGGTAGCCACTTCCGACTGGTCACGGACCACGCCCCTCTGAGATGGCTACATAGTATGAAAGACACGAATCCTCGGATAATGCGATGGTATTTGTCACTGCAACCATACGATTTTGAAGTGGCCCACCGCCCGGGTAAGACTCATATGAATGCTGATTTCTTTTCCCGATTAGGAGAAGAAGAAACCTGGGCAAAACAGACGGTAACTACCCATTTAAGGGGGGAGGTGTGTGACGGGGCGGACAGGCCCCGCACTAACGAGCAGGAGGTAGCTCAGGCCCAGCTGGCAGAGAAGGCCCCGCCCCTCCGACCCTGCTGGGCATGCTCCCAACAGCGGCCGGGTATAAAGGCAGGAGGAGCCCAGCAGGCAGGGAGGCCCCAGGGAGAAGGAGGAGACCAGGCCGGACCGGAGTTCTTGCAGTTGCTGAGTCCAGAGTCGTCGCCCGCGCTGAACCGGGACACGGAGAAAGCAGCCGCTGGCCCTGAGTGGCAGGAGCGCGCCCTCAACCCCGACAGGTACTGCCTGAGAGGCGAAGGGGCCCGGGGGGAACCAGGGCGTGGTAGGAAGCAGCCCAGGGCAAGGGATACACAGTTTGGCTCGGCGTGTATCGGCCGGATCCCCCGCCAAGCCGGCAGGAGCCATAGACCCTGCCTAAAGGGCCCTGGGCTGGGACCCGGTGGAGAGGGAGGGCCCGGGTCCCCCTACCACCCGTTTTCCCCTACCCTGGACAAACAGACCCCGGGCCAGGGGAGGCTTCGCAGAGCAACTAGGCCTCTGCTACCGTATATGCCCTGATAGAAGGGCCGAGACTTTTGTGTTGAGACTTTGCTACCGTATATGCCCTGATAGAAGGGCCGAGACTTTTGTGGTGGGACTTTGCTACCGTATATGCCCTGATAGAAGGGCCGAGACTTTTGTGGTGGGACTTTGCTACCATATATGCCCTGATAGAAGGGCCGAGACTTTCGTGTTGAGACTCTGCTACCGTGCATACCCTAATAGAAGGGCCGGGGCCTGGGCCTAGGGACTCTGGAGTACCGTATAGGCCCGGTCGGAGGGGGCCGAGCCCCTGGACGGGGGCGTACCCCTTGACACCTTCTAACTATTAATCACAGATGGGAGTTTAGAATCATGGCATAAATATTACTGAAAAATTACCAGCTATTTCCTTTTAAACAGAAAAGGATCAGAAATAAGCAGAATTCATTCAATCCATTAACTGTGCATTCAATTGTTTGTTTATAAGTAACAAATAAATAAAAGAAGTAATTTTGGCAAGGCTTGTGCTTCAGGTGCTTGTTTAGTCTAATTGCTGCACTGGGAATAATGAACTATCAGTTAACATGAGCAAAAGAAAAACAATGTATAAATAAGATTACTAGTTTGTAATTAAGTGTAGATTTTCCAGCATATAAAATTAAATTGTTCTCAGTAGAATATGAATAAAAATCAGAGTTCTTGAAAAGTGTACTTGAAATTTCCTATCAGTGAAAATAGTTGAGAAACAAGATAGATAAGGTAATATCTTTTATTGGACCAATTTCTGTTGGTCTGAGAGAGACAAGCTTTCAAACTTATATGAAGCTCTTTTTCAGGTCTGCTGCTGATAAATACAAACTAGAGCAGACTGTAGAGCATATGCATATGCCAATCTCTTCATTGGCCATCTCAAGGAGAAAATGTGTAGATAAAAATGTGTACAATGAAAATACAATGAAACTTCTAATATACCTGAGATACATCTATAATATTCTCCTCTTCTGAACAGATAACCTAAGCCTTTCATAGCCATCCAACTCTCATACAAGCAGACAGTTTCCTAGACTTCACCATCAACGTCAACAATCTACTACAGGTAGGACCTCCCTGGTCCAGCACCCTAGGGACATGAGTGGTCCCAAAACATGGAGTATGCCGGACCAGAGAGGTCAGGGCTCCTGTCCCAGATCTCAGCCCTACTCCTCTACCAGCCCCACTGCTCCTAGCCTTGCTGGAACTGCAGTCCAATCTAGGGACAGGGCAGTGCTCCCCACTGCACTGGTGGCACCAGGCCCCACTGTCCCCCTCCCAGTCAGGACAGCGCTTGTCACTGTGCCCACTCAGCTAGGGCTGCTCTACTTGTTCTGCTTGCTCAGCCAGGGCTATACTCTTGGGGCTGCACTCCCCACCACCAGTATTTCCACCAGTACTTCCACTGCTGCCTGGGCTGCGCTCCCCCCTGCAAGCTTGGTGCCTGAACCTGGCCAGCCAGAGCTCTCTGATCCAGCAATATTCATGGTCCTGCTGGACCAGAGAGTCCTGGATTTTGGAAGGTTAACCTGTATATATTTGAGAGAGCTTGTCTGTGTGTCTGTCTGTTCAAGAACCCTACCTAAACAGTAAGAGCTGGGACTACCAAATTCAATATACAGCTTCCTCTTATCAAAACTTAAAGCAATGTAAGGGCTTGGTTGTGCCAGGAAAACGGGATGTGCCTGGAATGTGATTGTGTCCTATACAATCATACAGAAAAGATACAGAATCTCCAGGGGCTGGCTGGTGGTACACCCTTGCCCCAGCTCTGAGCCTCTGCCTCTCCACATACACCCCAGTGCTCTTTAATCCCACTTTCACCGCCTCAAAAATGTTGTCCAGCAAGTGCAAGTAGAGACATATCCTGAGTGCCTTTCCCAGACCTGAGGAAAGTGCTCTGTGTAGGTGAAAAGTTTGTCTTTTTCACCAACAGAAGTTGGTACATGAAAAGATATTACCTCTCCCACCTTGTCTCTCTCTAATATCCTTAGATCAATATGGGCACAACAACACTGGAAACAAGTTATCTTTTTCATAACAAAATTCCAAAGACAATCATGTTGCCCCTATGATACTATGTGCACAAAAGGATTTAAGGGTGAAAATATAATGGAGCAAAAACACAAACATCAAAAACCAAACAAACAAAAAAACAAAAACCAAATCAATTTTAAAAATGAATAGTGTGTAGGAAGCATGGCTTAATTTGCCATAATAAAACACAAAAATAAACTACTATTAATATCTTCTGTTTACAAAACTGATTTCTTTAACCATCTTCTGTTTTTTAATCCAAATACCCTTTAAAGCGGTTAAGATGCTGAAAGAAATGAGTCCACTCCTATGTCCATGGCTGGGCTATCATGTAGGAATGGTTCCATTGACACGATTTCAATGTGACGGTTTGTGTGTAAGGCAAGCTGCATTTGGCCCTATAGCTGCATAAACAGATTTAATGCTTAACAGCAATTGATGGCTAACATATAATTCTCCCAAGTAATTTTTAAGCTGCTCCTAATAGACATTAATTTGAAAAGATTTAACTCATAAACCTTGCAAAGAACGATTTACCATGGGACAAATGATCTTCTCCATGTTGTGCTACTAAGAGAATGGATTTAACTGTGTGAAATTGCATCAGAAATTACAGAAAGGGGGCGTGGAGTTCAAGAGACAGACACATATCTATGCTACTGCATGGGAGTACAAGCTCAAATGGACAGGCAACTCCATACTAATCTCAACACATCACTGGGCTGGATAAAGGCACCCTCCCCTCTGACTGCAAAGCCAATCCCCAGTCCTGTCTATGTGGCAGTTAGCTCCATTCCAAAGGGAGCTTGTATTAGGAACCTGGACATTCATACTCACAATAGTTCTGTGTTGGATCTTTCTCTTCCACATATTTGTTTTTTGAGCAGTAGGGGGTCAGCATTACATGTTGTGTAAAATAGCTCTTATTTTATACCAAATCTCAAAGCACTTGACAAAAAATGTCTGTAATTATCCCCATTTTACAGAACAGGAACATGAGGTACAGAGAAGGGATGTGACTTGCCCAGTAGGCTAGTGTTCGGCTGAAACTAGAACACAGCCTTCCTGAGTCCCAGGCCAGTGCTTTAACCAATAGGCTACATTGCCTCTCTGCAGATATTATTTTTACTGACTGGTTTTAGGGTTTTTTCTTGATTCATCTTTGCTCCATGATTGCTATGTAGACTTAGTAGTGGGCTACCCCTTCCATCTCTGACAAATCAAGGCAATATCCATTCCTCTTAGATGAAGACCTGGTATCGATGAACTACGTGTTTGTCATTTCACGAGCAGCAGAATAATGTAACTTCCTATGCATGGGGCTCTTTGACATAGTCAATCAAAACTTTGTCTGCACTGTCCAATAGGCCACCTTTTAGCTGTCAAGAACTCTCACACCAGCGCTCGACATCCTTCACAGGATGCCTGTTAGCTTGTGGGTTCATTTTATAAACAGATATGGGACTGCTGGTAATTATATTTTAAGGGTGATGGTTCTGGTCTTCAGGGAAGTTAAAGAGCTTGGTGCACTGGATCTAGATAATGGAATCATGTGCTTTTCAGTGGTTCTTGAATGAGTAGTTTAACTATCTTCAGCAGGGAAGCCAAAAGCCTTGGCAGGCCCCTGTGCAAGGTTGGGGGGAAGAGGGGGATACTCCATGCTTCCAGAAGGGGAGGGGCACTTCATTTACTCAGGCTTTCCAACGGCGTTCAGTTTAGTCACCTTACATAAAAAAATATTTAAACACCTTCCTTATTTAAGGTTTTAAAGCTGCAAGGAAACATTTAGCTGATTGTTTAATTACCGTGTCACGCCCCAAGATCTGTCCCCTATATGGAATGGAAGATTCCATTATCTTCTTGGTGACACTCTTCCATTATTTGAACCCCACTGCTCTCAGCAAAGTCCAGAATCCCCATGGGGGGAGGAGGAGAGGCTGTGGGGAATGGGACACAGGGGGGGAAAGGAGTTACATCTTCCTCTAATTAATGGCCCATAGACTGCTGGGAGAAGTTCCATGGCTCCTCTGTGAGTGGAGCCTCTATTTAGGTCAGGAGTAACTGACTGCAGCAGGAGCATTGGAACAAGGCTCCAATGGAATTGGAAAGCTAAAGAAAGTTACAGGGAATTTATGTGAAGACATGGGGCATTTGAATAGGTGGCATTGGTCTACTGTGTATTCCTTGGATCCTTTGGTTTTGGGGCTAAATTCCTTGAATCTTCTGTGGGGACAGGGACTCCTCAGTAAAGAAACTTGAAATGCCACTTCATGGAATCCTCCTCTTTTAAGGCCCTTTTCTACAGGAAAATTCAAGGAGGGCATGACTTGATTTTAAACATTAAGGGTATGTCTACACTACATGGCTCCATCAACGCAGCCATGTAGATGAGCTTTGTAGACATAGCAAAATGAAGCGGCGATTTAAATAATCGCCACTTCATTTACATCAAAATGGCTGCCGCGCTGTGCCGATCACCTGTTTGGCGGCACAGCGCGGTAGTCTGGACACTCGGCGGTCGACATCAAAAGCCTTTGTCGACCCCCCCGTTATGCCTCGTGGGATGAGGTTTACTGGGGTGGTTGGCAAAGGCTTTTGATGTCGACCACCGAGCGCCCAGGCTACCGCGCTGTGCCGCCAAACAACTGACCAGCACAGCGCGGCAGCTATTTTGATGTAAATGAAGTGGCGATTATTTAAATTGCCGCTTCATTTTGCTATGTCTACAAAGCTCATCTACATGGCTGCGTCGACGAGCCATGTAGTGTAGACATACTCGAACTAATTGTTAGAAAAAAACAGCTCTATTTTCTTCCACTAGATGTCAGATAAATTACATGATTCAGCTGGAGATAAAGAGAGAGTTCAGATTTTTTTTGTGCTTGCATTACTCTTTGGACAGATTCCAAAGAAAACAATTAAATGTTTTATTTTTTGCAAAAAAAATTGCATATTTTATGGTTTGACTCTTCTCTCACTTACACCAGAGTAATTCAGAAGTAACTCTGTATTAAGTAAGTTATACCAGTTTGGTAAGAAGTGAAGCAGGGACCCCTGGCTGTAGTCATAGTCTTTCAGACTGGTTTGGTTTCTTCATCATAGGCTCCTTTTTTCCTCTCCTTCCATATTTCTCTGGACAAAGCAGTTTTTAAAAAAATTTCACAAAAATCCTAATGAAATGTTTGTGAAATGTGATTGCATATAAAGCACTTCAGTGGATGTGAAAACCATAGTGTAGTGTGTATTGCTTTGTATCTGCAGCAGACACACACGGCTTGATTCTGCTATAAGAAGTAAATTCTGAACTTTAGAGCAGTTGCTGCAGTATAAAATTAGTGTAAGAAAAGGTATGATTTTATGACTTTATCACCAATGTCTGAAAGGTGATTATACTTGCATGTGATCACAATGGAGTTACTCAAGATTTTTAGGGTACATCTACACAGCATGGCTATTTCATGATACTGTAAGGATCTCGAAATAGCTACCCCGCGTCTACACAAGCTGCCTTTTATTTTGAAATATTTTTCAATATAATGGGTGCACTATTTTGCCATCCCGGTAAACCTCCTTGCACGAGGGATAAGGAATGGCTCGAAATAGCGTGGTATTTCAAAATTTGGTGCTGTGTAGACGTGCCAAATTTCAAAATAGCCTATTTCCAAATAGATTCAAAATAAAATATGCAATTTGCCTAGTACAAATTACATATCTTATTTTGAGTTTAGGGTGTTGTGTAGACACACCCTAAGATCAGAATGTGTCCTGCTCCCCACAATATTCATTTTTTTAAAATGAACAATATATCAATTGTTCTTTACTGCTACTGTTGTTTTGTTTGCACTACTGAGCTAACATCAGAGTCTAGTTTTTTTTATAGCTGGTTGTAGTTAATTAAAAACATGGGTGATCAAAATTATGCTTACATGCTGTAAATAACATTAATAGGGCAGGTCTTTAGTTTTTGGACAAAGGCATACATTGTCTGAAAATTTCCTTTAAACTGCTGAGTTCGTAAAAGTAAAAACCTCTTTGGAACCATAACTACTGCTGGCAATAGCACAAAAGTTCATGTTTAGTGTATTGATTTTATAGGCATGTGCTCACACCTCCCTGTGGGAAATAGTCACATTCCACAGAAAAAAGAACATGGGATGTCAAACAAGATGATTTCTGAAGTGATTCCATATTATTAAATGTTTGATGCTTATTAGGGATGAGTGAAGTATTCAGTATTTTGGATTCTGACTATGACCTTTGACATCAATATTTCCAGGAAAATTAGGGGAATGAAAGAAGACAAAAATAAGGGGTTTGAAAGAGTAAAAATAAGTAAAGTAAGAAACATTTTATGTTCACAAAATAAAAACATCACTCACGCATGAAATTAAATGCATTAATTCTTCATATAATTGTATGATTTTGAACCAGCATAAGTTTCAGTATTATCTAATCTGTATGTTCAAAAATGATGAGTGAAATCTACCAAAATAATGGGATTATTAAAATAATGATTTTGTAAAAAAAAGTGGTATCTTTATTTGCCTTTTTTGAGTCCTTAGACTTCATCTTTTCAAGCTTTTCTCTGCAACCATGAAGACTAGAACCTTTCAGTGTTTTTCCCCCAAATGAAAGCTGAGATTCTCATGTAATCACATGACTTAAGAAAGACATCAAATATTGCAATACTTGTGATATAATCACAAGTTGGCAACACATAATATTATGTGGCCTTTACTAATAACAAAGAGTGGCTGCATTTCCTGGTATAATGCACAAAGATGTTATTATTGCTATTGCTATTAATTGTTTCTTTCTTTTATTACAGTAATCACTGATATAGCATTATAAATTAACATGGTACGTATGAACAGAATAAATAATATTCTCTGCCTCAAAGAGTTTATAATCTAATTGTCCCTTTTTTGCATTCATTGTTGTACAGCTGTCCAGATCTCTCTGAAAGTTTGAATGCATGTCCATGAAAGCTAGTGTTAGCCCATTTGAGCCATAAGCAGGAATGTTTCCCCTCCCCAACACATAATAAAAAAGCAAATAGGGGGACTGCCTTGAGATGTTTGGAGCCCTAAGCAATGGTTTAATCTGTTTACACCTAGTACCAACTCTGTACCCGTGAAGCACTATTCAAATCCTAATTAAGAACACCTCCAGAGTGAGTGCATAGCATATATGAAGTTGGCAAACACATCCTTTTAGGAATATTTTGTCTGTAGCATTTTGTGTTAAACTTGGAAGTTTTAACTGTTCTTCATTGTCATACTGTAGCTGTAATGATGGAACCGCAGATTATAGGTCCATTAGGCCCAGTTCTATTCTGATTTTTGTGCACGGAACCACATCCATACTCCCTATATTCTGGTGTTGTGCAGAGACCCCCAGCTGAACAGCTTTGAAGTTGCTCTGATCTCTGCACTGGTCCTCTGTGAGTTCTGAGAGAACAGCAAAAGCATAATACTTCCTGGCAATGCCCTGGACACGGTCCCAATCTGCCTTGTGCCTCAGAGGTGGGTATGGAGCTCAGACTGAGCCCTTTTGCCAGGTCTCCAACAGCTGGGGAAGCCCACGGCACAGGAAATATTCTATGTTATGGACTTCTGGTTCTGTGTCCCTGTTCAGCCTCTCCCATTTTTTCAAGCATTTGTATAATAGAGATTCAAACTGCTGGGCATAACTCCAGCTACACCTCCAAGGGAAGTTTCATTAAAGACAAGAACATGAAGTTTATCATGCATCACTTAATTATGTAGGACTTGTTATGGGCAAACAAAACTAGAAATACACCATTCTTAAAAAGCAAAGCAAACCTTCCCCTCCTCCCCCTTGCCCTCTCCACAGTCCTTCTGACTATCTGTGGAGAAGTGTCCACATTTTTACCATTATTGTATGAAATGGGGCAAAACCAGCACCATCTTGGGCAGTGAAATGGACAAAACAGCTGGTCACAAAGTGGCAAGACAACCACTGAAGCCTTACTTCTCAGAGCTAGGGTCAGTGGAAACCTTTTCCCTCACACACAGATCTGACATTTTTCTCCCCAGCTGCCAAGGATGACTCCACTAACTGGTCATTCTCATTCTCTTGAGCATGATTCCTCAAGCACAAACAGACCAAGAGTATGACAATTCCCTTTTGCCCTACAGCTCAGTGGAGGAGAGTTACATTCACTGTAGCATTTTAATTGATATTTTAATTATTTAAAATAATCTGTCTCCTCAGGTGTGCTTTGGCCAGCTGGAGGCAAGAGACAATAACAACACAGACCATACAGTACAGGAGATAGGCTGGGAATGCAAAAGAAAGAGGAACTAATATGAGTACAGTATTTGGAGTTTCCTATTCATTTTGATGAAAGGTCGCAGTATTGCATGTGTGCCAGCATGTGGTTCTGTGAAAGGCTATAAGTCAACTGCATTTCCATGCCTACTTATAAAGGATTCCAAAATGGTGTCTCTTAGCTGCAAGCAGGAACTGCAAGGTTCTTCTGGGCCCTCCAGGAGAAACTTAAAACATCTGGGAAATATTTCCCTAATGTAGGTGAGTGCTCTCATTCTGTTGTATAGGGCAGTACAGGAGAATGCCTGTGTTCTGCAATGTATCTCCAGTAGCTGGTTGCTCTTACTCTGTTTCCATTGTAGGTATTATTGAAAGCATTTTGTATAATTGAAATGCCTTTCTGGGTTAGTCCCTTAGTTTCCCCCTCATTGGGCTTTCTCTTCCTTAGTGAAAGGGTAGCCGAGGCACATACAACTACAGTTTAGTCTCACACTTACGTCTGCAAAGTTTGGGGTACTTACTTCACTTCGGTTATGAAGAACTATTTACATTGAAACTCGTGACTCATAAAATTAAGTTTATAGATGATTTTAGTCAGGCTAAATAACAGTTCCCAGAGGATTTGAAGTTTCTGTCACTTATTATTCTTGTGTTCCTCATTTTGGGTCTTTAATCACATTTGAGCCCCAAAAGGATGAAATGCATGGATAGACTTAAAAATAAAATTATAATTTTTCCTCAACTTGTGTCTGCAGTGCATGATTTTTAAGTAATTTATAGAGAGACACTAGCCATCTAATGTAGCTACCTTTTGTGGTGTAGTGTAAGTTCCTTGCTGGTTGCTATGCTTGGACTGTGGGTGACCCCCATGGGCAGCTGTCTGTAAGCACGGCCCAGCAGGGGGTGCCTTACTACCCCAGGGCAGTGGCTAAAGCCAGTTCTACAAGTTAAGGGAAGAGGCTGAATAAAGGAACTGGGAGGTTGGGGGAAGAATCAGTCTTGGGCTGGAATCATGGAGGAACCAGTCTAGGGAGAGGGCTGGGATCCAGGGGCCTAGGGACCCCATTTTAAGGGGTCTGAGGTATCCTGGTCCAGACTCCTGTAAATACATCACGTCTATGCTGTGCTGTATCCTGGAGAAGCAATAAAACCCTTCTATTTTACCAGCTGATGGAGTCTGTTCTTGCTGCTATGGGGGTGCAGGAACGGGGGAACCCCGACTGTGTTGTCACACCCTTGAAACACAAATAAGGATCAGAGGGCATATCTGAGACATGCATGAAAACAAATTGGGTTATTTGGTGGTCATTTAGACCATGAACTTTCAAAACATAAAATCTTGCATTTCATTGTTCTGGTTGACGTTTTGGTTGGGAGGACCTGATACAGATACAAGACTGATAAATTATTGCTATGGCAGGTGTCACCAGTGATAAAGCAAATATTTGCTCTGGGGCGAGAGGCTATGTGGTGTTAGTTTGGGGTTTTGCAAGATTCTGGATAGGGAGAACCATATAAATAGCAGGGCAGTTTGCTCTCTCCTTTAGTTCTTGGTTGGACACAATTCTTGAAGCAGAGTTGCCCTATGGGAATGAGGCATTAGGCGTGAGCTGAGATTATTAGGGGAGGACCCATACTGTTTGGGACCACCTCTGTTCCATATATATGAAACAAGTTACACTTAAAATATAACCAATCTCCATGTCCCTGATTTCTTCTCCAGGAGGAAGCTGACTGAAAGTCCTAGATGTTAGTGAGAAGGTCAGTTTTATATTACCATTACTTACAATTTTACTAGTTCCAGTATGGATTTGACCAGCGAGGAGTTTGAGACAGCAAACACACTAATACTTTGGCCAATCCTCAGACTGTAATGAATGCTCAGCAGGAACTGCTTTCTGTGTTTCTTAGCCAACACAACCCACAGAGCTCAGAATTCAGCCCTGTTCATCTCCACTCATTTGTAAGTGTTTTTATTCAAGCACTCCTGGCAGGAACCTATGACCACATAGGAGGCTTTGTTCCATGTGGTGACTGACCATGCTTTTGTCACACATTTCAAGGGAAGCTGATAAGAGGGTTGGTTACCTTTGTCCCTTGCTTGCTTTGATGCATCCTGAAACTGCTATGGAGTACAAAAAATTGGCAATTTATAACTTATTTTTTATCTGTTTGCTGCTCCCCTGCTGTGTCTTGCCTTATTATTGGATCTTATTATTATTTATTTAGTATGATTTTAGCAACTTCTTCCATAAAATGTAAATGTGAGGAACTGGGACAGCATTTTATCATCAAAAAGGCATCAGAGCCCCAGAATCAGTGCTTTAGCCAAGTTTTTTAATGTGCAAAAGTAACACTTTACATATCCTGGTATTGGGGGGCTTGAGGAAGGAGGGAAAAATGTGCTTCTATTATCATAGCATGTGATATTTTGTCAAACTTATCTGAAAAGCGTATTCAAATTGCTAAATTGAGCAAATGTGTGAGAGATCGTAAGAAAGTGCTTTTACACTGATTTGTTAAGAAAGAAACAATATGAAAGTGAGCCAGGTGGTTTTAATTTCAGTTGTAGAGTGGTGATGTGATTCAAACTGGAAGAGAATGAGATGGAGGCAAGTTATAGTCAGAATAAGGGTTGTAGACTCTGACTATGGTTTTATTCAAAACATGATATTCTGGGTGATGATTGTAGTTCTGTGAATTTATTGTATAGCATTCTGCAGGTGGTTCAGATTAAACTGATCTGTAGCTATGCCACTATGTCATGACAAATGGCACTCCCAGTGTTATGACCCCACATGGACACTGCTGTTACAAAAGTGTATTCAGGTGGAGCTTTGCTGTTGGCTTTGTACATATTTCACATTCTGGTGATTTAAACATCAGAGAATGGGACAGGGATAGTGAGGATTTTCTCATTACAGGTAATAGCAATGAGCATTGCACAAAGTACAGTGTGTAAATATATTAGGAGACTTTAAAAGGTAGTATAGGTTTTATGGATTCCCTTCATTTATTTACATTAAATTTTCATGTGGCCTTCATTGCTACTAGATTCAGAAGTAGATTCTAATCACTTGTTGGGAGCATTTGCAGGGTTTCTAAACACACCTACATTCCAAGATCTAACATTTCGATAGTATCATTCAGGACAGTTGCGGCTTCCACATCTCATCTGTGTATTTTGAAAAAGGAAATCACTCATGCTAAGTCTCACATGCCTAGCCTTTTAATACTTAAAAACTATCCCACGTACTAATGTATGTTCTAAATCAGTATCTTCTAAGTCATCCTGGAAGCAGAAAAAAATGCAGAGTATTTATCCTTTTTTTTTTTCTTTCCCAATTAATCTTTTCCATTACCTTATTTGTGTAAACACGGGCGTGTTTGTCAGGTGTATGAGTGAAAAAACTTTGGGCACCTGTAATGAAGAACCATTAAGTGTACAAAGCTACCAGTCACGTGAGCAGCAAAATGACTGAGATAAGATGTGTCTTATTGCATGTAACTTATGGTTTACACATTTAAACCAATACCAGTATATGTGGTGATTAAAATGGAAATAACTTTAATTTTGGTGGCTCATCCATTTTTGTATGTGTAAAGTAGAGATGGACCAAAGCCAGAACACCACAGCCATCTCTAATTTCCCCCTGCTCAATCCCCCCCAAAATCTTTCAACAACATAATTTTATGGTATGGATAAAATTGGGTCCAAACCACCCTCGGCGATGTAGATAAAAACAGAGTACAAAACTAAATCATCCTGACCTGGATTGACCATTTATAGTGATGAAATGTAACTTTTCAAAAGCTGAAGAAGGCTTAAAAAGTTAGAAGGTAGCAGAATTACACCTTCATTTTTCCTTTTGACAGAGTGACAGAGTGACAGAGTTGGAAAATGTTTGAAGTTGGAGAAAAAAGAGCAAGGGAGGGGGAAAAAAGGGAAAAGTGTGCATGGGGGGGATTATATCCAACCATGGAGTTATTCATTTTAGTTCACTCGGTGAGGGAAAAAGGGGAGGAGAAAATTTTAAATGTTTTTAAACAAGTATATTGTTTAATCTACTATTTGAAATCTGAGAAATCTTGATTTTTGTTTCTACATTTTGACCATACTTAGACAAAAGTAAAGCATTTTATCTCCAAGGCTTTCTGCCAGAACTTAGGTAGTCTGAATAATGTGCACATTTCTGAACAACCAATGGTTTCATTTTGCACTCAATAACCTTCTTGCTCTTTTCAGTGGAAGCTTATGGTGCTGGTTAGCCTAATGGGCAGCAGTTACTCCTATTAGTCATGACAGAGGGCCCAATTCAAACTTATTGTAAATACAAGCAGCTTCATTGACTTGGATGGATTTGCTCCCATTTATGCTAGAACCGTTTTGACATGTAATTGCATTATTGTGAGGGAGATAAAGGCAGCTTTCTTTTCTCCTGCCGTAATCATCTTCTTACTATATATATATTTTAGAAATGTCTGTCTCCTTCGTTCAAGAATTGGTAAGAGCTAGGACCACCAAATTTGGTATGCAGCTTCCTCTTACCATAACTTAAAGCAAGGTCAGGGTTTGGTTGTGTGAGAATAATGGGATGTTCATGGAATTTGATTTTCTCATAAAATGGAAAGGAAGGGGTCTAGCAGGAGGGAGCTATACTGCAGAATGACCACAGGGGGCAGCAAATGGGCCAGAGATGGAACTGGGACACCTATAAACCCATTGGGCTGGGAGGAGTGGAGAAAGGGACAGCTATCAATCATATGTTACAGAGAGTTTGTCTGTTTGTCTGCATGTCTGTCTGCCCCCAGCTGGGGGACATGCACCTCTCCCTCTGGTGTGCCTGTTGCAGCTGCGGTGGCCATGGACAAGTGTGTCTCACCTGGCCTGAAGCTTCTGCAGTGAGAAAGGGCTGAGATTGTCTTTTCTCCCTGGGTCAGCCTGCATATTTCCAGCCCTACCTTATTCCTTTTATTCCTAGCCCCACCTAAGCAATGATTTCAATAAAGGAAAACAAAACTTATTTGAGTTGAGGACCTGAGTAACACCTGGTAATCTTCCTGTACCCAGTAAGTCCCAAATAGCAAAGCCATTCTGGGTAGCCAACAGCTTGATGCACCTAAGCTTCCTTTGCTCAGAGCCAGCTTGATGTTTCTTTCTGTGGGTTTTCTGCTTATAGTCGCAATGCCCTGAGGGCCTTATCAAGATCGGGGTTCCACTGATGAGTACCTATATGTGGGGCTGCTCTGAATGTAAATGAGACAGAAAATGAATGTCTTGAAGTGATAATAGTAGAGAGGAATGTTATCCAGAACAATGACTATTTTGGGTAGAATTAGTTTTCATGTTTTAACCGCAGTGTTTTAAGAAAAGAACAGTAGAATTCAGTGTTCCTGCAAGGTCCACATAATTCATTGGGAATAATGCACTATGAATGTGTTCCAACAAACGTGTGTGTGTGTGTGTGTGTGTGTTTTCTTCAGTCTAATTGTAGAGATGAGACTATAGGACGGAAACACTATTCTTTTTATAAGCATATTATTTAGTTTCTTCTGTAAGATTAAGAAATCAGTGGTTGTAATCAACTATTCTGACTTTTCCAGAAGCAATCAGTGCCACTCTAGGTCCTCAGTGTGTGGGGGAGAAGGGGGGAGAGGAGCAAAAAAAGAAGCAAGAAACTTCTTGTAGTTCTTAGCCCTCCTGAAAGCGCATACACCAAAAGGCTATGAAGCTCCACATAAGAGTTGCTCTGATCATAGGCTAGTAGAGGGGCTGTGCAGCCATGTTTGTCTGTGCATGTTGGCATGCACAAAACTGGGCTCAGTCTGGTGAGGAAGATCATTTCCTGCAGATCACATTTCTGCAAGGCCTGCATAGTTCACTGGTGATAATATACCATGAATGTGTTCCAAGGAACATGCCTCCTTGTGTGCGTTTTTGTTTCTTCAGCCTAACTGTAGAGATGACAATCAAATCTGTTTTTGCTGGCTTAACTCCTTGATATATTACAAGTGGATTCTTGCAGACTTTGCAGAAATACATTATGGACTATATTACTGTCCTGAGAGTGAATGGAGATCTGGAGGAAGAGGGTGACTGAGAGGCTACAGAGTCCCAGAACTCTTGCTCAGAGGCTGCTTTGTGCCAGGCCACATTACTGTGAGCTTGCCCTGAACCCCAAGCTCTTCCTGAATGGGCTGACAGGGAAGCCAGTGATGGGGAAGCTGAAGTGAGGGATGAAGTACAAGGGCTACCTGGTGTCTGTCAATGGCAATCTGAACATGCAGCTTGCAAACACAGAAGAATACATAAACAGTGCATTGTTTGGACACCTTGGTGAAGTTCTGATAAGGTGCAATAATGCCCTGTACATCAGAGGAGTAGTAGAAGAAGATGGGGGAAATGAGCGAATAAGATTGTATATTTGTGAAAAATAAATGTATGGGTTTTTTTTTTCAATTTTTAAAAAGGATTACGGTTAAGGGCAAGGCGTGGAGTATGTCTTTGCAGTGGCTCTTGTTTTGGCTTTGGAATTTGGTTTGCACTCCATTTCTGGTATAGTTAATTCACATTTCTCAGCCCCCAAAAGTGCTTTCTGTGTGAACATGTTTTTAAATGCTCAGTCCTGGGGTTTGTCTCTCATAACTGTGTTAATATCTAGTTGCGCTAGTTTGTCAGGTCTTATACTCTGGGAAGCACCTTCACATCTGGTCTCCTCTGTCCCTGTTTCAAGTTGAGTAATTGATATATCCTAACTTCATACTCTCTTGTCTCCCTCTCCCACTGCAGCCCATTTGGCACCCAGTTCACAGAAATGCTCCTCTGCTTTTGCAGTGTTTCCTCCAAACTGATTTGGTGCCCTGTTTTAGAAATGTTAACAGGCTGCTTGAGAGCAAGACCAGAGCAGAATGCTGAGTGAGAATGTCAGCAGCACCTAGCTGAAGTAATCAGTGGGTGAATGGAGCCTTGGGTCTGTACTGTGCTTGTGAGCCCACAAGGCCTTGTTCACCTGAGTTGGAATCAATGCCAAACTGCTCATTGTAGCTCTGTCTCTCTTGCTGGAGCATTTTGCAAAGTTCTCCCCTCCCCTCTGACCTCTTCCTCTCCACACATCCCTCCCTCCCCCCACTCCATTTACAAAACTTAACTTTAGTATTTGGGAACTCTGGTCTGCTGCCACTTTTTTTTAATTTGTCTTTTATTAAAGTTCAAGACTGGATCACCTGAGAGCTTTCAGCATCACTTTTTTTTTTTTAAAGGATTCCTTTATCTTGGTTTGCCATATGGTTTTGGTTTAAGCACGAAATGGAGATCGATAGACAGCTGGTGATGTTTTGAAATAGCACGTGTTCTGGGACAGAAAAACCTAGAAGACATTGATTCCCTGCAGAAAGGTTCTTTACATACAGCTGCAGGGAATTAGTTGTAAAACTTGGGAAAAATTAAGCCAGTATACTGACCTCATTAGGTCATTTTAATTCATTTCTTGTGTCTGACTGTAGAAAAAGCTGAACAATGACAGAGGAGATTGTGCACTTAAACAAGTGACATAAATAAGAGCAATTAAAATAAGAGTAGTATTCACTTCATAGCTGGAACTGGTGGAACTGGCCCTAAATTACCATCTCTACCTCTAAAGCTAGATGACCTGAACAAGGTTTAAAATGCAAATAATTACACAGTAAATACATTGTAAAAAAGCATATTGTCTGAAAAGATGATTGGTTCGCATTTTACAATCTGTGCTGAAGCCAAAAATGTAGCTTCTAAAAAGCTATGGAGAAATTAAAACTGCAGAATGAACAAAAACATTTCAATATTGTCCCTGGTTTATAACCCAATCTTGTTACAGGTGAAAGCGAACCATGTACGCTCAAAAGAAAGCAACTAATTTCTTTCAGAGCCTGGGGATTACAATTGTATAGCTCAAATACCTGTGTGCATTGTGTCAGTTTCAAGGTAATTGCAACTCTGTGGTCTATCCCAGAAATCCCCAGCCAGCTCTCCAGCAAACAGTTGTCTCTTAGCAGGGACTTTTTTTTCTGGCTCCCTTCTGATCAGGGGTTTTTAGGCCATGCTATCACATTATTTACACTGTAATATCCACAGCAAACCAATATTAACCGATGGCCATGTTCTCGGCAAGAACATATTGCCAGCAGTTACCACACAACTCCGATCAAGCACGTTCATTCTTAAGGTAAAAGTATTTACAGAGAAAAACGTAATAAAACCAATAAGCAGGCTTAAACATACCAGGAATCAGACATCAGTCTTCTGGCAGCCCTCATAGGCAAAGGACTGTCCAATGCCTCTGTAGGATTGTGTCCCCTCAATCAAAATTTCATCTCTGTTTGCTAGAGCAGAAAGAAGGCCCTGTATCTGTTCAAACTCATTCTTTTATACTAATAGCCCTTTTGTTTTTCCTATTCTTTAAAAGATTAGGAAACGCAGAAAAAAAACAACTCTCACTTTTTTTTCGGCCATCATTTTACCACAAAAATAAATCATTTTACCTCAACCATCCCATCGCCCATGTCATAACCTGTATTGCCGTACAAACCGGTTGCGCCTTCAGGTACCTGATATTAAGCACAAGTTTTAATTCCTGATGTCTAGACCCATATTTCATTTCTCTCAAATACAATAAAAGTTGCTTTTACCTCCTCCTGCTCTTCTGCCTCTGCACCGGGTGCCGGTGTGCTTATTTGCCCCTCAGCCGCCATCAACTGATTTTTCCTTATCGCTCCCCCTGGCCCGCGTCTCAGGTGCCATGTCCTCATATACGTTTTCTTCTTCTTCCTTGGGGACCATCACCTCGTATGCATTCTCTTCTGCTTTCTCTGGACCCGCTACCTCGTGTGTGTTCTCTCCTTCTTCTACAGCGCTTACTATAAAAACATAACATTTGTATACCGCTCAAGTAATTGTCCACATTTTGCTATGAAGTCATACAAATCAGCTTACCATTGTCTTCAGTTCTTCATCTGCCATAGGGGTCATTGGTTTTCCCCCCCACTGCTCTTCTTCTTTTTCATGGGCATTGATGCTCCCCACTTTTTTGGCTCTCTCTCTTCAGGATACAAAAAGTTTATTTGAGACAGTGGGGTAGCCCTCAGGGAGCCCCAAAAGCACTCAGTTTCCTTGTCATCTGTAAGAGCCTTGAGACCGGCCATAGGGTTGTATCAGAGACTGGCCATAGGGCTGTATCGCCTGTCCTTAAAACCACACATTGCAAAAAAAGCCAACTTTTATACATGAAGACAAATGGCCAACAGGTGGCTTTTTTCAAATAAACCAATTTCTGAAATGGAGAACACCGCTTGGTCTCTCATTGGTCACCACTAAATTCGATTGGATGCGACTAAAGGGCGGAGCTGAAAATCTATTGGACGCTCCTATAGGGAAGAGTGGTACCGAGGGCTCTCCATCTTGCCTCCTACCATTCCCTCTTCCGATTGCTGCTGGGGAAGGATGCCTGGTGGGAGCCCCATTGGACACCTTGTGCAGGTTTTTCATCAGCTTCTCTCTCTCTCTTATTCCATTTCCCCCTTTTCTCCTGTTTCTTTTATTTCTCTGGTCTAGTTTTGCTCTGTTTTTCTCTCTTTTTAGCCTACCACTTTTATTCCTTTCCCCTCCTTTTTTCTCCCCCCCCTCCAATTTCTCTCTTATTCCATTTCCCCCTTTTCTTCTATTTCTTTTATTTCTTTGGTGCTAGGTTTTTCTTCAGCTTCACGCTTATTCCATTTTTCTCTACCCTTTTCTTTTCTTTTTAGATGGATAAGCCACCGGCCTCCAGTTTCCCTGACCTGAAAAGTGCATGTCCAACATGGTGCCAGCCCGCCATCTTGGAAGCCACGTGGTGGAGGGCCCCTGGGGGGTTAGGGGGCATCATGGGAAGGGAACAGGATTAGGAGGCGGCTGGGGGCAGGGGAAAGGGACAGGGCACCTATCAAAATTGCATGGTGATAAAAGCTATCAAGCTTATACTACTTACAAGCAAGGTAGCTGAGAGTTACAAAGATTACAAAGTTGCAGCTTACAGTAAGTTTCTGAGAGTTGCAAGGTTTGACAAAGATCACGAGTTGTAGTTTAAAACCTTAGACCTTACAGTTTAGTGTAGTTTCAGAAAATGCATCTGTATAAATCAAGTAAGCTCAGGCGGAGACTTTTTTATGCAACACAAATGTTTTAACATAAATAGTCTTGTGTGTCCAATTCAGCCAACATGTAGCTACATTGAATTCAGCGGAGTTATGCTTGTGATGAGTTTGGCCTCAGTTTGGCCTGTTATAAAATGTTGATCTTGCTGATAAAGTTAGGAAGGACAGTTTATACATCCTAGAAAGATTCCATAAATGCCAGTGACTCGAAAATATTTTGCAACTTGCCTGCCACATTAAGCAGCATTATCACTGTGTTTGAAATTGCATTGCTGGATTTTAGGACTCTCTTTGTCTCCTTCCTGTTGAATTTCTGCTTTGGAAAGTAAACCAGTGAATTTGCGCTATTGAAAAGCCAGTTTATCTTGTTTTAACCAAGTTCAGATGAAAGCAAAGCACTATAGGTTCCAGATCTTCATTTCTCGCCTTCTGTTTTTGTAGAAGCAGTGAACGAATTGCCTTGGAATGGCGGAGAGAGGGTGCCAGTTTCAATGAGAGCCCAGTGACCAAACAAATACGGCTGAACCAGGGGGATCTAAAGTGCACTGTCTCTTATCACATCCATTTGAATATCTCGATCTCAATCTTAACTTGTGTAGATGGTACCATTCAGTTGCCTGGGATGGCTATTGGGATGCCACTCTAGTCTAACAATACATACAATAGATTTTAAAAGAAAAACTAAAGGCATCCACTCCTACTTCCGGCATACCGATTGGTGGAAAGGACATCATGGATATGTCTACATAGTAGCGTTATTTTGGAATTAAAAAATGCTCATCTACACAGCAAGTCATTATTTTGAAATAATGTCAAACTGAAAAACTTCTTACTCTGACTCCTATTACCCTCATTTTATGAGGAGTAAGGGAAGTCGAAGGAAGAGTTCACAAAGATGTCTTCTGGTGCAATTTTACAATGCCACAGAATTGTAACATAGAACCAGACCCATTTAGGGCCCAATTTAGAGACTATGTAAGCTTCAGAGTGTGATGGGCTTCATTTGTTGTGGGATCTTCAAACGCCATCTTCTTTTACCCCGTTTTTCTTTCTTGTATAGTATCACTCTCTGTGTGTGTGTGTGTGTGTGTGTGTGTGTGTGTGTGTGTGTGTGTGTGTTCTATATAAACTGAATTTAAAGCTTTAGTGGTGAGCTACAGGCCTCCAGTCAGAGAACGGGTTATTGGTCCAATTCCTCTTGAGTCAATGCATGCTACACTTGGAGCCCTACACTCTGGAATAGGTCAGAAGTAGATGGCTTAACCCAAGGCCATAACAAGTCCCAACATAAATCCGACCATTTTGAAGCCCCATTAGGACTATGTGAAGCAGTCATGTGGACAGTGCTTTGTTAGCAAGCTTTGATATAAGGATTTTGCTGTGCAAACTAACAAATTTTGGTTTTTGCCTCTTAAACCCTTTTTTGTGTAGTCTTTATTTTCTGAGCTTGAGTTGTACTACAGAGGCAAAAAGGGGCACTGGTGTAGAACAACTGTAAATGATTCCACCATAGAACAGACTTGGGGAATCTGAAATTTACATATGGTTTGCAGTTCCCCTCTGGCAAGATCTGGAATCACACCTTCCACCCTTGCTCTGTGTAGTTTTAAAAGTCAACTGTGCATGTTGAAAAATGCAGCACATTTCACAAAACCAAAAAAACTTTCACTTGGTCAGTCCAACAAGCTATAAATGAATATTTCTTTCGGTTGACTAAAAAGCTGGCACCTTTTGAAGCCAGCCAGATGGGAAAGTGATGATTAACAAATCAACACAGTTAGTAATGAAAGACTAATACACGTCACTTTTCCAATGGGAAGTGCAGGTGATGCATTATCAGAAAAGCAAAACAGTCCTTGTAGAAAGGAGCATATCTGTCTGTCTCTCGTTCCAGATTTCTGCTCCCCGTGTGTCCTTTGGCTTCAATGCCAGTTTTAAGACCCTTTTAACGTCTTCTCACTTCCTTATTATCTTTTATCTATTATCTATATCTATCTATTATCTATATTATCTTTTGGGTGTGAATGTCTTGTGTTTTGATAATGGTACCAACCAAAAATGGGTGCACGTCAAGAGAGAGACTGAAACAGATTTTCAGGACTTTGTATAGTAATCCTAGAACTTTGAGGAGAGACCTACAATCAATTAAAGTCACTCCAAGAAGTAAGCTGGAAACTTTGTTTTGATGTTTGCATTAGGTAAAATGTTTTGAACTATTTAAGGTCAGATACATGTTCCAGGGCTGGTAAATCAGGCATATATTGAGAGTGTTCAAGGGTTCCCCGTTTTCACATTAAAGGTATTTGGGTTAAAAAGCTCATTGGAAGCTTTGGCAGGATTTCTGTGAACTGTCCATTGGCTGTGTCCTGAAACACACACAACCCAGATTGACCTGTACGAAAAGTGAGGATTTTGGATGGTTGGTTGGTTGTTTTTGCTCCGTATGTTTTGCTTTTTTGTGTTGCAAGAGGCAAGTCTGAGGGCCAAGCCTGTTGAATCCTCATCTCACCATGCTGAGTTACCCTTTTGTCTTCTCTGGCATGAAGGAAAATTTAAGGGCTGTTTTTAACTTCTGAAAGGTAAACAATGTGAAACTTGTTCTCTTCTGCTCATGGAATACATTGCATTAGTAGAGTGATATTTTGTTCTAAAAGACACCAGCTTGATAATCAACTTGATAATTCCATCTTTTATGCCAACTGTACTAGTCTTTGCTTTTGTTATGCATCCACACATTTCCAACTGAATTTGTCTCTGGCATGTCTTCCTGGATATCCCACCTCAAAAATTGATGGGATGAAAATTAAGCTCCATATTTTCACTCCTCTCATGAAAATTCCACTATGCTCTCCTTGTCTGTATTGATAATCTCATGCTCTATTCAGAACCTTTCTTTCCCTCTCTCTTACTTTCAGGCTGTTGCCAAACCTTCTAACGTTTCTAAACTTCATCTGTTTCACTCCATGCCTATCACCACAATGTCTGTCTGTACTCCAGTCCTCTCTTGCTTTGGGTGCTGTGATTTGTAATTTGCCATGGCATGCCTGACACATCATTGCCTATGCGTCAGCCAAGGTCATCTTCCTCACCTATTGCTCTATCACAGTCACTCCTCTTCTTCAATCTCTTCCATGACTACTGCTTGGATTCTATGTCACATTTAGGATCCTTGTTTTCAGCTGCAACCCTGTCTGTGTACCAGTCTGTTTCAAAGCACATCTTTATTCTCCTCTCTTGCTTCTCCCTTCTGCATTTCATTTGCTCTACTGACAGCTCTTACTTAATCCCTCCTTTTTGTTTTATGTTCTTCTGCTCAGCTTATTGCCTTCTGCCACACTGTCCCATTTCCTTGGGACTGTAGCAAGATTCTCTCCTCTTGCAACAACTTCCTTATAGCATACTTCTTACAGTTACAGTGCGGATCCAAAGTGCTGCTATTTATTTTAAAAATAAAATATATCCTGCATGGCAATGTAATGATTCCCTGTTCTTATTGCCGAATACTTTTAATGTGGTGTTATCTATTTTGTTGTCTTACCCTGTAAATGCCTTATCTTAGGGCCCCTGTCTACTCTGTTCTGTAAACTCAGGTATTTTGTACTCAGCAAATAAAAATTATAATAATGCTAAATACCGAGCACTCCACAGTGCCTCACAATTTCCATTGTGGGTGAAGTGAACTCTACAAAGTAGTGCTACATCTAAGCCAATATGACATCCATTTTCCTCTAAAATTTAATCACACATCTTAAATATTACTTGTAAAGTAGAATAAAATCTAGTTTTATGTTGGAACCAAAATGCTGATTTGACTGAAGTTTCCCATTTTTCTTAGTTTAATTTTTCTAATTTAGGATGACTAGTTTTGGTTACTCGCCATCCTTGTTTGGAAACATATTTTGTTGCACAGTTTTACCTTTACTTCCCTTTTTTACAAAACAGTTCCATGCATAGTTGTCAATACAGTACACAGTTGTCAGTTTCTTTTTTGCTCCAGGTACATACATGTAGATTACTTTGCAGTTACCTCAAATCTTTCTCCTCCTTCATAGGTGCTGGCTACAGTCTATATATGCTCTTCTACACTAAGATGCAAATTACTCTCTATCAGTACAGAGGTGTGGTCACTGCAGTAGGTAACTCTTCAGATTCCATCCTACTTTTTCTCGTGTTGGCTTAGTTACTTCATCTCCCTAGAGGCGGTAGCTATGTTTGTGGGGAGAAACTCTCCCACTGACATAGCACTATCTACATGAGGGAATTAAGGTCGGTATAACTGCATTGCTTAGGAGTATGGATTTTTTCACACACTTGAGTATCGTAGTTATTTTGAAGTAAACATATAGTATAGAACTGGTCTAAATGTTTAATTGAAGCTCATCCATTTGACAATTTGATTTACACAAATTGTAAATATTTAGAGTGTCTAGAATACTATTAGAAATGAGCAGCTGTTTACAGGATAAAATGCAGGAAACAAGATTGAAACCCAGAAAATTTAACACCAAAGTCTTAAGCACCTAAAAATATCAAGCTAATGGGATGAGTCCTTGTATACATCTCCTCTTCACGTGTGAGGAGGGAACAATTAGCAAAGACTTTTTTGTCTTCTGAAGTTCCCCAATGCTTCTATCTGGTGGCCATGAGTGCTTTTTTATTCGGCAGGGGGTGACAAAGATTACATTGACTGTGGCAAATTAGTTTTTCAGGAGAGAAGCGTTGCTAAGTATGACTCTGGGGCTTTGCCTTTGTCAACAACACAGAATTATCTCTGCATACAGTATGGCTACACCGTGCCTGACCCAAGGCTGAATCAACAGGAATCTTTTCATTTGGGTAGCAGGTTTAAAACTAATAAAAGAAAGTTCTTCTTCACACAGCGTGTAGTCAACCTGTGGAACTCCTTGCCAGAGTAGACTGTGAAGGCTAGGACTATAACAGAGTTTAAAGAGATAATTTAATGGAGGTTAGGTCCATAAAAGGCTATTAGCCAGGGGATAGAAATGGTGTCCCTGGCCTCTGTTTCTCAGAGGCTGGAGAAGGATGGCAGGAGACAAATCGCTTGATCATTGTCTTCGGTCCACCCTCTCTGGGGCATCTGGTGCTGGCCACTGTCGGCAGACAGGCTACTAGGCTAGATGGACCTTTGGTCTGACCCAGTACGGCCGTTCTTATGTTCATTTACCTCAGTGAGTTTGAATCCCATAAAAATCCTGTGTTCTGGTTTACTCACCTGGCACTCACCTTTTCTCTTATAGTAGCTTTTATCTATAAGCCTCTTGCCCCTAATTAGAAAAGAAAATCTTGCTCCAGTTTGATATCTGATTTAAAAAAAAATTAATACTTGAACCTGTTAAAATGATACATTTCAAATATACATTATGATTTTTATTTGTCCATAATCTGATTTTTAAAATACACACTGATCTTGTAGTTTGTCCAGAATCAGTGCCACCTTTTTAAGTGCCACATGGACACGTCACCAGTGACTAGTAAACATGTGGCAGAAAGATGATAAGTTTTATGCACCAAAGAACGTAAAATCCACATGATGGAGAAATCCGCTTCCCCTCCTCTTTTAGATCTGCGCTACCAAACCAATATGGTGCTGGCTGATAACTTGGTGCTACTAAAATTTATTTCTCCAACAAAATCAATTGAGTGAACCTAATGCAACATACCAAATATTTGAAAACAAAGTAAAATAATTGCATATGTTACAGTCTATCCGTCTATTAAAGCCTTGTGTTGCTACTTCATCAGTTCATTGTTTCATTAGGTATGCCTAATACTTTTTGAAACAGTATTTCATGCTAACAGGACAGAGTACTACATCACTACACACTATGGGAAAATAAAACAATTATAGGTTGTAATCTGTGCCCTGTATTACTGATGAGCCATTACCTCTCAGTGTGACTCAGGGAAGTTGTTCTGTAACAGAAGACCTACTATCTTGTAATGGAGAGTTAACTCCTACCTTCTGCATCAGATGTACCATTCCCTAAGGGTATGTCTACACTACAGTGCTAATTCGAACTAACTTAGTTCGAATTAGTTAATTCGAACTAAGCTAATTCGAACTAACGCATCTAGAACTAAAAACTAGTTCGAATTAGCATTTTGCTAATTCGAACTAGCGCGTCCACATTAAGTGGACCCTGAAGAGGGGTTAAGGATGGCTGGAAGCAGTGCTGGCAGGGCATCAGAGGAGGACTTAGAGCATGGAGATGCTGTCTCAGGCTAGCCGGAGGCTGTGCTTAAAGGATCCCGACCCTCACCCTGGACAGACAGTTCTCAGGGGTGCCCCGCTTGCAAAGCAGTCCTGGCTTGGAGTGCCCTGAGTGCCCACACTGGGCACATCACAGCACTCGGCCATCAGCCCGGCTGCACTTGCCGCAGGCTGCCATCTGGGGAGAGGGAGTAATTGGGGGGCTGCAGAAGAGCTTCCACCCCCAGAAGCCCACAGAGCCAGCCCAGTCCTCCCCATCGGGGGCTCGTGCCCCATTCCTCCCTCACCTCCTTCCACTTACTCTTCCCTAGCCCCTCTTCTTGATGTACAAAATAAAGATAACGTGTCTTCCAAAATGGAATCTGTCTTTATTGAACAAAACTGGGGGAGACTGGGAAAAGGAGGTGGGAGAGGGGAAGAGAGAGGCTGGGAGAGGGGAGGGCAACTAAAATGATCAGGGGTTGGGAACAGGTCCCATATGAAGAGAGGCTAAAGAGACTGGGACTTTTCAGCTTAGAAAAGAGGAGACGGAGGGGGGACAGGATAAAGGTCTCTAAAAGCAGGAGTTGGGTGGAGAGGGTGCATTCAGAAAAGTTCTTCATTAGTTCCCATAAAGAAGGACTAGAGGACACCAAAGGAAAGGAATGGGTAGCAGGCTTCAAACTAGTAAGAGAAAGTTGTTTGTCACAAAGCAAAGAGTCAACCTGTGGAACTCCTTGCTGCAGGAGGCTGTGAAGGCTAGAACTGGAACAGAGTTTAAAGGGAAGTGAGATCAAGTCATGGAGGTTGGGTCCATGGAGTGCTATTAGCCAGGGGGTAGGAGTGGTGTCCCTGCCCAAGGTTTGTGGAAGGCTGGAGAGGGATGGCATGAGACAAATGGCTTGCTCACTGTCTTCGGTCCATCCCCTCCAGGGTCCCTAGGGTTGGCCGCTGTCGGCAGACAGGCTACTGGGCTAGATGGACCTTTGGTCTGACCCAGGACGGCCATTGTAAGCTCAGGGCTCAGGGTCGGGGGTCTCAGTGGACCCCCTTGATTCTCTTGCACACCTGCTCCTGGGTGGCCAGGCTGGCAGCTATCCTGCCCAAGCCGGCCACTTTCCTGTGCCTAGTGCGGAGATCGTGGACGAGGTCCACGATGTCCGCACTAGCCCAGGTGGGTGCCCGCCTCTTGCGGTCCCGGGCAAGCTCCCGGGAGCCGCCAGCCTGATCCCGGGAAGAGGGGGAGGGCTGGGGGGCATAGGGTGGGTGGCTTGATCTGTGCCAGGTGCAGGGTCTGCTGACTGGGTGCTGGCAGGCTTGCACCTGGCACGGGAACCGTAGCCAGCCCGTGCCCCTTTAAGAGGTCTGGGGCCGGGAGGGGGCAGTAGAGTTTCCCTGGTGTTGGCCAGAGTGGCCACCAGGGAAAGCTGGGGAGGGCTAGCCTCCCACTAGTTTGAATTAAGGGTCTACACACCCCTTAATTCGAATTAGCTAGTTCGAACTAGGCTTAATCCTCGTGGAATGAGGATTACCTAGTTCGAACTAAGCGCTCCGTTAGTTCGAATTAAATTCGAACTAACGGAGCGCTATTGTAGCGCCTATGAAAGTTAGTTCGAACTAATATTCATTAGTTCGAACTAACTTTGTAGTGTAGACATACCCTCTGTGAGTGTAGATTTTTCTCACTTTTTTTTCTTTCAAAGAAAGTGGAAATGTGTCACAGGTTGTTGTGGCATGAATATTGCATGTAATACTGAAGAAAAGTACACTTCTGCCTCCTGCTCAAGATTTCATGCTTTGTAAACCCTTATAGGGAGTGACCAAAATTTCTTATTCTGAAGCATAGCAAAATGCAATGTGAGTTGTTGTTGTTAATTGTTAATAAAAGCAGCAATATCAGTATGCCAACAGCAGGGAGCACATGTGCATTTTTAAAATGGGTAAATCGAAGGCTTAAAAAAAAGCTTTAGTGAGGCCAATTTGAGTTGAAAACTCCATCCACAGATGTAGCCAATTAGCAGGTTCCTCCACTCACAATACATTATCTGGTAAATATTTCTCCATCTTAGGGATGTGATGGGAGAAGTGCTAGAGTACGTAGACATAAAACTGTAAATCAAAGGATGGTTCTTCCTTTCTTTCTAAAGGGAAACAAACAATAGTCAGATCCTCAGCTGATATAATTGGTGAAGTCCATTGATTTCTGTGGAGCATTATGCTGATTCACACCAGTTGAGAAGCTGGCCAAGGATTTTCCATGTTGAAGCAAGCATTTGGAAGTTTTGCCACTGTGTTCCAGGGGAGCAGTAGTGTCCCCTTGATAATTTCTGCCAGCTGTGGATGCAAGGACCACAATAAAATTGAGATTCACAGAAGTAGCCAACTCTCTTTCACTAGTAGATAATGTCTCAAAAGAAGACTGCAATGAATGATTTGTCTGGGTTTAGAGGAGTCTTCAAATGTAGCAGGAGCAGCACTGTTGCTTTTGCCATTTCCATTCCAGCTTGGTAAATATCTCCATAAATAACATTCATGGAGCCTTTATTCTCAAAATACTTTTTCAATTATAAAATGATTGTTGACACGTATCTGACAACTGTTGGCAGCTTATCTGCAATGGGAACCAGCCAGTTCCCGAGATGAAGTCAAAGGTGCTCTTGAAGTAGGTGAATGAAAATTGTGAGCCAGAACAAATGGTTGAATGAAAGGCTCAGCATCACTGGAAATGTTGACTCGTGTAACTGGAGAGAGCCCAAATATCAAACAGAGGCCTTTAAATATATGAATCGACTTGGATCAACTACTTCAAAGTATTTGAAATCCTTACCTTAGGTAGTAGGACTCCCATCTTGTGGTTATGCTCCTTCCCAGACACATAGGATCACACACTGTGCTTATGACAGAGTAAAGCCATTATCCAAGGATTTCAAAATACTTTTCAAAAGTATTAGCATTTTCCTTTTGCAGAGACAATGAGGCATAGAGAGGTTAAGTGACTATTCCAAGATCATGGTGAGACAGTGACAGAGTGGGATTAGTTCACCTCCAGATACTGATGATTCTCATTTTAATCAAAGCATTGCTGGAGGGGTGTGTTTTGTTTTGTTTTAAACCAGAGCTCCATTGGGGTGTTCAATAAAATGACACTCTCTTTAAATGTGCAGCAGCAATGATCCAAGGCCAATGTTTAAAACAACAATCTCCTAGAGATTTTTCATGCTTTCATTTTTGGGTGCCCAACTGGAGACACCTTATCAGGGCCTGATTTTTCAGAAGGTGTTGATCACCCAACTCTTTAGTATCATGGCAACTTTAAGGTATAGGAAGTCAGGCACTCAAAATAATAAGAGAAGCTCAAAAAGGATGCTGAGTTGCTTTCCATAGCCTGTTGTCACAGACTATTTTATGAATCAACTCTTGTCATATCAGTAAATTAAAGTACTAGAATGACCAAACAGCAGCTTATTTGAAGAATGAAAGTAAAATGGAAAGGGAGAAGCTCCTTGGTCCGGAGGTGGAGAGTTGAAAGAGATGCTGCCTATTGGCCTCCGAGAATAAGGGTTGCTGATACAGAGTGCGTGCACTTACAAGATTTGCAGCATTGTTTATCATTGACTTGATACGTCAGCAGGCCCTTTAGTGAAGCGTGGCAGGCTGTAACTAAATCCAAGTTCAAGCACACAGTGTAAAAGAATAATTGATATTCAGCTGAAATGAAAAACGCCTTTGGGAATCCAACATCTGGGTTGGAAAGGGTCCTTGCAGGCCACCCTCTGTGGGATGGTGTAGGAGAGGAAAACAGGAAGTTTTATTCATCTTGCTTTTCTCAGTGGTCCAAGTTACCATCTCCAGCTGTTTACATCAACTTTGTTTTCTGAAGGAATGACCTGTGTAGAGAATCATAAGTCACAATATTTTTTTTTAAAGCAGCCCTTCTCTGAAACCTGTGTTGTGCTCTTTTTAATTCCTGCATAGTCTTCCTTGGTCTTTTCTTCTTCTCCCAAAACAAACATCTTACTCAGCTTCCTTCCAGTCTGAAAGAAAGCAGAAGAAAGCAACAAAAAGAAAGAAAGATTGAGGGGAAGTAGGTTTGTTTATGTCCAAGAAATGTGAATATGTAATACCAGACCTTGAGATTCTGCCAGATGTGACAAATGAGAACTCACTAGTGCAACATCTGTTGGCCAGCAGTGAAATTGCAGCAGATGTGTGAGGATTTTTTTTCCATTAGCCTAAAATTAACAACCTTTTGCGGACAATGGAATATAACATTCCCAGATAAACACAGTCTGCAGCGTTTATCCTTATTACATGAGACCATACATTCATTGCCTACATAAAAATATTTAATACCACTTAGATTTTCATATGCAGAAACTGGGTTGCTTTCTGTACTTGCTTTCTTTGCTCTGGGACAGGTAAAGGCTGGAGCCAGAAACTGCTGGACAACCTGGGGATTTACTAGGAACCTAGCTGGGTTTGTGCAGGCACCCTCTGGCCTGCTTTAACCCTTTCCCTTGTTACAGTGGGTCAGCCATCTCTCTACATTGGTAACATTGTTCAGATTGCCTGATGCTGTTGTAGTTGCTTATGGCTTTGTCCAAGTCTAACCTTTTTGGCTGAAATTTGCCATGCTGGGTGCTTGCATCAGGCTAAATAATTTTTGATAAACTTCAGCTAGGACCAATCCTACCATTTTCCAAAGATGAAGCTGGGGAAAGTATGTTTAACCCACGTACATTTGGAGATCTTTCTTTGAAAAGCACTACACCCCCAGTGCTTTGTTACAGAAATGTGTAATCTGGTAGGGTTGGCAGCCTTGGGCCAAGTCTATGCTACGGGAGAAAGTCGACCTAAGATATGCCACTCCAATTACATGAATAGTGCAGCGGGAGTTGACGTACCTTAGGTTGAATTTCTGCAGAGTCCCCTCAGAGGAATTCCACATGGGAAGTGGATAGGAGAGATTCCCTTATTCCTCATGACCTGGTGGAGTACCGGAGTTGTTTGGGGTGAGATCAGCACCTGATTTAGCGGGTCCTTACTAGACTCACTAAATCAAACCCTGGAAGATCAATTTCCACAGGATCGAGCTCTCGGTAAGTGGAGAGAAGCCCTTAGTGTAACAGACATGCCCTTGACGTCATGAAAAACCACCCCGATTTGGCCAAGCAATAAGCCTCTGAAAAACTGTAGTTTGCGAATGTCTCAAGAGCAGAAGGTCAAAGTGGGCTGGTACAGCAAATTTGTAAGAAAGTGGCCGACTATACTGGCTGGTACACAGCTGCCATTAAAGTGCTGCCATCCCAGCACCTGAAGGACTGTCCTAGTGGGGCTGAAAACAGGGGAGGGATAGTTGCCTTCAGGCTCAGCGATTTAAGAGCACAGTGCTCCTGGCTGCCACCACTGCCACTGGGGGGAAAATTACCCCTCTCACGCATTGGCAGCTTTGTGCTTAGCAACTTCTCCCTCTCTCTCCCAGCATGTAAGCTGATCAGCTCTGGGAGGGTCGTCTTCCCTGCGGGGTCAGTGGGTGGCCACTCGAACCACTCCAGAGAAGGAGCAGGGTGCAGATGCTGCTCTTGTCTTCTTCCCCCCCCCCCCCCCCCCGTTCCTGCTGCCTGCACCAGCTGGAGCTCTCCCTGCCCTACCCAGCCACTGCCTGCCTGCTGAGGCCTCAGCTGCTGGACCTGCTCCCCCTGGATGACACTCCTGTTCACCACCACCACCAGCTGCTGCTGCTGCCTGAGGGAGGAGCAGGGGCCTGCCAGCCTGCCCCTTCTCTCCCCCCCCCCCCCACTCCAGAGGAAGAAGACTCCACCAGCACCCACCACCCAGAGGCCTTCCCCAACTGGCTGTCACCTGCTGCTGCTGCTGCTGCTGCTGCTGCTGCTGCTGCTGTACCACCTACACCCCGCCAAGGGGGAAAAGAAGAGAACCACCATTTGGACTGTGGAGGGGGTTTGTTTTCTGGAACTGAGCTTTTTCACCTGCTCCTGGGGTGGTGGTGGACTGAGTTGCTAAGAGCAGAGCCCTCCCCCCAGTCCAGTGCCCCCCAACACCACCACCCCCACAACCCCCTCCATCAACTCCCTTGCACCATCTGGACTCACCCCTTGGCAGGGCTAGCTACTCTCCCCCCCCCCCCCCCTTACCATCTGGAACTGTTCTGCTGCAGCAGTGGGAGAGAACTGAGCCCCCACAAGCACTTGTGGGTGTGTTTCCCCCCCCTTGGATTTGGCCCCCCCCCCCCAGCAGTGTTTGTCTGAGGGGCCCCTTTGCCCCTGTTTTCCCCCACCAGAGTAGCTTGCCCACCCCGCCCTGTTAACCAGTTCTGTTCGCCCCCTCTTCCCCCCCTGAGTTTGCTGACCTGACCTGCCCAGCCCCAGTTTGTTTGTCGCCTGCCCTGGCTGGGCTTAGCTTGATGTAGTGTGTGTCCTGCCTCCCGGCCCTTGCTTTGCCTTGCCCTGCCTTGCTTACCCAGCTCTATCCCTTCCCCCAGCCTCCAGTAGTCCTCTGTTTCTACCCAGAGTACCTGGTCCCCACCCCGAGCACTAGTACCCCTTCTCTTCCCCCCTTTTTAGTTAGCCCCCCCCTGCACATTATATCCCCCCTTGATGGCCCCATAGTCCCCCTTTGTAGCCCAGTGCAGCTGGAGGAGCCAGCCCCTGCCCTGCACCCATTACTTTGCCCCCTACCCACCCTGCCCTCCACCCTGGGGAGGCCAGTATCCACTATCAGCCCTCTCCAGTTGGGCTGTAGGGACCCTGCCCTCCGCCACGTCCTGTCCTTCTGCAGGCAGCACGTAGCAGGGTAGCATTAGAAGGGTCTGGAGGGACTGCCCATTGGCCCGGTCAGAGGAGGCATCTGGGACCCGGGAGGGTGCCGGCCCCAACACTGCTGGCCCCCCTAGTAGTCCGGCCTCGGCGGCTGCCCCTTCTCCAACCGTCAGCTCTGCTTGGGAGCCAGATGCACCTCTTCAGGCGTGCCTGGGCGAGCCCCACCTCTGTTCCATCTGTCTCCATGGGGCCTGAGGAGGAGAGGGTGGCGTGGTTGCTGCTGGGCGAGGGAGAGGGCTCCCCCCAGGGGGAGGTTTCCCTACCCCCCCTTGCCTCATCACTCCCCTCGAAAACCATCTACACCCCCCTGGCCTTACCCTGCTGGACAGCCCTCAACCTCCACCTCAGAGGGCTGGATGCTCATTCAGGGGAAGGGCCGAGCCCGCAGTCCATGGGCTCAATCTCCCCTCTCTGATGAGGAGGGTGGAAAGGCCCCCCTCTGAAAAATCCCAAGGGGGGCCAGCACTGCCTAGAATACCCTCGGCGAGTGTCAGCAGGAGGCGCTGGCTGAGGAAGCTGTGGCAGTGAGGGGGGACCCCCAGTGGAGCCTATCCATGGGGTGGCCGCAGGTGGAGCTCCCCGGCACTGGTACCAGCTGAGGCCCCTGTTGCCACCGCCAAGGTAATTATGCCTCGGTGACCGGCGGGGAGGCCTGTGGGGCCGAGGGGATGGAGCTTAGGTCCATTTTTGAAGAGATCGAGGCCCTGGGTCTGACCCCGCACACCCAGGGGGAGGATGACCCTCCGCCAGCGAGCCTCTATGAGCCAATTTCCAGCCCTGAGTCCTCCCCCATTCCTGACCCCTCTCCTATGGGTACCGTTCCCCCCCACACCGTGCCTGACCCACCCCAGCCCTGAACCCATCCCTTCTCCTGCCCCTATCACAATATCTGCTTCCCCATCACCTTCTCCCCATTCTCCCCCAACTCCTGCCCTTACGGTAATGCCTGCTCCCCCTCCTCCTCCAGCGTCCCCACATCTTGTTGTCATTGCTACCCACATGGGGACCGTCTCATTCCCACTAGCTGTGGGCGTCCCTCAGGGGGTGGTATTCGTGTCCCCAGTCTCTACGGGTATGTCTACACTACCCTCCTAATTTGAACTAGGAGGGTAATGTAGGCATACCGCACTTGCAAATGAAGCCCGGGATTTGAATTTCCCGGGCTTCATTTGCATAAGACGGGCGCCGCCATTTTTAAATCCCGGCTAGTTTGAACCCCGTGTCGCGCGGCTACACGCGGCATGGAGTAGCCAGTTCGGATTAGGCTTCTAATCCGAACTAGCTGTACTCCTCGTGGAATGAAGAGTACAGCTAGTTCGGATTAGGAAGCCTAATCCGAACTAGCCACTCCGTGCTGCGCGTAGTTGCGCAGCACGGGATTCGAACTAGCCGGCATTTAAAAATGGCGGCTCCCCGTTTATGCAAATGAAGACCGGGAAATTCAAAGCCCGGGCTTCATTTGCAAGTGCGGTATGCCTACATTACCCCGCTAGTTCGAACTAGCGGGGTAGTGTAGACATACCCTAATTCACTAGGGGCTGCCATGTTCCCCCCGCCGCCCGCTCTTTCACCGGGGTTGGAGACGGGCAGCGCGGCGCTGTCATTCCTAGTGCTGTGCCAGGGATCAGATCCCTGTTTGCATCACCGTGGCCTGCAAGATTTAACACGGGGCCCAGACGGAGGAAAAGTCCGGCACCCCCTCAGCGCTGTAGGCCCAGCTCTACCAATTCCTCATGGACACACGCGGGGCTAAGGGGAAGGTGGAGCTGGCCCTTCAGCGCTGGGGGGGGGGGGGAATTTCATTCCATCCTGGGGGCCACAAGGGCCCTTTTGCAGGAGGGGAGAGGGACCAAGAGGCAGGACATTGTGGCCTACCAGTGGGCCTGCAAATTCCGTGATGCTCTCCTCACCTTCGGATCGGGGAGCGGCCTGTTGCGGGGCCTGTGGGAGGCCAACGATCACCCTGCCCGTGAGGATCCGCTCCAGCCCTCATCATGAAGTACACCACCATCGCAATGTTAAATGCCCAGAGCTGTAGAGCAGGTCTCCACAGGAGCTGGGTGCTCTCCTTCCTTCGGGAGGGGGGTACTCTGTGATTTTCCTGCAGGAGACCCACATGATGGCTGGTGGCTGGAGTGTGTGGGGGGGAGGGGTGTGCTTTAGTCACCTCAGTGCTCGCGCGCCTGGGGTGGTCACCCTGTTCTCCCCTGCCCTATGGTCCGAAGTGCTGGGGACTGCCGAGGTTGTCCCGGGCTGCCTGCTGCTTGTCCAGGGTCCCCTTTAGTCATTATTTGTCCCCCATGACCAGTTGAGCCTGGGTCTAGTCATCCCTCCCCCAAGGCTGGGGGAGGGGCTTTGAGAAGTGGGCGGGCTGCGTCTGCCCTCCCCTCCCATGGCCTCAAATAAGAATGCACTGCACAGCACTTCCTGAGTTATGAACCGCTGATTTGTAGCATTCAAGCTTCAGGAGGGAAGGAGTGGAGCAGGAACGGGATGCACTTGTGTGGGATGGGGAAGAGAAGAGATGGGGCAGCAGCCTGGTCAAAGGGATAGGGTGGGGGAAGGGACCGGGCCTGAAACGGGAGGAGGAAGGGTCAAGCACTCCCCCGAGCAAAATGAGAATTTGACACTTATGGCCTTGAACCCTTTCAATTGCTGCCAGAGGCTGAGGCAGTGCAGGCTGGTAAGATAGGCTTCTCTCCTATATTCTCAGTGACTCTCTGCTAGAAACCAGACAGACTAGAGGAGGAAGTCATCTGGTTTAGATACAGAGACGATAAAAGTTGGAGCACTGGGAAAGAAAGGAGTAGATTGCTACAAGGAATCAGGTGTGATTGTATTGGGGTGAGGAGCAGAGATGCTATAATTGGGGGCTGAGGTGTGTATCATGGGATATAAAAATCCCACACTGGGATAGAAGAGGTTAAGTAGCAGTTCTTAATAGGGATGTAAGTGACTAGTCCCTCCACTAGTCGCTTACTCCCACGCCTTGCTGCCTTTATCGGGGGGAGCAGGAGCCAGTGCTGGAGGGAGCTGGCTTAAAAACTGGTTTCTTCCAGCACAGTCTCCACAGGGAACAGGAGAGGCAGGGAGTAGCGGGAACCAGGTGCAAGCCAGGAATCAGCTGATTCCCAGCTCATGCCTAGTCCCAGACACACCTCTGCTTTTTAAATGGTACTAAGAGCCGACACGCTCTTAATCCATTTAAAAGGCTAAAGCTCAGCTGTGGGGACCCAACATGAAGCGGGACAGCTGATTCCCAGCTCACGCAGGATTCCCCCCACTGCACAGCAGCCTTTTACATGGATTAAGAGCCTCTTTAAAAGGCTAGTGCGCAGCAGGGTGACTCTGCATGAGCCAGGAATCAGCTGTCCTGGCTCACGCTTGGTCCCTCCTGCTGTGCTTTAGCCTTTTAAACGGATTAAGATCTGATAGGCTCTTAATCCATTTAAAAGACAGAGCTGCATCAGGGTTAGCACCCAGCCCAGGAGCTAATCCTACTGTCGCTCCCTGTTTATCGACTAGTCGATGGAAAATCCATCAACTAATGGATTAGTTGATTAAACTAAACTTAATATCCCTAGTTCTGAGCTTTGCCCCAACACACCAGTCACAGTAGGGGGAACAGTAAGATGGCTGGGAATGGAGGTGGAAGAGCACATAGGACGGGGGCATGGACCTATTCCGAGAGGTCATCAGATAGAGCGGTCATCAGTGGGAGTTCTTGTTGGAAGAAGGGTGATCTGCAAGTGGCAGCAACCCCAGGCCCTGGTCAGGGGACTAGCTTGTTCTTACAGTTTTAAGGACTCTTTGTTGTATCTTTTCTTGGGTTGATAGTGGATTGGGAAAATACGTAGTAGGAATGCAGCTTTGGCGCACTTCTGGGTGTTTGATATTGATGAGGGGAAGCCAAAATGTCCCAACCAGCCAGCCAAAAAGGGGGCATAACCTTCCCCACTTTGATAAAGCTACTGATAGCCATGAAGTAAGTATGTGAGGCCTTCAAGAGCTGGACCAGAACCTCTCTTTTTGCTATATTTTATTAGACTCTGTTATCCCAGGAAAGAGACCACTTCCATAATGACTTGGCCGGAGAATCTAACTACTGAAAGAGAGACTGCCACCATGCTGGAGCAGCCAGTGGCAAGGGACCCTGGAGATGGTGGAGAATTGTAACCCAGAGACCTCATCCCACAATGACACCACTGGTAACCCTAACTCCATTACAGGAGGAGACTGGGAGTGGATGGGCTAAAAGACCAGAACGAATGATGGAGGCAGTGGGAAGGGAAATGGAAGCCAATTGCTTGCGGGAGGGGAACTCTGAGATCTGATGAGGAGCTAGGGGGAAACTGTGGCAGACGGGGCAAGGAGAGAGACTAGGAACCAGTTTTGGGAGAAAGAAGTGCAGGGTGTGTGTGGGGGGGGGGCTGACATGGAGTTGTGATAAGGTGGGGTGTCAAGGTAGGAACCGGGTTGGCTGTGATGCTCCCCAGGAGCATGCAGGGCTGTGAGGCACCTCACCATGAAGGGGTCTAGTCTGGGCCTGCTGTGGATCAGCTCCCAGTAACCGCCAGCATCCGGCTGCACAAGTGCCACCTTCCAGGACCATGTCTCTGTGCAAAAGTAGCAATAGCCACATACATACCAACCTCTGTGTTCTGGGAGTGCTCACTACAGTCTCGTGTTCCCAAGGACTCACGCCAGCTTGTAAGTCCAACTCATATCACTTCCTCTTGTGAGATCAGCTATCTTCATGAGAGTTCTACTGCTTCAGACTATATACAGCCCAGACGAAGAAAATTAATTTTCCGTGTTTGAGTTTGACATGCAGCCAAAACTGTATGGACAGATTTAGATCCAAGGAGCTGAAGCTAAATGTCACTACTCTCTGGGCAGGATAATGGAGGCAGGAGTTAGGGTTAGAAGTTCTGGTTTGGGTTTATCTCTACTTTTAACCAAGATTGCAGTCCATTTAAAAAATCAAGCCTCTTATAATTCTCACTTAGGCACTCTTTGCTGAAGAAGTTCAGGATTGATATAGGAGTGTTAAAAGTCAGGAGCAAGATACTTTGACACAGCTGAGGTTAGTACAAGATTTGTGCTATCAGTCCTTTCCATTAAAGAGTAGTACAAAACAAATTAATATTGGAAAAATAATAAAACATTCTCCATAATCTCTTTCATTTGCAAAAACATGCTACAGAATCTAGGTCTCTCGATAAGTGAACCTTGACACATCCTCCATGTTTCCACTGTTCTGTTGGATAGAAATCAAGCGTTAAACAGATTCATGACTACGATGGGATGCGTTTTTTAGTGTGAAAATGCTTTTTGGCAGGCATGATTTTTTGGTATTTCTAATCTAGTGTTTCATTTTCTCTCTGTTGCTGTAAACAAATCTGGAAGGAAAAGGAGAGGCTTTAGATTTTAACTAATGAGCATGAAAGCTAACAAAAGATAATGAAGATAAATAGCTGGCAACCTTGCTCTGTTCATTGTCTGTCTTACAAGTCAACAGTGAATTATTCAACTGATAAAACTGCTTCATTGCATCAATCCCAATGGTGGAATTGGACAGCAATTACTTGGGGGCCCACCGTGTCTAGTATCTTGTGGGAGGCCAACGCATGCCCAGCAGTCAATGTGCCTTGACTCTGTCTTGGAATCTTCTGCAATAATTTTAAGAACAGACTTCTGATAATTGCCCTTTGGGGTGAAATTGGAGGATCTCAGCACTTTGGATGCTGTGTATGGTTTTGAAATACAGCAAGTGGAAGGATGAGCCCCTGAGCCAGAATACTCTCAAATGGATTTTCACCTCCTGTACTACATTACAACTGACTCATCACATTATGCAGAGGTATCACAACAGCTTGTGTGCTTTGTCTAGATTTTATTCTCCAGATGCAGTAATGATATTTACTTGTAATATGTTGATCCAAGACGATAGATAATACTTATCTCAAGCTTCCCCGTCCCTCCATAGAATAATGATTCAAAAGTAGGAGGACTAATGCTCACCTCAGTTATACTGGTATAAATCTAGAGCTATTCTATTGATGTCAGTGGAGTAACTCCACGTTTACACTGGAGTAAGTGAAGTCAGGGATTTTTTTTCTTTGTCCAGTAACTTATTAGTTTGGGAATTCTTTGTACGTAGAAGGACCATACTGGGCTAGACCAATGGTCCTTCTAGCCCAGTATCCTGTCCTCCAACAATGGTGAATGCCAGATGCTTCAGGGGAATGAACAGAAAGTACAAGGCTGCCCCAGTGTGCGCTCCAGTATGTGGCTAGCTTTTCATCCCATTCAAGGGAGTGAGAGGAAAGTGTTCACCAGCCAGGTGTGAGAGGAATGCATGGAATGCAAGCACTTTCCCTTCACTCCCTTAGGGGCTGGGGAACAGGATGAAAAGCTAGCCCCACCCTGGAGTTCTCAGCTGCTGCCTCCCCCCCAGGCACTTGAAATGGTGCCCTTGGTTCAGGGGGCAGAGTGTGGGTGGAGCCATGCCTGGCCCCCTGCCTGGGCTACTAGACGGCCATGGAGTAGACAAAGATACTATGGTAGACCATAGCATTTAAAATAACACATTGTATGTCAACACATTCTCTTTATTTGTATACATTATGGCTATGTCTACACTGGCATGAATTTCCGAAAATGCTTTTAACTGAAAAGTTTTCCATTAATAGCATTTTCGGAAAAGCGCATCTAGATTGGCAGGACGCTTTTCTGGAAAAGCGTCCGTGGCCAGTCTAGACGCGCTTTTCCACAAAAAAGCCCCTATCGCCATTTTCGCGATCGGGGCTTTTTTGCGGAAAACACTACCGTGCTGTCTACACTGGCCCTTTCGGGCAAAAGTCTTTCGGAAAAAGACTTTTGCCTGAACGGGAGCAGCATAGTTTTTCCGGACAAGCACTGATGATTTTACATTAGATCATCAGTGCTTTTCTGGAAATTCAAGCGGCCAGTGTAGACAGCTGGCAAGTTTTCCCAGAAAATCACATGATTTTCTGGAAAAACCTTGCCAGTGTAGACACAGCCTTTGTGTTCTATTGTTGCTTTCGCAGTCATTTGAGGGTATTGGGGGGAGAGGAAGGAGTAGGTAGAGGAAACCTGATTCAGGTGTGGTTCCTAGGAATATTCTGGTTTGGTATTTGAGTTGCTTGAGGTAGAACCCAGCAGAAGGGAGATACAACAGCTTCTAAAAGAATGCAGTGTGTCTGGTCTTAATTCAGTGTTCCTGTCTTGGTTCATTAACCAGTGGGCTTGGCTCTTTTTAGGTGACACCAGCTAGTACCTGTCCCTTACTCTTTCCATGCCGGGAGAAAAAGACTCAGGATGTTGCCCCTTTTTCAAGAGAGGAGGACAGCTTCTTAATCTCTACCCACCCATATACCCAGAAAAAATAGCTGTAATCCATCCTGGTCTTCCAAATAAAAATAAATTAATCCCAAATACAAAGCAGAAGTAGGAGCAAAATGGGACTTGTTAGATGTATTCACTCATTGTCCTCCTCCTTTGGATCTTATATATCCTCAGCCACGGTGAATTGAAAAGAAATATTTTAGAGGGCTTTCTTCCTTATACTTTATGTAAAAAAGTTCCCTATTGGTTTCAATGAGAGTTTTTCCAGCATACCCTGTGAAACTAGATTTTGTGTTTAAAAATTAGCATTTGTATCTTCTGTATTTATATAATTTTTGGTGGGAAGAGGGTGATTAATGCCTCCTAGTTCTTGTTGAGTAAATCTTAAGGAAATGATTCAAGTGATGCAGTGTTCAGCCTTGATTACTTGCTTTGCTTCTTTATTGGTAAGATTCCAATCAGTTCCAGGACTCCATAGCAAGAGGGACCTACAAAACCTTGCACATCACCTGGTCTTTCTGTGATGATCTACATAATCCAGTGAAAAATCTGGGTTGATCCTGCAACATTATCACTGACTTCATTGTGAATTTATGATACAGGATTGGATACGTTAATAGTAACAATAAAACCAAAGTGATTTTTCTTTTAGCCCAAAATAATCAATGCTGCTAAAACAGCAATGGATACAATGACTATAAAGCAACTGATGGTAATATAGGATTAGAAAAGCAATTTAAAGTACCCTTCTATATGTATTAAGGAATTTATGTTAAAAAGAATGATTTATTATGCAGCTAGTAGTACCCTAAGCAGATAGTTTGGCTAACCTCATTCTTATTCTGCAGAGGTACACGTGCCAAGAAGAGTTGGCCAAGACTGAAGTAGGTTAGTTCTGTATAGCATTTTCTTCTTAATCATAGGAAACATTCTGCTAGTAAACCAGTGATGCTTATGCAAATGTGACTTACTCATCCAAGGACTGTAATAGTGTTCCTGTTACTGCCTGAACCTTGTATTTTTAGTGAAACACATTGCTGATTAAAATCAGTGATTTAAGTCCCTTTTGATTTAAATCAAGCAGAAAACATTGATTTAAATGAGCAGGTTTAATCTTTTTTTGCATTTGTACGTTCTGGTTATTTTCCAAAAGAAAGATTGATTCCATTAAAGTTGATGTCCATTAAAACCTGTTGATTTGCATTAAATATCGCCTTTAATCTAAACATGGTGCTTCTTTTCGCTAACTAGGAAGATGCATTCAATAAATATACATTTCTGTAAATACTATATAGCTTTCATTTACTCAGATTCTGAATTTTTCATTTTTTGTATTATGTTAGAGAATGTTGAATGATAAACATGTATGTTAATTTATGACTGATTTTTTTTTAAATTTGCTTGCCGCAGGCTTTCAGATTTTAGAATAAGTACATGTCATCCTCTCATTCCTGATTTTTTTTAATTCATTATTAGGAGAGAAAAACAAACTTTCCTAAATTTATTTAACTCTCAATTGATGTTTTAAGTCTGAATGAACTAGTTGTTAAACTGAACTAGTCAAATAAATGGAAATGAGGAAAATATTCTTCTCAATTGCTATCAAAGGCTAGTTTAGCACTTCAACAAATGCTGGTTCAAGCTGCTTAGTTGGTGACTTCAATTATTTGACTTTCTTTAAAACTTGGTAGGAAACATCTACTGCTTAATGATTTTTAAAAAATTATTTAAAGAGTTTTATAGTATGTTTAGGCCTTAATACAGGTTGTCATCATTTTAAATAAATTACATAAACTCTATTGAATATAATAAAATCACTCTGGTTTCAAAAACTATTTTTGTTTTTAAAAAAATTGATGTTTATCTACCCTGATTTTTAACATGACGTGACTAATCCATTGAGTTTAGGATGCTGAAAGTGTAGTTTACAGTCTGCTCTTAATTATATTTGCTTAAGAAAAATAGAAAGTTACTTGACTATTTTGTACTTAGAAAAGTGTATTATATCAGAAGCATTTGGAAACATCATTTTCTTAACATAAAACTTACTCCTGCTGCAAGGATTTCTGAAAGGTGCTAAACACCCTCTGCAAGCTTTGAAGTGGTCTTGATTCCTAGTGAGCACTCAACATCTCATAAGATCAGGCCTTTAGACAGAGATGCTTGCACATCACATGCAAAACCAAGTATTCAGCAACAAAACTTAGTATGCGCCCACTCAGGAAATGCTTCACAGCTGCATTATAGTAGCTATTATTTCAAAGCATTATACTGGCTTTAGAATCTGTTGATTATTTGGATGTACTTAAATAGTAAAATTTGTACCTGCAAGTGAATCTGTATCCCAGTTTCCCCAAAGTGTAGCAATTGTTTGGTTTGGTGTTTGGCACAGCACATTATAGAAGACTGCTCACAGTGTAAGTCTGAATGTGGATCCAGTTCCAAACTTCCCACACAGTTGAGGTTTTCTGATCTGAGCTCATTTTGTGAGTGAGTGTTGGAAGTTCGATAAGTGTAGACAATGCATGTGACAGCAGAGGGCAGCAAGAGACAAAAAAAGATAATTTTATAAAAAGGTCAAATTCTATTTTCTGACTTTTGCTCATAGAAACATTTGAATGTAGTAGTTTAAAAAAATCCATACATTCTGGCACATGCTTACAAAGTGGTGAGTATATTGAATCAGTCAGGCTGAACTTTATAAACTGTGGACCTGAGGCCAAACTCTTTTTTCTGGCACAACAGTTTAAATCAGTGGATAGAGTTTGGTTCATTGTGTCTATTATCTCAGCAAAAACAAGTTGGACTGAAAAATAAACCATGCTGCATTCAAAGAATATAGATTTGGTGCCTTCACACAGATACCAGATGACATTTTTTCTTTTGTTCTCGTGATGAAAAGCTTATAGAAACTCTAAGTTAGCTATGGATAGCATTCAGCTCACAGTAAAATGTATTGTTTATTTTACATACAACCAAATGTTCCAAATCAGCAAGAGGACCACCGACATTTACAGCAAGATCACAAGCTTCACGGGGGCTAAAGGCTATTCCAGGGATGCCCAGCAGTGCCATGTCAAGATCAAAGAGCTCAGGCAATCCTACCACAAGGCGAAGGAGGCGAGTGGATGGCCTGGTGTAGCACTTCTCACATGCTACTGCTACGAGCAGCTGGAAACCTTTTGTGGGGGGTAGGGGGTCAGCCAGCTTCCCCAGTGTAACTGTGGCGTCCAGCCAAGACACACCTGCAGACCACATGAAGGACAATGTGATTGGGGAAGAGGAGGAGGAGCATGGCCAGCTAGCAATCCCAGAGAGCCAGGAGCTGTTCGTGATGCTGGAGCCAGTCCCCTTCTCCCACACTGTTTCCCAGTCCAGCACCAATCATGGGGAGGGACACGTTCAGTGAATTCACAAACATTTTCTCACTGTAAGTGGGTTAAGGCAATTGGGTGTGATGTGCCGTGGGCTCTGTGCCTACACAGCACCCTGGGCCTGGAACAGATTGTTACTGTGTCTGCAGATGGAGCAGAAATCCTCCCTGCACATCTCCATCAACCTATCAGATAGGATCTCTTTGATCCTTCTCACAAGGTTTTTGGCGGGAACAGCCTTATTCCAACGCACCAGTAAGTGGTCCAGTGTCACTGAACCACAAAGCAGTACAGCATAAGGCCCAGTTTTCTGGCTACATTCAGTCAGCATCTGCTGGCTATCACTGTGTGATTCAGAGAAGACAGGCTCCCTTCCTCCTGAGAGATCAATTGGCACTCTCCGTGGGAGGCCACATGTGCCGGAACCCCCCCTCCCTGGCAGCCTGTGGGCTGGAAATCAAAACCAAACAAAGAAAATCCAAACCAAAATTATTTTTCTCTTAATTTAGAAATGTTAAAATGAATCAAACATTTTCTCTGAAGACAAAATGTTTTTGATTAAACTTCATATTTTTGGGAACACTTTTTTTTTCATTGCAAATTTTTGACCAACTCTAGAAAATTTTGCTTCATTTTAGGGTCTTGAAAAGGTGAAAATTATGGAAGAATTGAGCACAGGGACATCAATATTAGAAAATCCAACATGGGCAGTAGGGTGGGTGTCAAGGGGCAGGTACTCTTCCCCCCACAGTGCCTCCTGCTGGCAACTCTGGGAATTAGCTCTTCAACCCTGAAGTGCCCTCTTTTGGCCGGTGTCATAAGAACATAAGAATGGACATACTGGGTCAGACCAAAGGTCCATCCAGCCCAGCATCCTGTCTGCAAACAATGGCCAATGCCAGGTACCCCAGAGGGAGTGAATCAAACAGGTAATGATCAAGCCATCTCTCTCCTGCCATCCATCTCCACCCTTGGACAAACAGAGGCTAGGGACACCATTCCTTACCCATCCTGGCTAATAGCCATTAATGGACTTAACCTCCATGAATTTATCTAGCTCTTTTTAAAACCCTGTTATAGTCCTAGACTTCACAACCTCCTCAGGCAAGGAGTTCCACAGGTTGACAGTGCTGTGTGAAGAAGCACACTATAGCTACTGGATCCCCCTTGTCCACGTGTTTGTTGACCCCTTCAAAGAACTCTAAGAGTGTGTCTAAACTACACCCCTCTGTCGGCAGAAGGATGTAAACTAGACACATCAAAAGTGCAAATGAAGCCGGGATTTAAATATCCCATGGTTCATTTGCATAATGGCGGCCGCCACTTTTTTCGAAACGGGGCTTTTAAAAAAAAGGCAGTTTAGACGAGGCATTTTCGACAGAAATGCCCCATTTTGAAAAATTCTGAACTTGCCTGGCCAGAGCTTCTCCAACTCTGACGTCCTTTCCCCAGCCCTGCTCTAAGTCAAGAAGCCTCTTGCTTTTCTGGCAGGCACATCCCTCCTGCTCCACAGCTGAAGCAAGAGTGAGTCCCTTTTCTCTCCCAGGTGCCCTTAATTATACAGCCCCAGCTGGGCCCTAATTGGCTGTATCTGCTTCAGCTGCAGGTTCCACAGCTGGGTTTTAACCCTTAAAGGGCCATTGCAAGGCAGATGCCCTGTCATATTGAGGCTAGAATGACAAAGGTATAAACTGGGTCAGTCTACCTCCCCTGTGGCTCTCAAGTGTAGTTCTAACTGAATTTCCATGTGATCACCACAGTGGGGATGTAGGTATATACCATCAATAAACAGGCACTCTTTTACTCACCAAAATCCATTAGTTGTCAATTTTTTTCGTAGCAAAAGCCTGAGCTTCTGCATAATTTTATGAAAACTTGCAAGTTATTGAGTGTCACCATCTGCTGGAGCTAGTATTTAAAAATGACCTTTTATAACCAGAGCATCTGTATTCTTTTAGTTCTTTCATAACTTCATAATTAACTTCATAATTTTCATGATTGCATTTGAAGATATTTAATATGAAGATATTTGATTATTTGCATGATATTCTAAAATAGGTAATAAATTAAACAGAACAGTCTTAAAATGTAAATAAAAAATAATACAGAGATGAAGAAAATAGGCAGTTCTGGAGATATGACAATATAATTAATAAAAAAAGACAACTGTGCCTATGATCTGGATAGGATGCATGCTGTGAAAATCATATGCCTTCACTGAGCCATGTGGCTTGTTTCACAGACCGTAAAAAATATACTCGGCAACACAATATACAAAATATGGAGGATTTATATGCCTTTTTCAAATGCCAAAACCTCACCCTCTTTAATGTGCGTTTTAAAAAGTGAGAGAATGCCAGGCTGCTAAGCATCATTCTCACAATATACCATGATGTGTGACACTAATCCCTTGAAGATACTTTCCAATTATAAACTGATTTTGGGACTCGTTTATTGTTTTGTATTTGTACAGGGCCTAGCACAATGGTGTCCCGGTCTGTGACTGGGCCCCTTAGACATGACTGCACTACAATGCTTCATTCATTGAATATCAAAAATCATATAGGGTTAAAGGGAAGAAGGTAGAAGATGGAGGGGGGAAATAAATCTCCAGCTGCCTGAGGGGAAGGAAAGAGGAAACTAGACCATGTTGTGGCGATGATTTCCATAGACTTGCTTATTGCTCAGATACCCTCGTGATGTTTGTACATGACTAGAAGACTTTCCTGTGTTGCTCAGTTCCTTCAGGGCAGAGGGCTGGAAGTATGTGGGGCTGCAGCAGTCAAGGAAGAGGGCTGGGAGGTGTGGGGAGCTCAGGGCAAGAGGGTGCAAGATTCAGGCCAAGGGTCTCAGGAAGGAGGCTGGGAGGCCTGGGGGCTCAACAGGGCCACCTGCAGCAGGGAGGATGGCACTGAAGCTGCCAGCTTCCCTCCCCTGGCTTCTCCTCCTGGCTGCATTGCCTAACCCCAGCAGAGCTCCTTGGAGGTGAGGGCTGGGGCTATGCTGGCTAACCCCAGTCTCTAGCTTGTCTGCGGGAAGGAGAGAGCAGAGCTCCAGTACCTGGCCCTAGTCCATAGCTCCTCTGGGCTGGCAGGACTGCTGGCTGGTGGGGTTCTCCCCCTTCATCTGGCATTGCAGCCGAGGGCCAGAGAGGAGGGAATTGAGGCAGTGGGGGTTACTTACCTGGACCCACGGCAAATAACATGGAGAGCCTTGGCCCAAGGTGGCCACTCTTCCTGGTGCGGCTGATGTCCTGTGGTCACTTTACTGTTTAGCTGTCCCCTGTGCTTGCTGACCCCAGTGGTCAGTCTGCAGTATAACTACAGTATTCCTCCTGCCAGCCCCCTCCCTTTCCGTGTTATGGAAAACAATCAAATTCCAGGCTCATCCCATTTTCCTGGCATAACCAAACTCTGACCTTGCTTTAAGTTAGGATTAGAGAAAACAGCATATCGAATGTGGTGGTCCTAGCTCTTACCCTGTAGGAGGAGTTCTTAAATAAATGGACTCACAGGCAGGCAGGCAATCCTACGGACTGACAGACATATGCACTAACTCTCATATATAATTTAATTTAAAGATTATATACATAGAATTTTTTTTAAAAACATACTTATATAGGCTGCAAAATTATTTCAGTGCTTGCCCCCTATGTTTGTTCTCATAACTGGATATCTCTCTTTGTTTGTTTTGAAGTTTCTGTGCCAATGTTATTAAGCACTGGCAATTTCTCTTCTTTGAGAAAAGGAAACCACGCAGGCTCCCAGTTAAAATAGAGCCTGTATCTTGTTAGATTCTAAAACCAAAAGTACTGCAGATCTCAAAGAAGAATTTTGCTGCATATATTGCATGTTTTCCATAACAGACTCAAGGGATGCTTGGTTGTTGACTCTTGATGTTCAGACTCTGGATTGGGAGCTTTGGCACCAAAAACTCAGTGTAAGTAGTTGTACATTGGAGTTGATTACCACTGTAAGTATTCATGTAATGGAATGCTGATGGGCATCCTTTTTCTGGCTCGGAATAACCACAATATTTTTATAGTTTTTAAACAAAATACTATCCAACAAATGTATCATCTTAGACTAAATAAATATATTAACATTTCAGAAAGAAATAAAAAAAATTGATTAAAATTCTTAATTTTTACCTCTTCCCTCTCCACCAAAATACAGTGTTACTTGCAATAGCAAACATAGTGGATGTGCACACAGTTGATATTTATACACTACATAATTTTAGAGTAGTTGGCCCATGCTTCAGTATCCTTTGCCCTCTTCCCCCACACAATATTTTTTTTTGCTCCTGGAAATTAATCACATCTTAGGTCTTGCTATACTCTGGTACACAAATACGTTAGGACTATGTCAGTGCCTGTTCACCAAGTACATGATGTATATAGCCTGAAGCACTCTAGGTTAATGGTGTGTGAAGCTAAAACACTGCTCTCACAGATTCATCCTGCTAACCTTGACCAGAGGGCAATGTTACTGTGTTTTGACGAGTGACTGGAAAGAACTGTGTGTTTCTGAGAATGCTGAAGTTGTACGTCATCTGCACACTGGGCAATTGCTCTGTTTTGCATTCCGGAAGAACAGTAGAAAAAACTAGGTCACTAACTTACAAATGGATTTTGATTTTAAGTAAAAAAGGGACCCCTGAAGATGGATTCTAGGACCCTTTTAGATATCAGCTACACTGCCAATGAATCATTTATATTTCCTTTCTTTTTCCTTCAGGAGATGTCTGAAGTCAGAGAATATTTGTTTTGTCAAGGGTTATTTTAAAATGTTTGTTCTTTGCACGTGAGTGTCCTGTTTTTGGTTCTGTTTTTAGTAATAAGTGTTCTAAGACTCCAGTGCAGAGACAATTTGACTACTACTTAATGCCTAAGTTTACATACATTTCAACAGATTTCGCTATAGATTCAGTACAGCTGAATTACAATTGCATGACATGGACTCCTGGATACTCAGTAGTTTGGAATATTACTCAGTTATCCATTCAAATTCCAGCAAAACCATGGAATCTTGTTTGTAAGGTTGTGGCTATAACCTATTACTGTGCATTTTTTTCAGAGGAGAGCCTTTGGCATTGGCATAAGCTTTTATCCTAAGTAGATCTGAAGATTTTAGCACAGGAGATATAAAACAGATGATGTTATAGTCTACTTTTGAACTACACTGCCATCTAGTCATACCCTAACCAATGCCTTAAGTAGAGGCAACAGCATAAACTAAAACTGGATCAAAGAGAGGTCAAATGGAAGCTAATATTACATTAAAATTTGAGCTGGCGCAGACTAGGAGGAGTTCTGCATAACCAATGCAAGGAATTCATCACATCTAAAACCCGTTTACTTGAACTGCCCACATTCTGAGAAGTTCAGTTAAATGGTTAGCTGTGTCCTATAGCTGTTCCAGTAGCTTGGGATGTTAGTTTTCAAAGCAAAAAACAGTGGATTCTGGTCCCATTTATCTGAATCACAAAGTTTGACATTAAAAAAGCTTGAATAAATGGTCCATGAATGTGTTTATCACTTTGAAATATAAAAATGGCAATCTTTTAGGGGTAAACATTTTTTCATTCAGCAAACACTATTAAAATTGCACATAGTTGCAATGAATTGGCTGGAATTAATGTGTACTGCTGAATAGAATGAAAACTGCTCAACAGTGTTTCACAGACCCTATACTGTTGATAGCTAAAGGAGATCCGCAAGTGCTAGGGTACCATGTTTATAAAGCTGATAGTTTTGGGGGCTATGCTCACTGCTGCCATGAAGTTCTGAGTGCCCTTGTGTTCAAAATGATGACTGATTTAACCACACATTGGCTGTGGGTCAACTATGAGTAACTTTGAGTAGATGAGGTTTAAATGAATGGCGAGGCCTGCTTTTGGCCTTCAGTGCCTTGACTTACAGTATTGTTTTGGTCTGAAGAACTTTTACGTTTGCATTATACTAAAGAATTGATTTCAGCAGTTACTCCAGGAGTGAATTTAGCTGAATCTCACTGTTTTAAGCTGCCAGTCAAAAATAAGTGGAACATCAGTTCAGCAATTTTCACTTCATTGTGCCATACAAAAGTAGAGCCCTTACTGGCACAGCTATCTTCTTGTAGCACTAAAAGAAGGGCAGTAAGAGGAGATGAAAGTTTAAATGTCCTCTCCCTGACAATTAATGGGGGGAAGAGGACCTTGAACTGAGGGGTGGGGTGTAGCACAATACCCGGAAGATGGTGATTTTGTCTGGGACTGAAAAGCGCATGCATGGCCAGAAAGAGGGCTCAGGGATGAGGGATCAGTTTATCCAATAGGGTCTTGCATGCCACTCCTCAAACCCCTGCATATTTAAACTGGCCTGGATTTTTCAAAAGCCTCTTGCTCCTTCAGTCTCCTGTTCCCTCCCTCAGCAGTAGTGTAAAGCTGACAGGTAGAATGGAAGCTAGGATCCCTACAGCTTAGTGCATGAGCCTCTACAGCTTGAGCTAATAACCAGCTGGCTCTCATCTAAGGCTGTAGAGCAGGCTCATTCTTTCTCTCTGCAAGTGGTCTAAGTGCCACTAGATGGAACAATGAACCACACCCAGCAGGTGTGTGGATTAGAGTGCCATAAAAGCTGTGTTTGTAGGATATTGCAGGTCTGACTGATATTCTATTCTGGGATCAGGAAAAAAATTTTCCACTTGGACCCAACTTGCAGAGGTCTGGATAAAAGCTAGAAAGGCCTGTTTCCAGAGGAAAAGGAAATCTGGGATTTCCCTGGTAGGCCATGTGCTTATAAGAAAACAGGAGATCTGAAATCTTCCTGGATTGAGGTAGCCCCCCCCAGTTATCCCCAGGTGGAAGGGATTCAGAAATGAGCTAAGTCATAGGCATAGGCCTACACAGGTCTGCACAGTTATTGGTTATACAGTGGGAGCTTGGTAACCACACACTGGACCCAGTTAAATGCCTGTTATGTGAGAGCAGGGGAAGGACACATAGCTCCCCTCCCCAGTGTTAAGTTAATAATATTGCATGCTGTTTAAATCTATCCCATGTGTCTGTATTTTATTCAGTGGCCTGTCCTGATGGAAAGATAGAGGGGTGAGTTGGCTTTTAAAGACGTCAGAGTTTTTAAAAGTGTCCTTCTTGTATCTTGCAAACTAGATACATATAACTGGCTGAGCACATCCCTCTTGCATGGTCTTCTTTGTAAAAGCCAAACATTCCAAAAGCCTTTGTATAAGTGTCACTGTATGAGAGACCTTGGAGGGTCAAAAGGGACTTAAAACATGTTGTATCAGCATATCATCCATATCGGAAGAGGCTACAATCCACTTTGGTGGTAAACTGTTATGCTTGGTACAAAAGTATTACTTTTACTGTTGACATCTACAGCCTCACAACAGTTCATGGTACTTTGCAAGGCAAAGCAAGTAAACCCTGAATTCCTGTTTCAAAGAACTGAACAAAAAGAAAGTAATATTGAGAGAATAATGGAAATACTCCACCTTAGCAAAGCACTGTAATATGCGGCACAACTGATTTCAGTAGAACTACTCATATGTTTACAGTTACATGTTTTGCTGATTCAGTTACATGTTTTATTAGTTTTTAAAAATATTATTGGTATATTCATTTTATAGTTAATGTATATTTATGTAAGATCACATTTTGAGCCTGATTCTGATTTCTTATTGATTATAAATCAAAAATAACTTCACATCAATGGGATTTTGCCTGGTTCTGAGAAATGGAATCAGGCTCATAGTTGTAAGTCCCCTTGAACAAGCAAAGTTAATGATTTAGTGCACAAACAGCATGCTCATACCACACCCTGGAATAAAATACACTAAACTTAAAACCAAAATAAAACAAAAACCCCTACTAAATATGGACACATCTACACAACAGGGCTAAACTCGAAATAAGCTATGCAAATATGCAACTTGAACTACGCTAATTGCGTAGCTTGAGTCGAAATAGTTTATTTCGAATTTGGGCACATCTACACAGCAGTTATTTCTTGAGAAAGAGCACTCCTCCTCTGACGTCCCTTACTCCTCGTACCATGAAGGTTACAAGAGTCAAAGTAAGCAATCCTCAGCTCAACATTATTTTGACATTATGTTGAAATAACTGCTTATGTGTAGATGCAGATTGTTATTTTGGAATAACAACATTAATTATTCTGAAATAATGCTGCTGTGTAGACATAACAAATGGGGAGTAAATACAAACAACAATCTAAACAGCAAAAGCAATGCAAGCTGGTGGCTAAAACAGAGATTGAGGTTTGTTCCCTGATTTATCCAGTGCCAGTTAAAACATATTGCAGAATTGCATAACATGTTCCTTTTTAACACACATTCAAATTGTTAACAAAGACTTCAGATTGTGTGGAAAACATTTACATAAGAAGTTCACTAAGAACTGGGTTGCAGAATGTATTGATGTGTTTCATGGATATGTTTTTCTTAATCCCTTTGTGCTGAAGCTGGAAGTTTTTACAATCAGAATGATCTTTATAAATTTGGTGAGCATTGAACCTGAGATTTTCAAAGGAACCAAAGGTAGTTAGATGCCCAGCATACACTGAAATTCTGTTGGATTCAACCATGTTTCAAATATGATAAAAGCGACGAGGAGTCCTGTGGCACCTTATAGACTAACTGAAGTGTAGGAGCATAAGCTTTCGTGGGCAAAGACCCACTTCGTCAGATGCATCGCTTTTGCAGATTCAGACTAACACGGCTACCCCTCTGATGCTCAAATATGATAGTTTGCATTAGTGTTCCCTCTCATCTTTTCCATCCATGCGCAGAATAAATTTTGAATGAGCACTGAGCCATGTGCCCCACTAATAGAAACAAAAAAAATCTTGCTGTGGGTGCTCTGCTATTCATCTGGGCAGCAATCGAATCTTTCCTGAGTGGCTGTGCAAGCTCACATCTCAAAGGGAGCCCTGGTTTGCATTCTTTTAACTCAGGATTCAAATGTATCATGTTCACCCAAATGGCTTTTCATAGCACTTCACTTACACTAGTGTTGCTATCCTTAGAAGGTAGTACATACATTCTTCCACTGAGACAAGTAAATAACTTAAGAAAGGTAAAGGTAATAGACAACATATTTAACTACTTGAGCAATTTACAGATGCCTAGCTTGACAAGCTGTGAAAATAGAGCCAATATGTTATATGATATACATGATGAAAAATAATTTTGTTTGTTTTGTATACTTCCTTAATTTGATTACAAGTCTGTGGAAAGCGGGTCATGTTTACTTCAGTCAGCCTTTCTGCTAAATTGTGGGAGAACATAAATGGATAGTGATTTTTTTTTGTAATCATTAGGTCAGTGGTTCAAATGTTGTCCAAGGTGCTTGGAAACTGAAAATTGCTGTCATTGATGGTTTTTCTTTCATACTGAATAGCCAGGTGCAACAGGAGTTTGTGACTTTTTTGTGTTTTACTCTGTTTCTCACTGGAGAAAACTACCTGTGCATTTAGTGGCACATCTAAGCCAATAGGATGGGTGAATAAGTGTAGAGATATGGGTACAAAATCACTTTTATCCCAGGAAGTGGTCTTTTTATATTAGGATTGAAGTATGTTGCTCTTTCTTTTCTGTGGCTAATTAGAATACTTCATTTTCCTGTGCCAGTACTTCTGCAGCTTTCATGATCAATGAATTCACTGTAATTATTTTTTTTAATTAAAAAAAGGGGCAAAGTAAAATGATAAGCTACTGTACAGCAAGAGACAGATTCTCAACTGGTTCAAGTTGCCATATCTCCAAACAAGTTTTAATTATTTAACCAGTTGATCTGACCAGGCATTTCTGTCTGTGACTAAAAAGTAGGCCTTTAGTTTTGATGCATTTTAGACAAATGAAATCTCTAATCCCATAATGGGCCTTAGCGTATGACTAGCATGTAACAGAGCTTGCTGTATCTTATGGATAGTGATGTTGGATTATATATTATTTGATGCTAGATTTCAAGATAGATGAACTAATTCAGCACTTGTTCTCCAGTTTTATTCCTTTGATGTGCCATGGCCTCCTATTGAGAGAGTCACATCTTGTCCCAGGAGATGTAATAATATTAAAAAAAAAAGACTGAAAAGATTATCTCTTTTTGCCTTGACCTATAATCCACTGCTGTATGGCAGGATTCATACAGCATTCATTCATTCTGTAATCAGAGGTTTACCATCTTGAAACAAACCCTATAAAGAACATTAAATAAAACACGATGGCCACCTGCACTGCTAATCCACTGTTTTGCCATGGAAACTGGGTGTTATATACATTCTCATCTTATAAGAGACCACCTTAGACTATCTGAGACGTAAAACTGAAGTCAAGCCTTGCTTTCCTGAAGTGCAGACTTCAAAGAGCACAGAGAAAGTCTTTGAATATTTATTCATGTGTTTCAGATTCATGCCAACAGAGTGGGAGGAACTGATAGTTTTTGCTGCCACAGACTATTAAATGGCTTCATTTCCTCTATCACCAACTTTTAATCAATCATACCATCACTAAAAGATCAACTTGATAGGTAGAGATATGACTGACATATACAGGAGAACTCCTTTTCTTTACGAACAGCAAAAATGTGTTGCTTGTGCTAATTGTTGACTTACCTTCAGATAATCTGTAGAAAATTAGTGTTAATAGCCAAATGTAACAAACATTCCAGTTAAAATCAGGGCTGGCAAGCAATTAATTTTTTAATCACGAGTTATTACATGGGACAAAAAAGTATTGTGATTAATCATATAAATACTAATGCCATGTATTTAAATATTATTGGATGTTTTTCTTCATTTTCAAATATATTGATTTCAGTTACAACACAATATGAAGTGTACAGTGTTCACTTTGAATTTATTTTTATTACAAATATTTGCTGTGTAAAATAAACAGTATTTTTCAGTTCACCTAATACAAATACTGTACTGCAATCTCTTTATCAAGAAAGCTGACCTTAGAAATGTAAAATTATGAATTAAAAATAACTGCATTCAAAAGAAAACAGTTTTTCTTAAGAGCCTACAAGTTCACTCAGTCCTACTTCTTGTCCACGCAGATACATAGGTTTGTTTACATTTGCAGGAAATAAAACTGCCTACTTCTAGTTTACAATGTCACCTGAAAGTGAAAACAGACATTCATGTGCCTTTGTTATATTGCAAAATATTTATATGTTGCCAGCATTGCAAAATATTTGTCAGATGCGCTAAAGATTCATATGTCCCTTCATGCTTCAGTCACCATTCCACAGAACATGTGTGGATGGTGGATTCTGCTAGATAATGGTCCAAAGCAGTGCAGACCAACGTGTTCATTTTCATCATCATGAGTCAGATGCCACCAGCAGAAGGTTGGTTGCCTTTCTTTTTTAGTGGTTCAGGTTCTATAGTTTGTGCATTTGAGTGTTATACTTTTCACTTCTTCTAAATGCATGTTCCATATCTTGTCCCTCAGATTTTGGAAGGCATGTTAGATTCTTAAACCTTGAGTTGAGCTGTAGCTATCTGTAGAAATCTTACATTGGTAACTTCTGTGTGTTTTGTCAAATCTGCAGTGAAAGTATTCTTAAAATGAACATTTACTGGGTCATCATCCAAGACTACTATAACACGAAATAATCACAAATGTAATTACTTTTTTAAACAAGCAACATTAGCCTAGAAACATGCCTTTGGGAATGGGGACTGAAGCACAAAGAGTCATATGAATGTTTAGAACCTCTAGCTTGTAAATATCTTGCAGTGCCTACTAGAGAAGTGCCATTAAAACACCTGTTCTCATTTTCAGGTGACATTGTAAATAAGAAGAAGGCAGGATTATCTCTCACAAATGTAAACAACCTTGTCTCAGTGATTGGCTGAATAAGAAGTAGGACTGAGTGGATCTGTAGGCTCTAAAGTTTTACATTGTCTTATTTTTGAGTGAAGTTATGTAACAATGTACATTTGTAATATGCACTTTCACAATAAAAAGATTTCCCTACAGTACTTTTGAGATAAATTGAAAAACAGTTTTTTACCACTTTTGCAGTTAAAATATTTGTAATAAAAATTATATAAAGTGATCACTGTATGCTTTGTACTTTGTTATAAGTGGAAATGTAGAAAAGCATCCAAATATTTAATAATTTTCAATTGGTATGCTACTGTATAGAAGTGCAATTAAAACTATAATTTATAATGATTAAATATTAATCATGATTAATATTTAATTAACTTGAGTTAATAGCATGATTAAGTAATTGACAGACCTACTTAAAAAAACAAAAGGTAAGGGAGTTTTAGGATAAGATCTTTTGTGGGAATGGTGATGTGCTTTGATTTTATATATATATATATATATATATATATATATATATATATATATACTCTCCAACAGACTGAAAGTTTTAATGGCCAGTTGAGGTGGTGTTTTTTTTCTGGAGTTTGATTATGCAAATATGTAACAGTTTGGACTGCTGGCATTAATTTGCATGGGAGTTGATTTAGGTAAAGATCTGAGATTTGCTCAAGTATTCAGATTCCAAGTATTTATCAAGGCAGATCACATTTTTAAATACCTTACTTACCTGATACCTGCTGTTAAACAGCAAAGGGTACATGAGATGACTGTGTAGAAACTTTTGCAGACCAAAGAAGACTAAAATTTAACTCTAATTTTATGTATTTATTATTTGGTGCAAAATTCATAAACTGTATTGGTATAGTGAAACCTACCATCAGTGACCACACAAACTATTAGAAAAAATTAAGTGCTTAGAGGTGGGTTTGATTAAACAAAATTATGTTGAAAGTGTAGTATGTGAGGGAGTGACCTCATCATGAAGAGTTTTCTTAATATGTTGGCCAGGAGGGGGCAGTGCTGCACAAGGGGTCTCTTATAGAATGTAGAGACACTTTCCAGGAAAGCTCATCACCTAATAAACCATCTTGTTAGTCTTTAAAGTGCTACATAGTCCTGTCTTTTGTTTCAGCTAGACCAGACTAACATGGCTACATCTCTATTACTTTTCAATAGACAAGTAGCTCAGAGGCATTTCTGTGCTGTTATCTTGTTATTTCTGAAAAAAAGTATAATTCACTTTAAGTGTGTGGGGTTAAGTCAATTCAGCAGCATTCTGAACTAGTTCTATTGAAGTCAATAGAGCTTCTTCCATTGACTTCATTGCATGTTAGATTGGCTCCAGACGTGCAGGAAAAACCTTGGATTTACTCAACTGTCTGCTTAAGACAAAGATATGTTAGAAAAAGCACTAGCAGAAGTGGCCCTTTTTCCAATTTCATGTTTTATTTACTGGAAGAAAAAAGGAAAACAGCAGTTTTGTCATACAAGAGCTCAGAGGAAAAGTAAAATGTTAATAAGAAATTTGCAAAGATTATCTGTCTCCCCACATTCTCAGGCCATACACATACATTGGAACAGAGTAAAGTATGTGGGCCATGTGATAAATACAGCTGCTTAATTTCATAGGCCAGCTCTGTGAACTCTACCTTGATTCTCTCTTGCAAAATTCCAGAAACCAATGGACATGGTGGCTAAGTGCACTGAAAACCAGATTGTTTTAGACAAATACTGTGTTACATAAATTGATCAAGCAAAAGTATAATGTAAAGCTATTAGTGTATTGAATATAAAAAACCAAATATCATGCTCGTGTGTCATTCAGAGTTACTTTCTTTGTGCCCCCCCCCTCAAAAAAAGGACGGTTCTGGAAGAGCATTTTGGTGAATAATAAGTCTGACCAATCTGTTGCTCTGAGGGATCCCACTTGGATCCTATTATAATAAACTATCTGGAATGACCCTTACAATACACGACTAGTCCCATTGGTTTGAGTGAGATTTATAAGAGTGAGGGTTCACAGGTTTGGCTCCTACTACATTTGAACTGCATAGCCACAGAGGGGGTAGTTCCTGGAGCTGGCGCAAGCTGGGACTGACCACTGTGGTGCTGCATTTTACTACATTTAAAATGCAGAGCTGTAGCAGGGGTAGATCCAACCCCTAATTTTAGAGGCTTATAACTTTCTAAACTGTTGAATAAGGAATTAAGGACAAGTGACTCTTTTGTCAAAATTCTTATTGAAATCCATTAATGATGTTTGACTACTAATGCCATACTAAAGACTCGTAGGTCTGATTCATTCTCCCAGTACTGGGATGTTTGTGGGGACAAGGATAATCTTCCTAAACCATCCTTCTTCCAGCAGGCTTGGAGACAACTGGTGCAACCCAAAAAGTGGAGGGAGCTAGCAGGGAAGGCATGGTGCCAGTGTACCAGGGAGATGTGTTGGTACGGCTTGCCCCTCCTGCTCAGGGGCAGTGCCAGCAGAATTGCCTTTCCCTGCAGGAACCCAAAGGGATTGATTATAGCAATAAATACCTCCTGTGGCACACTTAGACTAGTGCAGCTTGTCTCCTTGGGCTTGCAAGGTTATCTCTAATCTTCCGCATTTATTGAGTTTAATATCTACAGTATGGGTAGATTTAAAACTGCCTGTATGGTCATTACAAAGGCATTACAAATTAGTTTAGAAAGAAGAGGGTTGTGAGGATGATCACATTTTTGTGTATGCAGGTTCCACAGAATAATAAAATGCTCCCCTGCAATGCATTGTCTATAATACCATCAAAGGTTACTAATTCTGTATCCATTGTCCTGTCATTCAAACATATCCTAAATAATGAGCTACAGACAGGAAATAGAATGTGGCTCTTACTTAGACGTTACTGCATAGGGACTCCGAGAGCTGCATGAAAAATAAACTAGATGGATAGTGACAAAAATGCTGATGTGAGAAAGTTATATACATGTCTGGAATTTCAATTATAGAATCAGTTAAAGCCTGCAGGCAGATAAAGTTTGTTCCCTCTTTAAAACCGGAACCAATCTAAAAGCTTGGAGCAAATAAATGTAAATCCCTTTAAAATTATTATTTTCTCTTTTGAAATTTGAATGTTGAACGTGTGGGCTCTAGAATGTGCAAACAGTTATCCTGGCTGTAGGTAACCTTGTGCTTCTACACCAAGCAATGTAGTGGTGCAGTAGCTTAGAGCTTCTACCGCTGGAGAGATGAGTTCACATCTTGTCTTAAACCAGGCATGAACATGGATTTGGTAGTGGCCTCACTGTCTCTCACTGTTCATGTGGTTCTTACTGAAAGAGTCTCGCTCTGCTCCCTAGAAGCAGACCTGGACTGGCACAGGGGCTACAAGTCATTTCAATCCAATTCAATGAAAGAGAGTCCAGTTTCCTTCCTCAGGTCTTCACTTCAGCCGCTGCTCTCTTTTGTACCCTCCCTTCCCTCTTCTAGTTTTAGTTTTTCTAGTTCCTTCCTAACAAAACTCCATAGGGTTTTGGTTTTTTTTTTTTTTTTTTTTAAAAAAGCATTGTTCGGCCTACATTTGTGTGATATCCCTTCCCCCAGCCCTTTTGTCTGCCTTGTGTGTTTACTTATGCTCTCCAGGGCAGAAACTGCTTTTTCCTACATGTTTTTACCTAGCACAATGGGCTCTTGATTTCAGCTGAAGTCCGTAGGTGCTACCATTTTGCTTCTGATACATATTTCTGGCAATGAGTCTAAATATTAATTGAAGTTTGCTTAAGCCACTGCTACCAGTGCCTTAATTATTCTCTGACAAAGTGGGATATATCTGTATCCGATTACAGCTTCGTTGTACTCTGCGTGCAATTAGACACTGTGGCTGCACAAGTCTAGACTTGCCCTGGGGCAACCTATTGTACAGAATTCCAGATAGTTGTCCTGTCTAGGGAAAAGTATTTGACATGTGCCTGGAGAACTGTCACTGAGGGCCATACAGATTGCAGTCTAAGGCCATTGATGTTGGAGTGGCCCAGAGATTGATAGATAATGCTTTTCCTATGCGGGGCGAGAGGTTCCTGCAAGGAGATAGAAGGGAGCATGAATGATGGCTCTGGAGCTCTTCAGTATGATCACATGGCACAGAGACTAGGGGGCTACGTCTACACTGGCATGATTTTCCGGAAATGCTTTTAACGGAAAAGTTCTCCGTTAAAAGCATTTTCGGAAAAGCGCGTCTAGATTGGCAGGACGCTTTTCCGCAAAAGCACTTTTTGCGGAAAAGCGTCCGTGGCCAATCTAGACGTGCTTTTCTGCAAAAAAGCCCCGATGGCCATTTTCGCGATCGGGGCTTTTTTACGGAAAACAAATCTCTGCTGTCTACACTGGCCCTTTTTCACAAAAGTTTTTCGGAAAAAGACTTTTGCTCAAACAGGAGCAGCATAATATTTCCGCAAAAGCACTGACAATCTTACATGAGATCATCAGTGCTTTTGCGGAAATTCAAGCGGCCAGTGTAGACAGCTGGCAAGTTTTTCCGCAAAAGCAGAAATGGACCAGTATTGGTACATTCAAATTTAAAGCACTTTTTAAAAAAAATCTGAAGATTTACTTTATTTTTTAAGATAATTTTCTTTTAAATAGGTATTTTCAGCTTCCGTGCCTTTCTCTAGGGCCATTGCTGGCATTTTTGGTTAGAGCTGGTTCTTTAGAAATCCTGCTTTCACTTTTGCTGATGTAAATCTTGAGGCACAACACTAAGTCATGAGCTACACCCGTGTAACTGGAAGCAAAACTTTCCCTAGCCCCCACCATCACTGCAGGCATTTTAAGATCACAAAGAAGACTACCTGGGGGTGAAAACTCCTTTTATTTTCTTATGAATAAACTTCTATTTAAATGTGGGCCCATGCTAATTTAGTTTCAAATGGGTATAGGACAGGGGTGGGCAATAATTTTTGCAAGGGGGCCAGTTCACAAACTTTGATTTGTGGTCATGAGCTGGCTTCCCTCCCCCCAGAAGGAGTGGGGCCTCAGGTGGAAGGGGCAGTTTCTTCTAGGCACCCGTGCCCTGCCAGGGGTGTGGCACCTACAAGGAATCACCAGCTGTCTTGAACAATGAATGACTTCACGCACTCCCCTGCCCCCAGGTCTCAATTGGCCTGGAAGTGGGGAAGCAGCAGGGTGAGCTGCAGGCTGGATCAAATGGTTTGGCAGGCCAGTGTGGCCCATGGGCCTTATCTTGCCCACCCTTGGTATAGGATGTGAGTTGCTTTGAAGTTCGTCCTAGTGCTGCAGCTATAGTTCACACTGGGTCCAGGCATATATCGGTAGTCAAATCCAAGCTGCAGAACACGATGAACTGGAATCTGGTGCATACATCATTATGCTCCCATATCCCCAGGATATAGTCCAATAAATTGATACAAGGCAGTGGTTCTCAAACAGGAGACTGGGGTCCCATGAGCAGATTTCAAGAGATCCACCAAGCTTGCTGGGGCCCAGGGCAGAAACCCAAAGTCCCACTGTATAGGGCTCAAGCCCAGGGCTCTCAGCACCTATAATCTGGGGAAAAAGACAAAGCCGGAGTAAGGTAGCTTTGCAGGGACTCCTGTGGCATGAGGCCTGGGTAACTGCCTTGCTTACTACCTACTGTCTCTGCCAGGGCTAGTGGAGGACCTGCCTCTGTCCTCTCTCCTGCCCTGCAGTGCCGATTTATGTCTCGGCACCATCGTTTTCAGTGCTGGGGATCCCAGGTACCGAGAGTCTTTTTGGCTGCACCCAGGTTCTGTGCCGTGTCTCTCCAGGAGGCCCGGGGCACTGAGCACCGAGCTGGCTCCCGGGACTGATTTTTTGATCTGAGGGGGTTTTAATGCTGCCTCCATCAGGAGTCTTGGGATCCTATGCTCCCTGTCCTTTTTGGTACGGGACTTGAAAGTTCTGCAGATTCTGCACTTCTCCGTATGGTGTTCTTCACCCTAACAGCAAAGACAGGCGTCGTGCAGATGGCTGTTGGGCATATGGCACTTACAATCTGTGCACGCTTTAAAGCGTGGAGTGTTAGGCATGCCCCAGCACCCCAGGGGGGCTAAATATTTGGGCACTCACCCACTGTTCTTGTATGTGCTTGAAGATCTTTATCACAAAAACTGAGATGAAGACTAGGAAACGAGAGCTACTACTAGGGAGTAGGCACTTGCTAAGCAAGAGCCAGCTACAGTTCCAATGTCGCCATGGATGGTAATAAGGAACCGTCGCCAGTGGTGTATTTGCGCCGACGTAGCAGCACCAATCTAGGGGTCTCCACAGCCGATCCTATGGAAGCGGCATGCGTACACCTGAATTGGAATCGACATGAACAAGCACTTGAACATTAATTCTAGCCAAATCTCTTTCTCTCGCCACTTCCCTCTAGCCTAGTTATTCCTGTAGGAATCATCCCTCAGCCTCCAGGACCATGCCTGCCTCCCTTGTATCAGATCCAGGGTGGGGTAAACAAGCCAAGCCTGTCACAGTGAGAAATCAAGTTTCAGTTGGTATTTTTCAGCTGGGTACCTGACACCTGCTATTAAGTTGTGTCAATAGATGATCACTGCCATCTGTTGCAAGCAAACAAGCCCTAGCCTGTTGGTTTTTTTAATGGTAAAAGCCACAGAACAGAGCTGAAATGAGAAGGATATTGAGTTGCTCGTGATAGGTTATGAAGAGATTGTACTATGTAGAGATGTTGTAACAAAAAAGACTGCACCTCTGGAACAGATAGACAGCTACATCAAATCTATCTCTGCTATGGTGGCCAGATCCTACAGTTCTTACTTAAACAGAACTCCCATTAAAGTGGAATGATTAGAGGGAGAATTAAATCTGGGAAAAGACAAAGCAAGTCAAATTTACAAAGGAGGACTTGTTGTTAAAGGTTAATTCTTTAATGTAAGTGTGTATCAATAAGAGTGCTGCTATATTAAATTTTGACCAGGATAATCATTGCTTACCTGACTTAATTGTGTATTAACATTTAACTTTATAGTATTTAAATCAGGGGGTGGGGAACCTAAGGCTCAGGGGCCAGATGTGGCCCCCGAGGCTCAGGGCTCTCCCTCCCACAGCATTAGGGAGCCCACACTGGAACTCCAGTCCTCCGCACTCCTGCCACCTCCACACGGGGCTGGAGTGCACAAAATGTATTAGCCTGGCCCACTTTGGCTCTGGTGTGTGAGGGGAATGTGGGGAGTGTCTTTCTCCTTCTCAGTTAAAGGCCATAGCACTGTGCGCGTGTGTGTTTGTTTTGCTTCTTACTTATGTGTGGCCCCCAACTGATTTTTCTGTGTATCAGCAGCCCCTGACCCAAAAAGGCTCCCTACCCCGATTTAAATCCATAAAAAATATTGTGCTTGTTTATGAGAGAGACTCTGTACCAACCTAAGCTGTGGAGTTATATTTACCTGATTTCATCTCAGGAAACTTAAGGGAAAAAGCCTGTTACCTATGTTACACTTTGATCCAACTTGTAATGATGGTTATGTCCCTTTGGCTATTGGTTAGTTAGAATGTTGAATATTCAAGAGCCATGCATCAGAGGGGTAGCCGTGTTAGTCTGAATCTGCAAAAGGGACGAGGAGTCCTGTGGCACCTTATAGATGAAGGGTATGTCTACACTAGCCCCCTTGTTCTCCTCATTCCTCCTGCAATGAGGTTTACCAGATTTAGGGCTTTAATTCGGAATCCCGTTTCACTGCCGCGTGTAGACGCGGGCAGTTACTTTGGGCTAGTCAATTTCTAAAATGGCGACTGGCCGGGAACATGCTAATGAAGCATAGAATATTTAAATCTTGCGCTTCATTTGCAATTTCGGTCGCCCTCATTAGCCTCCCTAGATCGAACTAGGGGGCTAGTATAGACATACCCAAACAGATTTATTGGAGCAAAAGCTTTCATGGGAAAAAACCCACTTTGTGAAAGCCTTTGCCCACAAAAGCTTTTGCTCCAATAAATCTGTTGGTCTATAAGGTGCCACAGAACTCCTCGTTGCTATTAAAGAGCCATGTGACCTTCAGGAAAACCTGCTTCAGTCCAAAAACGAGTGAATCAAATTTACTTAGTGTGACTACATTGGTTTCATTGGATTTAGCCAAAGCTGTATGAAATAATGCATCAGTTTACATATCAAATATTGTGTCCAAAAATAGTACAATAGGTTGAGATATAAATAGTATCAATCATCAGCTTGTGGTTTTTTTAGTTATGCCTCCTTTTCCCCTGTATTAGCAAAGCTAGTATTAACTTGTATCTTACACAGAGTAAATGTAGCAATTAATTCCATTGGGGCATGTTCCAAGGGACTTGCTGTACCATAGTTTACCATAAAAATATCCAAGTTAAGTTCACATCCACTTATTATTTAAGCAGTACAAAGCATGTCAGGGAGAATGGTTATTAAAAGCTAGTTTTATACAGTTTCCATGGGGATTTTTCAAACAGCAATAACAAAAGGCATAGATTTGTTTTCACTTAGGATGATCTTTAAGTGCATTTATGGATTAGAAAGTACTATGTTTAAACTGTAATTTGTCCCAAATGACCAAACAGCATAAAATAACTACATGTAAAATCTATAGGGCAGTATTGTTCAGACATTTCAGAAGACCACCAAAAGAGTTCTGAACATGTTGCTCAATTTTTTTTCACAGTCAACATACACACTAGAAAGCAAAAATAGTTCTGCTCATTTAATATTGCTTGTAATCTACAGATGGCACTACAATTTTTGCATTAGACTACCTTCTGGAATGCATTTTGGCGTTGCTGTTTCATAACAAAAGTTCAGAAGTTTATCATGAAGCACTTAAAACTTCCTGACAAAGAAGACTAGACATTTGGCAACTGTCCAAGAACCCCACAGCCAGTTGGAGTTATAATCTTACAGTTTAAAGGAAGAAATCAGTGCATGCAATCATACTATTTGCTCATACGTCTGGCTAAATAAACATTGAATTGCTTCTTGTTTGAGTTCACCAGCAACTGATAGCTTCAGACAATAATGTTTCTGTAGTTATAAACAAGGGATGACTATGGGCCATCTTATACAGGCTACATGTTACAACTTTCCAGGCTGAACTTTGAGGTCGCAGGCTTAATCCATCCATGTTAGCCATTACACATTGTAGAATGAAGACCTTTCCACTTTGTGGGGTATTTGACTATGGTAAATGTGAGTAAACCCATTTGTGTCAAAGGAACTGCACAAGAGTTTAAAATTTTTCACATGCTTAAATGGTTTCCTGGATGAGGACCTAAGTATTGATGGATCTAGCACACACCAGTGAAATTCATCTTTCTCTCCATTTACTACATGCTGTACCAAGAGGGTTTGCTGTCTTCATTTACACAGACGTGATTTGTCATATGCTTAGGATATTTGGGACTTAATCCTTTAAAGTGCTAATTGTTCTTCATCTCTGCCTTAGCACCTTGCAAGATTGGCCCCTTGAGCCCTCATCCTCAAAGGTAGGTGTCTAACTTCTATTGAAATTAATTGGAGTTAAGTGTCTAAATACCTTTTGAGGATCAGGGCCTTAGTTGTCAGGAATTGCCTTAGGTTTGCACCCTATGTACCAAAACCCTATAAAACCTTTTCTAAAATGGGACCAAATATTTATTTGTTCTTTAGCTGTGAATTACAAATATTGCAGCTGGACTTTTTTCTATAGTTAGACTCCTTGAGAAGCTGTAAGTATGTACTGAGATTGACATTTATTTCTGATTTTGACCTTTGGGTTTGATGTAGCCTACCAGTGTCAAAGCCTGCATCTCTGCTAAACCCCTGCCTATTCCCTTTCCTTTGGAGACTGCTCCTACACAAACCTTTTAAGTGTACTCAGAACTGCGAATTGGCACAAAGGGTTTTCTTTTGTTGTATAATATGTTTTATTTTGGATGACTGAGGTAAGGCTAGGAGGGTATGATACTCGTATTAAAAATTTTTTCTGGATGCCTTTCTTTGTCAGGAAAAACATAGCCTCACATTCCAGCAGAACTATGGGGGCAAATCGTAATCCACCTCAGATGAGTGCATAAGAACAGCAGTTCTGCTGGTGTGGAGAGGATACACAGAAAACTCTACGCTGCACTGTGATGGTTCATTCCATGGCACCACAAAGGAAAGACTAGAGATATTAGTATACCAGGAAGAGACTAGGTGACTACAGAGATCCTTAATCAAAAATCTCCATGTGGAGGACTGTGTAAGGAGAATTATTTCCCCCTTCTCAGCCTGTAAAGGTCTGTTTTTCAAATCTCACTTACTCAGACTTCAGCCAAGATATGGCCCTGGACATTATGTGGGTGGCATATAGGTCTTAAGTGTGTCCAGAAGTAAAAGCTCCCTGCACCTGTTTTTTTTCCTCAATGTGTTTCTGCTGATTGCACTAGACTTGCACTTGTATAAAACAAGTGTAACAGAAAGTTACAGAAATTTTGGCAAATCATGTGTATAGCTAGCACCTGCGTGGAAAGTCCCCATTCTCACAGGCAAATTTCAAGCAGTAATATATGGGGATTTTGCTAAAACTTTTTTTTTTAAGGCACATTCTCACCAAGGGAAAGTGAGCGATGAGCATGACTGTTTCCCCTTTAGTTAGCTGCTCCATCAGGGTGCCTCTATACTGCACCATTAGTTCAAAATAAGCTACACAATTTGAGCTACACAAATTCAACTGCTATTCTGAAATATCCCTTAATTCTCATGGAACGAGGTTTACAGGGACATTGGAATAGCAAGCCCATTATATTTGAAATAATGGGCACACTCAAAAGACGTGGAATAGCTATTTTGAGATACTTCCAGTATCCCAAAATAGCTCAGCAAGGTAGATGTAGCCTCACTCTCCTCAGTAACCAGCTGCAGCTGGGTATAAAATTTGTGTGGATCCTGGGACTAAAAAAACCCAATGGGAATTGACAAGATACTTTACATTTGTTCATGGAATCATCTTTAGAATGCTCCATCTTTTTGTTTTGAGCTGGCTTTATTGAAGCACTGTATAAATGTCAACAATATCTGTCTATTTCATCTATTCGGTTGCATGTCCAATACGACCATCTTAATATCAAAATGCCATACACAGAATTAAAATGCACATCATGTGCAATCCAAAATAGTCCTAAACTTTGTATTTCTCTCATTATAGCTGCTCCCCTGAAATCATCTTAGATTAAGGGGACTGGAACAAAACAAGGAATTGTAAATACATTGGTCTTAGTGGTAACTATAAGTCCATGAAAATCAATAAATAGTATAATCCTCCTTGGCTCAGAAGAGAGGTATTGCCATAAGGAGGTCAAATATTACATCTAGGGAAATTTTGTCCTTGTACATATTGTGGCTGGCCTGGTTTAAAATGTCTCACTTAATCATTCCCCTTGAGACTTCTTCTGCCTAACAGTTCTCACTGTGAGGAAAGACTTCCCAATATTCAGTTTAGGTTGCACTCTTATGGATTATTCATAATCCATAAGGGTGGTTTGTTTACTTGTTTTTAGTTGGCCTTACCTAATTACTTCTTGATGTCAAGTTTTGCTTTTCTGGTGCATCTGTTTGTAATTTGACTTCATTCTCTATTTTATAAGCTTCTCAATCAGCACCATCTTCTAAGGTTTGAACAACAGTGGCCTCTGCAGAATCGGACACTTCTGCTGTTGTATTTAAAAAAGCACCAACTGAGCAGCGATGTATGTTTCCACTGCAAATGTCACTGTTTTCCTCCACCCACTTAATGAAAGAAGGGGGGCAATTCTTCAAATCTCCTCCCCCCACCACCACATTACCTTGAGGCATATATACATTAGCAATGGGGGAGGGAAACAATTATTTTTATTCATGTTTTTAAATTGGACCGACATGGTCCCTCTCACTACAACATCTGTTGTAAATTAAAGCTGAAGGATGTCTCTGAAATCATGCCCTTACATAGAGTTCATAGCTGCAGAACTAACCAAGTCTACTAATGTTCGGTCAGTCCAAAGAGATTTTGAAGTGTTTTGAATTACATATCAGAAATACATATTTCTCAAACATACCTGTTTCCCTGTAAATGAATTACATGTTCAGCCTAGAAGTTTTGAACAAGTCCACTTCTTTGCCTTATGAAGATTCTGCTACGTCTGTATGTAAAGAAAATGTGTTCATTTCCTGTATCAGTTACTTTAGTTAAGCCATTTTCTATAGCATTTCACTGGAAGTTTACTTTTGCTATTTGCCTGAAAGTCTGTCACTATGCCTTGATTTATGCTTTTTTAATACTTTTTATGGAGCACAGGATATGTCTGGACACTTCCTCCCACCCCGACCCCCAAAAAGACTAAATATTTTACAGCTGTCTAGAAAGCTTTTGGCACTGTGCATTGAATTTACATCAGTTATAAACCATCCTAATGCACCCATTGTAGTAAGATAGCATTCATGTGTAGTCCCACTAAAATTAAGAGACCTGCTTGTGAGCAAAATTAAGCACACACAAGTATTTACAGGATCTTGGCCAAGGTTTGGAATACACACACACACAGTATGATTGGGACAGATAGCTGAGTAGTAAGGTATAGTCAGTCATGTCTGTGCTAACTGCCACAAGCAAACCTGTCCTCTTTTTCCATAGAATTTATGAAAGATCCTTCCATCAGAATAATAGAATAAATTTAATGTGGGTATATGATTTTTAAAGTTTAGATGCTCTGGGCAATATTTTGGATACTATTAATGAATGTTCATATGTATTTAAAATGAAAATACTATATTTTAAGATAAAGTTTTGTCATTAACTAGGTAATTGATTTATGGCATGATCCTATTCCCAGTAAAGGCAAAGGAAAATAGTGACTTTAATGGGAGTAGAATTGAGCCATTATAGACAAACATACCAGTCCATCATCAATATAGCCAATTCTCTGTACACTTGCATCCCCAGCATGTTTCTCTAGTGTGTGTTTACATATTTCTTTCCTGTTAAGTAGAGAGAAAAACATTAGGGCTACGTCTAGACTCCATCCCTTTTTCATAAAAGGGATGTAAATTAGACGTATCGCAATTGCTAATGAAGCGGGGATTTAAATCTCCCCCACTTCATTAGCATAAAAATGGCTGCCACTTTTTTTCGGCATGGAGCTTTGCCAGAAAAAAGCGCCAGTCTAGACGCTGATCTTGTGGAAAATAAAGCCTTTTCCGAAAGATCCCTTATCCCTCTCTGAAATAAGGGATAAGGGATCTTTCGGAAAAGGCTTTATTTTCCGCAAGATCAGCATCTAGACTGGCGCTTTTTTCCGGCAAAGCTCCATGCTGAAAAAAAGTGGCAGCCATTTTTATGCTAATGAAGTGGGGGAGATTTAAATCCCCGCTTCATTAGCAATTGCGATACGTCTAATTTACATCCCTTTTACAAAAAAAAGACGTAGCCAATGTGTAGGATAGTGGATTCTCTCAACATATCAAAGCAAAACACTAATTCTCACCCTGGAAATTTCTATGCATTACCTAAGAATGCCCTGGAGGAACCAATTTTTTCCCTCATTTTACATTGTCATATTCCTGTGCAATCTCAAACTTTGATTTGTTGTAGGATAAAATGGGTTTGAACAACATCCTGATTTTTGTCTTTCTGTTTCTTGGTGTTATATGCTTCCTAATAGGAGGAAAATCCAGTTTATTGTTGATACTTTCACATTTCCCACCATGTAGGCTAGTTGTTCTACATTCCAAAATTATTCCCAGATTAATCACTTGTATACTGGAAGGACTCTATTTATTTCTAATGCATTATCTATTTTTATTATAAAAAGTCTTGCTTTTCATTTTTAAAAATCTACAATAGTTATTTGAACATTCTGTTATATGGATGGGGGTTTGAATCTCCAAACTATAAAAAAGAGGGTCTTTAAAATCAGATCTTGTTTTCTGGATAAAATCATAACATTAATTTGAAGAACCATTTCAGAAAAAATATATGAATGATCGATCACAGGGATTTCTATGGGGATATGAGCAATTCTGAGCAGCAGTAAGGTGATAAGATCAATATATGGGGCAGGGGGTGAAGAGGAAAACGGAATCCAGATTACTCCCCTGGGAGAAGTAGTATCAAAGGCAGCGTTGGAGGTAGCTAATTCAGTAATGATAGAGCAATGGGGAACAGTTTAACATGGAATTAATTATAAAAGTGAAAACAAGAACATGACACCCATGTTGCAACATTTAAACAGAGACTCATTCATTCTCAGTATACACCAATATAAGCACAAAAACAGGGCAGCTGGAGCTGGTGTTTAACTTAATTTACCTACCCCATTGATAAGTATATATTTTGCCTTGCAGACATACAGTTCTCAAAGGGTACATCTAGACTGCACTCTAAAACCAAAATAAGAGATGCAATTTGTGCTACGTAAACTGTGTATCTTATTTTGATTTTATTTCGAAATAGGCTATTTCAAGATTTGGCGCATCTACATGGTGCCAAATTTCAAAATAAAGCACTATTTCAATTCATCCCTTATTCCTTGTGGAACGAGGTTTACAGGGATGCTAAAATAGTGTGTCCATTATTTGCTGCAAAGATCTTTGTGCTTGAATGAATCTGGGATGAGTGTTGGCCAATGCTCAAGTTGGCAGTGCTCAGCAGAGTGGACCACATTTTATATTCTTCATATAGCACTGTGTGTCCAAGAACCTACTTTTACACAACTGTTTACTAACCTTGTGAGCAACACAGCAGCAGCTCCTAACAAATTTCTAGAACATATGGACTGTCTCTGACAAGCTGCCAAAGACATATTTTTAAATGGCATAGGAAAAAAAATGGTAGTCACTGAAAGCAGAGTGAAAGAAATGTATAAGGGGGATTAAAAGTTCTTTAACCACTCATCTATCTAGTTTTGTACAAAATGAAGGAGCAGAGTGGAGAAAACAGCTTTGGTTTTGTTTCCAGTGGTTACTGCCCACCATTTGTTAATTATCAAATGAGCATTTCCTTCAGCTGGGACATTTCATTTTGTGCTTCATGGCTCAGTACAAGAAAGTACCAAAGGCAAGTGTTAGTCTTTGGTGAGCAGATAGAAGTCACTTCTACAATCACAGAATATGATAGGGAGAAAATCACACAGACTATGACAGGGACAAGAGTCTGGCAAAGCATTTGTCTGACATCAGAGTCCTATACATGGTATGAGAGGATAGATATTCAGGTATATGAAAAACAATGAGGAGTCCTGTGGAAACAGGACCACAGGACTCCTCATTGTTTTTGCAGATACATAATAACATGGCTATCTATCCCTCTGAGAATTTTCAGGCATATGAAGTCACCTGAGAACCAGGGTGTAGCAGAAAATATAACAACATACTTGCCTTTTGGGGAGGTATAGGAGTGTAAATTTATGCCTATTTTTGGCAGCTATGAGTGATCAGAATAATAATGTGACTGAAGTAATATTATTTCAGGTCTCCTAAATTACCAGGAGGACAGGTGTGTGAAACACAGTGGTTTCTAAATGTTAATCTTGTGACCCTAGCAATCAGACACCATAAAGCTTTGTTGTAAGATGATGTGAGGGCTGGGACGAAAGATAAAATAACAAACTGTGACTAAACTGAACACCGCCTAGTGTCTCTAGTTACTGCCTCCAGGAACCAGGGTCCATAAGGTAATATTAATTGAAAAGACAGTTCATGCTAAGACTAAAATTGATGCCTGAAGTCAGTTACTACAAGAAGTTGATTCTTTAGAATAAAATAGCTTGATATGTTCTGACTGTATTCTATTGTCAGTCTGGGCATTTGCAATAAAACTTGATATGTTCTGACTGTATTCTATTGTCAGTCTGGGCATTTGCAGCACTGGGCATTTGCAATAAAACATATAGCCCTTGCCCCCTCCCAATCTGAAAAACACTGTTTATGTAAAGCATTTACAACTATTTGAAAAATTAAAGTTATATGAGTGGATTCTAGATATCTTCTAGAAATGCCTAACCTATGGTACATACATCCATTAGAAAAAAATGCACAGCATATTATTATTGCATACATGCCATAATATAAAACACATGACCTATTGTTCATTCTATGGTGGTATTAAACTTCTTGTCTTTATGGTTTATTTCTGGCTCTGAAAATTGTCAAACCTACAGTCTACGTTGGGCTCTTGTCAGTGACCGTCTCCTGTCCCAGCTGCTTTGCCACCCCAGATGTTACCTGGAAAACAATACTCTGAATCTCTAGTATATAAATGATCTGTCCAATGGAAGTCTTGCAGAAGCCAGCGTTGCTTCTCATCCTCCTCTTAAATTGCTATGTGCATTCTTTGGATGAAGCTGAAAGTCTGGGCCACTTTCTTTTTCTTTCATTTATAACACCTTTGTTTATAAAACAGTTCCTCTCTTCCAAACACAAAACCCCCTCTTTTAAAATGCACCAAAATTAATTTATTATTATTTTTACTTTCATGAAGAAGTCCCTAGCCTTCTACCTGTGAACACAAAATACAATGAAACTTGTCTTAAACAATCAGTTAGACTAAAATGTGCTTAAATAAGGTGTTCTTCTATTAGATGTAAAGCAGAATTGTATACAGAAATTTTGGGGGTATGCTTGTATGGAGTCAGCTAAAATAGAAGAGTGTCTAATAATCATGGCCTGTATCATTTCTCTGTCTAAGAAAGAAGTATAAGATTGGGATTGTCATGAGTATTTATTTTTCTTAACCGCAAAACAGCTAGATTTTTATGAAATTTCAAGATTACAGACATGTCTAATCTTGAGGTCTCTACTGAGACAAAATTCCTATTGATTTCAATGAAACTACTTAGATGTTTAAAGTTAAGCACGCACTCATGCTAAAATGGATTGGGGGTCTTAATTTTTTTCTATTATATCTACTAGTTTATCTACATTTTCTCAGTGTATTCTTTAATCTAAGACACATTTTTTAACAATACTAACCAATAAAAACTTTAATTAGAAAATACACTTGTTGATCTTTTTTGTGAAGTTTTTTGTTAATATAGTATGTTTACAAAAATGCCTTTCAACTCTACAAAGTGTTTCTAGAAGTCGAAAATAGACCTTTTGAAAGCTGTTTACAAAATGGCGCTGACAGGGGAGCAGAGGGTGAGGTGTAATATAATATATTCTAAAAATGTCCAGGCATAAAACAAAACAAAATTATCAAGGGTGGTGTGTGTGTGAGAGAGAGATCTAATACCCAGTCAGTATTAATCATCCAGCAGGAATTAAATCGGTTACAAAGTGCTGCATGACATGTTTGTTTTTCTTCTAATTCTGATGACCCATACCACCATTCTGATTGGCTCTTTGCATGGCAGCCACTACTTTAGACAGTTTGGGAAGCATGTGTGTTCCCTTGGAGTTCTCAATCTGAACAGTGAAATATTTTGAATTGTTGGTAGACTTAGGCAAAGGCTGCCAAGCAAACAGTGACTCGGAAACAGAAAAATCATGTAAAGATGTGGCAAGCTTAGGCTCTTGGAAGACTCCTTATCTCAGTCATCTCTCCATATAAAGTGGAGTGTACCAACCTTCATATCACCTGAATACAAAAAAAAAAGGAATAGGTCCACACTAGTCATAGCCCATCATCAGGTTAATGGTTTCTTGTTAGCAAGTGCCAGTCAGAACTAATCCTTGGCTTGTGTGAAATTTGATCCTTAGTGCAAAGCCCTACCTTTATAATGACTGCCTCACATTGCTGAAAGCTGGGAATGTGGATGGAAATCTCCTTTCTGTGATTGAGATGGTTAATATAGTTTAATAATTTCTGGATAATGGCTTTGGTAGGACGTGTAGCTTCTTCTTATATATACAAAGGGCAGTCACTCTTTCCTTTTGACTCCCTGTACCTGAAATGTTCTGCTTCTCTTTCTAGTTGAAGCTTTAATCTTCCTTTTTATTTATAAATGTTCAGTAGTTGTGGCAAGGAAAAAAAGCAAACCCCAACACATTTCTAATGCATTTATTTTAGTGTTTTTATTTTATTTTTTCCTTACCCTGTCCACTATTTTAAGAACAAATATAATGTAAAGGTTCAAGTAGAAAATGGGGGGAAACAGGCATTATCATTTCCAGCCAATACATATAGGCTACGTCTACACTGGCCCCTTTTCCGGAAGGGGCATGTTAATTTCAGAGATCATAATAGGGAAATCCGCGGGGGATTGAAATATCCCCCGCGGCATTTAAATAAAAATGTCCGCCGCTTTTTTCCGGCTTGTAGAAAAGCCGGAAAAGAGCGTATACACTGGCCCCGATCCTCCGGAAAAAGCGCCCTTTTCCGGAGGATCTTATTTCTACTTTGAATAAATATCCTTTGAAGTAGGAATAAGATCCTCCGGAAAAGGGCGCTTTTTCCGGAGGATCGGGGCCAGTGTAGACGCTCTTTTCCGGCTTTTCTAAAAGCTGGAAAAAAGCGGCGGACATTTTTATTTAAATGCCGCGGGGGATATTTAAATCCCCCGCGGATTTCCCTATTACGATCTCTGAAATTAACATGCCCCTTCCGGAAAAGGGGCCAATGTAGACGAGCCCATCATGTATTGCTCATCCCCACTGTAATGTTTTCTTTTCACTATCTATAGTATTTACCTAGAGCAAGATTTTAACTGGCCATAGATCTGTTCCTGAGATACTCTACATCAGTGGTAGGAAACCTGTGGTCTGAAGGCCACATATGGCCTATTGGGGTACTATGCATGGCCCATGGACATTTTGTTTTTCATTGGCCATGTGCAGGGTTGCCAGGTTCCTCTGGTGTCCATACACTTTTTTCCTACCAGTATTACTAAAGTGACACACACGTAAAGCAAGAACGTGTGAAGTGAGATGCATGCGGATTGCATGAAACATTGAGAGAGCCAGGCACTCCCCCTGCATCCAATCAAAGCACTGCTAGGGTTCAATCTGCACATCCTGCAAATTCTAGGCACGCAAGTGCCGTTAGCAAAACTACCCTATCCTGGGAGACTGTTTTGATTGCTACAATCTTGCAGCCCACTGAGAATAAAGGAGGGCCACTCATGCAGCCCATTCACTAGTATAGGTTGCCCATCGCTGCTTTACATGAAACTTCAACTGTAATCGCTGGGAGTTTTGCACACAGAAAAAATTAAGGATTTTCTCCTTCTTCATTATTTTTGGTGGGTATTTGCTTTTTTGTTTTCTGAATCAAAATAGGCTAGATCTTCATCTGCTCTATATCAGCGCAGCTCTGCTAACTTTTTTGGGCTGAGCTCTTCAACTGATGTAAACTGGAATAGCTCAATTGGCTTCTTTGGCTGGATTCTTTGCTAGTGTCGTAAATTGGCATAGGTCTAGCAGAGGCAAAGATCTGAATTTTAAAATATCCATTTCTGTTGACATTGGATTGTACCATCACAGCAGTTCAAACATCTCAAACTGGGGGGCATTTGGGTCTGGATCAAAATTTTGTCCCTTGAGCCCATCGCTAAATTAAACAAAACTTTGTGGAAGTGAATTACTTTTCCCCCTAGAACCATTCTTCATTTAATTTCAGATTCTAATTCTTTGTTATTTATCAAAATGCTTGACCTGCATACTTTCTTATGACATTTCCATCTGTCTCTAATAAAGCACCAACTCCCTTCTGGGACAGAATACAGTTGGGGTTTTGAGACAAACTATTTGTCTTCTAAGCTAGTTAGAAGAAGGTATCAGAACAAAGGTGTTTCCTTGCTTTTAGGTTAACAAAGTTAAAACTTTCTTCATAAACTTGATGTAAAAGCAAAACTTGTTGCTCTTGCAAAGCCCTTATTAAAGTGAAAACAACAGAAGTATTGCTGACCTTGTTTAATAAATCCCAACATGTTCTAGGGGAAAACATACTTAGAAAGATAGTCTGGTTTTGAGGAAAGGAGCAAGGAGAATAAATTAAAGACCTTTCATTTGTACCAACTAGAGAAGGAATGTAAAAGACTGGGTTTAATTGAAGTATATGAAAATGTTAAATGGTTTAAGATAAGATCAGCAAGGAGAGAACTGCTTTCAACACATACAATATAATCTGAGTACACCCAGAAGTTCAAAAGAAAAAATTCAGAACAGACTTAAATAGGGGAACAGTCCCAAGAACAGTGAAACTCTGGAAACCCTGCTGCACCAAGAATCTTAAGAGAAAAATACCAGTTTCTCAAAAAACTGTCTGCTATCAGATGGACAAAAAGTGAATTAAAATGGGATCAGAGAACAAACGCCAAATGGTTCTTTCTTAAAGAAAGCATAAATTTCACCCAATGTTTTAAATTCTATCGAGATACCTTGAGGGTCATTTAAAACTAGTCACATTAATAGCAAAACCTTGCAACACTAGGAAAGATAAATACACAACCCTCAGTTTCACCAACCTAAAATTTCTTGGGCTATACTGGATGGATATTTTTGTAGCAAGTTACATAAAAGTGTTTTCATCAAATCAAATATGCTTTTAATTGCCTTTCATTGTGATTGCAGAAGGAAGGTAAAAAAGAAAGCAAGATGACTAAAACTATTTCATCTTCAAAAGAATATACTGTTCCATTACCAGCAAAAGAAGTCAGAGAGAGGGGTTTCTACAAAGAATCATTCACACATGCATGCACCTCAAGACTAGTCCAGACAATTGCGCTGTCATATATACTGATGCTTCTCATCAGAAGAACAGGAAATCAAATCCTTTTCCTCTCTGGATCAACAACATAGCAGTTACCTTGAGATCTAAATCAAGGTAGCTCGTCCACATTAGGGAAGCCTGCTTTGGTCTAATTTTGAGGCTTCCCTGTAGTGTAGATGCACTATTTCGAAATAAGCTATTTCAGACTATTTCTTCCGAAATAGCTTATTTCAGAATAAGCGTGCAGTGTAGATGTACCCTAAGGGTACATCGACACAGCAACATTAATTCAAAATAACTAGTGTTATTTCAAAATAACGTAGTCCTTGTCTACACAGCAGGCCGTTATTTTGAAATAATGTGGAAATACAGTCAAGCTGGAGGACTTCTTGCTCTAACTCCTGTAACCCTCATTGTACGAGGAGTAAGGGAAGTGAGAGGAAGAGTGCTCTATTTCGAAATAAGTGTTGTGTAGAAATGAGCTATTTTGGAAATAAGCTACGCAATTGATGTAGCTCAAGTTGCGTAGCTTATTTTGAGTTAAGCCCTGCTGTGTAGATGCACCCTAAGTGTGTCCTTTATCTGCTGTCTCATTTTGACATTCAATTATTTCTTACTGTATAATTGTTTCTGTCATGTTAACTGATTCCCCTCTCTGTCTGACTGATCTGCCATTTATCTTTTACTGTGTTTAACCACTTTATATATTGATTATTGCCATTTCATCACTTTTGTCAATGAAATGATTTTGCCATTTATTCTTTAACCCTGCCATCAGCTCCCTTGAAACCCATGAAATTGTAGCATAACTCAGACTGTCTCTTGAACTGATCCTATCCTCAATTCCATATTCTAATCTCTCTGTTCTCATTCCTGGTTGCCAACATCTTAACAAACATCTTTAACAGCTTATGTTATGCTCTTGTCTCTGAATCCTAGCTTCTATCTTTACTTGCCCTATTCACTGCTTATACCTTCAGTGTATTAAAAACATTGCAGCTAATGTAATAACCTCTCTCATTCACTGCTTGGCCCATGCTTGTTATCTAGAGATTTCAAAGCTGTTGTGTAGATTGTAAACCATCCCCCTGGTGATCTGGAATAACACAAGGCCTATCACAGGAAAAGAAGGGTTGTTGCAGGTCAGGTTTTAGGAGCACTGGTAGAATTATGTGAGGAAGGTTACAAGGTGCCTGTCTGTGCTATGTCTGGCATTTTTCTAGTGCCCAGGGTCCATTTATTTCATTAGCTTCTTTTAAAGTATTTATACATCTTTATTGGGTGTTTCTAAGAGACACACATTATACAATTGGTCTTAAAATAAACTTGCTACAATATGTTTATAAATGTTGGCTTTAGCGTCTCTAGAAATATCCTCTTGGAAGACAGGAGTTTATACTGAGGTAGAAATACAAAATAAAATAAGAAGAAATTCTATTTTAGTTTGAAATAAACTAAACACAGTGTGCTTTAATTAGGAAAGGATTGCTAAACCAATGTTTTTTCTTTCGATTCAATATGTAGCTTAGGCAGAAGCTTATTGATGAACATTATGTGCCCTGCTGCTTAGTTTCCATTTTTTTCCCCATCTAGACATGCCGAATGGCAATGCCTGAAGATTCACCTCTGGATCCTGCAAGATCTTACCACCTTGACCATAAAGTATAGGGGGTTCATCTCTGGGGGTTAGCATAAAACTATCTCTAGTTTTTTATTCAGCAAGTTTTAAAATACATCCATTCCTAGAAAAGTTCACAACTGATGGTTTTACCCAAATCCTTTTTGCTTCCAGTCCTTATACATACTGGCTATGTCTAGACTGGCATGATTTTCTGGAAATGCTTTTAACGGAAAAGTTTTCTGTTAAAAGCATTTTCGGAAAAGCGCGTCTAGATTGGCAGGATGCTTTTCCGCAAAAGCACTTTTTGTGGAAAAGCATCTGTGGCCAATCTAGACGCACTTTTCCACAAAAAAAGCCCCGATCGCCATTTTCGCAATTGGGGCTTTTTTGTGGAAAACAAATCTCTGCTGTCTACACTGGCCCTTTTGCGCAAAAGTTTTTTGGAAAAAGAATTTTGCCCGAATGGGAGCAGCATAGTATTTCCACAAAAGCACTGACAATCTTACATGAGATCGTCAGTGCTTTTGCAGAAATTCAAGCGGCCAGTGTAGACAGCTGGCAAGGTTTTCCACAAAAGCAGATGATTTTGCGGAAAAACTTGCCCGTCTAGACACAGCCACTTTGAATAATGTTCTGAAAAGTAATTTGGTGCAGTAGGTGACAGTCTGTTTTAAATTGCAGTGATAGGGGCTCTCAATTCAGATAGTTAGCACCATCCACCTCTTGAACACGAGGGTGAGGTGCAGTTAGAAATAGGCAAAATCTGTAGTTGCTGGCCAACACCACTATGTATGCTAATATAGATACCAGCAGTAACCCCCCAACTGTTTCAGCTTGCCTCCCAAGGGAGACATAGCTACTCAGTTTGTCTGAGTCCTCCCAGGGCAGTTTGTGCACCACCCTTACTCAAAGCTGTACCTAAAGTCACAGTCTTTCCCCAAAGTAGCTGTAAACTGCTATTGCATAGATTTTCTATGTATAGGTTGTCCTGCTATGTCCAACCATGATGGAGTTTCCACATCTATCTCAGCCTTAATCTTCTTTCACTGCTCTTTTTTCATAGGGGTTTCTTATTTGCTTTTGATTCAACTGTTTTAGAAATTTAATTAAGAAGTCGGGGGAATAATTTTTGTCTTTCTCAATTGCTTTAAATATTCAAACCCTGCCCTGAACAAAAGGATAATTCACAGGAAGCAGTGGGGGAGCATTGACTATTACAAGCAGATACCGGTAAAAAGACTAGTCAGTGGAGTATGATATATTCACTTTCTGTGCATAACATCATCATCTGCTGGCTCTAAAATGCTGATAATAGGCAATTTAGAGAGATAACATGCCCGTGATAATGCAACTCTTATGGGCCAGATTCTGTTATGGTTATATTGATTCGGCAACTTTAATTTCAGAGGGACAAGTCATAGCGTAACAGTACTACTCAACATGAATGTTTGGCAGACTAAGTAGCTCCATCATCAATTTGGGCTGCAGGAGTTAGATCAAGAGCAGAGCCACAAAAATTACACAAGCCTTGTTGAGTAAGAGTAGGTAGAGAGAGTTGAGAGAGATATCTGTATACATAGGGAGTGGTGAACTCGTCTTGTGGGGAGTATAGAGCAGTTCACAGGAGGAAATTAATATCACAGTTTTGTTGGCTACGTGGTTTTGTTAAATATTTTATTTAATAAAGATTACATGCATTTAAAATCAGTATTTGGTGGGGTCCGATTGAAAAGGCCTTTTGGTGTTTTAAGGGAAAGTAGCCTGAACTTCAGATGGAAAGGAATTTGAAAAGGTATGTGATATGGTCCTAGATCAGGGTGGAGACCGAGAGGCTGACTGACTGGCTTAGTAGAAGCAGTGTTTTGGGTAAGCTAGATGGGAACAAGATGAAAGAGGTAATAGTGACAATATAGGAAGATTATTCCTGAATGGGGGCAGAACAGTAACACCAATAAAATCTGAGGTTAGTGGAACTCAGAGTCTCCCACAGAGATATATAAAGATTTGCTTTTGAAGAATGAGCAGAAATGAAATCCTGGGTAGCACTATAGCAACTATCACCAGGGATACCAACACAAATCAGAAACATACTTATTCAGAAGAATTACAAGCTGTGTAGAAGGATGACAAACTCAGAAACAATATTTAAAGACAAAATATTATTACCTGGTAATGCTTATGGTATGTGAATGTGATGCTTGTGTCTCAGAACTGAAACAAAGTTGTTGTGTTCTTTTTAAAGATACTGTGTTCAACAATCCCATGCCGTAAAATGAGTCTGACAGAAAAAATAGGTGGATGTACAGAACTGCCAACCAACAGAGGCTATGGGTGTTACACCAGCATAGTACGAGTTGCTATGTATTTTTGTAAGACAGCAACATTTAGGATTGTATGAAATAATATACCAGTGATAAAATAAGAGCGATCACTGTGCTTGTACTGACACCAACTCAGCTATCACTGCTAATAATAATCCTCCTAATGCAGAATCTAATATATAACCAATAACTTGGACACTATAAGAGCTACCGCAACCAAGCTTTGCGTGGGGTAACCTTTCCTCCAGGAGAAGGTTTTAAGGTACTTTTGGCAGTGTGGGGGAAGCAGTGGGGACAGTCACTCACTAAGGCCGGTGGCAGAGGAGCGCTCCGAGCAGCAGCTGCCTCACTCGCCTCTACTAGGCCGTTTCACTGCGCAGGTACGTCTGGGGCAGGGGAGCCCCCTCCTCCCTCCCACCCATGATGTCACTCAGCCTGGGCCCCTCCCCTCTGGCAGTAGCCAAAGGTTGCTGAGTGGTGGGTTGGAGCTTGCAGCCACCGCTAGGGGGCGGTTGCGGGTGCATTGGAGCGAGCCCAGCGGGGAGGCAGCAGTGTTGGCAGCGGTGCTGGGAGCAGACTAAAACAGGAAGTCCAGTGCAGCTTCCTGGTTGCGTGGCAGGGAGCCCGACACCTGCTCACTGCGGCCCGCGGGGAGCCCCTGGCATGGCCCCATGGTGCAGCAGGTAGCAGGGCAAAAGTTTTGGGGTGGAGTCGTTGTCCCTCGTGCCACCTGCAGTCCCAGGTGTGAGCTTGGCTGCCCTGCCCACCATAAGTCCTGTGCTTGCCTTCTCCCGCCCGCCCCGAGCAATGCCGGGTATTGTAACTCCAGCTAGTTCAGACTAAAACAAAATTGAATAAACTCTCTTCAGCCCTCCATTCCCAAGACCAAAGATGATCCCCTGCCTTCCTTCCTTCCTATTGTGTTGTCCCTTCTGGAGCATGCAAAGACATGTTTAATCCAAGTTCAGCTGCACTTCTGAACGGCAAAACCTCTCAATAATATACACATTTACATTAGACTGTTTTCTTCTATTTAAAATATAGTTATGGCCCAAAACTTACCTGATAAGAAGTATATTTTCATAACATACTGTATGGTGTTCCCTAGTTGGTTGGTTTGCTTGTTTTGTTTTGCTGCTTACTTTGTGGACTTTATTTACTTTGAAATAAATTCTTACTACTTCTGAGACAACACAGGTATTGGAAACCAAGTGAGGTTTCCTTTTGCTAGATGCACCAGTAAATTCTGATGATCTAGCAATAGGACTTGACACTTTATACAGAACCTTTAATTTGAGGATCTCAAAGCACTTTACAAAGGCACTTATGCACTTGGTTCTTCTTTTACAGACAGAAAATGGAGACACAAAGCATTTATGTGATCATCTGTATATCATACAGTAACTCAGTCACAGTTCTGGGAATAGAACTGAAGTCTCTTGATTCCTAATTCCAGGAGTCTACTGTAGTCACGGAGAAATCATTCATTTTTCACAGGTTGGTCATGGCATCAATAGCACATTTCATGGATATGTTCATACCAAGCCACCCTTATTCCTGTGCTGCTGGCAGTGGCACAGTCTTCCAATCTTGAGGCCTCGCTAGCAGCTGCCAGCTCTGCAGGTAGTGCAGAAGTAAGAATGACAATATGCCACATCCTCCACAACAGGCTTGCAAACTCCTTTCAAGATGGAATTCCCAGTTTAAGAAATGCTGTGTACTGTTGGTACATGCATTTGGTAGGGCCTTACCAATTCCTTACTCTAACCACTAGATGACATTGCCCAAATTTGTTAAAAATTGAATCTTGGTTGAGACCTTCTATAGCAAGTACCAACAAAAGAGGTTTACTTTGTGTTCAGGTTGCACATTTCTGAAGAGTGAAAGTAGTGACACAGAATATTACATGTTCCAACATAATTATTTTATCGCTGAGTTTAAATACTTGTACTATTAATTTTTTATTTCCCTCATCCAATTTTTCTTGAAAAGCTATTTAATTTTGACTGTATTGTCAGCTAAGATACAGTGAAACTCTGACAGGATATCCATTAGTTTAATACCTTTCATTCTATTATCAAGTCATCACTAGAATAGACAAGGAATTGTGTATAATCAGGTTTCATTTGCAAGAGGCAAAAAAGATTCAAGGTTGAGTTTGTACTTGAGAAAACAATCTTTTCACTTCAAACTGTGCAAAATTTGACATGAAAAATAATTAAAATAGAATAAATGTGAACTCTAAAATATTTTCTAGAGAATTACTTTTCTGACTTATAATTGCCTGTTACCCTATGATACTCTAATATTTTAAATCAAATCAGCATTTTGGTGAAGCCCATCTTTTTTTCAGTGTTTTGAACTCAGTCCTGTTCCCACTGAAATCAATAGAAAGCTTATCATTGGCTTCAGTGTGAGCAAGATCAGATCCATGGTCTAGGGGATTAAATGAAATCCCTAGATATGACAGGTCTTGGGCAGTGTAAAGATGCTCACTTTGTAACATTGTTAAATGGAGAGATCCAATGATTATATTAATGCACATTAATGTTTCTTTATGCAAAAGTTCATATCTCTGGTATTTATGTGATTAGGATTTCTAAACTTTCTAAATAAAGAAATACTTTAAAAATAAATAGTTCTGGAATATAGGAGTTTTGGATTCTATTGCTGTCCATCATTAACACACCATGTGACCCGGGCAAGTTATTTATTGTGTCTGCTTCTGTTTCACCATCTATCGAAAACTTACCTACCTCCCAGCTCTGAGGTGGAATGAATTCATACTTGTAATAGTCATGTTATTTTAATAAGACATGCTAATATACAGTACTTTTAGAGGTACTGTCACTTCCACTGAATGGTCTAAATGCAAAGAATTATATCTAACCCAACTGCCATGGAACCCTGTTGCCTTAATCCCCTACAGCTGAGTTTTTAATGTAGGATTCAGCCCTCAGTGTTTTTCCTCTAGTTGAAGATACTGCAACAGCTGCTGTCTTTGTCTAAAAGATAGTTAATGAAGGTGACCTGCCTAACGTGCTACTGTATAAAAACACAGGTTTATACTGAAAATTCACAGTTAAAACTAAAGATTTTGTTTCTTTGAATGTTGCTACAGAGATGTGAACAAAAGACCCTTGCAAAAGATATTTTTGGTGGTTAGTTTACAGGCATGTGCTTTAGTTGGTATGTGAAAATAGTTATAAAATAACCAGAGGTTAAAGATTTAGATATTAATTTGAGTATAAATATTTGGATTTCCAATACCACACTAACAAAAACTGGAAATGTAACCAACTGGGGAGAGAAATGCAGGATAATAAAATAGAAGACTCAAACTAAGAAGGATTTATTTGTGTATGCATTTGTCAGTGGGAAATAAACATACTATCTCAGAACAGAAAAAGCTTGGTATAGTTTGTGAAAGTTTAATGCCAATTTCTTCGAAACTTTCATCAGTCTTCCCCATTCCCTAAGATCAATGAAGATCCCTGCATTAAGCAGATTCTTGACTAAAAGCATGCCACTTTTAGTCAAGAAAGGTCAAAATGATCCAAAAATACTGACCTCCAAAACCAACTGCTCCATGATGAGCTGAACTGCTCTTTCAAATGACATTTCCTCCAGAACCTTGATTCCTTTATTCTTTTCACACTCTAGTTCTCTGGAACTTGTCATAGAATATGCCGGGAGAAACGATAAAATGTTTATAACCTGCCAAAAGCCTTGCTCTACTGAGGTTCAAAATCTTCTGATTACTTTATGGGTTTCAATTTACTGACATACACGCAGTTTTGAGCTCACATAGCCAGTTCTGGCACTACAATGTGGTAAATTGTGCCCACGGTTACACTATTGAAGACAAAGGCTTCTGCTGTGTTTTTTGGCCCAGTGTCTGTTTACTTTTGTCAAATAAACATTACATGAGTGCAAGAGACCAAACAGACTAGTGCAATGTTTTTGGATTTGAGGTTCTAGTTTGGTCCCTTCTTTAACCATCACATGCTCATCAAAACTGCCAGATATATTTTGTCCCTTGATGTTATGAAGTTAAGATTACAAAGCCTGGGCCAGTTAGCTCCTGAATGAAAGAAACATTGAAAACAAACCATAAAGATGGTGAAAATACATTTTTTACTATATATTTTAGAAATGTCTGTCTATCTGTCCAGCTGCCTGAGTCCATTTAAGGACTCCTAAATGGTAAGAATTAGGACCACCACTTTTGGTATGCAGCTTACACTTCTCATAGCTTAAAGCAATGTAGAGGTTTGGTTGTGCCAGGATAATGGGATGTGCCTGGAATTTGACTGTTTCTCATAAAATGGAAGGAGAAGGGTCTGGCAGGAGGGACAGTAATACTGCCCACTGTGGTCATTCTGCAGTAAGGGACCAGAGACGGGGACTAGGACAGCTATAACCCCATTGGGCCAGCAGGAGGCAGAGGTGGAGAAATGGACAGCTACGTACTATTTCAGAAAGTGTGTCTCTGTCTGTGTCTCTGTCCCCAGCAGGGGGACACAGATCTCTTCCCCAACTGTATCCTCTGCAGTTGTATTTGCCATGAACAACTGCTTCTCACCTGGCTCCAAGCTGCTGTGGTGAGAGAGGACTGGAGTTGTCCTCTCTCCCTCAGGGCAGCCTGGATACTGAACCCCTCATCCCTGGTCCCACCCCAGAACAATGATTTAAATGAAGAAAAAACTTATTTGGATTAAGAAGGACCTGAACAACACCAGGTAAATCTTCTAGTTAAGAATATGAATTACTTAGACCAATATTAAAAAAAAATAATTGATAAATCTCCCACTAAGAAAATATACTGCATTGCACAGATAGGACTGCAGTTTTTCCTACAATTATTGTTCTTTTTGATTGACATGCACAATCCAGAGGAAACCAACAGCGTATTGGACTCAAACTATGTATTATTTGAATAGAGACTACTAAGCTTTTCTTCATAGAGGGCCAGATCATGTAGCTGCTTAATTTGAGGAACTGCTGTTTACTTCAATTGAAGATCTATGCACAGAGATGGCCGTTGTGCACGGGATAGGTTTGTTCATTATTTATTCAAGTTCCAAATTTATCAGAAATCCTCATAACAATATTTAGAGACATTCTTAATAAAGTAATGCTCTCAATGGAGATGTAGTCTTAGAAATACTGTATGTTTTCCCCAATTCTTATTTTATGTCATTAGAGAAAATCAATTTGAAAACTACCTGGCTATGTCTACACTGCAGGCTTTTTGCGCAAGAACAGCTGTTCTTGTGCAAAAACTTGTGGAGCGTCTATACTGTATGTGTGTTCTTGTGCAAGTAAATTAACAGTAAAGCTTCAGAAGAGAGGGCTTCTTGCACAAGAGTTATTCCTGTCCCCATGAGGAATAAGCCCTCTTGCACAAGAGGTCTTGCAAGAGCTCTTGTTCAAGAAGGCAGTGTGGATGGGCAACAGGGGTTTCTTGCACAAGAAACCCCTGTGGCTAAAATGGCCATCAGAGCTTTCTTGCGCAAGAGAGCGTCCACACTGCCATGGACACTCTTGTGCAAAAGCACATCTCTTGCACAAAAGCACATGGCAGTCTGAACACGCTCTTGCGCAAGACCTTTTGCGCAAAACAGTTCTTGCGCAAGAAGCCTGCAGTGTAGATGTAGCCCCTGATATTCGGGGATCTAGCATTTAGTTCAGGCAAACACTCCATTGCAGAGTGGATTCAACTCTGTAGTGGTGTGAGGGAGTGAGAGGAAGGCCTGGCAGTGCAGGGGCTAAACAAGGCTTTTTTGCCCAATTAGCCCCGCCCTGTTTTACCTGCAGCCAGTGCCAGGCCTGGAGGAAGGACAAAAGGAGGGAACCTGACTCAGTTCGGGCTGACCAGCGAAGTGGCAGGAGCTGGTTCTGCCGTCCGCAGGACCTGAGCCAGAGCTGTCTGCTGAGTCAGCTGCAGGAGAACACAAGCCTTCAACTCCCCTCTCCCCCCACTCAGGTGCAAAGGGGGAGAACCAGAGGGTAACCCCCACTGAGGAGGGGAAAACTGGATTCTTGGGGCCACACCCCAAACTGAAGGAGCAGACTTTGATAAGAAGCCAAAAGTCCTACACCCCGGGCCCCCTGCTAACATGAGGACCTAACCACTTGGGAACCCCGCTGCCCAGGAGACCCAGTTACAAGCGTACATTTAGTTTCCGTGTCTTGAGGAAACACTTAAACCTGTAAAAGCATAACATAAATTAACAGACGGAACTTAATGTTGTGCAGGATCTTAAAAACTAACCATATACTTTTTTCAGAAATGTTATAAATATGGACATCACAGACTGTAAGATCTTGACAGCATTCTGTGTAAATAACCATACAATAAAATTATAATCATGTCTATATATAAAAATATATCCTGCAGGATGACAGTATGATGTCATTCTGTGTCCTGCCACCCCTCCCTCTGCTGTGCAGACTCCCACCCCCAACCCCTCCTGAGGAGCCAGGGGAGCCACTAGCTGTGTGGCCTCTCCCCTCACCTGTGGAGCTGCTGGATCCACATCCCCCTCTCTGTTTGGGGGGGACTATGAAGCCTCCTCCCTTCTGCCTCCACTCTGCTGGGGGGGTGGGAGCTGCACAACCATCCCTCTATCCCCTCCCAGGTGCTTGGCTTCTGCGGGGAGGAGAAAGCCTGGAGGCTCTGTGCCAGATCCAGCTTGCATGGAAATGCACTCTCTGTGGGGAGGTGAGCTGCCAGGATGCTCTGGTTGTCCTGGAGGTGGGTGGGGAGAGGATGCTACAAAATTTGGCTGTGACATTAAGTGGACCCTTGTGAGAGCTCTCTGGCCAGTCCATCCCCACATTGAGACTCTTGGGCTGTGTCTACATTGGCAAGATTTTGCGCAAAAGCCTCCAGTTAGTACCAGTTCTGGCAGGATTTTCAGAAGGGTATAATTTGTCTAGTGGGAAATTGGAGTGTGACCACCAAATTATTTCATCCAGGCAATCACACAGCCATGACATGATAACAACATGTGGAAACTATTGACCACTTCTTGCTTTCAACTGGCAGTCTAAAGGTGAAGGCTCTCTAACTTCTAACAAGTCTCTAGAGCCATCCAGTCTCTACAAACTAAGAACTTGATAGCAATAACCTTTGATTAAAGGTATAATCACAGTGGGCTCAGCTGTGAGTCCTGTTGCATGGCCATGCAGGGGAATAAGGGTGATTACTGCAAATCTCTAGACAGGTTAATAAGTTTGCTGAAGTACTGCCCCTTGGGTGAAATTACATAGACTGGTTCTAAGTTAGTACAGAAAGCCCAGCCACTACAGAACAGAAAATTATATAAAGTGGGCAGCCTACTACAGAGGAGCTTTGACCTTCACTTGATGCAAGAACTCACACAACTCTATAACCATGAGGGCACAATCCTTCTGGAAAGGTGTGAAGGACTTTGAAACCTACCAGGTTTTCCATGTGGAAGATGGGTGACATCAAATAGGGCAAGCATGCATTGAAACTGCATATTGTTTTCACAATATGGCTGCTCTGTAATGTTTTTATCCTAAATAAATATACTGTGCTTTGTGAGTGCTGGCTAATCACTCATCAGCCTGCCATAGCCCTTAGGAGATAACAATGCTGACGCAACCTGCTAAAGTGATCACAATGAAGAAGAGAAGGAATTGCACCCTAAATCTCAAATCTGCAGGGAGGACACATGTTCCCTCCCAGAGAAAGGTGGTGGCCAGGGACCTAAGTAGGGGATACAGATACAGTCCCTCTCAGAAGTTTCCTCATTTTTGAAAGTCAAATATGGTAACCAGAGTGTGAGGGGCCTGGAAAATGATAAGTAGCTTCATGTAGTGGAGAAGAAGGAGCTAGTGTAGGCATTTGAAGACTGGGATGACCCAATCAGGACAATGGGCAAAAAAAGATAATAGCAGATGTTTTCTGTTAATGTGAGGGTAGCCTTTCAGCATCAGGGAGGCTGGAGACGAGAAGGCTATAGACCATAATCAGGAAATGATGCTCCCCACCCATTCAAGCCTGCACAGACTTTTCCTGCTTTTGCTAACCTTTCAGGCTCTACTTTCCAGGCTGAGTGACAATGAGCCTTGGAAGGTGCCAATCTATATTTAATGAGCCTTCTTGTGAACATTCAGACCAGCATGGGGGCAATGGCTTATACCTGTAAAAACTGAGTCGTGCATGGACAGGTGACTTGCCCGTGTGACTTCAAACACCATCTTGCTGCAGTAAGAAAAATGGGTTTCCCTCACATAGCAAAGGATATGAAAAGGCCTTGGAAACTCTTTAATTTTGTCTTCAGTCTTGCTTCTTACCTCTGAAGGATCTTTGCTACAAATTGAAGCACTAAACTAAGAACTGAATGACCCACCCAAGCTGCAGATGTACTCCACAGACTTGACTTAAACCAGCAATGTATTCCATCCCTGCTACAAGCCTGAACCAAGACCTTTTGCAATTGAATTGCTGTATGTATTTAACAATTTTAACTTTTGCCTTTTCTTTCTTCTAATAAATAATCCTTTACATTTTATTTACTAAAGATTTGGCACAGCGTGATTTTTGGATAAGATTCTACATTATAAATTGACCTGGGAATGTGGCTTTCAGAATGGAAGAACCTTTTATTTGATGCGACTGCTGCTGGTGGTGATACAGCGGAACTGGACTGTCTGAGGTAATTGCTTATATGACTTTTTGTTAGACAGCATGGCAAAACAGAAGTTCTCTTTTTGATTGGGTTGGTGTGTCTTATAATAGAGAAAACCCAGTCTTGGGCTGTTTCTAAGAGCTCACCCTGAATTGGAACTGTTCAGAGTGCTGGGGGGGGGAGAGCACACGACACTTACACCTACATACAATATGAGTGAATTTGGCCCTGAATTATCTTGTGTGAATTGCTTAGCTACTTTGTTTTATACAATACTGTGATGGGATGTCTGCCCCACACTGACCCTTTAAGGCTGAAACCCAGCCCTGATATTACCAATTAGGGCCCAGCTGGGGGCTGAATAAATAAGGGCTCCAGGAGGGAGGAAAAGAGAGACTCTTGCTGGGGAATAGGAAGGACCTTTCTGCCATGGAAGCTGGGGGCTTTCTGAGACACAGCAATGCTGGAAAAAGGCAGGCAGAGCTGGGGAGCCCTGACCTGACCTCACTTCCAGGCTGTAGGGCCTGAAACAAGGCCTGAGAGTACCAGGGCTGCAGGGAGGCAGCCAGGGCAGCAGAAGGCAGCAGGCCCTCATCTCCATGCCAATGATGGATGGCCATTGCAGGCTGCAGTTTACCCCTCTGGCAGGGGCTTGATGAACACTGGCAGAGTGTCACTGAGGCAAGGTGGGAAAGAGAGTTCCCTGGGAGGGCAGGACCCCAGAGCACAGAGACTGATGAACACCTCTGACCAAGAAGAAGGTGATCAGAGAGGGTGTGCGTCCCCTACTGGATGAAGGAGGTAACCTAGTGACAGATGATATGGGAAAACCTGAAGTACTCAATGCTTTCTTTGCCTCTGTCTTCACGGACAAGGTGGGCTCCAGGACTAATGCGCTAAGTGACACAAGATGGGATGAAGATGGACAGACTTTGGTGGGTAAAGAACAGGTTAGGAACTATTTAGAAAAGCTAAACGTACACAAATCCATGGGTCCGGACTTAATGCATCCGAGGGTTCTGAGGGAGTTGGCAAATGTCATTGAGGAGCCTTTGGCCATTATCTTTGAAAAGTCATGGAGACTGGGAGAAATCCCGGATGATTGGAAAAAGGCAAATGTAGTGCCCATCTTCAAAAAAGGGAAGAAGGACGATCCAGGGAACTATAGGCTGGTCAGTCTTACCTCGGTTCCTGGAAAAATCATGGAAGGGATCCTTAAGGAATCCATTTTGAGTCACTTGGAAGAGAGGAAAGTGATTAGGAATCGTCAGCATGGATTCACAAAGGGAAAGTCGTGCCTGACCAATCTGATTATCTTCTATGATGAGGTAACTGACTCTGTGGATGTGGGAAAGTCAGTGGATGTGATATACCTCGATTTTAGCAAGGCTTTTGATACAATCTCCCACAATATTCTTGCCAGCAAGTTAAGGGAATGTGGATTGGATAAATGGACAGTAAGATGGATAGAAAGATGGCTAGAAGGCCGGGCCCAGCGGGTAGTGATCAACGGCTCAATGTCAGGATGGCGGTCTGTTTCTAGTGGAGTGCCCCAAAGTTCGGTTCTAGGACCGATTTTGTTCAGTATCTTTATTAATGACCTGGATGAGGGGATGGATTGCACCCTCAGCAAGTTTGCAGATGACGCTAAGCTAGGGGGAGAGGTAGATACGCTTGAGGACAGAGATAGGGTCCAGAGTGACTTAGACAAATTGGAGGATTGGGCCACAAGAAATCTGATGAGATTCAACAAGGACAAGTGCAGAGTCCTGCACTGAGGACGGAAGAATCCCAAGCATTGTTACAAGCTGGGGACCAACCACTTAAGTAGTAGTTCTGCAGAAAAGGACCTGGGGGTTACAGTGGATGAGAAGCTGGATATGAGTAAACAGTGTGCCCTTGTAGCCAAGAAGGCTAATGGCATATTAGGGTGCATTAAGAGGAGCATTGCCAGCAGATCCAGAGATGTCATTATTCCCCTTTATTCGGCTCTGATGAGGCCACATGTGGAGTATTGTGTCCAGTTCTGCCGCCCTCCCCCACTACAAAAAGGATATGGGCGCATTGGAGAGGGTCCAGCGGAGGCAACCAAAATGATTAGGGGGCTGGAGCATATGACCTATGAGGAGAGGCTGAGGGAGTTGGGTCTGTTTAGTCTGCAGAAGCGAAGAGTGAGGGGGGATTTGATAGCAGCCTTCAACTTCCTGAAGGGAGGTTCCAAAGAGGATGGAGAAAGGCTGTTCTCAGTAGTGACAGATGGCAGAACAAGGAGCAATGGTCTCAAGTTGTGGTGGGAGAGGTCCAGGTTGGATATTAGGAAAAACTATTTCACTAGGAGGGTTGTGAAGCACTGGAATGGGTTACCTAGGGAAGCAAACATCCCTAGAGGTGTTTAAGTCTCAGCTGGACAAAGCCCTGGCTGGGTTGATTTAGTTGGGATTGGTCCTGCCTAGAGCAGGGGGCTGGACTTGATGACCTTCTGAGATCTCTTCCAGCTCTATGGTTCTATGATTCTATGACCCCCAGAAGGGGGCTGAGAGACACTGGAATTAGCACTGGGTGGGGAGCAGGAGCAGGACCTGGGGCAGAGGGGGTATTGTTTCAGCCCTCCTCCTGGGGTTCAGGATGAATCATGGGGGAGGGGGACAGTTTCACAGCCAATATCCCCCAATCCCTCATATCCTTCTTCATCAGTTTCCCTTGGTTTGGATTCTAGTTGCTGCCCTGATGAGATAGCTTCATTCTGCCTGGTTTTCATTCTGTTCATTTTCAGTTGTTCTCAGCCAAAAAAAAAAAGTTCCTGTTGGCAAGGTCAGCCATGTGATTTGAACAGGTACTGCTAGGTGATGTAACTGTATGTCTGTTCCACTAAACAACTGAAGGGCTGCATACAAAAAACTGTTTACTTCAGACACTTCACAATCCATTAAACCACCTGGGCTATGTCTACACTGCAGGCTTTTTGCACAAGAACAGCTGTTCTTGCACAAAAACTTGCGGAGCGTCTACACTGCACGCGCGTTCTTGTGTAAGTAAACTTACAGTAAAGCATTGGAACAGAGGGCTTCTTGTGAAAGAGTTATTCCTCTCCCTACAAGGAATAAGCCCTCTTGCACAAGAGCTCTAAAATTGCCATCAGAGCTTTCTTGCGCAAGAGAGCATCCTCATTGCCAAGGATGCTCTTGAGCAAAAGCACATGGCAGTGTGGACACACTCTTGCACAAGAACTCTTGCTCAAAACAGTTCTTGCACAAAAAGCCTGCAGTGTAGACATAGCCCTGGAGTATACTCACTCAAGCAAAGCAAGCAAGTAAAAGATATTTAAAAATCAACAGTGCTGTTGAAGGAAATATTTTTTTTAAATTAACAGGTGATTTCATATTCAAAACAGTCCATAAACAGCCTGCATTAAGGAGCGTGTTACATCTCGAATAAAGTCCATCTACAGACCCAATTTTACTCTATTGAATTTAGTGCAAGCTTTGCTATAGTCTTAAATGGAAGCAGGATCAGGGCGCTTGTTTAAAATACTTGCAAGAAACCAAGAAAAACAAGCCAAAATAACCAACTTAGGGCATTATTTTATTTACATGTTAACAAACAGAAAAAAGCCTGTTGTCCTGTGTTACAACCTTGATATCAAACCAACATGCACATCACACCTCTGAGGATTTTATAGCTTTGTAACACATGTAAACAACTAGAGTGGACAGACACAAAACATTGTTACATCAGAATTCCATCTCTAATTGATACTCCCTGGAGACACTTCCCTGGGGTATCTGCAATTGAGGTACCTTGTTGCTACCTGCCCTTAGCATGTGTGTGTCTGCCATATGTCAGTTTCCCAACCCCACCATCTACTGCCAAAACAACACTCCCCTTTAGGCCTCACACAGACCTTCTGTTACTCGATAGGTTAGCAACATCCATCTACATGTTCTCAAGCTCTCCATGCTTCTCCCTGGCCTGTCCACTCTCTGGAAAGCCACAGTACCTACTGACTCTCTGCTTCCAAAAGAACAGGACAAGCCAGCTTACCTTTCCCGTGTCAGATCCCTGCTCCATGTAACTTACAGCAATTATTTGTTTCGCTATAAACAAATTATTCAACAAAGCACAGACTGATAGCAAGTAGAAACATTGGCAACAAATAGATATATAAAAAATCATAACATATTCTGGAGCTGGAACTTTATTAAACAAGTTACTTTCATCTCTAATAGAGTATTGCTCACCTAGGATCCTTACTGCATTTTACAGCCAGGTTGGCTGTGACTCTTCTTTCATGATGCATGCACGTTGTTAGCTAGTTTCCTAAGTGAAACATTCAATGTGTTTCTTTGTACCCATATAAATCAGACCAATCTTTATTCATAAACAGGACCGCGTCCCCTCTGTTTTTTCGACATGTGGATTTTCTCTCCTGTAGATTTTGAGATTACTCAATTTGCACCAGGCTTAGTGTGCAAATAGGCATACTGCAAGCGGTGTACAATATACAAATGAGCAGACAGGGCAGGAGTGTCAGTTACCACTTGTTTGAAAAGCGCATCTCTGTGATACGTCTCCTCCTGGTGTCCTTTCGGAATTCCAAGACGCTAAAGCTACATCTACACTGCAGGCTTTTTGTGCAAGAACTGTTTTGTGCAAGAGTTCTTGCGCAAAAGATTCTTGCCATGTGCTTTTGCACAAAAGCGTCCATGGCAGCGTGGACACTCTCTTGCGCAAGAAAGCTCTGATGGCCTGTTGCCCATCCACACTGTCTTCTTGCACAAGAGGAGAGGAATAACTTTTGTGAAAGAAGCCCTCTGTTCTGGCGCTTTACTGAAATTTACTTGCGCAAGACACGCGTGCAGTGTAGATGTTCCGCAAGCCTGCAGTGTAGACATAGCCTAAGAGCATAATTTTCAAAATAGCTATAGAACTCCTTAAATATTATCCATGTATGGATTTTGTGGTGATTAGGACAACAAGTGGGCTACTTGCTCTCAGGAGAGACCTCACATGCCCCCCTTCAGTGAGACATTATGCTGATATTTAACCCAGGGAAACCCTATGCACCCCCGTGCCCTTTGACAGTTGGCATCCAGAGGTCCCTTGCTTACACTGTTCTCCTGATAATACCTAGCTCTTATCAGTAAGTCCCAAAATGCTTTATTGAGAAGGCACAGAGAGGAAAAGTGAGTTTCCGATGGCCATCTAGCAAAAAGCCAGAAACAGAATCTGTGTGTCCTGAGTCCCAGTGCCATGCTTTATTGAGTAGGCATGTTGCGTACGCTCTATAAATGATATACCCGTGCATGAGGTCTCACTATACCTGCTTTTAAATGGATCATGTGTTGCCCAATATTTAGATTGTGTATTAATTACACTGATTAAGAATCCCCAGTTAATTCCTTTTGAGGGTTGGCAGATTCTTGTCACAAGATCAGGCTTGGTTTTATTTAAATTGCTATTTAGCTGGGAACCCCAATGTGCACGACTGCAATACATACACTATAGGAGCTCATTTATTTGCAAATATGATCTGTTAATACATTTAGCCAAGTCACAAACACCCAAGTTAGTAAGACAGAGATACCACAGAATGTACATCTACACATCCTTATACTCCTAGGCTGCGTCTAGACCAGCAAGATTTGCGCAAAATCTTGCCGCCTGTCTAGACTGGCGGCAAATATTTGGGCAAGAACACTGACTTTGTACTGTACAAAATCAGTGGTTCTTGTGCAAACACTCCGATGCTCCCGCTCAGGGATAAGTATTCTTGCGCAAGGGGGCCAGTGTAGACAGCCAAGTTGATTTCTTGCGCAAGAAAGGCCGATGGCTAAAATGGCCATTGGAGCTTTCTTGCGCAAGAGAGCGTCTACACTGGCACGGATGCTTTTGCACAAAAGCACATCTCTTGCGCAAAGGCACATGCCAGTATAAACGCTTTCTTGCGCAAATACTTTTAACAGAAAAACTTTTCCATTAAAAGTATTTGTGCAAAATCATGTCAGTCTAGACACAGCCCTACAATCCCTTGGAGAACAAGCTGAAGTGTTAGCCATCACCTTCCCCATTGTCACTGGTGTCCATCATTCTGGCACCTCCCAAGGACTACATCTTCTTCTCCTACTGCCCTTGTGCTGGGATGCCACTTTTATCATATGTTATGCTAACACCATTATGTTTGATGCATATTTAGTAGGAAATTTTTTCCCTTTTCCTTAATTGTATTTTCTCAACTTACTAAAATTGGAGTGTCTTTTTTCTTATAAGCTAGACTATCCATGATCTCAACTTATTATCTTATACAGCAATATTTTACCATGGCCCTTTTATAATTAGGTACCACATTTGTTATTGCTGTCTTAATTAGTTATTTTGGTTCTTTCCAAGTTGTGGTTAATTAAGTTTTAAAGGGGTATGAACTTAAGAAAGCCCCTAAGCAAAGCTACTTTAACACAACTTCCATGTTAAAGGTTGCACCTTTAACTTTATGATCCTTATGTTTTAGCTCATCATAGGGATGTTAAATATCAGTTAATTGAATCGTCTGTTAACCACAAGAATTCTGTTCTATAGTCCCCAGGGGTGGGGCCAGCAGCCAGTGTGCTCCAGCCCCACTCCCGAGGAGCCCCCCACCACTCCGTGCTGCTGCCTCTATATCAGAGACAGCAGCTTGGGATGCCAGGCAGAAGCTGGTCTGTGAGGGGAGCCAGTTTTAAACCAGCTTCCCTCACGGACTAACTGCCTGTGGCCCTGTGCTGTTGCCTCTGATACAGAAGCAGCAGTGCAAATGGCAGCAGGCCCTGTTGAGGGGAGCGGAAGGGGGGGCTGAGCTCCCAGACCTGGTGTGAGCCAGAACTGAGCCGGGCTACCTGCCCACCTGGCTCCTAATACACTTTAAATGCAGAGCCACAGTGGGGATAGGTCTCAGACCCGGTGTGAGCCAGAACTGAGCCGGGCTGCTGGCCAGCCTTCTGAAAAACTTACTGGCAGACCATGCTGCACCCCAGAAACAGCCAGCAGCAGATTCCCAGCCAATGGGAGTGCAGAGCTAGTGCTCAGGGCAGGGGCAGTGTGTGGAGCCCTGTGTGTTCTCCCTTCTAACTAGGACCCCGACCTGTTGCTGGCTGCTTCTGGAGTGCAGTGCAGTCTGCGATGACAGGACAGGCAGGTAGCCTGCCTTAGCTCCCCCACTGATCACCCTGAAGCAACGAGTGCCTGACATTCCATAACTCAATACTGGATAGTGACCCATAGTTTGAAAACCACTGCTCTAATATAAACCTGTAAATCTATTAATAAAACAAATAATCAAGCCCATAATAAGAAACTTAAAAGATATACAGATATAGGCAAGTAAGCAGGCTGGCCTGTAGGCTACAAATGACTACATAGTAGTACCTGAATACTGCTTATTCTATTTAGAAATTAGACAACAAGAATGCGATTATGTATCAAAAAAAAAAAAACTAATTATAGTTACTTTTCTTTTTAAAAGAGGAAAGCTCCAGAGCTAAATTTAACAGTTTCATCTCTGCTACTTTCTTGGCTTTGGCCACTCTAGATCATTCCCAAATAAATAATTCCCTTTTGTGAAAAGTATAATTATGAAATAAACAAGACAATTATGAAACAGAAGTAAAGCAAGATCAGTCTTTGAAGTAGCAGTAAAGAGTCTCATGAGGGAAATTATCTTTTGTTTTGTATCTCCATTAATATTTCATCTTGATTATAAAAACTAACCCTTCCACACCCTTGAAATATTTAATTCTGAAAAGTATTTTTCTCTTTGATATACTGAATTTTATAAATAACCCCTAAAATATCAATGCCCCCAGAAACTAGTTTTTTACAGTATACTTTGGTACATTTCCACTGTAAATATTCTTAGCTTGTCTTTATAGCATAATACATATTAATTATAATGCTCCCCACTTCAGATTTGACTAGAGATTTCCAACATTTTAAACTCATTTGCCTCATGCCCCACGTAGGTGCATGGTTTTGATAGGAGGGACAGCATGTACATACCATTTTATAACCTTCAGTCAACAATACTCTTGTCCTATCACCTTTCTCTGTAGACAAACAGTGCCTTAACTCTCAAGGCCAGCTAAGAAAAAAAGTTTGAGTATGGTAATTTCCATTGGTTAGTATTCTCTAAAGGAAACCATAATAGCAGAGTCATTTTGGTCTACAATATGGCACATGCACTATTGGAGAAGATAAATCAATTCCTAGGAGAATACTAGTAAGCTGTATGGTGTGTGAACACAAACCATATTTGAGAGAAAAACCTAATGAAGTTGTAGTGATGGCAGGTCACTGCACTCCTTAAATACAGGAATTTTATAAAGTACTTCTCAGTTCTTTATCAGGGCTGACAATTTGTTCTTTGAAGGACTGCAAGTACCTTTCTAGAGAGCCCGCTTTTAACTCCTGATAGTCCCCTTTTGGAATACATAGGAAGCACTGCCTAGTGGTTAGAGTATAGGTCTGAGTTGGGGTGAGAGACCAGAGTTCCAGGTCCTGCTTCAGACTAGCTGAGTTGCTATGGATAATTCACTTACCGTTTTTAACATTATTACATGTACTAGAGCAACCACCTGCAAGAATCCTTCAGCTAGAACGGTTACACTATTAATTTGACAGCTGTGATTGGCCTACAGCTGTTAATTTATTTTACATTGTGTGATCATCTACGCCCTGATATCCAATTAAGTGGAATGATTAAATAATTAGAGTAAGTAAGACTGTTAATGAAGGGAATCCAGTTCAGTCTCATGTCTTATCACTCAGGCAAAACCAGCAAACAAACCTTTTGGAGGGCGGGTGTCAGCCAACAGTCAGGGCAGTGAGTCCCTTATGACTGGCTGAAGTTCTTTTAAATTGTGCTTGGTTCTGTTACAGCAACTGAAGGAGTCAGGTTAAAGCTTAAACAGTTACTATTTTATTGTTACAGGGTAAACTTAGTTGTTAAATGCTACTGCTGTGTTACAGATAACACAGCCAATACAAAGGACAGGACAGAAATTAGACTAATAAGTCACTTACAGGTACCATGAAACCCTTTTGGTTCTCTGAGCTCTTATTAAATGCATGCAAAATAGACATCTAGCAGGTATATATTCTCACCCCTGCGTTCCAGACTTGGCGTGGCCAGCGCCTTTCTCTCAATCCCTCGGGAAGAAGTAGGGCGAGGTTGGGCGTCCCACAGACCTCGGGAGATAATCAATACCTGCCAGCAGGTATAGATGATTGGAGCTCAAATGGGGTGGGCCACTAAACCCTCTTTATACCCCTTGGGTCATGTAGGCTTCTTCCTGGTCTCAAGTGGCCAATTAGGAAAAATGGCTTTGAACACCAAGTTTCCCACAAAGGGTGCAAAGCATAATTCACACCTGTGAAAATGAAGACAATGGGCACCTCTGGTATATGATGGGCGAAGATTCCTCTTCTGGGACAGTGCAGGTGTGTCAATTACTGGTACTAGCCATCAGGGCGATGGGAGGCCCCGGGTCGTCAGCTAGCCCATTTACTGTCTGGTTTCTGTTTATGGTAGAGTCAGGGACAGGCAGCACACCTGCGTTCCCAGGGCATCAAAGGCTGACTGCCTTTCTCTTGCTCTCTGGCGGGGGGGGGGGGGAACAAGATGGGGTTTGTGTCTGGCTACAGCGGGGCGGGAGGGGAGGGAGAAGAATCACTAACTTGTAATAAGACTCAAGATTAACCCAGCCGCCCAAACCAGGAGGGTGAATGCCATCTAATAGGTATTATCTTATATGCAAAAGGTTCCTGTTGCCAAATCGTTCCTTAGAAGTACCACTTGTTACCTGGAAAAATATTAAAAGCCTGTTAATCAAAGCTTTCTGTGCATCATTTAGATATTGAATGTTATCACAAGAAGAATTTACTCAAAGCTATTGCATCTAAGAACTAGCTTGGTCATTTACAGACCACAAAGAGGACTGCCTAAAATGGTGGTGAGGTTATTCTCATCACTGGTATATTCAATAAACCCATATCAATATGAAAAGAATTTTACAGACAAGCTTGGTAGGGGCATGTTACAAGCAACGATGCCATAGGCAGTGATCTAGAAGAAATGTAAAGTGTTTACTAGACTTCCAACTCGGTTATCTCGTCTTTATATGGGTACAGGGGGTGAGAACAAGCAAAGAGGTAGAGAGAGAGATGTACGTACATACTTTACATTACGTACGTACATGTAGTTACATTAAAAACTGTGAGGTGCTGGGAATTTAGGGGCCGGGAGTGATGGTGGCTTACAGTATGACTGATTGAAGGGAAAGCACAAGGACCCATATAATAGGTGGGAGGGAAGAGGTATTCCTGAATTTGGGAAAACTTATCTGTACAAGGTAGTTTTGTTGTTTTTTTTTTTAAATATGGTAGCTATTTGTACTCCCAGCTAGACCAGTTGACAGAAAGCTGGAGAAGCTTCCAAATCTTTTTGTTTACAATATGCAATGTAGTTATAGCTATGTGGAGCCCAGGCAAAGAAAGACAAATTGGGTCATGAATTTCTTTTTATTGGACCAATTTCTATTGGTGAGCAAGACAGGCTTTCGAGCCACAGTTGGCCCAGGACACACCTACTCAAAGTAGTGCCAGATTCTGCCAGAATAACAGATGCAAAAGCTGCTGTCACATCTTCACTCCTACAATTCACCACGTTTCCCTCCTCCTGTCTCCCCGCCACAACTTGCGTTTCAAGATTCATAGGTCCTACACATTTCTGTCACAACATGTGGTGTACTCATCCGGCACACTAAATATCCCAATAACAGCTGTGTGAGTGAAATCAGACAATCACTGTGGTCTTGAATGAACTCTCACAGGAAAATGATAAAAGACAAAAGCAGCTTATCACTTGTGAGTGAACACTTTTCACAAAGCAGCCATTCTGTATCTCACCTCCCAGTCCTCTTATTCAAAGGAAACCTGCTCAACAGGTTAGGACTTCAAATTTGTTACTCTGCTAGTTACTAAAAATTATGGGTTGAACAGAGACCATGGATTTATGGTTTATTACAACAATCTGTAACCTACTAATTCCTTTTTATCCTATGACTGCAGAGATGCTAACCAGCCACTCTACCTTGAATGTTCGCTTACAATAAGTGCTTACTACTTATGGTAAGCAATCTTTTCCACTTTGCATTTTTCTGTGATGCTAGGAGTAACTTTTCCAGACCTGAAGAGCTCTGCATGGCTCAAAAGTTTGTCTTTCTCACCAACAGAAATTGGTCCAATAGCAGATATTATCTCACCTACTTTGACTCTATGTATACAATATTCCATAGACAATTCTGTAGATCGGTTTTTGTGTATGTTTGTTCTGCAAACTTTATTTAAGTGTTAAACTGATTGAAATGTCACAAGATTAACATTATTGCTTAAAGTGCTTCGATCAATTAAAAATCAAAGTACATAATTAAAACATAAGATAAGGCTAAGCAATATTAGATACACAATTAAATAATTATACAAATACAGTAAATAGTACAGTTATTGTGAGAGAAGACAAATTAAAACATAACACTGATAAAAGGTACTAGAGTAAAATAGGTATAAAGAAAGAATCTCCTAAAATTCTAATATACATTAAATTGTAAAAGATAGTGCTCAAACTCCTTGGCCATGAAACAGAAAATAAGAGACAGAATGATAATGACCTGTTGTGGAATGGTGCTGAGTCACTGGAAGTTGCAAGTGGTCAGCGCCACTCAGAATCAGGCTCCAAGTGCACAATATTGTAACACATATGGGTGCAAATTTGTATGGAAGGTACTGTGTGAAGAAAAAAGCCATGTGTAATAAAATGCCCAAATCCTTTATAATGTTGGGTAAATGCCAATTCCATCTTAGTTCATAATTATAATTGAATTGAATTGTAATAGCGCAGCATTGTAATGCAATCAGATTGTATGGCACAAATTAAAAGGTAGCTAGTTTGCATAAATGTAGTGTTCTTTTGAACAGGTCTACATTAATGCAAACAATATACCTTTTAGTTTGTGCCAAGAACACAGGGCAGTTTGACTAACATTTTCGTGCACTCTGCAATTCACACCATCGTAGGTTGCACTGCAGCATAGACAAGCCCTCAATGTCTTTGCTAAATTCAATGCATAAGAGACATCTGCTGCTTTTTAATTTTAACTGTTAAGGGAGTCCAATTTTAAAATGTTAGTTTATAGAACCACATCTGTAACCCACTGAAACACAGTACATATTGGGATGGTTATATTTTATTTTCAACTAGATATTCTGCTTTCATTGATATTCCTTTCTCACCAATCCCTTCTTTTGTCCCCATCTACAATGTTAAAAAACCAGAAAATATATAATATGCTAACAGCTTGTTGGATATGAGCTTATCAGTGCCTGATAACACTTCCTTGAGTTTAGTGGAATACCAACAAGTAAAAAATGGTCTTTTCTATAAATAAGAACATTGTAATGAAATATGGAGATGAACAAGTAACAATGTTACATAGAAAATACATCTCATGCAATGACACAAAAGACCTAATGAATTTAACTTATACTTGGACCTATCCCAGTTGAAACTCAGTAAACTAAAAAAACTAATTTTAGAGGAGCACAGAATATTGTTAAATATCTGCTACTTTCATTTCTAAAATTGCTGGCTAAAAAAGTCTTGATTGTCCTAGCCTGAACTGATGATGATGACTGCATCATCACGGCAAATTTTTTTGATTGACTAAAATAAAGGTCATAGTGACATTATGTTCTTTATAATCTTACCATGATTTCTCTAAAATTGAAATCCAACAATTTATTTTCTACTCATGTTACATTATTATAGTAACTCTTTTTTTGAGCTAGCACATCCCTCTATTTAACAACCCTGCATCATTTTCATGTAACTCCTTTGGATCTCCCTAATGTATCACAGAAATGTTGTTGGACTCTTCTCCCCCTCCATAAAGTATAAAAAGCTTGCCATAACAATTTTATTGACAAACAACAAACTTTAATTCTCTGTATTTATTATCCAACCTAAAGTCTTGTTTTGCAGCCTGGGGAAAAACAAAAATTAACATATATTGAATCTTAGATAGTGTTATTTAACTATTGCTGCAATACTCAGACCTTATTACCACACAAACCATTTTCTAGAATCTGACTCTTTTTAAGATAATTTCTTTATGTACAATTGTTCTTTATACAAACAGCAGTCCCAAACACTCAAGTTATATATTAATGATATTTTCTTTTGTTTTGTTGTAAAAGTTTAACACGCGTCCTAAAACTAGATGGCAGCAATTTGCAAAATACATAAAATTTGCCCAACCTTGGTTAAAATTTATCTTAAAAAGTGCATTTATTCACAAATCACAACCAGAATACAGTCTCGCTAGCCAGACAAAAGACAGCCACATTAGTAAATGGAAAGATGTGAATGTTCTTAAATATTCCATTAATGAAGCCAAGTCATTTTATGCACTTTAGGGCCTGATCTAGCTCCATTAAAGTCAAGGGAAAGACTGTCATTGGACTTCAGAGATTGCTGAAGCCTCAGAAGCACAGAACACTAGAACTGGAAGGGATCTTGAGAGATCGAGTCCAGTCCCCTGCCCTCACAGCAGGACCCAGTACCATCTAGATCAATGGTCACCAACCAGTAGATCTTATGAGGCCAATCTAAAATTAAGAATTATCATCATCCTGCATGGTAAAACTTGCATCCCACTGTGAGTAAAAGAGGGAAAAAAAGGTTTTGCAATTGTATGGACTCAGTCCTCCAACCTTTACTCATGTGAATGGTCACATTAGAGCACTTGAGGCTGGGGAGGTTACAACATGAGGGGAGGTTGCTCTAAGTTCTACAACTTCAGCTACATGAATGAGGTAGCTGAAGGTGATGTACTAAGGTCACCTGCAGTGTCTTCACTGTGGTGTCGATGGAAGATGCCCTCCTGTCAATTCCCCTTTGCACTTCTCATTCTGGTAGGGGACCAGAATCGACACAAGCAATTGGTGGTCAACTTATCAAATCTATACTGGACTCAATAAATTAGCCCCCACTGAATCAATCACAGTCTGTGAATCCAGCCAGTAGTGTAGACATACCCTTGAACTACTTGCATAATAAAAGCTGTAGGTTTAGATCCTGTGTCTGAACTGTTGGATCAATATAATAGCATGATAAATAATTCACAAATCCTTGAAGATGAAAAAGCTGGCTTTGTTTTTCTTCCAAGGTAAAGTGCTATACTCCTTAGGTTTCCAAATGGCCACTGTTAATTCCAAATAAACTTCAAACCATGTTATAAAAAAGGCTAACATTGCATGCTCACTATCCTGTAACAAAAACAGTTTCACTTTCACTGTAGATTGCAACACACATTTTTTTTCACTCTCCCAAGAGAAACTGAGCTATCAGTCAACATTGTTTTAAACAATATTTGTTGAAATATAAAACTCAGCAACAAAATTACAGTTGGACTTCTAAAAGAGTACTGAAAGTGACACCTTCTAATAAATACACAAAGTTAAAATATGTAATAGTAAATACTGTGAGATGATGATGTTTCTTTCTAGACTTCCTCTCCCTTCTCCTTTTCTTCCTAATAGGGCCAAATTCTGGTTCTGTTAAAGACAATGGTAGTTTTACTATTGTCTCCATTGAGCTCAGGATTTGAGCCTTAAAATCCATCCACTATATGGTGAAGTATAATTGTCAAATCCACCAAGTCAGCTGTCAGAAAATTATTCTCAACATGCTATCAATCCCTTCTCATGCCCTATTGATACTTCCTTTGACTCTCCTTTGCCAAATATTTCCAGTATTAATGGCATAGCAGCTTATTAGTAGAACATGACCAGTGCCGACCAGGTCTGAAAAGAAAAACATTAATGATCACATTATGCCTTTTGATGACTCTAGAACCATGTACTCTTGAACTTTTCTGATACCACAGCAATTGAGATATTGACAAGCATGACTCCATCTCATCTGATGAAGTGTGTTTATCCATGAAAGCTCATGATCCTATACCTTTGTTAGTCTTTAAAGTGTCACAGGACTACTTGTTGTTTAAGTTACAGACTAACACAACTACCCTCTAAGACTTCTTATTATGACTACAGATGCTGCAAGTTGTTACTACATTACTGCAGGTATAAACTCCAGATTATCACATAACAGATGTTCTACATTAATAAACAGTGGACCTTGTCCTAGGTACCAAGTAACTGCAGTTACCACTGATGGCATTTGGAGCTGTGGGTACTTGAGCCCAATGATGGATGTTGTACCAATAATATTTACTTAACTAGCCTGTGTAATGCTGGCTCTGTTGAAGGAAATGTTTTGTGTCCACAATATTGGAATATTTGCAGTTTCAATAATCATACACATTCCGTTGTTCCTTTTGGCTGAAACATAAGATCACACCTTAAAAAAGTACCTCATATGAGAAACCTCTCCCTCTACTCTTCCCCACAAAACCCTCAGTGCCACTTAGAATCAAAATGACTAGATCAGTTTACCTGTGCGCGCTCATCAGGATAAACAGGAAGACTGTATCATTTTGCTTCAGTGTGATTTAACTCCCTTTATGTGAACTGTGGACTTGAAGTTACCCACTGAAAGTTTTTAATAACCCAAACCTTAAAGAATTTGGGAAGAAAATCTTTTTAGCTGTGGAGAATAACATGGGACAAAATCCCCTATGCAACCACCATGCCAACAGTTATGAACTAGATTTTTTTTCCTATACTTAAAATGGATAACAGTACATTTCAGTGTGTATTTAAAGGAATGCTTCTTAAAGTGATATTCCAAAGCTATGTAGAAAGTTTAAACAATTTGCCCTAAATGCAATGCATACGTCAATAGAAAATACTATTCTAGCTCAGTTGGATTTAAAAGATGACCCCAAATCCTGTAATCTGTAAATGTTAGTCCATATAAATTTTACTAAGATTTTACTACAATTCATTCTGAGTCATACTAAAAAAAACTGCTGCATGTCAGAAATGAAGGGTTATAGTCAAGAACACATAAGCCATTTAGTAGAAGATAAGATATATCATTGTTTGACCATTCAGGGTGTGCTCTGACAGTTGACAGTTGTGATCAGTTTTCTCCATTTGCAGCATTTCAGAGTTCTCCAAAGTCATTCTCTTGATTGATAGAATAAAATATAACCAGATTCTGAATTTTTTGATATATCAGAGGTCAGTCCATAGAATTCTTCAATAGCTTGAGCATCTATTTTCTGCAAAAATAAACAGTTCAACATTTTTTCATCATCAAACATTTTAAGATTGGATTAAATGAATATAAAATGGCTAAAACAAGTATGTAGTTGTTTGCCTCAGGGTAATGATTAACACATTTTGTTAGTGATTTTAAAAATGAGTTGGCAATTTAATATCTTAGGAGCCAAATCCCGCTTGCTTTACTCCCCAATGGCAATGGGAGTAATCCCTCCAAGTAATCCACGCAGGATTTGCCATAATAGAGAGAATCTTGTTTCTGTTACATAATAGCAAACATGAGTAAATGGGATTTACATTTTCTAGTAACAGTAGACTGGTGCTAAAATTGCAATGCTGATTTAACTTTTGCCTTCCCCCAAGGGTTCTCTAATTACCTCCTTTTATTTTCATTTTCCTTATCACTGCCTCTTTTTGGGACAGATTTTGCTACCCTTATATTCAAATATCAGAAATAAGTCCATTGTTTACTTTCTCACCAGTTTTACTTTGCTGTGATGACAATTAATGTATTTCTAATTTACACTGGTGTGGGAATCAGAATCAACCCCTACTCTTGGCAACAATCTGCAGTGATTTCTAGTGTCATGGGAAATGATTAGAGGTTGAACTCTGCACTCCATAAACAGAGCAAAATTGTCATAGATGTTAACTGCAGTTTTGTACAATTAAGGGCTGCACAATGAGGCCCTAGACCTTGTAGGTTTCTGTGTATTTTGAATTGACTTTATTAGATTTTGGAGAAAAAAATCAAAATAACTTAAAACCCAGATTCTTAAGGAAAAAACAGAGTATGTCTGTCTGAAAGAAAACAAACTACACGGATGTAAATGGGAGTTTCTTTGAATTAGGTGTGAAGGCTCTATTATAAATCTTATATTTTAATGGAGATAGGCCTGCACCAGAACTCTCAAAACACCTCAGACTTTACAGGGTGGCAATTAGTACAAGAATTATAAGGTATATAAACTAGCTAAAGGGAGCTCAAAAGGTGAAATATCAGAATAGAGGGAAGTTACTAATGGACTTCCTCAAGGATCTATTTAGGAACCAATCTTATTCAATATTTTTATTAATGACCTCCACTTAGGAAGGAACAATCAGTTTCACACATACAGAATGGAAAGTGACACACACAGAATAGGAAGGAGTACTGGAGGAAGGGATCTAGGGCTCATAGTGGACCACAAGCTAAATATGAGTCAACAGTGTGATGCTGTTGCAAAAACAGCAAACATGATTCTGGGATGCATTCAGAGGCGTGTTGTGAGCAAGACATGAGGGCTGTGTCTACACTGGCCACTTATTCCGGAAAAGCAGCCGCTTTTCCGGAATAACTTGCCAGCTGTCTACACTGGCCGCTTGCTTTTCCGGAAAAGCAATGACGATCTACTGTAAAATTGTCTGTGTTTTTCCAGAAAAACTATGCTGCTCCCGTTCGGGCAAAAGTCCTTTTCCAGAAAAACTGTTCCGGAAAAGGGCCAGTGTAGACAGCACAGTAGTCTTTTCCGCAAAAAAGCTCCGATCGTGAAAATGACGATCGGGGCTTTTTTGCGGAAAAGCGCGTCTACATGGCCACGGACGCTTTTCCGGGAAAAGTGCTTTTCCAGAAAAGCATCCTGCCAATGTAGACATGCTTTTTCCGGAAATACTTATAACAGAAAACTGTTCTGTTTTAAGCATTTCTGGAAAAGGGTGCCAGTGTAGATGTAGCCGAGAAGTCATTCTTCCACTCTACTCTGCACTGATTAGGCCTTACTGGAGTATTGTGTCCAGTTCTGGGGCCCACATTTCAAGAAAGATGTGGAAAAATTGGAGAAGGTCCAGAAAAGAGCAGCAAAAATGATAGAAGGCCTAGAAAACTTGAGCTATAAGGGAAGAATGGAAGAATTGGGGTTGTTCAGTTTAGAAAAGAGAAGGCAGAGAAAGGACATGATAGCGATTTTCAAATATCTAAAAGGTTGTTAGAAGGAGGAGGGAGAAAAATTGTTCTCCTTGGCCTCTGAGGATAGGACAAGAAGCAATGGGCTTAAATTGCAACAAGGGAGGTTTAGGCTGGACATTAGGAAAAGCTTCCTGACGTTCAGGGTGGTTAAACACTGAAATAAATTGCCTAGGGAGGGTTCGGAATACTAGAGTTAGTTAGATGTCTGTCCAACCTGCTCTTATCAGGAATGATCTAGACAGTGCTTGGTCCTGCTGTGAGGGCAGGGGACTGGGCTTGATGACCTCTCGAGGTCCCTTCCAGTTCTAATATTCTATGTCTATGACCTTGGCAGAAAAAGTAGAAGTATACTACTGACATTTGCTGATGATACAAAGTTATGAGGCACCGTCAATACAGAGGAGGATGAAAATATTGTAAAGGAAGATCTGGATGATTTTGAAGATTGGACTAACGAATGGGGTAAAATTCAGTAGTAAAAAAGTGCAAAGTCACATAATGAGAGTTTAATAATAAGAATTTGTGCTACAAGCTAGGGGTTTATCCAGTGGTCCCCAACATGGTGCCCGCCGGGGCATTTATGTGCACCCACTGAGTGACCAGAGCCAGCCCACGCCATTCTTGTGCCCCGGGCTCACGGCACATGCGTGGACCCGCCCCGGGGCGCGCAGCAGCCCAAAAAGGTTGGGGACCACTGGGTTTATCAGTTGGAATTGATAGAGCACAAGAGAGAACTGGGTGTACAGGTCAATCACTGAATAACTATTAGCCACTAATGTGATGCAGCTGTGAAAAAGGCAACTGCGGTCCTACAATGTACCAGGGAAGGCATTTCCAGTGGAGATGGAGAAGTATTAATCCACTGAACAAGGCACCGGTCAGACCTCATTTGGAATACTGGGCACAATTCCAGTCAGCCGTGTTAATGAAAAATTAATTCAATCAGGTGCAGAAAAGATCTATAAGGACCTCCAGCTCCTTGCCATCCTTTCTTAGGAGAGGAAACTGGAAGAGCCTGGCTTCTAGCAAAAGCTGAGAGTGTGTATGTTTGATCTCCATAAATACCTCAAGGGAGTACATATCAGGGAGGATAAAGAGCTAAAGAACCATGCTGGCACAAAACCAAATGGATATAACTGTCCATGAACAAATTCAGTCTGGAAGTGAAAAGGAGATTCTAACCATCAGAAGAGTGAGGTTGTGGAACAGCTTCCCTGTAAGAGTTCTGGGGGAAACAACTTGGTTTTAAGGGACAACTGAACAAAATTAATCAGTGTAATTATAAGATGGGGTTGCCTGTGATGGTGGGGGGCTGGGCTCAGCAGCCCTGGGGCTCAGTTCCCATTTATGTTATGTTCCCAAAGGCTACCCCTTCTTATCCCTAGCTCTTGTAGGAGGAGGCCTATTGCTGTTTATATAACTGAAAAACTAGACTGCATTTTTGTACAGCAGGCATGTCAAACAGGCCTCTGGAGGGCTGCATGTGGCCCGATCAAAATTTTTTGTGGCCTGCCACTACGTTTTTATAAAAGAATAAAGTGTGGCCTGCTGGCCGCTCGGAGCACGTGGTGGAGTGAAGATCAGAGCCGGGTGACCAGCCGATCTGCTCATGGCCATCTGGGCACTAGATTGGGAAGGGGGAGGGGGCTGGGAGTGTCTGGCTCTGGGGGAGGAGGGAGGCATTAGGTCAGGTAGGCCTGGGGGGTACCTAGCTATGGGGGAGGGAGGAGGCATTAGGTTGGGGGGGGCCTGGCTCTGAGGGAGGAGGGAGGCATTAGGTTGGGGGGGCTGGGAGTGCCTGGCTCAGGGAGAGGGGGGAAGCACTGGGTTAGAGTGGGGAGGGGGAGGGGGCTGGGGGAGCAGCAGGGGATTGGGTTAGAACGGGGGTATGGGAATGCTTGGTTCTGGGGGAGAGGAGGAGGATATTTTGTTAACATTTTGTTATTTATTTATTCCTAAATAAAATCACATAATGTATATTAATTTTATATCGATAAATATGTAAATTTTTTGTAATTGTATGAATATTATATGTTTTTAAAAAATCTCAAACTTACAAAGTATCTGAAATTTTCACAGAAGCCTGTTCTATTTGATTAACCATGGTCTATACTTGTTTTTATTTCAACAAAACAAGTTATGTATCATATAAAAAATTAAAAAGTACCTTAAATTTATATTTAAATTAAAAATTATCTTATATGAGCAAAACAATTTTACGCATCAAATTATTGTATTATATTAAAACAAAACCTGAAAAATTATATACTAAAACATAATAATAAATAATTATGACTTTCCGATAGAAGTACATTTTCTTTGGTGGCCCTGAAAGCTATCAGTTTTTGTTTGTGTGGCCCTCAGTAGACTTCGAGTTTGACATGCCCATTGCAGCATGGTTTTAATTCTTTGTCTTTCTATGATGTATTTGTTTTCATAAATTGGAGCAAAAGTGAAGGGGGAAATCAAGCCAACAAAAGCTGGTGGTCTCTGAATGGTAAGCCACACCAAATGGAAACAGGAATTTACACACCAGTAATCTGCTGCATACTGACCTCTACAATGTCATCATCAAACAAAAGCCAAAATCCATGACTTTTCACAATGGTGATATAATGCCCACGATTAGGTCCACTAGAAAAAAAAAGTATCAGAGACACAAAGGAGTTGTTTTTGAAAAGTTATATTAAATGTAAATAAAATACATTTCCACTGAAGCCTTTTGTAAGCTAGAGTTAAGTAGATGTGTGCATTCTTCTTTCTCCTTTACTGGGTTATCTAAAATGGGTTAGTCAACTGAAAATCAAATGCCCTTGCATTAACTTTAATATGGTAATTTATTAACCTAGCTAAAAAGTAATTGACAATTACTTGGTGGCAGATAAACTCTGTCAAATATTTTCAAAATTGCTCAAATAAATTTAAATAGGAAGAAAAGAGGCTGATTTTTAAAATGTAAATATAATTATATTTCTTCTTCTGGGCAGAGAGAGCAATTGTTCACATTTATTTAGAGCTCTAAGAAATCTGCTATTTTTTTCAATGCTTATAATCCCTCCCATCAGAGAACTCCTTATTATGGCTAGCATTCTTAACCAATCCTTAAAATCACCCAGCTAAAGCAATCACCATTTAGTAAAAAATATATATACAACCCCAGCCTCCTGCTGGAGTCTGAATATCCCGTCTCCAGATATTTCCAGCCCAATGGAAGAAAGACACAGCAGGCCACATTCTAATCTTTGTTACATTAGCATATAAACAAAGTAACTCAGTTTAAATCACTTGGATTTACAATAGCTTCATTTATAAAAGTCTGACTGACAGGTTTATCATATGGCAATGCACATTTTTACTTCTATGGTTGTGGGCTGTTGTTTAATTATATTTTTTTTTGTCCTGAGTATTTCATAATAATCCAATTTAGGTAGCTTAAAGTTGGCACAAGGACATCCTTACTTTCTTATGCTATCCCATGGTTTTCAATGTGATTTTGAACAGTAGTAAAGGTCTGTAATCCCAAATGTGTTGCAACTCTAGGCCCAGAGTCAGTTTTCTAGAAATATGTTGTGGTGATACACCCCCATGTTTTTATGGAAAGTTTGTAATATGAATGTGCATAACTTGAATATGCATTATACAAACTGAGCATGTGACATATCATTCAAGAGCTTGCGATCTCCTGAATGTGTATATTCTATTGGTGTGCATGTGTTATTCTTGTATATGAAGTTAGAAATATGAAGTGTACGGTCTTCTAAAGAAGGCCTTAGTGGCCATGTGATAGGGTCACTTGATTCTGGAAGTCATGCTAAACACTGTACTTTTCCACTCAAGGTGGGAAAAGTTTGAACTGAACACAAACAAGGCTTCCCACCTTGAACAAAATCTGTATAAGGGCATGAAACCAAACAATAGGGTAACCACCTAAGATAACTGCTGGAAACATCTAAGAATGAACAAGGGGAAGGATCAGGCCCAAGCTAGGAGGCTGCCTAGCTTGTGAGAAAAGGTGATTAGAACTACTGTTAGGGCAAGAAATGGCATGTAACAAGTTTCTTAGAGCATTAAGCTTATCTTGTGTATTTTGTTTCATTTATGTGAGGCTTTGGTCCCATTAGAGCTGAGCTGTACTCAGTGTCTCTGTCACTCTGCTGTGGGCTGGTGTCTCAATTCTGTGCCTTGCTGGTGAAGACCAGAATGTCTAGCTTAGCAAGACAAGGTGGTGCAGCTCCCCAGAGGGCAAGCAGGTGGGCTCAGTGGTATGATTAGCCCATCAGGTGACAGTCTCCTGGGGATCTCTGTGACCCACCCTGTCACACAATTATATTGGCAGATTAATCCTTTTCCAGGTCTCATTTCTCTAGTCCTATGACACTATCATCAAATAGAGCTGGGCAGGAAACAGAATTTGACATCCGTGAACCATTTGAGGTTTTCGTAAATTGTTTGGTCTTAAATTAAGGCAAAAAGCCAAAAAACATCAGGGTATTTTTTCAGAACTGAATTTTCGTCAGATCTTGTTTGAGAACTATTAAATGTTCCCAGGAACATTTTGGTGCCTCCCAAACAAGTTTTACTTCTAAGCTCCTGAGCCTGCCTCCACAGCAGGTTGCTGGGAATCCTCGGGAACCTCAGCTCCCAAACCCCTTATCCGGCAGACTTCTGAGGAGTCTGGAAAAAAACTATGAAGACAAAAGAACCCAATATGCATTTTTTTAAACCAATGTCAGTATATTCTGAGGCACGACACAGGATTTTTGAATGTTCAGAATTGCCATTCTGAACACTGACCTAATAATAGCTTGGCTATACATGAATGCACTTTACCTGCCACAGTGAACAACAACAGCCACCAAGTCATACATGCGATCCAAATTGACAGCATCGCTGGATGTGTTGAAGAGACGTAGCTCCAGAGGAAAGACCACACGGTAAGAGAGTTTGGTGTACCTGTGTAACTGCTCCATGTACTTGAATCTCTTGAGATGCAATGCAAGGATCATTGGCAGCTTTTTTACTCTCATCCTGTGAAATCATTAATAATAATGATAGGCTTTAAGAAGCACTGATCAGTAGAGTGTTGTTCTTTTCTTGCAGTCCTATGCCTGCACATTATAAATGTACTTTGTAAACATGAGTATTTGATTATCAAGAACTGGGGGGCCTACGATGTGTGCAGCAGCTGTGGCTCCCTCTCTTGGCTTCAAGAGAGGCTATGTGGTGTGTGCATGTGTGGGAGAGAGTTGTAGCCATCAGAGGCCAAGAAGCTACAAACAGAGCCAGGAAGAGGTTCACAGACATGAGCCAGAAAGAGGTTCACAGACATGAGCCTGGGAATGTTATACTAATCCAGAAGTTGGGGACTGGAATGTAGTTCAATGTATGAGTAAGTGAGCAAAACTATACTTCAACACTGACTTAAATAGCTACCAAGGATATATCTACACTATGATTTAAAAAAAACTCACATCACCAAGCAGGATCTCAGAGCCCAGGCTCTAATCTTGGCTTCAAGCCTGAACATCGACTCTGTAATTTTATAGCTGCACAAGCCCAGGTCAGCTGACCTGTGGCAGCTGTGGCCATACTGTAGGTCTTATTGTGTATCCTAAGACCGAGCTCTTACCTGAACAGGGATTGAACTGCACTATTCTTTACCAACCTTTTCTGTGCCTCTTGTTTGCTGCAGCAAGTTTCACAGTAGTACTTCTGTTCACTACATAGTGTTTCTGTGTTGCTGAAGTCTCTGTAAATACATATAAATATCAGTTCTTAAAGAGTCCTGAAATTTCCTCCAATATTACACTTGGACTGATGAGTTGTGAAGCCAATAAACCAAAATGTATGAAACCCTGGCCCACTGGAATCAATAGGAGTTTCATCCAATTTCTAAAATATGCTATTTATATCATCGCTTATACTTACAAAAGCCTTGACCCAACAAAGCACTTAAACTGTACTTGAAAACATCAGTAGTCCCATTGACTTCAATGAGACTATGGTGCTTAAACCTGAGCATGTGTTAAAGTGCTTTGCTGGTGGAATATTAAAAATTACTTTTCTTTGTGAGGACTAAAAGTTTTGTGCTGCTACTTGTTTCACCTTTGCAATTACTTCAACAAATAAGACTTTTCAATATAGTCTTCTTTTTGCATGCTTTCGTGCATATAGCTCATACTGAAGTTCATGCAGACTTCTGTGTGCATGAAGTACTTCTGAGGGAATTCTGTGCCAAAAATAAAAATTCTGGACACAAATACTTTAACTTCTTCAAATTTTATTTGCAATAAATAGAAATGGAAGCTCCAGCATGCCAGTAGGGAGAACTAGGGATATTAAAATTAGATTAATCGACTAATCGAATAGTTGATGTAATTTCCACTAACTATTCAATTAGTCGATAAGGATGCTTCTGCTTTGAAATGTAGCAAGAGCCCACCCAGTTGTTGCTACATTTCAAAGGCGGAAGTGCTGCGCGGTGTTCTACCTTTGAAATGCCCCAGTAGGGGCTCTTGTGCATTTCAAAGATTGAAACTCTGCGTGGAGCCCAGTCCCAGCGAGGACTCTTGAACATTTTCAAAGACAGAACAATGCCGCTGCACCCCTGCTCCCTCCCATAGAGCTGGACCTGGGAGGAACCAGAAACAGCCCAGGGCCCTGCCAGGTGTTACCAGGTATGGGTAGGAAGACTCAGCCCAGCAGAATTCAAGTGTGGAGGGGTTTCATATGGGGGAATCCAGGTGTGGGGAGAGAGAGTTTTTTGAGGGGCCGTCTGAGTGTGGACAGCTCAGTGGGGAAGTCCAGGTGTAATCTGGATGCACAGGTGCTCATTGAGGGGTTCCAGGTACATGGGTAATAGGACTCAGTAGGGGACTGCAGGTGAACATGGCTGTAGCTCAGCATGTGGAGTCTGAGGGATGGGACTTGGGGAGGTCCATGTGCTGGGAGAATGGAGCTTAGTGGAATGGAGGTTCAAGTTTGGAGGGCTCAGTGGGAAGCGGTTTAGGAACAGAGTGGGGTCATATGCAGCAGGGAGGTCTGGGGGCACAGAGGTTCCAGTTGGGGGTCAATGTGGGAGTTCTGGATGCAGGGGGGTTGGGCATTTGGGGAAGCTGCTCCTTGTACAATCACCTCTGTCCCTAAGGAGATATGAGGACAGGAAGCAGGGATGGAATGTAGAGCTTTCCGCAGCTGGGGGAAGTTCTGGAGGTGGGTCTGACCAGGCCACACTCCTTGCAGAGGAAGTCCTGTCCACTCCTATCCCCAGGCACAGCCAGTATTAACATTTGAGCCCAGTACAGTCCCTGGCCATACTGTCCCCAGCCCCTTAATGATTTTTTTCTCTCTCTGCTGGCTTCTTCTGGTGCTCAAAACAGTAAACCCATTCTGTCAGAGAGTAATTTTTCTTCAGGGAAGCAAAGAAATCTGCAGGGGACATGAATTCTGCATGCACACAGTGGTACACAATTCCCTCAAGTGTAATAAAGGCTGCAAGACTGGGTAAGGTATTCCCAAGAGCTGCAGCACTCAAGACACTCCTAATTCTCCATGTCATTGACTTTCCTCCAAAAAAATAGACTTTGAATTCTATTTGTGTGGTTTTAATAGGGAACAGGGGAATTTTTTTTAGCTGCCTACACACTTGCACACACACTGACCCACCCCCAAACTATTTATGGATTAGCCCTCTCTGGATTATTTCTTTTTAAGTTTCTTTAGTTCTCTCTGCAAGATCTATTTAACAGTCAGAAATGTGCCTTCTAAAATAGAAAATGTGTTATTTTGTTATGCAGCCAATATAAATAATATTTTAATGGGATAAAATAAATATAACAAAAAGAATGGAGTTGAAAGTTGGGATCAAATAGACTGAGTCAACTGGCCTTTACAACTCTGAATGGAAATAAAAATAATTGATACATAATTAATTTTGTTGTTAGATGAATTCCTTTTCTATTCATTGCTAGACTTTGTACTCAAGAGAGAAGGTTTATGCTGGAAGCATGTATTCTTTGGAGCACTTAAAAACCTTTTCATCTGACCAAAGACAGAAATAACTAGAAAAAGTTTCATCTGTAGTGGTGAAGACATATTTTTTTACTGAAATATTGAACAATTTCTATTTACTTGTTCTTCTTTTTAGCACAGTAGTAGTCACCTGTTTGCAAAAGTAGTTATTGTCATATAAAGCAGGCAGTGAAATTTAGTATCATAATTTGATGGTCCCTGCTGAAAAAGCCTGCAGAGGTATTTGTCCATTTTATCAGGAATGAGACAGTTATGCAGCTAGGGAAGGCCCGTGTTTTAGCTTTACAAATGTTTAATTAAGAAGAGGCTTTTCTCTTTTTTCCAAGGAAGGGAGATGTGCTTCTTGTAAAAAAGACCGTCACAAAGAATGACAATTGGGGTTCTCTGCCTTGCTTGTTTTGTAGGTAACAATCTGTAGGCTCCTTCCCTTAAAAAATTTGGAGTATTTTGTTCTTGCAATGGAAAATAGGCTACTTAAAGCATGTTGCTGGGTTTTAATTATGTCAGTACAGGTTGGACTTTCTTAATCCAGCACCCCTGGGACCTGAGAGATCCCGAACCAGGAAGTTTGCTAGACCAGGGGGGATCAGTGCTCCCTTGCTAGCTGTTGGCTCTGCTCCTGGGCTCCTCTCCAGGCTGTGGGCTTCCCACTCCGGGGCTTCCCACCTTGCCACTAGCTCTGCTGCTGCTGGCCTGGATGGAGCTCCCCAGCCACTGCCAGCCCCACTGCTACTGGGGAGTCCCAGCTGGCCGGGTGCCAGAGCTTTCTGGTTAGTATTGGCACCGCTGCCGCCAAGGCTCCCCGGCTGGGGTCAGTGCTCCCCAGCCATTGCCATCCTCGGTTCCACTGCAGTTTTTCCAGCTAGGGCAGGAGCTCCTTGGGCTGGGCTGGGCTGTCCAGCTGTCACCAGGAGCTGGGATTTCTAGGGTTGCCAGATGGTTTAACCAATAATACCCAAACACCTCCCCCCCCCAAAAAAAAAACACTGGGAAAAAATTCAGCTAGTGCGCCCCCATTCCCCCAGCAGACCAGGCTTTTGTTGTGGACCCTGGAGTAGAGCAGCTAGGGTGATGCCGGATTGGTCCTGCAGGGACCTACCTGGCAGCCCAGCTGTTCTGTCCCAGGCTCAAGATTCAGCCGCTGTTGAAACTGATCAGTGGCTGATTCCAGGAAGCTGGGGGCAGAGCAATTCTGCCTCCAGCTTCCTGTAGTCAGCCCCTGGTCAGTTTCAGCAGCAGCGGCTGAATCTGGAGCCAGTTCCGACTTACATACAAATTCAACTTAAGAACAAACCTATAGTCCCTATCTTGTACGTAACCCAGGGACTGCCTGTATCTAGTTTCTGTTTTAGCTGAAAGACATATGACATTGGCAAAGTGTATGAGGAAAGCAATGGATTGTACAGATTCAAATTACAGTTTTAGGAAGGCTCTCAGTTCCAGACTATATCCTTTATTGGGGAACTATGTAGCCTCAAAGAACTGTGATCCATTTAAGCAATAAATTTCTTATGAGTTTAACAATCAAGAGGTCAGAAAATATTAAACTCCATTTAGAATATCTAGTAGAACTTATTCTTGCAAATTTTTTATAGATGGTTAATCACAATTCTATTTTTTGTTTAAATCAAACAGGCAAGAGTTCAGAAGTATAATTCAGGATAGTTCCACATACAGGGGATTGATAGTTTTCTTGAACAGACATTTCAAACAAGTTGATCAGACTAAGATTTATACTCTTTGTATACGCTTTAAAGTTCAGTTTGGAGAATCTTACATGCCATTGGTAGTTTGACTGCATATAGCTGAATGAGAGATGATCAATAGTGGCACATATGGCTCAAACCATAGACTACTGTCAGGAGGCTAAAGTATCAGTGACATAAGACTGAAATACCAACACCAGGGATCAAGAACATTGTTCTAAAAGAACAGAAAAAATGACATCCTGTGTTCCAAGGCAAAGTCCTTTGTAGTCCCAAACTAGCTCCATGGGTGCAGACGTACTATGCAGATGAGCATCTGTACAAAACCCTAATACACACAGACTATAAATTGAAATGGAGAATTCTCCTGACTCTAGTGTTCTGAAATGAAATGGTAGTTACTGAGCAAAGCTGTGACTATGCTGCATAAGTAACATTCTGAAATGCAATAATAATTCCCCATCTTCCGTACTCTGTGGAATGGCTCACTTGTGTCTGATTCAGGAAGCTATTGATATCTTAGCTGCTGCTCTGTGTGTTTTTAGGTGTACTATGCTATATAAGGAGGTGTCTCTAATACTCTGAAGCTTCATTTAAAATTTATTTTTAAAACATCTAAGTAACTTTGGCCCTCAAAAGATAATTTTGGTCTTCTGATATTATTTAATTAAAACAACGTATTTTAAACATAGATACCTATCTACTGTAGTCAGTGCCAGGACTTGTGATATTTCAAATCCACCCAGTGCTGTCAGTCCAGGTGAACCTGGAAATAGTTTGGGGTTTTTTTAGGTATAATGGTTGAAAAGTTGCTCATTTCTGCTGCACTGTAGCTTCAGTACACAATTGGAACTTGCAATAAAAAAGTCAAGATTCCTTTCGTTCTATAATTTTAAGATGACACAGTAGCAGATCACAACTTACAAAACAGAAAATTAGATTTTTAAAACCCTTGTTTCAAGGGTCTCTGGGCCAAATTCAGCAAAGCATAGGCTTAACTTTTAATATATGTATAAGCCCTAATCAGCAAAGCACTTGATCATGATTTTGAAGTTAAACACACACTTAAATTACACTGAAACAAACTCACATTCAGAAGCAATTGTTCAGGTGAACAGATGATCAATTTCTTTCCTCAAGAGAGAACCATACACATTTGCTCTCTGTGTCTTACACACATAAACAAAATTAATTTAAACAAAATGTCTTATTAAAGGTTCCATTGCACCATGAACATTCAATTTATTCTTTTGCTCAGCAAAAGCTCAGTTCATGTTGCACAATCTGTCTTGCATCTTATCACTCAGTTGTTCCTAAAACTTTTACTTTCAATCTTCATTGGACTGGGAGAATCCGAAAGAAAACATGATTTAGGAGATTGGGGTAGAAATGTCTCCCAAAAAGATGCATTTATGACTTCATTTTTTTTTACCTCAGACAGTGCGTAATGGATGTATTCTGTTCCACGTCAACAGAAAGGTCAAGAAAATCCTCATCTTTGCTACTAACCTGAAGCAAAAAATACATATGCAAAGATAAACACATGTCTAAATACACCTGAAACCCATACACAATGTTGGTCTTGAAACAATTACTATACGTACAAAATAAAACTAATTTTAATATTTTCTAAACTGATATCTGGCTTTGTATAAATATGTTCCCCATATCAGTCAGCAAATCCCTTAAACCACTTTTCACACCATTTCACTTCTGTTCTGGCACTTATCCCAACTCACTGACCATGACCAAGTCACAATCTTTGGTACTTAAAATAACACGGCTTTTCACCACTGTATTTTTGGAGCAGTCTAATTTTAGTTCATTTGTGGTTTCCAAATGCTTGAGCAAGGAACAGGAAAAAGAAAAATACCCTTATTCTTTATATTAAAATGTTATGTCTACATGACAAACCTAAGTCAACCTACATTAAAGTTTGAACCTCTCTAGTCCAGCAGTATCCATGGCCTGGCATGATTATAGTCAGCCAGATGTTCACTTACCCCCCATTTCCCTGAAGCTGTGGGAAGCTGCCTGGCAGGAAGCTGGCAGCCTCATGAAGGTAGCTAATGGAAAAGACAGTGTCTACCCAGACATTGCCTTGCTTTAATTACACCAACATAAGCATTATGCCTCTTGTGGAGGTGGTGTTATGAAGTCAGTGTAGCAGAACACTTATACTGATGGGAGGAAGGCTGCAGTGTAGACACTGACATAATTAGGTCAATGTAAGATACCTTATATTGACCTAACTGTGTAGTATAAGACCAGCACTAAGTGTTTCTCCTCTTTCCCCTTGAGACACTGTTAAAATGTATCCACATTGTTGCATGGTGAATTTTAAAACCATGTTAAAATATTTTGCTAGTTTTATTTTCATGTGTACATTGTACCAGACATTATTTGTGTCTTTTTATATACAACATATGCACACAGCTAAAGAGCCACATAATTATATTCACACCATGGACAGGACTGCAGTGAAAATGCAGTAGTAGGTATAAATCAAGAATGGAATGCATGGAGAAATATCATATTCATCAAAATGGATACTATGTGGTTTTGTGTTCTTTCATCTTCATGACAAGCAGAGAGGTAAGCATAGCATTTTTGTTCCAGATTTCTAGTTGCTATTTTTGATCTTTAGCCTTGCATCTAGATCTGGTTGGAAAAAATTTCAACAGAATAGTGTTCACCTCAGAAAATTCAGTTTAATAGAAAGTGAAATGCTTTGCAAAATCATGTAGCCAAGAAGGCTAATGGAATATTAGGTTGCATTAAGAGGAGCATTGCCAGCAGATCCAGAGATGTGATTATTCCCCTTTATTCAGCTCTGGTGAGGCCACATCTGGAGTATTGTGTCCAGTTCTGGGCCCCCCACTACAAAAAGGATGCGGAAGCATTGGAGAGGGTCCAGTGGAGGGCAACCAAAATGATTAGGGGGCTGGAGCATATGACCTATGAGGAGAGGCTGAGGGAGTTGGGTTTGTTTAGTCTGCAGAAGCGAAGAGTGAGGGGGGATTTGATAACAGCCTTCAACTTCCTGAAGGGAGGTTCCAAAGAGAATGGGGAAAGGCTGTTCTCAGTAGTGACAGATGGCAGAGGAGTGATGGTCTCAAGTTGTGGTGGGAAAGGTCCAGGTTGGATATTAGGAAAAAGTATTTCACTAGGAGGGTGGTAAAGTACTGGAATGGGTTACCTAGGGAAGCAGTGGAGTCTCCATCCCTAGAGGTGTTTAAATCTCGGCTTGACAAAGCCCTAGTTAGGTTGATTTAGTTGAGATTGGTCCTGCCTAGAGTAGGGGGCTGGACTTGATGACCTTCTGAGGTCTCTTCCAGCTCTATGGTTCTATGATTCTATGTCTATTTGATCAAAAATTGATATAAGACAAAAAGGAGGGAAGGAAGGGAGTTCTAATTATACTGAAATGTCCCATTTAATTTCACTATTTTAATTTCTTTTAAAATAACTTTGTTTTGAATATTTTGAATTTTTCATTTTACCATACAATAAAATTAACATTGAAATGAAATCCTATAACACTGTGGAGCAAGCTGAGAATTTTTTTCACACAGAATTTTACATATTCAGGTTTCATTTCAAGCCAAATGAAAACAGAAACAGAAATCTCAATGTTCTGTAAATTACAATTTCTATTATCTGCCCTTCTCCATTCATTGATCCTGGTAGACCACTTTAAAGAATTTCAGTCACTTACAGGATTCAAATGTGGAGACATTGTTTGGGTGGGTGATATTTAGGGTCATACCTATTTTAGATTGGGATCCTGACTTCTCCAAAATGTAGTGATAGTTAGGCCTTAGCTTTTAATTGGAACACATCAACAATGAACACAGAATATGGAACCCCCATCTTTGAATCATCCCAGATCAGCAACCATAGAGGTTCTTCAGTATGTAAACAAAGCACACGTCACATGTTAAATATTGAAAATACGCTCTTTTCAACTGGTCTCGAACATCTCTGATTTTGGCTCACTCCATAAAAACCAAATCCCTGATTGAATACTTAAACTGTTAGTAATGCCATGTGTGTCTGCGATTGATGGGAAGCGGCGTCTCGGTCCACGACACTTCCCACCACTCGCATTGGCCACGAATGGTGATTTGTGGCCAACCAGAGCTGCAATACCTCTTCCGATACCTGTGGAGGTGCAGGTAAACAGAGAAGCAGCAGCCTACGAGGGATTAACTCTGTGGGCTGCCATTTTGTTTTGTTTTTATTGCCCATCCCTAATCTGGACCATGGAGCTCTGATTCAGATCCTCAAAATTCAAGGAGGTCTGAAATCAATGTTCTGGTTTGGGCTCATCTTAGAGTAACTCCCAACCTAGTGGATATGGTGAATCCAGCTAATGCCAGCCCGGAACCCACAGTAACATGTTTGGGGATAAATTTTGGTATTCTCAAAGATGCAGGTATCCATAAAGTAAAACTAACAGCAACTCTTCATACAAAAATCCCCTCTGGGACATGATTCCATGCAAAATGACATCACAAGACTGTCAACAATTGCTGCAGTGTAAACACACAGCTAGAATTCAAAAGACTGAAGAACAAAACTTCAGAGTACATTTTTTCTCTGCAGCTGGAACTAAGAGTAAACTAAATTCTGTCTGGCTTATCAAATCTGAAAAATGTGCTTAGATAATCAGTCTTTTGGCTTGATCTTATTACTACTGAAGTCACTGGGAATTTCGCCATTGATTTCAATAGGTGCAGTTTCAAACCCTTTAGAAAAACTGTGGGGGTCCCTCTTGATCTAAAAACAGACTGATGTATAGTTAACTGAAAAAAGGGCTTGTGGTTCACGGCCCCGCCACTACTGCATTGGCTGGCAGCCACCCTGGGTTGCTGCGGCTATTTAAAGGGTTCCCAGTCGCTGTGCTATCCTGGCAGGGGCCAGAGATACGAGCCCTTTAACTAGCCAGAGCAACCCCAGCCGGTTGCGAGGCACTTCGGTAGTGGTGGGGCCGGGAGCTGTGAGCTCTTTGCTGTGTTTTTAATTCAAAGCCTCTGGCCCAAACAATTCTGTGGGGAGGCTAATCCTCAGCCCCGCTCCTTCTATCCCAGCCCCCACCCCTTCCAGGGGTGGAGCCGGCTCATGACCAAGTACCAAAATTCCTTACGTGGCGCCTCTGAAAAGATTATTACCCAACCCTGTTTTAATCCACTCTATTGCTTCACAAAAGGCATGAGACAATAAAAATTACGTAATACAAGCCAGAAAAATTACTAGATTTTCCTGCAGTCACACAAAGCTATTGGATCAATCTTCCCATAACAATAGGAATCCTCAGTAGTTAATTTTTCCTCCAGATCTTGGTTGTCAACTGCAGAGCTGACAACAGGATGAGGGAGAGGGAGACAATTGTCACAATAACTCAAGCTCTCAGGGAGCCCTCAAAACATCTGTAATTTCTGTGTAAATAGGGTGAAATGGGAAAGGATGGGGACTCAGGGAACATGATTTCTCTCAGCAGGCCTGACCCACTGTAAGATTTTACAAATAAGGTATTTTGTAGTTCTGCTCAGCTGGTTGGTGCAAAATCCTGGCTTGAGGGAGAATTTGCCTGAATAAACACTGAATACAAATGTAGGATTTAATCTCAAAAGTTTAAAGGAACACTTTCTTTTTAAAAACCATCCTTCAGTAATTTTACCTATTTTTATTAGGGTTATTATTGTAACTGAAAGATATCAGAGCAAAACACTGTTGTTCATTTTTTTTTCCTATTGGGCAAGATTTTGATATTGGTACACTCTGAAAAGAAGTTTATTTTGTCCAAGGACATTTTTTGCAAGCAAGGAAGCTAAATCTGGTCCTCTGCATTTCACAACATTTCCTATCAATTCCCATTGTTCTTCCAGAATAGCTAGTTTCCCTATTGTTTGCATGGATCTTTCACACAGCAACAAGGGGGAAAATATTCTTAAGTAGGAAAATCTGACTGAAAAATTACAAAAATTGTCAGGGAACTCATCTGGTATACTAGGTGGAACAACTGTGTACTCTTTTTTGTTTTTGTTTGTTTTGAAATTGACTAGTCTTCAAATTGACATGCTATTAAAATACTGGGGAAGGGGGGACAGAAAATGTAGAGTGTGCTGTTAGCAAATATTTTGAATGTTAATGACATTTTTAGGGATGAAATAGCAACAATTTGATTTTAACTTTGCCACTTGTGAGTTATGCAGTTATCCCTCACTCATGGAGTAAAGAGGAAAATTCATTGTCCATAGATGCAGCATCTGTATATACTTTATGGTTTATAAATAAGATGGCTTGAATAAAAAGGGTGTATCAGATTAGTTAATGAGGCATCTAATCAAATAGATATATTATAACTGCAAAGTTTGGGACAGGTTAGTCAAGTTATGCTTACATAAATGTATTTTTGGAAAATAATATACTCACTTCAAAAAGTGAAGTTATACAGGAATATCCACATTTCTCAGGTGGCAGCATAGATTCAAATTTTTATATCAATCTATTAGTGTGTAAAAAATATCAACCACCCCAATGCTTACGGTTTCACAGTTTAAACATCTAGTTTCGTTAGTCAGTGTTCCCTGAAAAATCTCATGCACCCAGGTGAGTTCTTGTTTATTGTTCTCTTCGGCTTCATTCATATTGCCATTTTTTAGTTTCCCATTTTGCTTTTCCTGCTTCTTCTCCTCTTGCAGGATGTCTGCAATGGTGTTTAGCAAGTAATTTAAAAATTCATGTGCATCTTGCTGCATGTAGTTGTCAAAGAGATCTGCAAAGGAGAAAGGCAGAATTCTGTAGTTCTGTTTCTATAGTTCCCTCAATTCATGCAGGAAAGGATGGACTGAAATTCAGGTTTTGCTCCCACATATAATTACAAGCCCCAATTCAGGAACAGACACATTTTTAAGTATAACTTAAGCTTGAGAGTAATCCCAATGTTCAATGTTTGGGATGTGCTTATAGGAGGCAATGATAAACACAGGGGTGGGAGAGTCTGACACTAAATAGTGTAGTTTTCTCTTAGTAATTTGGTGAATGCATTGCTCCTGAAAACATTTCCCGAATCTTTGTTTCTGTCAATAAATAATGGTCCAGATGGTGCACACACATGCACGGTCATAAAGCAGAAGGAAACTCATGGGAAGCATCTCTAGCTGATGTCATATGAGATACTCCCATTTCAGATATTCCCTTGAATTTTTCCATAAACAGCTTGATTTGCTCCACCCTACTGCCTGCTGTAGAAGCAGGAACTTCTGTTCCGCAAACACATGTATTTTTATCCTCTGCAATTCCCTCCAGCCAAGACACATGTGAATCTTAGGGGGTCCATTCACAATACAGTACTGAGTGCAGTCCCTTTGCCATGGCAGTTTCAGGGGCCACGCCTACTGATAAGACTCCCATGCAGAACGGAACTGTGTTACCAAGACTGCCCTCCTCTGATTCTTCTTGAACTCGGTTGGGGGAAATCTCCCCAAATAAAGTAGACACCCCTGCCTCTTTTAGCCACAAACAGGGCCCAATGCTCAGTAGTCACCATTCCTGGGAATGATATAGTTCACTGTATGCATGCACATACTGAACCCAAGGTATTTGGGGCTAGTAGATGTGTACTGCCCCCAACTCTCCTGCGCCCACTGCATTCCCAAAGTATCCATCTTCATGGTGCTGTACAGAAAGCCACTGCAGAGCACTTCTCTGCAATATGCGGAGGCCCTCATTCCTGCCCAACTGCCTGCTGCTGGTTTTCTACATTTTTTTCTGTTTTTCCCCCTGTGCAGTGGAAATATCAAGAGAGCAGCTGTGCACCCACGGGAGATTTGGCACTTACTTGCAAATTCTAGTATAGTTAATGCCAACTACAATATTACACACACATGTGTACACTAAAGAATTCATATTTAGACAACAAAAAATTAAAAGTTTATTACAAATCTATCCTACTTGAACATTATGGTCAAATTGGTGTTTTTACTTTCCTAAGGCATTACGTGAGTCTCTGAAAGGAATCAGTCTGCACTCACCATTCTCCTTTCGTAACCTTGAAATGAACTTCTTTGGTGGAATCACTCCAACTTTTTTCTTCTGAGTAGCAATACTGTGAAAAAGGTCTGCCAGGCATGTCAAGAGGTTTTCCTTCTTTTTCTGTTGGGCCTTGTATGCCAACACATTCTCCCGAAATGGCCGGCAAAAATACAATGCCTGCAGCACAGAGTTACAGTAGCAAGTGTTCCCAAACTGCCAATGTAAAAGCAAAAATATCCTGAATCACTACAAGATACTGAAAACTAAATTACTTCATCATCCAGCCTGCACAATCAGCATCCCCAGTACAATATCCCATCAGCTGTCACACAGCTGTTGACTGGAAATAGGTTCAGGACCATTTACTGATCGCCACGCAGCAAAAACAAAGTATAAATATTAAAAATTCTTAGACTAGGACTGAAAATAAAAGCACCAAATATAAGGTATTATTAAAAAGCTATTCATTGCAATGAGACTATTTTTGATAAGTGGAATGGCCCACTCCTGCTCCCACTGAAATCAATGGCAGAACTCCTAGAGACTGCACTAGGAACAGAACTTAAATCAGTTTAATTCAGGACATGAAAAACACGCTTTAGAATGGAGGCTTCCCTTCATCTGCTCTCCATCAGGTGATTAATGTTTTCTTGATGATAACACCTAATAAGCATATGCCAAATTTTAAACATGAAAATAGTTCAGTGCCATTGACTTCATGCAGCCTGATAAATATCCTCAAATGTTTGACTTGCCTGCAACCAACTTTCAATATGTGACCTAAAATTTCTCATGGAACATTATCAGCACCCTACCAAATCTTAGCCTTTAATCAATGTTTCTCTAGAGGGCATTGAAATTAAAGCAGCATCAAACCATAAAAGAATCTATATCACAATCGCTCAATATAAAATAACATATGATTCACCTCACAGAAACGGTACTTACATTGACCAACCCAAAGTAGTGTTCATTGATTGGAAACTGCTCTGGACCAATGTCTTTTTCCAGAGCAGAGGCATTGGTGCCCTGAAAGAGGGGGGAAAAGCCAATTATCCTCCAATTCAGATTCCAAAATAAAGTTATAAATAATCATTGGATAGAAGTAATTCCCCCTTTCACGGAAATAATTACTCAAGCTAAAACTGCTCTGAGGACTGGACAACTTGGGAGCTGCTTAGGCGAACAAAATATTTGCATTTCTAGGTAATGGCCTGGCAGACCTGATTCTGTAGTCTCAAATAAAGGTTGATTGGAGTTGAGCAGGACACCATATTGGTAGTCTTTCCACCTTAATTTCCCTTCACAAAGGAATTCATGCAGCATGGGCAGCAGCAGAGGAAACAATGTTCATTAGTTGTATTCCAGTGGAGATAAGTAAATGAAAAGCAGGGTGCAGGATCAGTCCTTTCTGAGAAAGGAAGCTGAAACTGACAACCACATAGTTCCCTTCTACCTTTATCTATTGCTCATTCTATCATCCAAGATCACAATCTGTCTCCCTGGTCTATATAATACGCCAATATTTTAGTCCGAGAAGAACCATTATGACTGCCTCATCTACTTGCATAGCACAGGCCATGGAATTTCACCAAGTGAAATTCTGCATCAAGCGCATAACTGCAGCATACCTTTAAGAAAGGCACACAGTCTGAATTTAAAGATTTCAAGTGATGGAGAATCTACCATATCACTAGGCAACCTTCTGCAACACTAGATTAAGCAGCCTTCAATATTAGATAAAAAGTCTTGTAATATCAGATACTTAAAGATTGTGATCCGTCACTTCTCAACCTTCTCATGATTAAACCAGTCTCACTATGACAGATTTTGTAATTATTCTAGTTTAACCCTTTCTAATTTTTCAACATCTTTTTGATAGTGTGGATACTAGAGCTAGACATAGTAAATCCAGCATGGTTTTATTAATTCCATATGACGTGATAATGCCACCTCTCGTTTTCTATTTGATAGTCCCATGTTTATAAATCCAAGGATGATATTTGCCCTCTGCACATCCTCAGATATCCACATCTGTGGATGAGGATATCTATGGCTCATTTTTGTGGATACAGTAAACTTCTGATAATCCGGCACCTTTGGGACCCAGGAGGTGCCGGATTATCAGATATGCCGGGCTATCAGAAGGGGGGGCTATGAGGGGTCTGGGATGGGGTGGGGGAAGATGCTACCCCAGATCCCTCATAGTCCCCCCTTCCGATAGTCTGGCTCTGCCCCAGGTGTCCCCAATTCAGCCGCTGCTGGTCAGTTTCAGCAGCGGCATAATCTGGGATGCCTGCGGCAGAGCAGCTGGGGTGCTGCTGGGTTGGTCCGGTAGCGCGCCCCTTGGGGCTGCGAGACCAACCCGGCAGCACCTCAGCTGCTCTTGGGGACGCCTGGAACAGAACAGCTGGGGTGCTCCCGGGTTGGTCTCGCAGCTGCTCTGCACCCGGCGTCCCCAAGTCAGCCGCTGCTGAAACTGATCAGCGACTGACTCCAGGAAGCCCAGAGCCCCTGGTTTCCCAGAATCAGCTGCTGGTCAGTTTCAGCAGTGGCTGAATCGGGGACGCTGGGGCGGAGCAGCTGGGGTGCTGCCGGGTTGGTCCCACAGTCCTGAGGGGCGGTGCTACGGGACCAACACAGCAGCAACCCACTTGCTCTGCCCCCGGCTTCCCAGATTCAGCTGCTGGTCAGTTTCAGCAGCGCCTGAATCGGGGAAGCCAGGCGCAGAGCAGCTCCAATTGTCCGGCTGCCCGGAGCAGTTCTGGGTTCCCAATGGTGCCGGACCATCAGGAGTGCCGGAGCATTGGATGCCGGACCAATTAAGTTTTACTGTACAACATTTTGTATCCACGCAGGGCTCTAATTCAGTTCATTCAATTGGCTATCCACCAGGATCTCCAAATTACTTTCTGAGTCAGTGTTTTGCCAAGTATGCTTGCTGATTCTGTACAGGTGACTTGCATGGATCTATTTTGCTTCGGAAGAGTGTCAAGCTAACTAGCCTATATTTCCCCAGATCATTCTTTTTACTCTTTTAAAATGTTGGCACAACATTAGCTTTTTTCCAAGCCTCTGGAATTTCTCCAGGATTCCAAGATTTGTTCAATATACAGCTAATACAGGCTGCCCACAACTTGCAACACAATCGGTTCCGGGAATAGCGTTGCAAGTCGGGAATGTCATAACTCGAGCCCGCATTTATGACAGGTGTCGTACACCGTCATAAATGCGGGGCTGCGGACCTAAGTCGGGGGATTTCAGCCCCTTTCACACTTATGGAAAAGGTCGTAAGTGTGAGGGGGGGTCGTAAATCGAGCCATAGTAAAGTGGGGCGCCTCCTGTACCTTTAAATATGCTGGTTATAGATGTCCATGATTTTTTTTAATGTTACTTTTTTACCAAGTCTGATCTACATTTTGTTAAAACTCCTGTCATCAGCCATTTCCTTGTCATACTGGATTATTATATTCTGTCACTGACTGAAAGAAGCTGTTTCATTTCAGATGAATCAGCTGTCTGAAAATTGACACACATGCTGTTGGTGACCTGAAACCTTCCAAGTAAAATGACTTGCTTTAAGTTAGCAGTTTCCAATACAGCTTCAAGTATTTTGCATTTCACATCCTTTTTCAGACCCTTCCACCTCCCACACCTTTCAGCTTAATTCCCAGGAGGCAAGCTTTTGTTTGAGTATGTTAATATTTCCCAAGCATGCCACTTGAAAACAGAGTACTTTGCTTTGTTTTTGTCAATCCACAATAGGGCTCAGTTCTCCAGTTCCTTCTAGCAGAGCTCAGATACAAAGTGTATGTTGGGTGAATAGATGGGAGAAACAGGGTTAACTGCAATTTCTTGATTCAGACACCTGGCTGCAGCAGAAATTAGAACAATAGGAAGTGTACTCCAATCTCTGCCACTGGCGTGCAGTCACATTATACCAGTAGAGGACGTAGAGAAGTGGCTCCCTTTTGCCCACACTCCATTCCTAACATACCCCTGTATTTCTCCAATGCTGGGGATGTTAAGAAAAGCTGGTGCAGGAAATATCAAAATGAATGAAATAGCTACAGTATATTCACTGTTGAGACACAGATTCCTGCCAGAAATTCACATTTTACCACCCAAGAAACCCCCAAAAAATCCAAAAACAAACCAGAAGCATCTATGCAAAATTGTTGTATCTCAAGGCAGATGAAAATGTCATGCTGCATACATTACAAACTCCAAGCGAGGATTAGTTTATTTGCTGAGAATGAAAGCCTCCATTTCTGAGCTACTAATCTCCAGAGATGCACCAATTCAGCAAAGCTCAAAACAGCTGTTGCTGAGAGGGAGGAAAAGGTATTAATCTAAGGTATACAAAAGGCTGGCAGAAAAGCAATCTGTCCTCATTGTTGGTCTTAAAACTCTTCCTGATAAAAGAAAATGTTCTGATATGTAAATACAGAAGTGTAATGGTGTTTCTTTTGGAACTCAGGTGTCTTCAGGTTGATAAGTTACTCAGATCAAAGCACAGGACTCAAAAAATCCTGGCAGTTTAAGATAATCTAATTGTCCAATAGACTTTTGTCTGTTATGTGACTAGCATTCAAATCATCCCTGTGCAAAGACAGTTTAGGTCATTTTTTTAGCTTTGCAGAAAAGTACTTTGTGACCCACTGTGTAAAGAGGGTATGTGTGCCTTTAAATGTGTGGCGGTCAGATACTATGTTTTATAAATTACTCCTGCACTGCCCACTTGTGAATTCTCAGAGCATGTCTACCTTGTGCCAATCAGTCCCTTGGGGGTCTATTTAGCAGGTCTTGTGAGGACTAGGGATGTTAGATAGTGTGCTATTAAACAGTCATGTAACTGCATCAATGTTAGTAGTTGCATGACTATTCAACGGTCCACAGGGCAGGGCCAGACGCCAGTGCTCTCCTGGCCCCACTGCTGAGGAGCTCCCTGACACCTGCATTGCTGCGCCTCTATCAGAGGCAACAGCATGGGGGTGGCAGTTGAGAGCTGGTCCATGAAGGGAGCAGGTTTAAAAACCAGCTTCCTGTGAAGACTTAGCTCCTGTCTGCCACTTCACACTGCTGACTCTGATACAGAAGCAGCAGCACAGGGTGGGCAGCAACCCCAATCCATAGGGGAGTCTGAGCAGCACAGCAGCAGTATGGGGGGGCAGCTGGCTCCATAGAGCTGGTGGTTGGAGGGAGCTCCCACCCGCACATTGGCTCCTGCCTGCTGTCTGCAGGAGGAAGCAAAGGGGGGCAGGTGGGTCCACAGAGCTGACACGCATGGACATCTGGCTTTAAAAGCCAGCTTTAACTGGCACCCGCCTGCCACCCTCACCCTCCATGCTGCTGCTTCTCTATCAGAAGGAGGCCCTGCGGATCCAGTACTCGTAGGGAACCAGCTTAAAAACCGGCTCTCCACAGGCACCGGCTCCCCCGTCTCTGCCTCTGATACAGAGGAAGCAAGGGGGCAGATGCATGTAGTTCACAGGATTAACTGATACGCCTAAACTTATCAGTTAATTGGTAGTTGTCTACATACTGACATTCCTAGTGAGGACCGCTGGGCTCGAGGGCCAGCAGGTCAACCAGCAGAGATTCAGTGGGAGGTGGACCTGGTGGCTCTCTTGTCAACTCTGGTATTCCACTGAATTATAAGAGTAAGGGAAGTCAATGGGAGAGTTTCACCTGTTGACCCCACATAGTGGGGACCCCTGGCAACTTGACCTAAGGTATGTCAACTCCAGCTATGGTATTCACCTAGCTGCAGCTGCATAAATTAAGCATTGTGAGAAACAGCAGAACCAAAATGTAATAGATGAATGACCACTAAAAACAAAAGAAGTCCATAATATGCACTACCCAACTATATATTGTGCAATCTGTATTTAAGAGTCTGGACTCTGAGGCTATGTCTACACAGCAACATTATTTTGAAATAACTAGCGCTATTTCAAAATAACATAGTCCGTGTCTACACAGCAGGCAGTTATTTCAACATAATGTAAAATTACTGTCAAGCTGGAGGACTTCTTACTCCGACTCCTGTAACTCTCATTGTACGAGAAGTGTGGGAAGAAGAGTGCTCTATTTTGAAATAAGTGCTGTGTAGATGCTCCCAATCATGAAATTGGAAGACCAAGGACAGGGGAGGCCCACTGCTTAGTGAGGAGGGAGAAGCAGTAACAGGAAACTTGGAAATGGCGGAGATGCTCAATGACTTCTTTGTTTCGGTCTTCACCGAGAAGTCTGGAGGTGTGCCTAACGTAGTGAAGACAAGCAGAGAGAGGGTAAGTTTAGAAGATAGGATACACAAAGAACAAGTTAAAAATCACTTAGGAAAGTTAGGGTATGTCTACACTACCCCCCAGTTCGAACTAGGAGGGTAATGTAGGCATACCGTACTTACAAATGAAGCCCGGGATTTGAATTTCCCGGGCTTCATTTGCATAAGCGGGGAGCCGCCATTTTTAAAACCCCGCTGGTTCGAACCCCGTGCAGCGCGGCTACACGGGGCTCGAACTTGGTAGTTCGGACTAGGCTTCCTATTCCGAACTACCGGTACACCTCGTGGTGGAACGATAAGGTGGGTGCATAATTGGCTGGATAACCGTAGTCAGAGAGTTGTTGTTAACGGTGCTAAATCCTGCTGGAAAGGGATAACAAGTGGAGTTCCACAAGGGTCTGTTTTGGGACCCGTACTGTTCAATATCTTCATCAATGATGTAGATATTGGGATAGAGAGTATGCTTATTAAGTTTGCAGATGATACCAAACTGGGTGGGGTTGCAACTTCTTTGGAGGATAGGGACATAATTCAAAATGACCTTAGCAAGTTAGAGAAATGGTTAGAGGTAAACAGGATGAAGTTTAACAAAGAGAAATGCAAAGTGCTCCACTTAGGAAGGAACAATCAGTTCCATACATACAAGATGGGAAGCGACTGTCTAGGAAGGAGCATGGTGGAAAGGGATCTAGGGGTCATAGTGGACCACAAGTTGAATATGAGTCAACAGTGTGATGCTGTTGCAAAAAAAGCAAATATGATTCTAGGTTGTATCAACAGGTGTATTGTAAACAAAACTAGTGAAGTCATTCTGCTGCTCTACTCTGCACTAGTTAGGCCTCAGCTAGAATACTGTGTCCAGTTCTGGGTACCACATTTCAAGGAAGATGTGGAGAAATTGGAAAGGGTACAGAGAAGAGCGACAAGAATGATTAAAGGTCTAGAGAACATGACCTATGAAGCCAGGCTTCATGAACTGGGCTTGTTTAGTTTGGAAAAAAGAAGATTAAGGGGGGACATGATAGCGGTTTTCAAATATCTAAAAGGATGTCACAATGAGGAAGGAGAAAATTTGTTCCTCTTGGTTTCTGAGGACAGGACAAGGAGTAATGGGCTTAAAGTGCAGCAAGGGAGGTTTAGATTGGACATTAGGAAAAAATTCCTGTCAGGGTGGTCAAATATTGGAATAAATTGCCCAGGGAGGTTGTGGAATCTCCATCTCTGGAGATATTTAAGAGTAGGTTAGATAAATGTCTATCAGGGATGGTCTAAGTCAGTACTTGGTCCTGCCATGAGGGCAGGGGACTGGACTCGATGACCTCTTGAGGTCCCTTCCAGTCCTATAATTCTATTATTCTATGATTCTAAGCTACTCAATTGATGTAGCTCAATTTGCGTAGTTTATTTCGACTTAAGCCCTGCTGTGCAGACACACCCTAACTGCTTTTCTTCATGGGGAGTGATGCTAATGTCAACTATTTGCACTGAAGTTGCTGAAGCACACTTCACAACATATGCTTAGTAACAGGGAGGTAGTCATGTTAGTCTTTAAAGTGCTACATGTCTGCCTTTTTTATTTTACTAAGCTCAGACTAACCTACTTCTGCCCTACGAAAGCGCATCACCTAATAAACTATCTTGTTAGTCTTTAAAGTGCTATTTTGTTTTACCAACATATACTTACTAACAGGTTGTCACTCATCCCAGAGCTACACCTCCCATTTCAAAAGTAGGCCTTGGACATGACAATTACACAGTAAAGCACTGTATAGCCCCGTCAGAGAAAATAAAACACGGAGGAAAAAATTCAGCCATTGGGTAAGCTGACACAACATTGATTCCATGGAGAGTTGTGTCAGCTTACATCAAGGGTGATTTCAGCCTGGTAGATATTACTTGAAGGTGCGTGGGTACCATCAAAATTACATGGAGAGATTGGAGGCTGTAAACTGATTTTTAAAGAGAAGATGCATTTCCCATACACAGAAAGATTTATACAATATACATTTTTTTAAAAGCACTGACTTTACATTGTAAATGTTTAGTATAGGATTTCTTTCCTAATAAGCAATGGAGCGCCAGGAAGCAGGAAAACATTTTGACATAATCCACCTAGAATGTTTACATGAGGATGTAACATGTTAAACCAATGTTTTAACTAACAGGATATTAAACATGATTTTATCCCTACAGTAGAAATAGACAAGTTATGTTTAAAAAAAACAAACAAGTTAGCTCTTGTGGCTACCCTACCCTACAGTAATCCATGACCAGTTTTAAAACATTACTGTTCTGGCCACACTCAAAACAAAAATTATATTTATTGTATTTATTAATCATATTTATTTACAAATACATTTTCCCACTGTAAACATGGCCCTTTGTAGCATTTTCACCAGGAATTTTGGCAATGTTTTCCTACCATTGCTAATGGCAGTTCAGTTCCATCGGAAGTAGCAATGGTGGGAATCCTAGTATAAGATGAGGATCCTGAACTGAGGAGGCCCTACAGAGACAGACAGTGGACTGTGATTTTAAGGAGTTAATCTCCAGACAGGAATCATGGCAACAGGTTTGGCAAGCTGAGCCTATTTAAGATCAACATCTTAAAAGAAGAGTGTGTTACAGAAGAAAATGCAAAAGGGGGTTATGGTGACCAGAATTCAGAGCTCTAGGGAAACGGAGTTACACCAGTTTGCAATCTGGGTGAAATCCTGGCTCTGCTGAAGTCAAATGGGAGTTTACATTTGAATTCACTAGACACTAGAGTTCACCATTTTTAAATATACTACTCATAAACCATCATGGAAAGAGTACAGTTAGAGACGTTTGGTTTATCCCAGAATGACACAAATTTGAGAAGACTTCTGCAATAGAACCATAGCCAATGAGTGTGCATTCAGAGCTTCTGATAATCTTTTCTCTTGTTTTGTCCCTGGCCCTATTGCCCTTCATTGAGTTTGCTGATCATCATCTCAACTCACATCTCTGATCATGATTTTCCTCTGGAAGACCATGTGAAACAAAAAATAATAGCAGATTAACTAAATTATGACAGTTCATTTCTTAAAGTGATTGTGGAAATAATGAAGCAAAGACCAGTAGTTCATGCATACATGAACTAACAACCCAGATTATCAAGATTAAAATGTAAAATCTGCAAGGCAAGGAGAGAATCTTCTCATGGGTTTGTAAATACCTAGCATAGTTTTGAGACCTGTATAGTTATTTAGCTGAAATTACATTGCCTCCTATTTTGATTTTTAAAGACTTCCAAGGAACACTATCCAAGGATGGTAATTTTTATAAGCACTTTTCCCAAAGAGTACATATCAGATATCCTATAGACAATAAAGTCTAGGTGATTACTGTACATATGTACAAGAAGCCAATTAGTTGAGAATCTCAAGGACAAGGAGAGATCAGGGAAGCAGGCGGCTCTGCATGTTGGGCAGGCAGGACCTGCCTGCACTGTAGCAGCCCCAAATCCCAGCCCCAGCCCTAGCAGACTCCCTTACAGTGATGCCAGTAGCCCTGATGGCCCCACACCCAGCTGCCCCAGCTCCCTGGCTCCTCACCATGCCATGCCCTGGCTCCCATTGGCCCAGCGGCCCTGCCACAGACTCGGCCCTGCCACAGACTCCAGCTCCTACAGCCCTGGCAGTTGGTTATGCTATAGTCACCAACAGCCCTGGCTCCTGGCCACACTGTGCCCCCAGCCCCTGTGGACCCAGAGGCCCCAGTGTATCCCTAGCTCCCAGACTCACCACATCCCTAGTCCTGGCCCTGACTCCCATATCAGCTCCCAGCCACACTGTGGCCTCAACTCCTGAGGATGCAGAACCAGCAGCAACAGTAAGTAACCTAACCCCACCCTAGCTGTCCTGCCACCACCAATGGTTAACTAGTTGAACAATAAAATTTGAAACATTTAACCAGTTAATGTTTTAATCAGTATTTACATCCCTAATAGTGGTAGCAATGCTGGCAAGGGCAAGCTGGGGTTTATAACAACTGAGTCGAGCTATTTGAAAAGCAGAATTCCCATCCCACAAGAAATTCCAAGAATTCCAGATTTTATGTCATTTCAAAGTGGAATGGAAAGTTGAAATTCAGAAATTTTCGTTAAACAGAAAATGTAAAAAAAAAAAAATCATTCAACTTCATAGTTGATTTGATCCAAAGGTTTTGTTTGGATCATATTTACTATCATAAATATCATATTTACTTTTATTATATAGGATATTATAAAATATAAATATAAAAGTCAAAATGATCAAGTTGAAATTAAACATTTTGATAATTTCCCATATCAAATTTTGATGAAATCAGCACATTCCAACACAATTTTTTATTCAACTAAGTTAGCCTTTTCAGATGGGAAAACATTCCAAAGGAAAAATTTCAACCAACTCTCCAGCTGAGCTATTTGGGGTTTACCCCTCTGGGAGACTGAAAAGAAATGAGATTAATATATTTTAAATGGGTGCAAGGAAGTAATAAAGCCAATGATAGATCAATAAAGTAGAGGAGCTGCATTGGGAGATGGATCTCAAGTGGTCATAGGCAGCTGAGCAGTTGTCATTACCTGGGGTCTCATAGCTCTGGTTCAAAGCAGCTGGCAGTCTGGATAACTGGTGAAGAAGTAATTATTCCAGTAAGCCTAATGCTTACCGGGTAACCAACTAACCTTTTACAGACTTAACCGCTATACCAGATCCTGTGCTCCACTTAGAACTAAATCAAAAATTGCCTCTCCTCTTGTGGGTTCTAAGACTAGCTGCTCCAAGGAGGATTCATTTAAGGTGTCAAGAAACTTTATTTCAGCATCCCATCCTGAGGCTGACATGTTCCCAGCCAATATGGGGATATTTGAAATCCCCCATTATTGCTAAGGTTTTTTATTTTAATCTCCATAAGCATTTTACAGATATCCTTCAAAAGCTTACTAAATTTTTTCCTTTCAGAAACTCCAAATTACATCTCTACCTAAAATGAAGGAGCTGAAGAGGAAAAAGTAAGATTTTAAAATAAAGTTGTGTCAAAACTTAAATAATTATTAGATGTAGTTCTTACACGAGACAGTAACATTCTCTATGCTGCAGCTGCAGCCTGAGCTTAACTCAGAGTATTAAACAGAATCAGAAGGACATCAACAGAGAAAACGCACTGCAGAGGATTTCACTAGTAGGCTAATAATTACAACATGCTTATTCATGCTTTGAACCAAACATTCTATGCTCTAGTCACATTGGCTGTCTTCAAGGAGTTTTATAGAAAAGGATTACAATGCAAGGGGGTACAATATGAGTAAGTACAGCTACTAAAAACCTAAGCCCCTAATTTTTTCTGGACTCCCTTCATCCGGAGTAACATTCAGGCATAGACAGACATTCCCTGGAGTCAAGTATGTCAAATATATCATACCATTCCTCCTCAGGCAATATTGCTAATAATAATTTTTATAACAATTTATGTGATTCCAGCACTGTTGACTAACAACTTTGCACAGCATCTGTCAGGCACATAAGAAGACCATGGGTACGTCTAGACTACATGCCTCTGTCGCCAGAGGCATGTAGATTAGGCTACCAGACATAGGAAAATGAAGCGGCGATTTAAATAATCGCCGCTTCATTTAAATTTACATGGCTGCCGCGCTGAGCCGACAAACAGCTGAACAGCTGTTTGTCGGCTCAGCGCGATAGTCTGGACGCGCGGGTGTCGACATCAAAGGCATTTGTTGACCACCCAGGTATACCTCATCCCAGGAGGCATACCTGGGTGGTCGACAAATACCTTTGATGTCGACACCCACGCGTCCAGACTATCGCGCTGAGCCGACAAACAGCTGTTCAGTTGCTTGTCGGCTCAGCGCGGCAGCCATGTAAATTTAAAAGAAGCGGCAATTATTTAAATCGCCGCTTCATTTTCCTATGTCTGGTAGCCTAATCTACATGCCTCTGGCGACAGAGGCATGTAGTCTAGACGTACCCAAAGTTAAGCCCTGATTCTACAATGCATCTGAGCTGAGCAGGTGGATCCCACTGGACACACAAAAATCTCATTCATTTCAGTGGGGGTACCATGTGAATGCAGAGGTATACCTGTGCAGAATAAGCTGCAAGATCAGGGCTTTAGACCTCCCCTATCAGTGATGATAATTTTGTTTCTAATTGCGGGGACAAGTAAAGTAAAGGGCCTTATTGGTCTGTTTTGAAAGTTATGGGTGTAGTGTTGCCAACTCTTTGGCTCTGGGCTTAATAAATGAAGCATCCTCTATTGAATATGTAATACTAGATTTTGATATTTTTTTCAAACATGTTAACATATTCTCCTCCACACACTTGTTTCTGTACACCTGTTCTGGCTTTCCTAGAAGAGGTCAAAGCCTCACCATAACCAGGAGATCAGACTTACAATTTGACATATATTACCCTCAGGCAGTCAATTAAAACACAACAAGTATTCTTCTTACTACTCTAACCCAGTTAGATCCAGCCAATTTCACCCTGTTAATTCTCATATCATTCATTAAATCTAGAGACCAGTACATAAAAGTTTCCAAATCCTTGATCAATCAAACATTACAATCCAAAACCTATAATTTGTTATTACATTCAATACCTAAATAAGAAACATTTATGGAAGCATAGGTGAACAAACACCAGCCAAGAAAGGGGAAGGGTTTTTGTTTTTGTTATTTTTTGTCAGGGAATGATCGTTCCATACATACACTTTGAAATGGAAGGAGAACTAGAAAGGGAAAGGGAAAAGAACAGAGTGAGTTTTTTAAATTCCTTTTAATTAAGAAATAAACTCCAAATATATTTCTCATTTAACTGGTTAATTTTTAGGTCAAAGAAGAACCGTGCTAGTTAGTGTCAAGCACTGAGATATGGTCTAGGATTAAGATCTGGGCATTAATATTCCTGGCTGGAATTTATACTAATAGATCTCTAGGGTTGACTTCAACCAATTTCCATTCACCCTTCTCCAACCCCACTCTAAGTGCCTTTTCCCCTCTTTGGATGTTATGCATTTTGTTCTTGTCTTCTCCCTTTCCCCATTTTATTTGTGCCAGTCTCTCTCCTCCCTATTTCTTGCTTCTCTTGCCCCTCTTTGCGGGAAGACTTTATGATCCACTTGCCTTCACCTGCAAAAGGACGTGCACTGCAGCAGTCCTCCTATATAGGCTTTACATAGCTTCCTCTGGAGTCCACTGATAGAGCTTCTTCATTCACCTGAAAGTCATTGTTAGAGAAATAAAGTATTGTTGCCACCCCAAGCAAAGGGTGCAAGAAACCAACTGGTCCTGAACATCAGGCTTCACTAGACCATCCCCTTTTTCTGTCCTTGCATCCCTTTCCTGTTTAGATCTGATTCCCCTCTGTAGTCCTACATTCGTAAGATGTTACTTATGCAGCTGCCTACCAGTGGTGGGTAAGAGAATCAATAGCAGAGTAAAACTAATGAAAACCTAATTGGTTTTGTTCTGTGGTTCTTCTAGACCTTGGGGAAAGCACAAATGCATCACTCTAAAAGAATCTGAGTAGGTTAGGGTAGAAACATAAGATTCATGCCAATGTTAAACTCTTGTGACCCTCTAACAATCTCCAGCTTTATTTCATGCGGTGCTGTAGCATGCAGTCTAGGTGTGATCACACCCACCATTCATCAAACACTGAAAACTGAAGCCTGCCTACAGAGTAAGATAAGTAACTCCAGGTTTTCTCCCCAAATACTGTATGGCTTGCTATATATTTCTTTGCAGTATATTTGCCTTCTATTCCACAGGGTTAAAAAAATTAGAACAATGAAAACTTTAGGAAACCACATCGGGGAGGGAAGGCAAGAACCCAAATTATCTTGTTCTGGGGATTCTCAACCTTTTTTCATAATGTTATCCCTAAATTCAATCCTCCTGTAAAGCACCTCAGAAAAGGTGGTGTGTTGAAAGTGGCAATAAGGGCCTTAGAATAAGTAGGGGAGGGGATGTTCCTAGCACTTGAAACTGACTGGTTGCAAGTGACTTATCAAACTGACTTCAGCATAAAACTGGAGACATGAATGGGAGCAGGCTCACAACCCCTCACTCCTCTGAACAACTGCTGGTGACCCCTAAGGGAGTCATGAGTCACAGGTTGAGAACCACTGCCTTACCCTATAGGCAGTCTCCATTCTCCAGTGCTGATGAATGGTGGGTGTGACATCACCAGCAAAGGGTATGGTGGAGCACCACATGGGAGGAAGCTGGCGACTGCATGTAACTGTTCTTGCAGGACCTGAAAACAAGGTGGGAAAAATATAAACTACAACAACAAAGGGTGCTGAAATATGTTATATTATTTATTTGGGGCATTTATAATCTATCCCATAAATTGCTTTCTTTTGCAGGTCTATTAAAATCTGAGTCCTTAAACTATCACGAAACAAATCTTAAAAATCCAAAGGCGATGTGGTCTAATATGGTTTTCATTTTGACTCTATAGACTTTGGGGTAATTAAACCCCAAAGTCTGTAGAATCAAAACGAAAACCATATTCAAATGTGTAAAGAAACCTTGCTGCTTTCTGCCACAAGAGGATATGACAGGAAGACCCAACACAAACTGAAATGCAACATTCATGTTTCTAATTTATTTTTCTAATCTTTATACTATCATTGGGTGGGGAAAGTTAAATGTTTCAAAAATATATTCGAAACAACATCTTGGGCCAAAGTCAGTTCTTATTTACTTTATGTCCCCTGCAATCCTTTAGGGATGTAAAATTCCGGTTAATCAGTTAACCAGTTAAACATTAGGTTGACCTAATGTTTAACCAGTTAACTGACTAAGCAGGATTGGTGCCTGCAGGACTCCCATGCCCAGCCCTGTGCTGGGGCTGGTTCCTGGGGCTGCTGTTGACTCCCAGGGAAACAACCCTTACCTGCGTGGCATCCAGGCTCCCCATGGACAGAGGCTGCTCTAGACGAGAGTAACCCCTCTCTGTGGTGGGTCCCCGGTGGGGCTGGAGCAGACCCTACCCACAGTAGGAGGAAAGCTGTTCCCAACCCCTGGTTACTGGTTAACCATAGCCCATTTAGGGTGATGCTTACTGGTTAACCAGGTAATCGGTTAACCTTTTATATCCCTAATCCCTATTGGTATATAAAATCAACACAGATTCTGATCCTGCAGCCATTTTCAAAAACGAGTACTTAAATGTACGCTCCTAAGTCCACAGGCATAAACTAGGCCTGATTTTCAAAACTGCTGAGCACATAAAGCTTCTGTTGGCTTTAGTGGGACCTTTTGGATGCTCAGCAACATTTTTAAAATCAGGCCTTGTATTTAGGTCCCCAGTATGGAGTCAGGAACCTACTTTTAGGAACTCAATTTTAGAAATATTGGCTCAAATGTTTAATTGGAACCATAAGCTGCAAACTTGCCAGCTTGTGTAAATACTACAATACAAAGGATGAGATCCTCCACTGTACTAAACTCTTTCCCATACCTTATACCTAGATAAGTGGTGGCCCATGGACCACATGGAGCCCACTGGGGTTGTATGGCTACGGCTACACTGTAGCCTTCTTGAGGAAAAGCTTATGCAAATGAAGCACAGCATGGAATATCACCGTGCTTTATTTGCATAATTAATTAGCAGCTGCTGTTATGCAAGAGGCTTTTGCACAAAAAGGAGCTTTTTCAGGAAGAACAGCTCTTCCACAAGAGGAGTTTTTTGCACAAAAAGGAGCCATCTACACAGCTCCTTCTTGCGCAAAAGGCTCTTGCGCAATAACAGCTGATAATTAATTATGCAAATGAAGTACAGTGATATTCCATGCCATGCTTCATTTGCATAAGGCTTTCCGTAAGAAGGCTACAGTGTAGCTGTAGTCTTTGTGTGGCCCACAAGACATTTTGTTTACCATTGCCCATGCAGAGGGTTGCCAGATTCCTCTGGTTTCCATCCACATAGGGTTTTTTTTCCCTACCACTATTACTAAAGTGACACGCATGTAAAGCCAGAGCCTGCTGATTACATACAACATTGACTGTAAGAGCCATGTGCTCCCTCTGCATCCAATCAAAGTGCTGCTACGGTTCACTAGGCACACCCCACAAGTTCTATGTAGTTAGCAAAACTACCCTATCCTGGGAGGCTGTCTTGTTACGACAATCTTGTGGCCCACTGAAACGAAGGAGGGCCACTCATGTGGCCCACTCACTAGCCTAGGCTGTCCATTGCTCTCCTATATGCTGGGGGAAGGAGTAGATGGTTGGACAGCTGATCTCCCCCTTCTTTGGGGAGACAGAATATCCCTATATGCAGTGCAAGGAGACAGTAGATTAAGCTCCTCAGACCACTGCCTACAGTGTTTTGAATTACATCTCATGTTTATCTTCACATGGGTCTTTTAGTTCACCCACTTCCAGATCTCAGCAGCCTCCAGCGAGGGGATTAAACAGGAATAAGGATAACCCTAACTTTACTCTCCAGTGCACCTGGAGAGGAGGCTCCCCTCTTCCTTTCCCTTCCCTCCCCCCCATTCTGATCTGGCAGCAGTGGGTGTTGTTGGCTTGTGTCCCCCTCCCCTGAAGCCAGCATGCAGGTCAGCGAATACTTACCATATTACAGATGGAGGCGATGTTTCTGACAGTCATTAGTCTAAAGGTTGCAGTGATCCCACACCGCCATCTTTAGAAGGTGAAAAGAGAAACGCTCATGGTCGGAAGATCGCGGGGAGGGGGAGAGGAGGAGGGTCCGAGGTTACGCTGGGAGGGAAGCAGGCGGAAGGGGGTAAAACAGCCTCTAACACCACCCCGCTTCTCCCCGAGCAGAGAGACAACTAGCAGAAAGCGCCTGGATTCTCGCAGCCCTAGAGCCGCCGCCGGCTGCTCCTGCGAAGGGCTGACCCGCAGATTTCACCGTGCGGCGCTAGCAGCGGCCCTCCCCCTCCCGCCGCTCGCTCCCCCTTAGTGCATGGGGAGATCAGCCGCGCCTCTGTGCCAGCCGGGGCCGTGTTAATCTCCCCCTTCCTCCGCCTTCCCTGGCGGCCGCTCTCCCCGCTCTCCGCTCCATTGCAGCGCAGCGCCCGGTGATCAACTTTGACAGCGCCGGGGAAGGGCAGGGCAGCGCTGGTAAGTGGCATGCAGCGGCACCAACCCGCAGCGCAGGCCCCGCCGAGGCGGCTGACGCGGCAGCCAATGCGGTGCATGGGAGGGGAAGGCGACGGGTCACGCTCCCTGCTCGGCTGCTGTTTACCCGGCTGGTGGTGTGCGGAGGGGCCGCGGGACCGGCCGTGCTGCCCTCAGCAGGCAGATGGGCCGGGGCCGCGCTCGGGCCCAATCAGATCCCTTAGCTCTGGCACGCACCAAGCGAAGCCCCCGCTGGTTTCAGAGGGGTGAAGGGCTCAGGCTGGGAGCCCCAGGAAGGGCGCCCCAATCCCCATGTGCATTGGTGCTGTGACAACCGAAAAGCACAGGGTGGATCTGAAGCAAAATGCAGGACGATGTAGCACTTTAAAGACTAACAAGATGGTTTATTAGATGATGAGCTTTCGTGGGCCAGACCCACTTCCTCAGATCTGCTGAGCCGTGTGGGCCGGGGAAGAGGCCTTTGTTTAGATCAGGCGCTCTCAAACTTCATGGCACCAGACCGCCTTTTGACAATAACAATTATTGCAGGACCCCCGAGGGTGGAGACTGAAGCCTGAGCCCAGCTGCCCTAGGTGGCAGAGCCAAGCCTTTCCCAGTGCAGGGACCAAAGCAGAAGCCCAAGTTCTTCAGCTCAGGCAGAGGGCCTGTAACTTGAGTCTGAAGACCTTGGAGTTTGGCTTGGGTCGCAGGCAGTGAGGCTTGGTCTTTTGGCCTGGCTGGAGCCCCCGGATAGTGTGAGCCAGCTCTGGTGACCTCATTAAGGGTTGTGACCCTACTTCCTTGTCTCAGCCCACAGCTTGAGAACCACTGGATTAGATTTATTTGCAGCTTGAGCTGAGTTGTTTGTGATGTGTGCTAAAGAGAAATACTTCTTAGCTGACCTATAAGGGCCACAGAACTATACAGTCTACAGACATTTGTGTGTGAAATATCTATTATTTGCTATTGTTTTGAAGGCTGTGGGAGCAATATAGTTTGTGATGTATAGCTGTACAATGATAATTGCACAATCATTGTACTATATGTAACATTTAGCTTTACAAATTTGATAATTTAATGAGTATGCAGGTGTGCACACATTCATGTATATAAATGGCTCACATGCTTTCTAGCACATTCTATCCAAGGATCTAAGATCATTTTACAAACATCAATAAATTAAGCCTCACAACACTCAGCAAGGGAAATTAGCACTGGTATAACAACTTTGCAGATGAGATAACAGGTAAAGAATGTTAAATAACTTGCCTAGGTCCACATAGCAAGTCTGTAGGAGAAGCAAGAATACAATTCAGTTATACAGGCACCACATCTTAGACTTTAACTCTGATTGTCCTAACACACATTGTAAACACTATCACCAGAAACTCCCACCTGTCTGTCCAAGGAGTGGTTCAAATGAAAAAGAGAACTTTTAAAAAGAAACTATACTCTGCAAACAATTGTGCTGTGAAGACATTATTCTCTATGCACTGATTCTCAATAAACAAACAAACGATCAATACCCAGGAAATTAAGTATAGCAAATTTGAACTTAGATGCCTTTTTGCCTGCATCTTGATACTGGCACTTTCAGTCTGCAGAGGCTTGAACCTTGCAGACCTTGTTTAGGCAAAACACCCTGAAAGCAAAAGGAGTTTTTCCAGAGTAGTGAGTGCAAACAGCAAAATCAGGCCTTAGATCACTAATTAAAATCTGACACCAGTCAACTGTGACTGAAAGATGAAATCTTACTATCAGAATGCCAGTAGGTGATCAAAGTAAAATAAGTTGCTGGCCTCAGTCCAGTTCCTAGTGGATAGGTGCCACACTACAAATGTCACCATCAAAATTAGCACAAATTGGCAGCCTTAGCCAAGGCCAAGGATTGGGTTATTGTGGAGACAAGGTAGAGTGAGGCAACCTACACTTGTAATCTCCACTCCGTGGATAAAGGGCCAGCACTGTGCTTTCAGGCCATCTCCTTCCACAAACACTAACTTAACCTGATAAAATGATGTCACAAACACTGAAACAAGTAATCTTAAATGTAATTCCATTGATTTTGTGTTGTTATGCTACTGAATAATTTGGCCCCTCATCGTGAATTTCATTAAACTTTGATTTAAGGATTTTCAATTGCACTAGCTCTGCTTGGCACAATTAAGGGAGGTAGAGGAGAAATAGATGTACCTTTCTGCACCCCACATCTCACTCCAAGAGCCACTGAGGCCTGAGTTAGCCTCCAATTCTCATTAGAGCAGCTGGAGTAAAGTTCTAATACATACCAGCTAATTACAGCCATTTGAGCAGCCCTAGATCCCTGGCAGGCTCTCTCTCCTTTGTCCATGCCTTTCTCCTCCAACCCTCACTCTCTCTCC